>NW_021132394.1:0-638878 GCF_004193835.3 Ostrinia furnacalis
GATTATGATTATTGTGTCCGATCCAAATTCCGATCTAGAAAATATTCTTCATGCGCTCCATCTCATGTTGCAGCGTTTCATAGGGTTGAAGATGATATTTATAAGTAACTTTCCTCGAGACTATGGATACGTAAATAACATGAACAAATACCAACCTTAGTACTTTTTATACCCATAGATGATGACGATGAACGGTACCAAAAGCTGTTGTAGCCTGTGGACCATTCCTAAGAACACTTGATGTAACTACAGAAGCCTACGCAAGAAGCATGCTAACAAGTCCAAATTACTTGCTATGTAGATGATGACGGTGAACTCGATGAGCCCCGGTAGAGACCCTCGCTCGTGCTCCTTCCAATGCTCCACCAGTTCTTGGAGCCAGCGGATCCCGGACCATTCCAGGACCAGGTACTCTGCCCGTTGTGACGCGAGGGAGAGCAGCACTTGAAAGAAAAACATAGAGTTAGATTATTACTCAATACTCCACACACCCACAAGGTGGATCGACGACATGATAAAGGTAGCAGGAAGGCACTGGATGCAGGCCGCTACCAACCGTGCGATGTGGAAGTCATTGGGGGAGGCCTATGTTCAGCAGTGGACGTCCTGTGGCTGAAATGATGATGATGATGATGACTCAATACTCAATAGTTTATTGCTTCCATAATGTTTAATTCTCGAAGTTATGTTATTAATTTGGGAGATGAGAAATTGAGAATGGAATGGAATAGACACTGAAGTCAGGCGCGGATCCAGCCCTCAAAAAAGGTAGTGGGCACAGCCACCAAAAATTAGCAAACTGAGAGTTGGATCACTACATGCCCGGACATACATACGAGTACATGCCTATCGATCTTATCAATAGATCATAATTAAAACAAGCAAATTAGGGTTAAGGGCATGCCCACAGTGCCCACAACGGTGGATCCGCGCCTGACTGAAGTGATAATAACAGATATTATTATTAGATATTAACTTCTTCTCATGCCTCTCCTTATTACGCTACGCGGGGTCTGATTCTGATTTCCCAATCAAGCAAAGTCATTTGATTCTATCTTGAACGTCTTATTCGAGGAGTTCCAATACTTTAATGCCCTTTTTGTCTGGACTCTTGACAATTTACATGGTTACAACCCTTGATAAAAATAGGTGTACCTACCTAAGGTATTATGAAATCAAACTCAAAACGTGACTCAAAATATAGCACTGATTGAATTAATGCTTGAATTTCAATTATAAGCATCATTTCAGAATACAGGCCTAAGTCATGTTTAACAAAACTTAGAATTCAAACTACTAAACGTTATAAAATCGGTATAGTTTCTAACATAACTCTCTTAATAGTTTACTAATGGGTATTTAAACACATTAAGGAGTCAGGTTGGTCAACTTGTAACGAAGTTCAGCAAGTCTTTGACTGGGGTTAATCCTGGTTGACCTGTGCCAGTGATTAACAGTCCCATAGGTCATGAATAATTACGATGCTTTTCTACTTAGAGCTTAGGACAGCATTGAGTATAGTGCACTCAATAATAGTTCACGTGAGCAAAAACTAATAGACAGCGACAACACTTTTTTACTATCCTTATTATAATCGTATGTTTACCTTTGTCATAATTTTAACTGACTTAAAAAAAGAATCTTTTTGAATCTCTCTACAAATTGTATGTTACTGATATTTTTATTTACTATCTTGCTAAGGTATTGAGTATTCATATTACTATTGATTACCTATTACTTATTCTGTGATCTGTGTGTTTCTGAATCGTTTATCTGGTTTTGCAGATGAGTACATATTAACGTAATATTATTACAGAGATAGAGTATTCAAAGCAAAGATCACAAAAGAAGCAAAAAATATTCACAAGAGTATGCTTTATTATTATAATGTATTCGGATATTTGTAAGCATCAATCATACAAATAAAAGAATTGTAGAAGTTCAAAGAAAATCTCGGAAACGATAGTAAATTCAAACGTATCGTAAACTTTTAAAATGTAGTCTTCTTAAAATAATTTGATCTTTTTGAAGTCTGTGTGTGTTCCGAAATCATTTGTACAAAACAAACACACTTAATGACTGAGTTTGAATGATGAATGATCAAACAAAGATCAGTGAATCACCGCGGGTGGGAGTAAATATGATAAATCAGGAATATGTGATAGATTTATCACCGATAAGCAGGAATTAGGAGTTGGAAGATAAAATTTGAGAAAAGAGATATGTGTTTATTTTTGTAATCTCTTTTGCTTTGGTATCGATGTAATTTACTAAGGCAAGATAACAATCACAGATTAACCGCGTTATTCAATATGTTTTTAAGCCACGCATATTTTTATTTGGGAAAGTTTTGCGATGCCTTTTTTGTAGTTAACTACAATATTTTATGTTGTGATAAACAACTAGTTATAGAGCCTATCAAACTAAGTAGACTCTACCTTATTGCGTTGAAACTTAACAACTATAATTATGTACTAAATGATTACCAATTTACCAAATAAGTAATTTTCTTGAAGTTACTTACTTGTATGTTTAAAAACAATTAAGTAGGTATCACGTGTAAAGGTGGTCTTTAAAAGCTTACTTGCAAAAATAAAATGAGTTTTACAAGTTTATATCATACCGTAGACTTAAATTTTTTAGTGCAGCTTAAAACTGTAATAAACTAAAGCTTACGTATGTGAAACAAAATATCATTTGATGTAGAACAGAGACAAACATTAAAATATAATTGTGAGAAACATTAATTCTTTTTAAAAATACGAGTAGTCGTTCACAAGATGCTGTATTTAGTTTGATATAATCTACCTACCGTCTTCCGTATATTTTGTATACTTTTTCGGAAATTACTACGTAATAAAATCAGAAACTAAAGAATTTTCAAATGTTGGTACTTAAGTAGGTTAAGGTTAAGATTGTTCTTAAACAAGTACCTGTTACATCGCAACTTAATTTAACTTTTCAATCAAATTTAGGTTAATTAATATCACTCCCCAGTGAATGTCCCTTGTGTGGAGTAGCATGGTGTCATTGTGTTTAGCCCTTATCCTTGCAAGTTTGGGATGTATTTATTGCGAGATGAGCTCTGTTGTATATTTTAAGTTTTTCGTAGGACGAAAGGAAAAATAGGCACACTAAACGATTTGAATACGCTTAAAGTAAAAAAGTTGCGAGTGCTGTGTTATTGTAATGGACCATTTTGTATCGAAACAAAACGTTTGATAAACTGGGAAGAACTAAACACATAGCCTCAATTTTTTTTTAAATCATAAAAGCAACTGGACAAATAAATAAATAAATAATAGATAATAATAAATAAATCCTTGGACACTTTTCACACAACGCCAGCTAGCCCCAAAGTAAGCAACTTAATGCTTGTGTTATGGGTGCTAGCTTAACGGATATACTACTTGTATACTTTTTTTTTTAAATACATACATATTATACATAGTAACACCCAGACCCGTCACAGAAATTAAAATTCATCATTTCAATTTCTGCCCGGCCGGGAATCGAACCCGGGACCTCTCGGCATAGTAGTCCGTTCTGAACCACTACACCAAACGGCCGACAATAAAATAAAAATAAATGTGAAAATGAGGTCTCCCCAACCCTTTTGACTGGTTTGGGGAGTGTACCTACGTCAAATCTTTCTTTTGCCTCTAGTAAATTAGAGAGGGTCGTGCTCCTGTAATGGACACTAAATGACTTGATGATGATGATGGAGAAAATATTAGTTCAATTATTTATTTATTTATTTATTTATTTATATTAGGGAAACAAACAATTTTGATATACAGACAAATAATCACACAAAAAAATAGGACAGAAATCAGCAAAGTTTCCACAGTTAAAATTAATACAGAGTGCAGACTAAAAATTAATTAAATAGTAATAAATTATACATTAATTTCTAAATGTCAAATAAATCGAGGAAAATGTCCTTAAATAAAACCAAATCCTGCTCTTGCAGTGGAGACTTGACTTGATAATGATGACGAATTAAATGAAAGTGAAGTGGCATTAAGAAGTTTTAAAGTCCTCCATTTGTTCCATTTCCTTCCATACAGAGGTAAAGTAGAGAGGGTCGTGCACCTGTAGTGGAGACTAAATGACCTGATTGATGATGATGAAGTTTTTACGTCCACCCACAAGGTGGACCGACGACATCATAAAGGTAGCAGGAAGGCGCTGGACGCAGGCCGCTACCAATCGGGCAACATGGAAAGCATTGGGGGAGGCTTATGTCCAGCAGTGGACGTCCTATAGCTGAGATGATGATGATGATTTTTTTTTTTTATCCACAACGAGGAAGCTCTTGGCCTGTATCTCACCTGATGGTAAGTGATGATCAGGCCGAAGGTGGAAGCGAGCTTCACCCGAAATCCTCAACCACGGAGGAACTGGCTATCTTACCTCTAACTGCCGGAACACAACAATGCTGTTAACATGGTTGTTATGGCGACAGACTTAGGTAAGATGGTGGTAGCTAGCCAGGCGGACTTAGAACAAGCCCTACCACCAACCAAACCGAACAGAAAAATCTGCCGCCACTGGGAATCGAACCCGGGACCTCTGCGTCTGAAGCAGGTGGTCTTACCACTAGACCACAGAGGCGGTTAGATGATGATGATAATGATGATGATGACGATGATGATGATGATGATGATGATGATGATAAGTACTTACTTAGAAACAGCATGTAGGAGGAGCTGTGGCAGATGAACTTGACGAAGGGCTTCTTCATGAAGCGGCCGTACTCGGAGTTCGGCGCTAACATGTAGATCGTGCAGTACACGGGAAACATCACACCAAGTTTCGCTACCTACGACAAGAATAAGTTTAAAAAACGCGTTATCTATTATATAAAAGAAAGTCGTGTTAGTTACTCCACTTATAACTCAAGAACGGCTGAACTAATTTAGCTGAAAATTGTCAGGGAGGTAGTTTAGAGCCAGGAGAAGGACATAGGATACTTTTTATCCCGTTATTTATTGCCATTAAGGCGGAACAAAGTTCGCCGGGTCAGCTAGTTATGTATAAAAAAATGAATAACTTACTTGGAAGTAACAGATAGTTAGATGATACCCAATAAGTTAATTAAGATAGTTTAGTTAAGTTACTTTTCATTGGCTGTAAACTTTGAGTTAATATGTAGTTTAGAAATTAATAAATTGTCATTTAATGAGGGCTATCGTTTTAGCGCTCACCAGTTAGCGCCACTGTAGAGTAAGGTCCTGTCACTTGCTAGTAGCGAACACAGTGGTACCAACTGGTGAGCGCGAAAGTGGTAGGAGGACTATCGCATTTACACTCATCAAGATGGCGCCACTGTAGAGTAAGGTCCTGTCAATCGCCAGGGGTGCCAACTGCTAAGTACAAAAACGATAGCCCTCATTGAGTTCGCAGTCTGCTGTCTCTGTGTCAGGACTCGACGCACAAAGTTCATTTAAGGTTACCTGAACACATTGCCCGACGATGTTTTTTCTCTTGAATCCTGGTAAGCCTTCATACCAAATCGCGCCCAGCAACTGTTGTACATTCGGATGTGCTACGAACTGGAACAACACTTAACTTATTAAAAGTTCCTTCCGCCTGCAGTATGAAAAAAAGTCTTTGATAACTCCTGATAGTAGCTCTATTATATGGCTAGAGCCGTCTATTTACTCTGAATAAATATTTTTGATTTTGATTTTGTCGTGTCGACAACAAACCTACACAGCGGCCCAAAACTTCGCCACAAGAATGGCGTTGTCAATAGCCTTCATCAAATGCGTGCAGTTGTTTGGGCACGCAGGACACGACATATGGAAACCTTAATATGATTCCTCACTTCATAATCGTTTTGTTTCTGCGTCTGTCGTAACATTATTATAATTTTATTTATGAGCCAGCTCAGCCAGCTTTTCCGCACCTTTCTCTTCTTTTCAGCTTGTATTGGCACCTTTCTAGAATAATGTATCTTTATAAAAGTTACAGAAATGAAAAATACATTGCTAGCAGAGATAAAACATACCATAATAAATTAACAAACAAAATCCGCCCTGTGCAGTATTATTTTGACCATCGGATTTGACCATCCTATTTGACGATAGCAAAGCTTCTGCGTAGCTATAGATTGAATAAAACATTGCAAAATAAAGCATCAGCTTATCAAAACAAACCAATATCGCTAAAGGAATCGTCGCGGGTGTTTCATTTACAAATTGATATGGAATTTATGATCGTATGCAATGAAAAATACGGCTTGAAAACGGAATTCTAAAATAGGAGTGAAAATACCTACACTTTTCAGTTTATTACGATTTATAACTTTTCCAGGCGAAAGCAGGTTTAAGATATTTCAGTGCTTTGGCCAGTGACGTGGTGTATATTTTCATTTCCACTCATAGTGGGGACGGATGAAACATACTTAAGTTTGGAATACACTTACAACTGCTTTAATGTGAAGTTCTTTTTATAGATAAACTAGTTCGTTTATTGTAAGAGCTATTTTCAGCATTTATTAAAGTTGAGAGGTGGTGTTTTTCACTCTTCCCGTTATCTTTTCCACTTAAGTGGATTTTTATTGTTTTATGCGAAAAATATGTCATTATTAATTTAAGTTCCTATTATTATCTACCTACTGTACTAAATATTGTATATAAAATAGGCATAAGATTTAATTTCCATGATACCAAATCGAAAAAATTGGCAAAAGATTTACAGACAGTATGAACAAAATTGCACATTATTGTTCAAAGTATCAAAGGCCCAGTGTTACATAGTTATACAGAAAATTAAAGTCTATGTGCACTTGGCTTTATTGCAAGTCTGGCATAGTACCTATGCTATGTGTAGTATTTTTCTCTCAGTGTCCTCCTGAACGCGACTTAGGTAAAAAGATAGTTTGTATTGCAAACGAGAAGATACGAGTTCGGAGTTTACTCGGAGGGCGGGAGGCCGTGACCTGTTGATCCTTGTGTGTGGCTTTGTATGAGATAAGACACCTTTTGTTTATTTGTATGAAGAAAAACACCCACTTTCTTTGGTATTTGAGAGTGATAAATTAGATGAGGTACAAAAGTACATATTTTACTTATGGTCAACGTCATCAATTAGAAAACATCTGTTTTATGTAGATAGGTATTGTTGTGTTGTTTTTGGGATAAATAACGACTACAGATAGATCTATGTAATTTAACAAATATTCTTAACAGTTTCAATTGGGGGTCATGGTCGGTCATACATTTATTATGAAGCACATTTTGAAGCCTGGTTAAGTTTCACTAATAAAAACACACCCTATCCCCGCTCCACTAACTATAGGAACCTACTCAGTCAAGAAATATATTATACCTTGAAACGAAAAAAAGATGAAATAAGATGTCAGACTTTCGAATAAACGCAATAGTACGGCTTTTTATTTTTGCTCTCTTCGTAACTTTATGAAGAGAATCACCTCTACTAGCTGACACATCGATACAATACAGAATACAGTACGAATAGAATACAGTTCTAGAGATAATTTGATGTGAACACTATCATCTTCTACCAAGATCGCTTACCATTTTCTGCTTGTACTTGATGGCCAGTTTGAGCCTGCCCAGGGTTTGTCTCTCCCCTGGCTCCCAGCTGTCCGTGTCCCAGGGGTTGTAGTTGAGCATGATCTCCAGCTCGTTGGACGTCCTCGTGTGGTCCAGGAGGGAGGTGGCGAACTCTTGGCATTGCTGCCGCAGTGCCTATAGAAGTGGTTATAGTCAGACCTTATTTTGTGGGTTGTAGACCAAGATAGTTTTAGCATGGCTGGCATAGATGATGCAGTTTTCAATAGTTTGTACCTATAGTTTGCAGTTTGTACGATAGGTATTTATGAAAAACTGCGTAAGCTATGCTAGCTAATGCTTAAGTAATTTAACTTAAATCTTGGTCTGCTACTTGCATTTGGGTTAGCCGGGCTAGGAGCTAATTATTTCAGCAACTTTTTGATTAAAAAACTTTGTACTCACAATAAATTCTGGTAAGCTTAGTTTAATTTACAACAGTTTATTTAATAAAGGTACGTACTACATCCTGCTCAGCCGGTTCAGCTCCCAGGACAGCTGGAAGGCCGTCCGCAGCGGGTCTGCTGAGGACAGCGCGATGAGCTAAGGAGGTGAGCGCGCGGTAGGTACACGTTGATGCGAGCCTAGGAGTGCCTCAGAGTCAAACCTCACCTTGTACTCGACCCGGAACTCCGTCTCCATCCTGCTCAGCCGGTTCAGCTCCCAGGACAGCTGGAAGGCCGTCAGCAGCGGATCGGCTGAGGACAGCGCGATGAGCTAAGGGAGGTGAGCGCGCGGTACGCGTTGATGCGAGCCTGGGAGTGCTTCAGAGTCAAACCTCACCTTGTACTCGACCCGGAACTCCGTCTCCATCCTGCTCAGCCGGTTTAGCTCCCAGGACAGCTGGAAGGCAGTCAGCAGCGGGTCGGCTGAGGACAGCGCGATGAGATAGGAAGGTGAGCGCGCGGTACGCGTTGATGCGAGCCTGGGAGTGCCTCAGAGTCAAACCTCACCTTGTACTCGACCCGGAACTCCGTCTCCATCCTGCTCAGCCGGTTCAGCTCCCAGGACAGCTGGAAGGCAGTCAGCAGCGGGTCGGCTGAGGACAGCGCGATGAGCGAGGGGGAGGTGAGCGCGCGGTACGCATTGATACGAGCTTGGGAGTGCCGCAGCGAGTCCTCTTGGGAGGACTTGACGCACTCGTCGCAGCCGCATCTGTAAGGAGGATGTAGTTTGACATGTCCTAGTAGGAAAAGCTTAAATGGGTTATCATCATCAGATAATGATTTATTTTAATGAATAGTGTAATTCATTTTAATGTGCCAGATTTATCAAAAAGAGGATTTAGCATTCATTTCCCACGCTGGACAGACGGGTTGAGGAAATGAGGAGGCCCGATATTTGTTCTTCAGTCCCCTTTTACGACATCCATAGGAATAGTGGGGTGAGCGAGTAGTTTAACAAGTAAGATGTGATACTTAATGGCTCAAATCTTCACATTATTATGAAAAGAAACTCATGACTTGCATTCCAAGCCAGGAAAAAGAGTCAAGCGACGAAGGTTTTAAAAGACTCTCGTGCCACTGCTAGTGTAAACCCTTTTACTGGTTTTATTGAATTTGTGGGAATCGAAGAGGCCCACTTTGTTGGATAATGAAATATTTATATCAACATGCAGACTTATCTAGAGATTTCACGTTAACACGGCTTTGCCCTGACTCTGAGCCCATGTTATACGACTGAAAATAGACCGGCTGTGTATTGTTTAGCATGCGACACGTTGGCAGAGCGTGTTGATAACCTAAATATTTACTTAGGATTTTAGTCACGGTAATGCTTGATCTAATATTTTACGTAAAGGTCTCCCTGTGACCCAAATTATGGTTTTGTGTTATTAAAACTCGCCATTTATTACCAGCGGGAAGGAAGCTGGGATTACGTGATTAATGGACGACCCAAAAAAGTGTAAAAATTAATATGATCTATCTTTCTAAGGCGACATGAAGCTAGTCTCACCAATCACTAGTTTACGAATGACCAAATTTTTTTGTGATGAAACAACATACGTTTTTGATAAGATGAATGATGCAGAGTAGGTATCTATTACCATCTAGCTCTTCTGTCTACGAGAATGTTGAGTGCCTCACAATGGTTCCTTATGGGCTACTAGGGTGAGAGGCGTGAACAACTTTTAAGATGGTGACTAGATGAATGACTTGACTTGATCTGTACTCGACGTCGTGGGGATGAGCAGTATGACTCCTCTAACTTAGAGAAATAGAGAACCTCATCGTGGTTCCCTGAGATTGCGAGGATAAGCGGTGTGAAGAACCTAAGATGGTGACAATGAATGATGATACCTACTTGAAGCCGTGGGGGTGGAAAACGTGTTTTTCTTGTTCGGCAGGATATTAGGGACCATTTGAGGGATCCCGTGGTCTCTCAGGATGACCAGCGTATACTCAAGATGGTGATAATGAATGATGAAGGGTCTGTACCTACTTGACGTCGTGGGGGATGGGCAGAGTCGCTCCCCTGTCCAGGAGTATCTTGAGGATTTCGTAGTGGTTCCTGTGAGCAGCCAGGATGAGAGGCGTGATGTCTGGCGTGAAGGTGGCCGCTGAAGGGTCTACTGACTCCCAGCTCTGTTGGGAATAACAAATTCTTATGGTGTGTCCACACTGGGCGAACGGGCTCAAGAGCAGGGTGAGCAGGATGACTAGCGTGCCGCGCGAGCCCGTTCGCTCAGTGTGGACGCACCATTAGAGTTGTTGCAATTCACGAAAGCTAGTGACATGTGTGGTGGCTTGATACTGTTCGTTTTTCAAGAGTTTTGATAGACATTATTGACATTATACACTATCGTTATGTGCATGTACACGTACATACACAAGTAAAGCTCACTCGCCTTCGTCAGTTGTAAGAACTATATTTATGATTTTACCTAGTATTGACGTCATGATTTTTCCACTTGAATAAAATTGAAGGTAAGATTAGCATAAAAATACCCTGTTTTTATTGAGTTTTATGGATATGTTGGTAAATGCCTACTTGGCTGTTTTTATTGAAAGATGCTATTTTTCATTTGGATGAAAAGAGACAAACAAACTAATTGGTATAACGATGGTTATTTAGTTTTCATGAAGGAAAGTTTTTATGTAAATGACGGCAGTGTTAACTCCCATAACAGTTGAAACTAAAATTAAAGGGGTAAAGTAGGTAACAAACAACCTTTTCTAAAAAATAAGATCAAGAATTTTCTTTAGATTTGTTCTTAGCTACTTACTTTGTGAATATATTTTAATTTGAATGTTTCTTCATAGCTAATGTAGGTGCCCCAAAGGCCCAACTAAACGTTGGAAAGGGTTAAAATTTATAGGTGATCCGGTAGATTTATTGCTAATTAGTTTTTAAACTCATTTCTCTTTATTGCAAGGTCAATAAGTAGGTGGCGTGAAGGGTCATTTTTACCGCGGAATTAAGGTTATAAAATACCATATAAATGTATAATTCTCTTAATTTTGAGTAAAACATAAATATTATTATTATAGTAACTTCGATTCTCAGTTATTGCCTGTGCTATTCAGTAAGCGCTGTATTTTAAACATTGAATAAGCAAAATAAATTGTTTGGTTTGTTAGGAATTAGAGAATTCTTTACAGTTTTCTTTAAAAGTTCTGGACGAAATCTACTACTAATTACCTACTATAACTAGCGGCCGCCCGCGACTTCGTACGCGTGAATCCCGTTTTTCCCGCTAATTCCCGTTCCCGTGGGAATTTCGGGAATTCCTTTCTTAGTGCACCTCTACGGTACCTAAGCTACGTCCCTTCCAAATTTCAAGTGCCTACGTTTAGCCGTTTAGGCTGTGCGTTGATCTGTCAGTCAGTCAGTCAGTTTCTCCTTTTATATATTTAGATAAAAGGTACTTACGTAAGGATCACCGGGTACATGGTGGTCTTCTTCCCACTGCAGAAGTAGCTCTACTGCCTCTACGTATTCTTCCTTGATTGCATGGAGTAGGGCATCCTAAGAAGAATAAAATAATATTTAAGATTCATCAAAACATAACGAAGAAAATTCACAAGAAAGTCGCTTGTTGTTTACTTTTCTGAGTAGGTAATCTACTATCAATACGTGTAAAGGTGGTTGAAACTAATAAATTGACGTACAGCTTTCAATTACAAAAAACCTAGAAAGTGTTCACATCTTTCCTAACTTCGCACCAATTACAAAAAAGTTATGACGAAAATAATAAAAAAACACAATCGCCCAAAGTCCGCATAAATTGTCAGCAAACAAAAGACAACACACAAAAAATAAACTGAAGTGGCCAGATATAGGTACTCGTAGCAAAATTTATACTTTCTAAGGAGGTTTGATGCTGTAATTTTTATTAATTGAAACTAGCATAGAAACTTTTTATGCTATTTTAAACAATTACAGTGAAACTTTATTGTTATTTTAAAACGTAAGAATGAAGTAAATACTTGATTATTTAGGAAAGATTTTTACAAAAAGTGGCTCTAGAAAATATCTGGATAAAAAAGCTTAGTTACCTAAACGTTTCAATATCACTGATATGACTTGTGTTTGAGAGATAGCGGCAATAGAGTGATTTACTGAAGCAATATGAATTTTTCATGCGAGATTTGTGAAGTTTGTAGTTTATTCGATTAAAATACTTATTTGAACAATTTTAAAGACAGTTATTATGAGTAGTATCATCATCACATAGTAGATACCTTGATTATTTCTTTAATTTTTCAATTTAATATCATCAGAAAAAAAGTTTATATTAAGAACTGGCACAAAATAAAAAAATAAGTGTCAACAACGCGGGTTCCATTTTTGTCTTCTAAATTTTAAAAACAAATGACAATTCAATGTTCGAAAATATCAGCCAGTATGTGCACCAACTAAGCAGTCACCGTGCATGCCCCAATCATATTACGTTCTAACTCGGTTATCGACATCGCCGCGCTAACTTTATTCTTGGTGTTTTGCCGTGGTGAAAAGAAAAGAAAATGGCCACATTTTCTTTTTTTGCGCTATGCTATTATTAGTGAGCATCTTATTTTAAGTTTTGGGGGTATAATTATTATCCAAACCAGGCAGTAAGAGATAAATATAACATGTTCTAGGCTCTACATGATAAAATATTAGTACATTAATTAGATTTTTAACTAAATAGGACTTGGAAGCATATTTACCCACTTATCATGGAACTTCGAGGGTTCCATTATTTTTCATCCTCAACTAAGATTTAATATTTTTAATCAATTGTCAATCAAAGAGCACATTGTTGAAATATCTTTATAAAAACGTTATGGTGCTTCAAATTTGCACTCTGGCAAATAATTTGCTTTCATGAGCCAGTCAGTGAGCTATGGAAAGCTTTGCTCGGAATCTCGCTAAAGGATAAAATCTGAAATGAGGTCATTCGATAGAAGAGCAATAATGGACATAGTCCAAAAGTAAGCTGAAGTTGTAAAGGACTGGTTATAGTCTGTCGTAGAACCCATGAAAGGTCATGGTATTCTTCAAGACCAATGACCATACGTATCAGCAAACATATAATATAGACAATCCCCTACTCGTTGAACCGAATCCTTTAAGAAGATAGCTGGCGGTGGCTGGCGGTTATTTTTTATGTCCAGCATTGGAATGAAATGATAAGTCAATTTCAAAGTTTTCAAATACAAATTGTTTATTGCTTGTCACATTATAAATAGCTTAGTGTACAAATCAATCGACTATTGACGTCATCAACCATAAACTTTAATTATAAACCAATTAATAAACAACTTACGAGTACAAATCACTATAAATACAGCTTCAATATTAACTTTCTTAATTAAGTATTGCGTATCACACAATTTTATAATTAATCTAAGCCCGCCCCTGACCTTCCCGTAAGATATTTATAAATGTCCTAAAAACGTTACCTATTTTGGAAGGGCTCTATTTAAACAGCTTTCAGTCATTTACTTGTTTTAGTAATAAACAAGATTAGATGCTGTGAAAATCCTTGCACGAAACTTTCCGATTAATAACCACAGTGAACTCTTTAGTATAAGTTTAAGTAAGTGCGGTAGGCATTAGCCATTAAGTTGAAATTCTAATATCTCGTTGCAATGTGTTTACCGTTCTTCTAATTTGTATGGATGATTTTTTTTCTGTTTTTCATTTATTTTTCTTATATTCCCTTAAATGACGTCATAACTTTGTTTTTCCGTGAAGGTTTTTTAAGAAAAATGTGCTGTATTTTTGGAAAACCTAAATTACTCAATACCTACACAATAATTTGTTGCATGCACGATGTGCATTTTTCGTAGACCAGACCAGTGAGGGATGTGAGTATGTACTGTTAATTGTGAAAAATATAAAACGTTAAAATAGCGGTATCGTTATAGCCAATGAGCTGCTTTCATAGTGACATTGACGTATTGTCAATGTCACACGAGAATCAAACGTCAGAATAGAGGGACACGCGGAGACGCCGCGCGCTTTTGTGTTAAGTGATGAATTGTAATTAAAATAAGGCAATATAATGTAAAAGATGAGTATCCAGTGTTTTATTTAAGAGAATAGATCTACCGGCCTTTAATAGTACATGTTGTAAAAATGTGATACTTATTTATTTACTCCGTAGTTTCACACTTTTTGGAATTTTATGAACTTACGCGGTCATAAATCCAGTAATATTAAATAATGTGAGCCTTCTTAGTTTGAGTATCTTGTGTAGGAAGTAATAAAAATAGCATCTGATGAGAGGGTAAATAAAATTTAATAGTTTGGTTTTAGACGTCGGTTATTTACGGCGTATGCCCCGGTTTTTAACCGATGAACCGTAAAACGTTAGATTGTGGTTACGTATGCTTTTTTACTTCTTCATCATCCATCAGCATAGAGCAGTCCACTGCTGGACGTACGCTTTTACTAAGGCTGCGTTGCACCACCTAACTTTGACCGTAACTTTAACGATAACCGGTGCTTTTTGTGTGGAGTTTGATAGATTTTGACGTTTGTCAAAGTTTAAAGTAAGATGGCGTAACCCAGCCTATACCTACCTATCGGCGCAAAGACTCGTAGCAGGCAGGCGGTGTAATAACAAAACAGTGCATATCTTCTTTCTTGCACTCACACTGGTTATGGGTGACGGACGTCACACAGAGGCAGGCATAACGTTGTTTATAATACCAATAATACTTAACAATTAATAAAACTAAAGCGAGTGTGCACCTCTGTTTAAAAAAAATACCGAATTACTCAATAATCGGTTAACGCAACAACATAATCGTTTTTTTTTAATAGATTAAAAACCTTGTCTCATACTTTGTGGCTTACCATGATGATAAGTAGCCTTATAAAATATTCACAATGAAGCTGACGTCATAATGTGAGCTTTTCTATGAAAACCGATTTACGTAGCAATAATAAGGAGGTAAAGAAGATAATATTTAGCTATACTTTTTGATAATTCCACATCAACGTGTTTTTCAATTTATAGACAGGTAGGGAGAAACTCCAATATAGTTAGCCTTGGATCCATTATTCATCCATCCATTATAATGTATAATATACTTTATAATTATATTTAAGTGTATAAGAATCCATCAAAAAACATGTTTACTCTCATGCGGGTTAAATACCAAAAGCTCAACTGAGTTACTTTAGCCACAAAATATAACAGAAGACAAACTCCATACTAAACGCGCTCGAGCCACGCACACATAGGCACCACTCTAGCAAGACTGTCTTGGACGAATGCGAGCGCGACGTGGCGCGACAGACGTTCGCCACACGTTCGCTGTGGTTCGCTTGAGTCACGCGCCGGTCAACCGCCTGTGATATTATTTTGTTTTGCGAAATTGACGAAAATGAGTGAACAGGAAAAGTCGTATTATAATTGGTCGGTATTTTGGTTGCTTAAACTCATCATTAAATACCGAATTTTCATTTTTTAAATTACCAGTTGATTCGGGGAGGTAAGTAAGTTATTTATTTGAATTTTAATTGAAATTGAAAGCCAACTCAATTATTAGGAATATCGAATTGTTTTAGAGAGGTTTTAGGAATTATTGGATAACTAGCTTTTGCCCGCGGCTTCACCCGCGTGAAATTTAGTTTGTCACAGATCGTCATAAATTATAGCCTATATGTTATTCAGGGTTATAAACAATAATACTGTAAAGTTACATCAAAATCCGTTCAGCAGTTTTTGCGTGAAAGAGCAACAAAAATCCAGACATCCAAACTTTCGCATTTATAATATTAGTTGGATAATAGTGTCANATGTCACGGTTAGTAGCTTTAGAGCCAGGTGACATATTAGAATTTAGATTTAGTTTGAGAAATAAAAGATAATTTAGATTAGCAAGTAATTTATTTAGATTAAAGAGCAAAAGACCTTAAGGGTGTGGGTTACGAGCTAACTATCATATCGCACGAGATTCGTCACCGGTGGTAGTATATTCAAACCACTGTCCTCGCTAGCATTGATGGTGATGTGGGTTGGTTCTTCTTGATGGTAGGCCCGCAGAGTTGTCGACACGCCGGACGGTTAGGGCCGTACGCACTGTGGTGTAGGGCCACTTAGAGAGTGCGCACGGGCCGTCCGACACGGCAGGCAGCTCTGCCGGGTTGAAGACCCAGGTGGTAGTTTCGGCAGTGGTGACCATGCATGGTGTAGTAGGTAGTCGTAGAAGATGAAGGTGAAGATGAACCCTGCAAATCAAAGCGGACACTAAAGCAGTTGCTAGCTTTTGTCCGTTTGACTGCGACATCAAAATACTAGCGAAGCAGATGGAATGATTTTTGGTAATAAATGGTGATGTAATGATGTGGCAGTCAAACAGAATTACAATAGGTGAAGTGAAAGTGATTGCAAAGTGAAGTAGGCAAAAATATTAAATTATGTAGGTAGAAAATAATTTAGCATATCTATGTAGGCAATTAATTTATAAAACAATATAGGTAGGCAATAATTTAGAATAATTAGAACAGTAGAATAAGATTAGAATAGTTCAATTTAGTAAATTAAATAGATTTTAGAAAGTGTCGTTACAGTACGAACAAGGTCATTTAAAGGTCATAACGTGTCGATGTCATTTCATAAAATATTTAGTTTACTTATTTAATCATGTAGTAAGTTGTAAAATAATAATATTAAAAAGTTATAGAAATAGGAAATTTGTATGAAATGACACCGAGCACATGGATAGCACATATCAAGAACAAAATGGCGGCTAGGCACTTACATTTAGCACAAGTATAAAATCTAGTCATTAAAAATACTTTTGCAACACTCACCCGGTAGCGGGGTTCACCAATACGCGATTACATTTTTAGTTTTTAAGATATTATGTACATCGCGGGTCCGGCGGTGACGGACAGCGATACGTCCGTGCTCACTAACGCTCTGGCTCGGACTAGGAGACGCGGCGGGAGCATCGCGGCCGTAGGCGCGTCGCTTGCGCATACATAAAAAACAGTCCGCCCGCTCGACAGAGAACAAAAGAAATATTGAACAACTTGTTTCGCGCGGGTTTACTTGTAGATTTATTATTTTATTTATTTTATTAGTGTAGAACAATATGAATTATTTAATTAAGTTATTTAGTTAGGTAGTTTACGTAGATTTAGATATATTATTATTTAAGTTTATTTATTTAGGTAGATAATAGTAATTAAAGTAGAATTTAGATCTAAGATAACGATCAGCGGTAACGCTAACCGTTACAATAGCTTAGAATAAGTTTAGACCGACGACCTCATAAAGGTAGTGGGAAGGCGCTGCGCTGGTGCAGGCCGCCACCGACCGGCCATTGTGGAAATCATTGGGGGTGGCCCTCCTGAATCGAATGTACCTACTACTGCTATTTCTATTTATTTATATTAACCGGCAGACAGTGGTGACTGAGTTTGTTGCGGCGCTTCTTCTCAGCACTTGCCAAATGTTGGTCTCGAAGCGCTGGTAGGGCAAAAAGATTATGGGACATGTAGAGGCTCCTTAAGAGCAAAATGACGATTTGTAAGAACTATTTATTAGTCTAAACAAAAAAGGAATTTTGACTTTTTGACTTTTGACTTTTGACTATGTTCAGCAGTGGACGTCCTATGGCTGAAATGATGATGATGATGATGAAGTTTAATAAGGTGCAGTTAAGAGGAGTGCGTGATCGAATCAGAAATGAGGAGATCCGTAGGAAACCCAAAGTGACCAACATAGCTAAAATCAAACAGTGGTAGTGGGCGGGGCACACATCTCGTAGAGTTGATGGCCGTTGGGGCAGAAAATTTATCAAATGGCAACCACAGGCTGGACCGACGATCTGGTGAAGGTCGCAGGAAGTATCTGGATGCGGGCATCGCAGAACCGGTCGTTATGGTAATCCTTGCCTTTGTCAGCCAAATCGAACGACCGTGTACGTGTAGGTACAGTCCTCTCAACTTAAGCTGAGAATTGCATTTGTGTGAGTGCACACCGATAGTTTGGGGTGGCAATCAGCTTGAAGCGCGGCGCGTCCCGCGCATGGTTTATTATAGCAAGCGGCCTGAAGCGCGGCGCGTCCGCCACGCACCGTTTCCTTGTCGCTCACNATATCTGTTATTGTCTTTCTTGCATAGTATTAAGAGTAACATTTTTCTATCATAACGAAATAAACGCAACACATGACAAGACAACCCTAGCGCGACGGCCGAGCGTGCGAGCGAGAGAGGTATGCAAAGCGAGGTACATACATTAGTTTACCTTCTGTTATATTTTGTGCTTTCGCTCGCAAAGCTGAAGCAGTTTTTCGTAGTAGTGTGCGAACTATAAACACTATGCCTAAGCGCAGACCACTAACTTTTAGTTGGTTGATAGTTGGGCCCGATTCTACTTTGTATGAAGAATAGGCGATACCAAATCGATGTCATGTGCGCACTTTCATACATGCCCATACTGATTAACAGCCCGACCCAACTATCGGCCAACTAAAAATCGGTGGTCTGCGCCTAGGCTACGAGAATTTTCCAGAACGAAGCTGCAACCGGCGTACCAAAAACTAAATAAATCGCAAAAGTCACGAATAGCACGAAAGTAACTATTGTACCTACGCAAATCGTCAATTGTTTTACTAGCGTACTACACCGTTCGTGATGTACGACAGATGTGATCATGCAAACTACAGCAATGATTTCCCGAGGGTTCCGACGGAGGCTTCCCTCAAATAATATTTCTTTATTTCGGCAGACAATAGTCTTTTTTTCACTTTTGCTGTCTGCAAGTTCTGGCTGATATCGGCAGGTATTTTTTTTGAAAATGAATGTATTTGTGTGAATTTGATTATTTTCTTTTGCGCATTTGTTTTCTGTTTAACTTGCAATTAATTCATGTCGAGACTTTACGCCAGCGATACACAGTATTGTTTATTGGGGCAGAACTGAATATCAAAGATTTTGTAAGGGTTAAAGACTCTTTAATTGTGGATTTTATTTATTTATTTGCATGTCACATGGTGTTTTACTGATCTTCATTTTTTTCTGTGTAGCACATATAATATGAGAATGCGTATTAATTATATGGCATTATAAATACATACTTATTAATTACGGTCGATACCTACATAAGTATGACACCCCGTAGGGTCTAGCTCAGACAGCGTGCAATACGTAGGTTTGTATAACTTTATTAAAGTGTACATCTACGGCGCTGGACGCAGGCCGGTACCAACCGAGCAACATGGAAAGCATTGTGGGAGGCCTATCTTCAGCAGTGGACGTCCTATGGCTGAGATGATGATGATGATGATGATGGTACATCTATTAATGTAAGATTGGTATTTATTTTATTTTCCTGTGCCCAATTGACGCTCAATTATGATTAGGTAATGATTAAATGTGTGTCATATTAAGGCACTGCTGAATCCTGAATCCATTCCTATCCCTCACCTTGACCATAATCCCAGAGTCCAGCAGCAGTTTGATGAGCTCGATGTTCTCATTCTCAATGGCGGCGATGAGCGCCGACCGGTTTAGGGGGTCCACACAGTTGATGTCCAGGACATCTGTGTTGTTGGAGTACTGTTCTATTAGCCTGCAGACAAACAATATTATCTATAACTAGCTGACCCAGCAAATGTTGTTTTGCACCCAGGGGTATGAAAAATACTGTAGAGGCTCCTTAAGAGCAAAATGACGATTTGTAAGAACTATATTAGTCTATACAAATAAAGAAATTTTGACTTTGACTTTGACTTTGACTTAGTTTAGGTAGGTACTACGCCCTATTCTGAGCCCTAATAAAACACAAGAATCGGTCAAGCACTTTCGGAGGAGTTTTGTTACAAACACTGTGACACGAGCATTTTAATTTAAGTTAGATATAAATAAATGGCTTTTGCACAAAAACAAACAGAAGTGTAGATAGAAACCATGATTTGTAACTTTTTAACAAAATCAACTAAAAATACGAAAGTGTTCTAATAACTATTGAGGTTTTTTTTAATAAAGTCAATAAAATAATTAGTTGTATTAATTTTGACGTATAATGCACAGTAAACTCTACCAAGTAAATTTTCAAGCTGACCGTTAATTTAAAGTTATATTTCACATCATTTTTACGTTTTAACCTACATAATGCCTATTTTCGAATTTTAAATAGGTTTTGAATATAGTTCTAATGACTCATATTACCGTCAACCTTTTTCAGCTATAAATATCCGAAGATTAGTCCAACCAAACGCCTCCAAAGTCCAAACCTTTGTGAAGGTTTGAACATCAATTTATTTCCCTACGTTCATGCATACAAATACTTGACAAATAATTCGGATGTAAGGATTTGCGGGTCTCTACAATGGGATATCAATAGGAGAGACGATTTCAATCGTTGGCTGTGGGTAGACGTGAAAATAGGGTGTTTAGGAGATGATTTCGTATGTATAAGGTTATTATGTTGAAGGAATGTACTTACGTAATTCCAGTTTATCTGCGTTGAATCTTCGATCTAGATTTAATGTGAAAGGGCACTTTGGCTGAGTTGCACCACCTAACTTTGATCATAACTATGATGATAACCGGTGTTTTTTGTATGGAGTTTCACAGATTTTTGACGTTTGTCAAAGTTAAAGTAAGATGGTGCAACCCAGCCTAAGTAAAGTGCTTAGTTCTGAGTTTGGTCTGTAAACAAACCCTGAACATCTACTTATGTATACTGGCATACAAAACTAAGTAAGTATGAGTAGGTACTAACCATACTTTTAAAAGGTGTTTTCTAAACTAGAAAGAAACTAAGTAGATTAGAGATTAAAAATAAAGTATGTATTTTTGAAAATTTTGTCACCTCTATGAGACTGTTGTTCATAAATGATGCGTGTATAGGATTTGTCACACATACAGGCGTTTCGCGCCCCTTCCGATTTTCAATTCCAACGAATTCCTGAAGAGTAACTGACCCGACTGAAAGTGACGCGCGCTGAGAATGTTAAATTACAATGAAATACTCAAATGTAACTTTATTTAGGTAATCATGATATTATGTAGAAGCTAGGAGTTTGTAGTCACTCTCTTTATCCCCATTCCATCGTAAACATTTGTACATAATATGAATTTATGACTAAATATTAGGTACCTACCTATCGTGCATTGTGGAAAACCTTGGAGGAGGCCTTTGTCCAGCAGTGGACGTCATTTGGCTGAAACGAACGAACGAACGAGCGAATTAGGTATCGCAGATCATATTGTAATAGACAATAATATTTATCTTTTCTTCGTCCTTTTATGTAAAATTTTTGTAAGGTCGTTTGTTAGCGAGAAGACTGCTTAAATTGTGCCTTTTTATTGTCAGTTGTATGTGGTGTGCAATAAAAAGTATATTCCCCAAAATTGACAGTAAATAGATGGTTAAAGAACCCCAAAAGAGTTCTGATCTAAACCGTATCCCTATTGAATCCCAAAAAGGTGCCTGAAGAGTAGCCGATAATTGTCACTACAAAAACAATACAGGGCGTGTGTGAGTGTGATAAAACGCCAAACCAAAGCGACGTATCACTAATAGGATTACGCCGTTGTACTGATTCCCAGGAGTCGGGGCACCCGAATAATCTGCCTTATATTTGCAGGTGTCGTAGTTTTTGTTGCTAACTTGTAATCTGATTGCCGTAAGTGTAGATTGCTGGCATGAAATAGTATTCTTTTGATGTTTTATTGCTGATTTGTCCACGACCAACACCAAAATATCCTAAATTGGGCAATTTTGGCATAAAAACTGAACTCCGACTAACTAAGGTTTCTTAAAGGTGAAACGCATTTTTCGGAGTATCGTAGTGTCGAATGAACTATACCTAATCATACTGGTAAAATAATAAATGGTGTCATTGTAATGTTATGTCTAAAAAATGTTTGTCAAAGTTCAGTTATTACACCCATAACTATAAAAAAGTAACTAAATCACTACGTCGTATACTCAGCTATAAAACAGCGCAAGCCAAACTGATTGTCCGACGAGGTCACACACCTGTCCGACTCTAAGGTGAAGAATTATTGTTTTATCTACAATTTCTTCCCTACATTTTTGTACAAAGAACAATACAATTGTCAGACTAACAGCATTCTCTACCAACAACTTTTTAGCTTTTGGTACGAGTACTTAATGTGATAAAAACGTAATAAAAAGAGGTTGCCAAATTCTTGAGGTTTGCTATTTAAAGTCTACACCACATATATTAAGCTCCTTACCTTTTAACAGTGGCGTAGTCTCCTCTATCAGCATGGAGGAGGTACGTCTTCTCTTCTCTGGTGAGGGCTCGCTCGTTGAAGGTCCTCAGGTCATGCTGGCTGTTCCTGAGGGCTTCCTGGGAGCTGCCCAGGAGCTCCTCCCTCGAGCCACGGTTCATCCTGATCTGGAACAAGGAATAGGCAAATTGGGGTCATATAATTAAGGTTTAATGGGTAAATAAACATCTTAGTCATATTAGGTGTAATTGAGCTCTATTATACATGACAGAACAAAAGCCTGATATACATTTAAGCAGGAGCCTGACTCTGTGAATGTGTACTAGTTTAATACTGTATCTCATGTTGATAGCCCAATAAAATAAATAAATAAATAAATCATCATTGTCATTACCATCATCAGGTCATTTAGTCTCCACTGCAGGAGACCCTGTAATTTACCACAGGCAAATGGTGGATTTAGCGTACACTCCCCACGCTGGCCAGACGGGTTGGGGAGGCCTGACTCTCGTAACAGGTTAATCTTTTACAAGAGCTGGAAAAATCTTGTACGAGTAATTTGTTGTTCATTTAAGAAACTTTCACACTTAATGGCTATCAGCACATCTGCCTATGACTAGGACTCTATTATGTCTTACTTATTTATTGCAATCGATGTGGTGACTAAACATGTAAGCGCTTTGGGTTTTCTGTAAGCTTAATATCGATGCCTCCTAAGTAAATAATCGTAAGCCACAAAATATCAATTTTGATTTTATAAGCATTTTATAATTACTAAAATACGTATTATCGAACCCGCGAACAAAAATTGCAATATCATTTAAAATAAAAGATTTTTCACACGTATTCAATCGTATGTAATCCACGCTCGCAACGTATACTATCGTAATGTCCTGTGCGATCGTCTACATGGGAGAAGCAGTTTGGTTCACCGCTAGCGAGCGCATACTATTAGGTAAGTAGTAATTACAGTTTTCCTTTTGGTGTTTAAAATTGCCTTATATTTTGTTACTAGCTATTCAAAACTATAGTAATTAACACATACGATTATTTACGTTCCTTTTTTAAGCTAACAAAGTATCGTATGTTTTACATACCATGATAAACGTTGTCAATTCAATTTATTTTTTGTCGTATGTAATACATACGATTATTAACGTGGTTTGTTTTCGTACGTTTGATATTGTATGTGCAATTTAATATTGTTTACGTTGGTAAATTGAGTATTTATTCCTATTGTAACGTTTAATTACGATTTTTTCGTCTTCGTTGTGGAGTTAAATTATATTTTATGTTTGTGTTTTTTTAATATTTTCAGATTCGCCATTGCCTGAAGGAGCTGATTTAATAGAAATCCAAGCATTTTCTAATTTGATCTCCAGTGATTTACTTAGTGATGAAGGTACTTCGATCCTACTAATATTATAAATGCGAAAGTTAGGATGTCTGGATATCAGGATGTCTGGAAATTTGTTACTCTTTCGTGCAAAAACTACCGAACAGATTTTGATGAAACTTTACAGTATTTTTGTTTATAACCCAGAATAACATAACATATAGGCTATAATTTATGACGATCTGTGACAAACTAAATTTCTTTAATTAGTGACATTTGTATGTATTTTTATAAGTAATCAATAATAGGTAAAAAGCTTTATAACTAAAAAAAGTAAATCTGAATCACTCTCAACATTATGATTAAAAGAATCTACAAGAAGATTGTGATAGAATTGGTGATGCACCGCTGGAATGACACCTCTAGGACAAAGGCTTACCAAGTATTTTTTTTAACTTTGGTTATAGGTAGCATATGGTTAAAAAGGGGGCAAACATCAGAGTAATCTTGCTGTCGTCGTCTCGTGTTAATTTTAGTAACAACAGTCATATATTGAGACTCATCCAAATGATATTCATAATGGAGTTTATTTGAACACAACATCACCGTTCAAGTTCTTAGTCCAATTTTTACAGCCTAAGATTGACTTAAAATCCAAAAATTTGGTATGATGCAACTCGATTACAGTATATGGTTTCCCATCTTGTTTAGCCCATCGTACCAATGAAAACCATTCTAAAGGAGTATAAATACATTTATTTTTGGCACATCTTTCAATCAAAGCATGAAACTACAACCATGTACTGTAATCGAGTTGGATCATACCAAATTTTTGGATTTTAAGTCAACCTTAGGCTGTAAAAATTGGACCAAGAACTTGAAAGGTGATGTTGTGCAATGGATGAAAATAAAAGAAGTCAAGGTGCTTCCTTCTGAGCCAAATAAACTCCATTATAAATATCATTTGGATGAGTCTCAATATATGACCGTTGTTACTAAAACTAACACGAGACGACGACAGCAAGATTACTCTGATGTTTGCCCCCTTTTTAACCATATGCTACCTATAACCAAAGTTAAAAAAAATACTTGGTAAGCCTTTGTACTAGAGGTGTCATTCCAGCGGTGCATTACCAATTCTATCACAATCTTCTTGTAGATTCTTCTAATCATAATGCTGAGACGGATTCAGATTAACTTTTTTTAGTTATAAAGTTTTTTACCTATTATTGATTACTTATAAAAAAATTACTGAATTATCATTAATTATTATTCATGTTACCTATTATATAGATTCCTTATGTGCAATTTTTGAATAATATTAGAGGCTTTAATAAGATTAAATACTATTTTTTTAAAGTAAGAACAATAACTTTTATTAAAGTAATAACACGATGTAACTTTGTTAATTGATTTTATCAAGTAAGAATAGATTTTGCTTATTTTAAGGTTAATAAAGAAGATAAATATTCCTTTTATCACTTTATAAATAAAACTTTTTAATTTAGTCGTAATTACTATGTTTCAAAAATAATCAATGTTTATTAGAAAACAATTTTTTTTATTTGATCTCGTCAGTTAATTACTTTTGATTTAATTATTTGTAATAACTTCACATTCTATGTTAATTTAAAATTATTTTAATTATATTTTCATAAGAAAGAAAGACTGTTATAACGTGATTCTTTGGTACAAATTAATAAATAAGGTATTTAAAACAGAGGTTTCAAATTGATTTTGTGAATCCTTTTGTCCAAAATAGATGAGTACCTAATTGAATAATTTAGTTTTAGCATGAATTTACAATTAAAAATTAATAAATATGTAACATACCTTCGACAGTATAAATGATTATGTTCCCGTACAATGGAGTATGTGGCTCTTACTATATATTTTACCTACAGCTAGACAAAGTAAATAATTGTATAGTTATGTTACGATTTCTATGACTAATTTTATCCGCCGTAAAACACCGTAACAACAATATCTCCAAAACTACAATATATTTACAAATAAATGTTATTGTATGAGAATACACCTTGTATCGACTATATGTTTTGAAAAAATCGTACCCCTAGCTCAAAAGATGGGAAAACTGCACACAAAAATATCTTTAAATGGCTCTACTGTAAAGTTTGGTTTTAAGACATACGATAGTTTACTTAGGAGGCATCGATATGTTGCTCATTAAAATTAATTACTGTACTGCTTATCCTAAAAGACTGAAATGTAAAAAAGTATTTCGAATGACCATGATAGCCCTAAAAACCTAAAATTCATCAAGCTCGGCACTCTACAGAGCACCAAAAGCAAATTCCTGAGCTTCACTCGATTGTCGGTGACGTCATAATTGTGTAAAGGGTGACGACCAGTCACGTGTCACAGTCCCAAATTACGAAAGGTTCGGTGCGATGCAAACTTGCTATATTTGGAGGCGATTAGCGATTTTGCGAATCGTTGCATTCGATTATTCGATGTGTCGCATATTCGAAATTTGTCTGATTCGTTCACGTAAAGACGACCTCATAAAGGTAACAGGAAGGCGCTGGATGCAGACCGCTATCAACCGGTCATTATGAAAATCATTGGGGGACTATGTTCAGCAGTGGACGTCCTATAGCTCAAATGATGATAATGATGATGTTCACGTAAGCATAACTATAAAACTAGTTCTTACCAACTGCATCAGCAGAAATCAGAAATATTTTTTGTGGAACATTAACAACGTGGTATTATAAATCCTAGTTGCTAAGTTTAATTATTTTAGATAGATTTCTGTTATGTTATTTGTTTGGTGTGCAATAAAGTGTATTTATTATTATTATTATTATTATAGTTATAATCTTTAATAAATAATACCAATAGAATAAATAACTAAGTTCTAGGTTCTCGGTACACGGTGTTTCAGTCCTAGACAAGCAAATTAGTTTTCAATTAACTTTAAATTGGATTATTAGTGGAAATAAATAAAACTTAATTCGATGAATTTGAATTAAAAAGCAAAATTCACGTCATTAAAGAATGAAAAATGATGAATCGGCGCAGTGATGTCACCCTTCCTATTACAAAATCTATGGGGAAATCGCATTGTGACAGCTCATTAAAAGCGTGTCAATTGTTTGGCGGTTTGAACTAGTAATTGGATCGTTTTGGCGTCTTTTTGCTCGTAGTGACACAATCAGTCGGTCAGTGGGTCAATCGTTTCTATGGGTGCTTACAGGTCTGGCACTTCATTCAGTAAGTGCCTCAGGTATGGGAGCGACACGGGACTTCAAACGTCAGCGAGACTTCAAATACTATAGTTGCTGCAATTAGCTCCCGAAAAAAGGTCTAAAGCTCGGATACCGCCCAAGCGGAGAGGTGATGTGGAAATAACGAAATTCCCACCTCTCGTTCCCACCACTGCAACTCCTGTGTGTAGCCAGGAACTACAGCTTGACCGCCAATAAAAACCCGACCAGTGAAGGCCAAGTTTGTCCCGGGGGAAAGTTAAACTGTCATTGGACCCGCAACGAAATTAATCAGAAGAACATAGGAAGAGTTCGATCTGATTGGTTATTCGAACACATCTCTCCGCTTTAATGGAAACCGGATCTAAGGGTGAAGTGTATGCTACAAGTAGCATGTCTGTCTGGTCCTGAAATCTGTGAAATCGACGTAACAAAGTCAGTTTTAACTACTTTGGGACTAAAGGTCAGCTGATGTTGTTGATAGATGATTAAATCGTGACTGAAAACGACTGAAATACTTCTATGCAGTGTAAAAAAGCCCTTATTGACTTTGTACACAAATATAATGATTCACACTTTGGTAATCAATTTTGTAGTCAAGATGTATTTAGTTACATTTGGTCCAAAACAAATGAAAAAGTAATTAAGCTAATTGATATTTATGACTAGACTTGCATCCGTAAAAACGGAAGTTGAACATTGTTTATTTTCATTTATAACAAAAAAAGATTTAAAATATTATTACCCTCTTCATTTTCATGTCGAACCCTTTCATTTATATTTCACTGTTGATCACATTTCATTTAAAATTATAACCATCTCACACGCGTCTTTTTATCGGTAGAGTCATCAGCTTTTAAGAAGCTTTTATTATACTTCACTTGTTTTAATTTGGCAATATTAACTAATGCTTGAGCTTTTCAAAACACTGTTAATTTAAAAATGAACTTCACTTTACATTTTAGTGTTCGAGACTGTGATTAAATTTTAAAACTTTTTTGCCACTTATATACCGCATTGTCGTCTACGTTTTGGCCATTTTGAGATTGGAAAGTTTTATTCAAATCAAATCAAATACATGAGTTGAGTTTAACACACATAAATCCATTAACTTAAATGCAGTCTCTACATTATTTAAGAACAAATCACATTTTGCACTTTAAAGACACTTTACTCGCCAACTTCTCGTATGTTTATGTTTACGATTAATCGATAAACTATATCGATTTGCAATCGAATTTCCTAATGAAAAACGGTCAAGCGCGTTGCCATAATCCGACTGGCCTTATGGTGGTGGTGGGGAGCACTGATCACTGGACTAGCGACTTCGCCCTCCCGATTTCGCGATCGATGGCAACAAACATTGGTACCTAATGATAAACAAATAGTCAAGTACATGACATAATCGACGAATTTGGAGCATTTTCGGTGTGTCTGGGACTGGTTGGCATAAACTTAGGCGAAGTTAGATCACCGTTCCAAATGATAGTCTGCAATCATCTTGGATTAAGATATAATACTTTTTAAGCCACTACCGCCACTATCCAAAACTTGACAATAGTGGGATGCCAGCTCAATTTTGGCGGACTTATTGCCTAGGAAGATGACTGTGTTAAATTATTGTTTTCTTGTGCTTAGGCTGAGTTGCACCCCTAACTTTGGCCGTATGGATTTTGACAGATTTTTGACCTTAATCAAAGATAAAGTAAGATGGTGCAACTCACCCTTAGTGTAGAATGGTGTAGGTATCAGTCTATGGTATCATCAATCAATGGTATTGTAATTTTTATCAATTTTGATGATTGTGAAATAATATATCTTTGTCAACCTGTTCGTTTTAGTTGTATCTAGGTATAAAATTAAATAATGTAGCGTTGCAAAGTACTAAAACATTAATGCATTTACATCAGTCCAACTAACTGAAAAATAAGAAAGAAAGAGAAAGAAAGAAAAAATGTTTATTCAGTATCATCGACAATACACTTACAATACTTACTTCAACGGAATTCTTACGATTGTTGTCACTATAGTTACCGTATTAAGGTCTAAATCAAGACAAGGATCTACACATCATAAAAAGCACGATGAGTGTCAAATTCGCCCTTTCAAGTCAGCAGGACCACAAATCAAGAAGGATGAGCTCCTGTAAGGGAGACCGAGGTGAGTTGTAACAGGGGAGAGTTGTGAAATTAACGATTTTTTTGAACTTATTAAATACTAGCGGCCACTGGGAAACTTCCAATCCCCGTTCTACCCTCTTAAGGGTTGAATTTTGCAAAATCCCGTCTTAGTGAGCATCTACGCTCTAAAAGGAACCCCCATGCAAAATTTGAGACTTCTAGAACTTGTAGTTTCTGAGATTTCGTTATGAGTGAGTCAGTCAGTGACCTTTCGCTTTTATATACTAGCAGCCGCCCGCGACTTCGTACGCGTGGATCCCGTTTTACCAGCTTAGGGGTTGAATTTTGCAAAATCCCGTCTTAGTGAGCACCTACGTTCTAAAAGGAACCCCCATGCAAAATTGGAGACTCCTAGCACTTGTAGTTTTTAAGATTTCGTGATGAGTGAGTGATTAACGAGCTTGTAACCGTGCGCGTTTTTAGTTCAAGTCTCGAGCTACCACGTGCTGTTGCGAGCTCGATAATAATTTGATAGGTTTCCAGCAAAAATCGACAATGTCACAATTCCCTCTGTTCCAACTCTCCCCGGTCTCCCTTATCAGACTCGCTACGAAGGGCATTCATCTTCGCCATTGTGAGGCTTTTGTTGGCTGGACAAGGATAGATCTTGGGGATAAACATAGTTAAAACTGGGATTTAAGTTTGGGTAGTGTCAGTTGTGTGGGAAGTCGAAAAGAATACTACGAGTATACTCGTAAGTGAATGGAATTCCTAATGTTTAAAGAAACTGACATACCTACTACTATTGGTAAGAAACTTATGAAAGACTTCTCTGTTTTCTGTGCAATTGGTTAGGTAGTGAAGACTTTACGATTATAAAATAGCTAACAGTAGTGTGTTATAATGGTCATAGAACATTATGAGAAAACTAGCTTTTGCCTATGGCTTTGTACGTGACTATACATAAATCTTTACTTCTATACTAATATTATAAATGCGAAAGTAACTCTGTCTGTCTGTCTGTATGTCTCTCTTGCTTTCACGCCTAAACCACTAAACCAGTTTTGATGAAATTTGGCATAGAGAGTTTGAGTCCCGGGAATGGACATAGGATAGTTTTTATCCCGGTTTTTAAAACAGGGACGCGCATAATAAAGTTTTTCTGTGACAGACAAAATTAAACGCGGCAAAGCCGCGGGCGGAAAGATAGTTTTAATATAAATAGTTACTTTTAATATTCCGAATGTTACAAAACTTACCGCAGTTTTCACATTGAATCGGACCCGAACTTGGCTGCCTTTTTTCCGTCTTTTCATTTTGAAGTCTTATTTTGTTACGTTTCTAACATAAGAATATCACTTTCTTGTTTATTAATTTTAATAACCACGAAGAATGCATAGCAATAACTTTCGCTAGCCAGCCATAACTGCTAAACGATTTTGTGTTTTAAAACTAACTTTAAAACATTTTGTGTAAAATTGTAAAGTAGGAAAATTAAGAAAACAACTTCAACAAGTTCTCCTCAAGGCTTTCAATGGTTATTTTTTTAAACTTTCCAGTGTAAGTACCATTTATTTAGATCTAGAAAATTAATCAAAGCTATTTCCAAAGCAGTTTTTCTAGATCACGTTCTAGGTTAGGAATACCCTAAACAAAAAATCAAGTATCACCCTAAACGAAAAATAATACAGTTCCTCAAACACCATCACACAACACCATGGTTATCACACCATGCTATCAATCCCTCAATCTCTAAAGTCACTTTTCGTTTGTAAATAAACTCTATCAACTGCGCGTACGCATCTCGCTGAGAGCGATGCTGACTGAAGATCTCACGATCGAAACGGATCGAATTCTATTTTTAAAAATGAGTTTGGATGTAGGATGTAATAGCAATTTGATTCGACTTGATTTAGGTTTAGTGTTTTTATTTTGCACTTATGTGTGGTTTCGGTGGTGGTCGAGACTTTTATTGGAACTAAAACAACTTTCATTTAGGTATGTCATTTTTGAACTCAAGTTTTTCAGGAAACCTTAATTGAAATTTAAATCTGCATGATTTATGTTAACATAGAGTGGTAGAAAAGCAAGCTAAACAATTTACGACGTTTCGAAAAAAAAAGCATATTTCAGGCAATTACCTACATAAATAGGCCCATATTGTTAATTAGTAAATAAATATTAAAAATATGAACGGTACACACACTTACCAAATTTTAGAGATCTTTTATCAATTCCACATTAAACTAACGTCAATATAAATACGTACAATCCTGTCTTTCATAGTAAAAAATTGACTCACCAATCTTCTTCTTATTGTGCTCATATTAAAATAACGACTTTAAAGAATGTAAGTACTTTCATGTCTTGAAAACTCCATGAAAAGCACCCATTACATCCGATGATAGCAATCAATCGGTCAAAATACTTTACAAATGCCCATCAAGCTTTGGATCTAAAAGAGCTGCCGATCAAAACGGTGTAAGATCGGATTTGTAAAGGCGGGTTTATACACACATGGAGCGGAGTAAAGAAAGTATTAGGTACTTTAGTATATTGCTATAATATTATTTATTGTATAAAACTGAAGAGTTTTTTGTTTGTTTGCTTGAACGCGCTAATCTCAGGAATTACTGGTCCTATTTGAAAAATCCTTGTGTTAGATAGCCCATTTATCGTGGAAGCCAATACATCATCACCCTACAGCCAGCCAATAGGGGCGGAGCAGTAAAGGAAAATGTTGAAAAAACAGGAAATACGAGTATTATTCAAACTTTTTTCACGTGTACGAATTCGCGGGCACAACTAGTATGTAATATCGCCCATTTGCGACGACACTGTGACATCTCGACATATACGATTATTTGTTTTACCAAAATTCTGAACCGCGATCTTGCGTTCTTTTATCTCCAAAAACAGGGTATTTGTTACTCCAAAAACAACAATACTATGAGAGAAAGAGACAAAATATTACGTTATAGCGCTGGCTCGTTCGACGATCTAGTTGGCTTCGACACTGTGACAGTTCAGTTGCCACCTGCGCTTTGAGATGTGAGGTGCTCTTCGTTTTTAAGAAAAACGTGACATCTAGAGGATACCGCGGTATTGATGACAAAAAAGGTAAGTTTTTAAAATATTTTTATTTTATTCGACAATGTGGCACGTCATACTTATCACAGTGTTCTTCTAAAACAAAAAGCAAAGTAAAAGAGAAATTATTTATCCTGCTTTCAGAAGCTCAGCCGTGATTCCATCATCACCCGGTGCCTTGTTGTTTTTCAGCTGTTTGAGAGCCATTCTAATCTCGTACAGGCTGACGTCCGGGATATCTTCGGTGTAGTGTCGGGTCAGTCTAGCTCTTGGGTCTTCGGCTAGATTTGTGACAGGTGTACGTACACTCGTGTATAATTGTCCGTAGAACTTCTCAACCTCTTCCAATAACTCAGGCCCCGACGAGATGTCTCTGCCATCCTCGGTCTTCAGCTTGGTCAGTTGACTTTGGCCAACAGACAGATCCCTAGCGAACACTTTAGAGCCTTTGTTACGCTCAATCGCCTCTTTAATACGATCTGTATTAAATTGGCGTAGATCGCGAGTCAAAGACTTGGAGATCTGTCTGTTAAGATGCCGATACTGAGCAGCATCTTCAGAGGACTGCAGAACCAAGTTTCGTCTCTCTTCCATAAGTTTATTGGTGAGGTCAGAGATCTTTTTGGTTCCTTTTGGACGACGGGTTTTAAAGAACTTAGACCCAGTCGTTTGGACAATTTCCACGAACCTGTCATTGTATTCGTCCACATTTTCGCAGTCTCCTAGGCATTCGAAACGATTTTGCAACTCGAGCTGAAAGCTTTCGGGGTTTTGGAGTTGGATGGGCGCTGGGCGGAGCGTAGACTTCATCAGTCGACGCCTCTCGAGCTTGGGTCTGATATTCAATGTGCCTCTTACCATTCGGTGATCGCTTCCTGTTTTGACCGAGTTGATCACAGAGACATCATTGAATATATGCTTCTTCGTCGACAAGATGAAGTCGATCTCATTTTTTATAGCGCCATTGGGATGCAGCCATGTCCACTTTCGCTGTTTTGGCTTCCTGAAGAAGGAGTTCATCATAAAGAGGCCCTCCCTCTCCATGTTATTTTATGTCAATCGCCTATTTTACTAAAAATAAAAAGAAAAAAGATTTTATTGCTTGTTGGTATAGAATGGCTCCGAAATTTTTAGACCGATTTGAATAAATATTTCACCTTTATAATCCTATGTTATTTCTGATTAACATAGGCGTGCCGATGTTCGCCAGGGAAGCTATAAAATCAAAATCAAAATCAAAAATATTTATTCAGTTTAGACCACAAGTGGCACTTATGAACGTCAATAGAAAATAATAAAAAAAAAGGTAGCCCTTATGGGCACTTTACATGTCTCCTTATCTTTTGGGCCCTACCAGCGCAGCGCTTCGAGACAAACATATGGCAAGTGCTGAGAAGAAACGCCGGAACAAACTCAGTCACCACTTATTGCCAGGAATTATCTAACGGTAAGAATAGTCAAATTTAAGTACATCAAATATGTGCAGTATAAGTCTAGCGATTAAATCAGTCAGTATGTCAGCGTCAAAATATGTCAGCGAGACTTTAGAATGCTTATGCCCCCCTAGACAAAACGCACTTTTTGATCGAATCGAAAATCGAATCCGGCAAAACTCCATACAAAAAAGGGACTTTTCGACCACTTTTCGACTGGTTTGCGATTATAATTTGCACTTTGTCTAGACCCACAGATTTGTATGCTCTGTCACGTCATAATGCCTCCCGTGCCGCTACCATACCTCAGGTACTGACTGAGTCAAAGCGTAGTACATACCTTGTTAATTTATTTAATTACTATTTAACGTGTGAGCTTTTTTCGCCTGAAACACAGGTTTTTAACCTAGCTCAGGCTACAAAAGACTATGAACTATATGTAAACTTTAGCATAATAAGTTCTTATAATGCTCTTATTTTAAGGAATAAATTATTTATTTTATATTTTTTTTTACACCTATAGTAACTCATAAGGTTAAGTTGACAATATTGACGGCCTCAAAATCAAAAGGCACAAAATCAACTTGGCCTGGTGTTTGCGCCACTTCAGGTCTTTCCCACTATTTGAATCGAATCGATCATCCGATTTGGGAACGCTTAAATGACGCCGCGGTTCGAAGTTTGTTTGAAATATAGTGTAAATTACGCAAAAATATGGTGATTTCTGGCTGTGATCGGATTCCCTAAGGTCCAGCAGGCTATTGGAATGTGAGGAAAGGGCGGGCCCGCCAGCATACGGATTTTTCATCTTCACGTGGTGGATACCGGTTAGAAGACCCTTGATGTGCTGCAAGTAAGTGTCCCTGTCGTTTGTAATTTTTGATTCGGTAATGTTCAGGACGCGAAGTGGCCACTGTATTCATCACTTGCCCATTTTCCGCAATTTTTTCTCTTTACATAATGCTTTAAAACAACATATTCAACTCGCTATTTTGTGTGGCTTCGTGGCATAAGATTTAGCCCCCACACCTGGTGAATACCAGAAATTTAATTTGCTAGAATTAGCAAATTAAATTTCTGATTTCTTAACTGATCCTGTAATTTTTTATAAGATTCTAAACTTTCGCGTTCCATTTCAACTAAAATAGTTCACTCTGCTTGCGACCACGACTGCAGCATAGCAGCCGAAACGTCAAGCCGTGAGTACATAATGTAACTCATTAATAAACGTCGCGTTAAGACCCGTATCTTTCTATTTTAGCTGTATTTTTAATCGAGTTCTACAGCTCTACATGTGGACGTGCCCTAACGAATCGAGTTCGCTTAAGTGGCCATAAATTAGTAGTTTACACGGATGCCTGTGCCGGGATAAACACCTGGATCAAAGATATCTAAATCAGTGCCGAGTCTATCGGGGTTCAAGGACGTAGAGACTGCTGGATGAGCTAGCATTAAAATTGACCTAGATTTTAACGAAACCATACAGTTTTATCCTTAAAAACCACAGAAGAACCTCAATGGTTTATAAGTATCGGGGTACAAGGACGTAGAGACTGCTAGATGAGCTAGCATCACAGATTTTAGAGGCATTAAAACCGACCCAGATTTTGAAATTGTCGTACAGTTTTGTCCAAGTAACGTTTTTCTTATGTCAGATTAGGATGACCGTTCTTGTTTGATTTATAGTACATTGTTACATAAGTAAGATTTTTTAAGATGTACTCGTACGATGTACGATATTGATTCTGCTTATTTACCTACCTAAACTCCAGTTTTTGGATTAACAGTCTTTAGTCTCCTTTATCTAGGCAAGTAACATTATATATTTTTGTCTCGATGTCGCTTCTAGATTATTTATAACAAACATACATTGTAAACGTTGAATGTGCACTTTCATTTACAAAGAAGTCCGCAGTTAATCCTAGATCCAAAACATCTGGACGTTTCAATAGTAAAACAAGTCCTTATCAATAGTTTAACTAATTGTATGTGAGGACGGAATAACATTGTGACATCTAATTTCAGAAATGAGGAGATCCGTAAACGAACTTAAGTCGCTGACAAAGCTCGACGGATTAGCAAGCTGAAGTGGCAATGGGCAGGACACATTACGCCAAGATGACGGCCGATGGGGCAGTAAGGTTCTGGAGTGGAGGCCACGTACCGGAAAACGCAGCGTGGGTTGCCACCCACAAGGTGGACCAACGACCTCATAAAGGTAGCAGGAAGGCGCTGGATGCAGGCCGCTACCAACCGAACGATGTGGAAATCATTAGGTGAGGTTCAGCAGTGGACGTCATGGACAGCATTGGGGGACCGGGCAACATGGAAAGCATTGGGGGAGGCCTATGTTCAGCAGCGGACGTCCTATGGCTGAGATGATGATGATGATGATCTAATTTAACTTTAATAGGCAGGACGACGATACTTAGATAGGTAATTATTATACACAATTGTAACTAGTAGGTACGCCTAAATAATTTGGCCACGATGTTGATTGTAAGTATACTGAAGAAATTCTAAAGTAAAGAAAAGTTTTTGTTTCAGTTTTCAGTTCCACGATGCACGCGCTTGTTTTTCCCGGTCTAAACGTTACTAACATCAAAACAAACTGTCAACGAGTGTATTTTCATTGATTTTATTGTCACCGCACCCCACACGAACAGTAATAGAACCCTGGACGTGACATCGGTTGTGTAAACGGGCAACACGGGTGTAGTAGAATGCGATTGAGTAATGTTTGTTGTTTAGTTGTACGCCAAAAATGGGAATTAACACCTTTTGTTTGTCACGTCATGTAGACATCATAATATAGATAGGTAGGACACCTAAATTTTTGTAGGGAAATAGCACTTATTATAAGATGCCGCAATTTAGTTTGATGTGTTGTTGTCTATAGGTACAAATTGCCTTTTGTATGTTGATGTTGCACCGCGATGGTCAAAAACTGTCTGACCCTGTGTGGGAGGGAGTGTTATTCGTATTTATCCATGGTCATCCATGGTCATAAGAATAATGCTAAAGAGTAAGACTTATACTTTGTTGTTTAAAATAAAATTTAAAGAGTCTGTTTATATACGAGTTATACTTTAAAAATTCGCTGCGAAAAGCATTTTGCATGTTCATGCTCTATCTTACATCTCTTTGACCACTGAAAGTTGTCAATAACAATTTATATAACTTTTTATTCATAAAATTATCCCGAGAATTTACCACATTCGGAGAGAGCTGTGGGTTGAGCATTTGGAGGTAAGATAGCCAGTTCCTCTATGGTTGAGGATTCCAGGTGAAACTCGGTTTCAAATTCGGCCTGATCGTAATTTTCCATCGTGTGAGATACCTACTTGAGACGTTAAGAGCTTTCTCGTTATGGTAAAAAAAAAGAATTTTAGCCTAATTAATCATACAAATTGACTATGTAATTTCCTTTCTATTCTTTTTATTTACTTTTCTCTTTATACGTATAGATAATGTTTTGGACAAAGCTAACCATGGTGAGGGTCTTTGTCATATAAATTGAAAAAGGCTGTCAGTGCAATTTGGAGGCATATTTGTTATGGGTTTGACAGTAAGTAGGGTATATCATGCCATTGACATGCATAAAATAATGTGTCGGACGAAACCCGGATATTGCTAAATTATTTTTTCTTAACACCAGTTAAACTATCTATCAAATCTTGCCGGTATGGGAAAAGGATTTGTTCCTGCAGTGGAGACTAAACGACCTGATGGTGATTAGGGGTCGCAATACCGAATCATTTCAGCAAAACCGGTATTTTCGGTATTGGCTCCAGACGAATACCGATAATCCGGTATTTTCGATATTTCCGAGATTGAGCTTAATTTAGCAAATTTAGTATAATAAAGTCAGTTTGCGGAGGTATAGTAAGTAGGTACCTAACCTAAATTAATTTATCTTCTAAATAAAACAAAATTCAGTCCAAATCAAATTGAGTTATAAAGAGGTAATCTAAATATTATTAAATCTAAATTAAATTTTTAGGCCTTGTAATGAGATCGTAGAAACAGTAAAGTATCTAAAATTTTATCACTCTTGACTTACTTGACTTAAGGTCCTATGTCCCCTACAACGGGCAGAGGGCGTCCACAACAGTCCTCCGTCGCGTTCGGTCTTGAGCTTCGCGTTTGATCTCACTCCAAGTCTTGCCGATCTTCTCCGCCTCGTCTGCCACAGTGCGCCGCCAAGTTTGCTTGGGGCGACCGCGTTTGCGTTTTCCTTGGGGGTTCCAATCCAGAGCCTGCTTGGGGATGTGATCGGGATCTCTTCGGAGAGTGTGGCCAATCCAGTTTCACTTGCGTGATGCGTGTGGCTCAGCAAACAGAGGTCATCAGCATAATCTAAGTCTTCTAAGACTCCGATTATACCGCACTCTATTCCACGCCGTTGGTTTTGATATGCACGACACATGATTCTTCCACCCAAGAAGAGCAAAGTGATACCTTTCCAATTGCTACACTGGCTTAGGTACCCTTTCTTTGGCACAGTAATTAAAAGCCCCTTATTCCAGTCGTCTGGTAGTTCCTCTTCCATCCAGATGTTTTCGATGAGAGGTGTCAGGACGTTGGCGGCGGAGTTTACGTCGACTATCACTCAATCAACTCAAAACGAACTCGCGCGCGCGTATTTTGAATTAAACGGAGCGTAAATTTTTCTATTTGTATTTGTTTTTTATTTATTTTACTAAAACCGAAAATACCGAAAATCCCGGTTTTTGTGAAATGAATACCGGTATTAATTAGACCTAAATTTGGCCCGGTATTCCGGTATTTTCGAAATTCGGTATCCCGGTTTGCGACCCCTAATGGTGATGATGATGATGAAATTTTATTATGTAAAATACTGTGCGTATTATACTTTACGTCCATTGGTACCTTGTTTATTTGTTTGTGCAACACTACATTTTCCCCAAGTGGAAGTTTGAATCCGTAGACACCGCTCTGACGTTGTAGTATGTAGATGAGCAGAGCAAACGGTCAGGCGGTCCTGTGTCGTCTAATAAGCCGCGCTAAACATGAGTAGTATTGAGTACTTATTTAAGTAATAGTACTATTACTTAAATAAGTAATAGTACACACTTACTGAGGGCCATGCTCGGTGTTTCTTTACGAGATCGAATCAGAAATGAGGAGATCCGTAAACGAACTAAAGTCGCTGACATACCCCGACGGATCAGCAAGCTGAAGTGGCAGTGGGCAGGGCACATAGTACGCAGAACTGACGACCGATGGGGCAGCAAGGTTCTAGAATGGAGGCCACGTACCGGAAAACGCAGCGTGGGACGTCCACCCACAAGGTGGCCCGACGACCTGATAAAGGTAGCGGGAAGGCGCTGGATGCAGGCCGCTACCAACCGTGCGATGTGGAAGTCATTGGGGGAGGCCTATGTTCAGCAGTGGACGTCCTGTGGCTGAAATGATGATGATGATGACACACTTACTTAGTAGGTATTTGAAAATCGATTTTGTAAACTACAATGGAACTAATTAATGATGTCGACCACCTGGGACTAATTACCTAAATACTAAATGTAGGTTCTAGTCCGTTATTATTATCCACTAAAAGTCAGGTTACACCTTGTGACATGCATGTCTGCAAATCGAATCTGGAACTTCAATGTCAGGCGGAATTGAATCCGGAACTTCCAGACTGGGCGTGCAACTTTAACCACTAGCCAAGGCAATACGGAAATTCACTTATTAAACATTGTAACCCACTGTCGTAATCAATAGCTTATTAATTACAGGTTTTACAGGTCATCCTTAAATAATGGTCAGAGAGGTATCAGAATAAAATTCAGGACTTCCAGGTCGAATAGACTACTTTAACCACTAACCCAAGGCACCACGGCAGCTTAGGTACGTAGGTATTAAACATTGTAGCCTGCTGTGGTATTTAATTTTGTCTAGATGATCATCCAGTCTATCTTCTCCTAGTGTTTGGCACGGTCTTTTTGGTACACCCTGTAGATAGAGTTTTTTTTATCCACAACAAGGAAGCTCTTAGCCTGTATCTCACCTGATGGTAAGTGATGATCAGGCCGAATGTGAAAGCGAGCTTCACCCGGAATCCTCAACCACGGAGGAACTGGCTATCTTACCTCTAACAGCCGAAACACAACAATGCTGTTAACATTTTTGTTATGGCGACAGACTTAGGTAAGATGATGTTAGCTAGCCAGGCGGACTTAGAACAAGCCACCAACCAAACCGAATAGAAAAATCTGCCCCCACTGGGAATCGAACCTGGGACTCTGCGTCTGAAGTTTACCACTTGCACCTTCTTACCACTAGACCACAGAGGGCGGCAGTAGTGAAAATAAAGTCTTCACTCACCGAAGTACAGGTCAGCCTGAAGTCATGGTCGGGGTTCCACCGGTGGTGGCATGCAGACCGTCGCGGGTTCCGTCCTGCGGGACACTGGACAATATTCTAAGTGTATCGCGTTAATCGAATTTTCAAAGTGAACTGGCTAGTGTTGTTGATAGTCGATAGAAATGTAAGATGTCGATAGTTTGATAAGAGCTAAGCGTTATTATTTACGCGGCCTTTAACAGTATTCTAGAAAATAGTTTCTTGTATATAAAAAAACCCATTCCCTTGCATTTTTAAATCTTAATATTATCATAGGTAGGAGTCTCTGTTCAAGCCACTTATACTCTACTCGTATATACTCTGGTGAAGAGAGAAAATGGTGGTTATGTCGCAGGCAAATTGTATGATTCCGCATTTTACAAACGGCGTCGTCAGTTTACAAACGCTCGCTGTTCTATGAAATGCCGAAGGCAAATTGGCGACTCGTTCAATTGATAAAATTTCGACTATGATTGTTGCAATAGGGTGACCATCATAAAACACATGTTGGACAAATCAGACTTAATTTCAGAAATCAGGTAGGTATCTATTCAGGTAAGACAAACCTAAGATACTTGCTACTCCTAAAGTAATTAAAATATTTTCGTAATAAAAACAACACTAAACTAATTTAAACTATTGACGTACGTACCTATAGGTAAAACTATGACATACAATAAGTTTCGATAGTCAGTCCTTTAATTCTTACATTTTAATTATACCTAGAAGAAGTCTAGAAGACAACACAATATTTTTTTAAACCAATAATATTCCGCAGCAGTCCACCACCAGTCCGAGCACCAGATTCCATTGTCACCTTAGCGTTTTTTACGTGCCGGATAACCTCAAAAACTATTTCATTTTTCCATAGCTTTTTCACTGCTCCTATTTATGAATCGTAAAATATTTTTAATTCACTAAGTATAATCAATGTCTTTTTATGTGAAAAGTCCTTTGAATACGTAGAATTTGCACTGTTTTCTGTATCACAACACCACGACTCGACGCCATTTTTCTTGTTTTGATTAGCAGCGCCTCGCGTGGTAAGAAAAAGAACTAAATACTTCAATTTGCCGCGGCATTTTGTAAACAGCAATTGAATTGGCTATCAAATGTTTTGGCATATTATAAAGTGCCCAGGCAATTTACATTTTGCCTTCGGCATTTCATAGAGCAGCGAGCGTTTGTGAACTGACGACGCCGTTTGTAAAATGCGGAATCATACAATTTGCCTGCGACAGATACATCAAGCCTAGTTACCAACTGTGTACCTACCTTTCTGTTTTATCTGGCAGAGAGGAGACTTTAAAATTTTGAAAGGTATTCCATTTTTCTGGGTTACAATTTAATTACATAAATATTTTACAAACATAATTATAATTTTGCATGTTCTAAAAATTTAGGCACACAACATTTTACACATTTTAAGCATACGTTTTTCAATTAATTTAAGTGGCATTTATGATTGAATCTATCCAATATCCTTCAGTATAAGACATGCATTAACATACAGCTCATTATCTAACATAACACCATTGAATCAAAGACAATGTCTCGGCCGTCGTCGTTTGCTATCTATGCTACAAAGACTGCAAGTGACGGCCATCTTGTCTTTGAGCGGATCTTTGCTGTGTGTTAAATTGAAATAGTTAGATGTTTACTTCCCAAAAGTAATAAAAGACATTTATTTTCTTTCTTTAAGAGGTTATTTATGAGTATTTAATTAGGTTGTTGACATTTTAACCAAAAATTACAAGACTTAAGTAAAACGTAATTAGATCTAAATTAACGAAAAATTTGGTTTCTTTGAAACTAATAAATTGTTTCTTGATCGAGTGCGCATAAGTGACATCATTGATATTCAATATTCCAGTAACCAAATTAATTTAGTTTTGTGTCATTATAAATGAAATTGAGTATGTAGTTCACGTAACAACTAGGTACCTACTCCTTGTGTCGTTTATATTTTAATAGTCACACCATTTTGTGCCTATTCTAAAGGAGTCTGAGCTGTTTATTAACATGATGTTCATAATGGTCACATGCTAAGGTGAGATTCGACGCTTTAGTCCCATTATGGATACTTAATGAGGTCGCAAGATGACAATAAGTATACTTTCTCATACTTAAATACCAGCCACATGAGTAAAGCTGTATTCATATGACGCGGGGATGATTTATACAATTTAGTAATAATAATAATAGTCCAACCTTTCGTGCCCCCCATAGTCCAACCTTTCGTTGCCCCCCATAGTCCAACCTTTCGGGCCCCCCATAGTCCAACCTTTCGTGCCCCCCATAGTCCAACCTTTCGTGCCCCCCATAGTCCAACCTTTCGTCCGTGTTCGACCACCTGAACCACGTGGGGGGCGGACACCCGCAATGAATTTACCATGCGGGTGACCAACGAGGCAAGGGCAAACCCATCAATATGGAGCTAAGGAGTAAACGAGTGCGTATAATGTCGCTGCCCGGGGGCTATCGCCGGGGCACATCTGGAGCCGACGCTGGATGTCACAGCCTGCGAACCGTCGGTGGCGAGGAGCTGAACAGGCGGGCTCTCGCTGGGGTCATTCCCGAAGATACTACAGCCGACCCTACGCTGATAGACCAGAGTCTATCTACATGCAATAGTCCAACAACAACGTCATCTTCGTACAATCCGTCACGCTCATGTAGCCCTACACCTTCGTCAACTGGTAGCATGCAGTTGGAGGATGTTGTGCAGACGACGATTTCCGTCAGTAGCTCTGCACCCACCACCGACAGCCAAAAAACGCGTAGGAGATGGAGTCCTGATATGAATGAATTCATCCTACGCAATTACTTACTACTAACCAAGTTAGAAACTGACATCAGAGGGTACCTTGGACCACTGCATGAACATTTTATTAAAAGGTTTCCTGAAATGAACGACGTATCGCGGCAAAGAATTGGGGATCAAAGAAGAGCAATAGTAACAAAAAAGTTAATACCACAGGAATCTGTACAACGGATATACAACCAAGTCAAATCAGAATTACAAAATTATTCAATCCCAACCATTCACAACTCAAATATTCCTAGAAATTCCACATCATATGTTGATAAACAAACAATTACAGCTACACCACAAACACGTTTACGATGGACGAATGAACAGAATGAGGCTATCATCAGAGAATATTATAAAGTAACTGAAATAGAGACAAATAAAACTGCATATAGACAACCACTTCATCAGGCTTTTATAAAAACCTTCCCACATTTGGCACACTTATCAGAGCAAAGGATTGCTGATCAGAGAAGACTAATTCTAACAAACAAGTACATCAGTAGCGATAGGCTGAACGTCATAAAAGCTGAAGTTTCTGCTGAGTTAAAAGCACGCGAAAACGTTCAAACACAAAATTCTGACACACAGTATAGTTTTCCTACACTTGACAATACACAATCTGAAATAACTTTAAATGACAGCATCATGGAGACAATAGATACACACCCAGAAATATCACTTCCTATATTAACTCAACACTCTCAGTCGCAACACACACTGGAAATAGATAACACAAACAATACTGATCAAGTAATACCAACAAAGCTAGAAGTGGAATTGACAGAAAAACTTAAGGAAACTCTTGAACTGTATGCCGAAATAGATCCAGAAGCTAGACCGAGACTTCCAAGGCTTAGGGAAAATAAAAAATTGTACCAACTAGTTCACCTCTTTAATAGAAACATTCTTAAAAAGTTTTTGAGTGAAAATGCTACTATGTCTGATATACACACACTAATCTACTGTACAGCTATGGTAATTGGAAAACAATTAGGATACAGGATATACGAATGCACCGATAGTAATAAACGACACACAAAACCTGAGAAACAACCGTGGCAAATAAGATTGGAAAAAGATATCGCCGCTTTAAGAGTAGATATAGGAAGATTAACTCAGTACATTTTTAAAAATAACAGATCCACAAAAATAGTTCGTGAAGTTAGACTTATCCTGGACAAAAATAAAATTCACTCATCGCATGAAGGTAATAACACTACACCACAAGACGTTTTAGATTCACTTAAACAAAAATTGGCTCTTAAAGCACATAGGCTAGCTCGCTATTTAAAAGCTCACAAGAGAAAGAATGATAACAAACTATTTGTAAATAACGAAAAAGGTTTCTATAGGCAACTTTCAAGCACTAAGGACAACAATAGGCAAACACTGATACCGGACAAAGAAGATCTGAAAAACTACTGGGCTGATTTATGGGAGAAGCAAGAAGTTCATAACGAAAAAGCAGAATGGATAAAGGAAGAGGAGAAGAAATGGGAAGGTATTGCGGAAATGGAGTTTGCGGATATAACTAGGGAAGACATTGAGGATGTTACCAGAAAAATGAAAAACTGGAAATCTGCAGGGATAGATTGGGTGCAAAATTTTTGGTACAAAAAACTTGCGTTCCTGCACGATGTGCTTGCTGAGAAGTGTACAGGAATCATAAAAGGTGAAGAAGATTTCCCAGAATTTATTACTAAGGGTATAACCCATATGCTACCAAAAAGCTCAGATACACAAAATCCATCACAATACAGACCGATTACCTGTTTACCAACTTTATATAAACTTATCACTTCATGTATAACGAACAAAATTAATTCACATGTAGAAGCAAACAATACACCGTGTTACTTTGCATTCTTGCCATATTCACAGAGATTAAAGTAGGGAAAAGTACCTATTATTTAAGATAAACAAGAGACTCTCATAAAGAAAGTACACTGAGTTTTTAGTGAATTTGGTTTTTCAGTACAAATTGGAATAAACCCATTTTGTCCCGCACGTTCTACAGGTGCAAGTGGAATAAACCTAGTGGGCGTGGCCTAGTTCTTAATAATCTGTTGTTTTATGGCTCTGGGTACCAGCCTTTTTATCCATTCATTCATAATAATTATTTTAAAATACTCTTCAGTTGATTTCAGATTTTCCTTACTACTTTACGGGCTTAGGACCGTCAAAAATACGTAATAATTATTAGGATTTTAATTGATTTTAACATTGTACCCTAATTTTACAAATTAATAAATTAAGTATGAAATTAAATCACCTTATTCGCAATTAATTATTTATTTATAAGTTCCTACTTACAAAGTTTACGTACTGCAAAGCAAGTGTTCAAAGTGTCCTCCTTTCTGATGAAGGCACAGTCTAGCACGGTGAAGCGTAGGTTTTTCGCTTTAGTTTTCGCAACACNGGCTAGTCACCGCCTGCCATTTTTTCAGTCCGAGACTATGAACTAGGCAGGTGTCCCGTAGTCTCCATCCATAGCCCAGTAACCAGTCCATCCATCCCTCATCCATAACCCTAGTCCATTCTCCAATAACTGCAATAGCTCCTGTGCACAGGCTGGGGCTGGTCTCTGTCTACATCCCATGATATAGTCAGAGACTAGATCCAGCATGTGCACCACTTTCACTTTTGTCGATTATTTTGCGCTTAAAACGGCCTCTACGACGACGCTGGATGTCACAGCCTGCGAACCGTCGGTGGCGAGGAGCTGAACAGGCGGGCCCTCGCTGGGGTCATTCCCGAAGATACTACAGCCGACCCTACTCTGATAGACCAGAGTCTATCGACTACATGCAATAGTCCAACAACAACGTCATCTTCGTACAATCCGTCACGCGCAAGCAGCCCTACACCTTCGTCAACTGGTAGCATGCTGTTGGAGGATGTTGTGCAGACGATGATATCCGTCAGTAGTTCTGCACCCACCGCCTACAGCCAAAAAACGCGTAGGAGATGGAGTCCTGATATGAATGAATTCATCCTACGCAATTACTTACTACTGACCAGATTAGAAACTGACATCAAAGGGTACCTTGGACCACTGCATGAACAATTTATTAAAAAGTTTCCTGAAATGAACGACGTATCTCGGCAAAGAATTGGGGATCAAAGAAGAGCAATAGTAACAAAAAAGTTAATACCACAGGAATCTGTACAACGGATATACAACCAAGTCAAATCAGAATTACAAAATACTTCAATCCCAACCTTTCACAACCCAAATATTCCTACAACTTCCACATCATATTCTGATAAACATACAATTACAGCTACGCCACAAACGCGTTTAAGATGGACTAACGAACAAAATGAGTATATCATCAGAGAATATTTTAAAATAACTCAAATAGATACAAATAAAACTGCATATAGACAACCACTTCACCTGGCTTTTATAAACAACTTCCCACATTTATCACACTTATCAGAGCAAAGGATAGCTGATCAACGAAGACTAATCTTAGCAAACAAGTACATCTGTAGTGATAGGCTTAACATCATAAAAGCTGAAGTCGCAGAAGAGTTAAAAGCATGCGAAAACCTCCAAACGCAAAATTTTGACCCACAATATACTTCTCCAAACTTTACACTTAATACTACACAATCAGAAACTACTTTAAATGACAGCACCTCGGAAACATTAGGTACACAATCAGAAATATCACTTCCTATATTAACTCAACACTCTCAGTCGCAACACACACTAGAAACAGATAACACAAACCACACTGACCAAGTAATACCAACAAAACTAGAAGCGGAACTAACAGAAAAACTTAAGGAAACTCTTGAACTGTATGCTGAAATAGATCCAGAAGCTAGACCAAGACTCCCGAGGCTTAGGGAGAATAAACAACTGTACCAACTGGTCCACCTCTTTAATAAAAACATTCTTAAAATGTTTTTGAGTACAAATGCTACTATATCTGATATACACACACTAATTTACTGTACAGCTATGGTAATAGGAAAACAATTAGGATACAGGATAAATGAAGACAGAGATAGTAATAAACGGCACACAAAATCTGAGAAACAACCATGGCAAATAAGACTGGAAAAAGATATCGCCACTTTAAGAGTAGATATAGGAAGACTAAGTCAGTACATCATTAACAATAACAGATCCGCTAAAATAGTTCGCGAGGTTAAACTTATTCTCAACAAAAATAAAATACATTCATCGCATGAAGGTAATAACACTACACCACAGGATGTTTTAGATACACTCAAACAAAAACTGGCCCTTAAAGCACATAGGCTAGCTCGCTATTTAAAAGCGCTCAAGAGGAAGAATGACAACAAACTGTTTGTGAATAACGAAAAAGGATTCTATAGGCAACTTACAAGCACAAATGATAACAATAGACAAACACCAATACCGGACAAAGAAGATCTTAAAAATTACTGGGGGGATCTATGGGAGAAGCAAGAAGTACATAACGAGGAAGCGGAATGGATAAAGGATGAGGAGAAAAAATGGGAAAGTATTGATGAAATGGAGTTTGCGGACATAACTAGGGAAGATATTGAGGACGTAACGAGAAAAATGAAAAACTGGAAAGCTGCAGGGATAGATTGGGTCCAAAATTTTTGGTATAAAAAACTTGCTTTCCTACACGATGTACTTGCTGAGAAGTGTACAGGAATCATAAAAGGTGAAGAAGATTTTCCAGAATTTATGACTAAGGGTATAACTCATATGCTACCGAAGAGCTCAGATACACAAAACCCATCACAATATAGACCAATTACTTGCTTACCAACTTTATACAAGCTTATTATCACGTCATGTATAACTAACAAAATTAATTCACATATAGAGGCAAACAATATACTAGCCGAAGAACAGAAAGGATGCAGGCAGAGCCATAAGGGCTGTAAGGAACAATTAATTATTGACTCAACCGTATTGAAACACGCTCATAGACACAATAGAAATTTACATTTAACGTACATTGATTATAAAAAGGCTTTTGATAGTATACCTCACTCATGGCTAATAAGAGTTCTACAGATTTATAAAATAAACCCAACAATTATTACATTCCTGGAGGACGCCATGACTAAATGGAAAACGACGTTATCCTTGTCAACTGAGAATACAAAAATTACCACAGACGAGATCCATATTAGTAGTGGCATTTTCCAGGGAGACTCTTTAAGTCCTCTGTGGTTCTGCCTTGCACTTAACCCGCTTTCAAATTTACTTAATCAGTCTAAAAATGGATACAAATTAACTAATAATGCTACAGTAACACATTTAATGTACATGGACGATATAAAATTATATGGTAAATCATCTAAAGATATGGAAAATTTATTAACAATAACAACAAACTTTAGCAAAGATATAAATATGAAGTTCGGTCTTGATAAATGCAAAACATTACATATACATAAAGGTAAAATACTGGCTGGTGATTACAACATTGATGAAGAAATACATATCAAATCTATGGACATTAATGATACTTACAAATATTTAGGCATAAAACAAAATAAATATATAAATCACACGCAAATAAAACAAGATCTAATAGCAGAATACCTAAGACGCGTCAATATACTATGCAGAAAACACATTCCAAAAACCTGTTTAAAGCCTTAAATACTTACGCTATACCTGTACTTACCTATTCTTTTGCTGTAATAAAATGGACCAATACGGATATATCAAACTTACAAATAAAAACAAGAACCACCCTTACAAAGCATAAATATCTACACCCCAAATCAGCTATTGAAAGAATGACCATCAAACGAGAAAAAGGAGGCAGAGGACTGATTGATTTGAAAGTTCTGTGGGAAGGCCAGCTTAGCAATATTCGTAAATTTTTCTACAGTAAAACCAACAGTCTTATACACCAAGCTGTGATAGAGCTAGACGACAACATGACACCCTTGAACTTAAAACAGANCTGGCCGAAGAACAGAAAGGATGCAGGCAAAGTCATAAGGGCTGTAAGGAACAATTAATTATTGACTCGACAATATTGAAACACGCTCATAAACACAATAGAAATTTACATTTGACATACATCGATTATAAAAAGGCCTTTGATAGTATACCCCACTCATGGCTAATAAGAGTTCTACAGATATACAAAATAAACCCAACAATTATAACATTCCTGGAGGATGCCATGACTAAATGGAAAACAACGTTATCGCTGTCAACTGAGAACGCCAAAATTACCACAGACGAGATCCATATTAGTAGTGGCATTTTCCAGGGAGACTCTTTAAGCCCTCTATGGTTCTGCCTCGCACTTAATCCGCTTTCAAATCTACTTAATCAATCTAAATATGGATACAAATTAACTAAGAATGCTACAGTAACACATTTAATGTACATGGACGATATAAAATTATATGGCAAATCATCTAAAGATATGGAACAGTTAATAACAATAACATCAAACTTTAGCAAGGACATAAATATGAAGTTCGGTCTAGACAAATGCAAAACACTACATATACAAAAGGGTAAAATACTGGCCGGCGATTACAACATTGATGAGGAAATAAATATTAGATCTATGGACATTAACGATACTTATAAATATTTGGGCATAAAACAAAATAAATATATAAATCACAAGCATATAAAACAGGATCTAATAGCGGAATACCTAAGACGCGTCAATTTGATATGCAGAAAACATCTACATTCTAAAAACCTATTTAAAGCTTTAAATACCTACGCAATACCTATACTTACTTATTCTTTTGCAGTAATTAAGTGGACCAATACAGATATATCAAACTTGCAAATAAAAACAAGAACTACCCTTACAAAGCACAAATATCTACACCCCAAATCAGCTATTGAAAGAATGACCATCAAACGAGAAAAAGGAGGTAGGGGACTGATTGATCTGAAAGTGCTGTGGGAAGGCCAGCTAAGCAACATTCGCAATTTTTTCTACACTAAAACCAATAGTACTTTACACCAAGCTGTGGTAGAACTAGACGACAACATGACACCATTGAATTTAAAACATAGAGAGTTAACTTTTAATTCAGAAGAGCAGAGTATTAGGGAAAAGCTAAACACTTGGCGTCAAAAACAACTTCATGGCAGACACCTTCAAGACCTAGAACAACTACATGTAGATCCTGTAGCGTCAAATAAATGGCTTAAATTAGGGTACTTGTTCCCCGAAACAGAAGGTTTCTTAATTTCAATACAAGACCAAGTAGTAAAAACCAAAAATTATAGGAAATTCATAATCAAAGACCCAAGTGCACTAGATGATCGATGCAGGAAATGTCATAGACAACCAGAAACCATACAGCATATAATTAACGCATGTCCAGTTTTGACCCAAAACGATTATACTCACCGACACAATCAAATCGCATACTATGTCCATCAAAAACTTGCTATTAAATATAAATTACTGCCCCCTAAAGTAGAACCATATTATCAATATACACCTAAAGCCGTCCTAGAGAGCCCCAGTCACAAATTATATTTTGACCGCGCCATATTAACCGATAAAACAATATACTGTAACAGACCAGACATCACCATAGTAGACAAAAATAACAAAATTGCTTACCTAGTAGATATAGCCGTCCCTAACACACACAATTTGAAAAAATCCATATCAGATAAAATCCACAAATATTCAGAATTAAAAGAAGAAATACAAAGGATCTGGAATTTACAAAAAGTATATATTGTGCCTCTGGTGCTCTCTAGTACCGGGGTAATACCAAAACACTTGCATCACAGCATACAACTACNTTGATCATATAATTAGTGATTAGTAGCATGTCAGAAGAAGCATATAGTGATAATAAAATTATAGGTCATTGTGAAGACCCAATAACCAACATTCGGTCGATAATGAGGATGTTGATTCTGATTTTCACGTTTTTTCTTCGGAGAGTGAAAATGAATATGTTGTAGGACCTAGTCAATCCAGCTACTATGAAAATATAAATACAAGTGCTCTGAAAATCCACCAGGACCTGCTAATGTTTGTCAACATAATATTTATGTTTTTATTTTTATAAAATGCTTATTATTTTTATTAAATATTACATTAAAGCGTTATTTATTATTAAGTTCACATTAATATGGATTAATTAAAATAATAATAATTTTGGTTATAACTTTCTAAACGATATGTTTTATAGATATTTGTAACGTTAAAAAATATTACGTAAAAAGTTGTTACTATTATGTAATGTCTTGAAGTATATAAGTAAGAAGATTTAATACAATAAAAACTAAATTATTACATAGAACAAGCCTGATATATATAATTTATGAGCATTTATTCAAGTATAAAGGTAAAACATGCTTGCTAGAAGCGAACATAGTATGGGGGCCGCGCGGCCCCCACGATACCAGTTACGTATGTCCAATTTACGATACCAGTTAAGGGTTAACCGATAAAACAATATACTGTAACAGACCAGACATCACCATAGTAAACAAGAATAATAAAATTGCTTACCTAGTAGATATAGCCGTCCCTAACACACACAATTTGAAAAAATCCATATCAGATAAAATCCACAAATATTCAGAATTAAAAGAAGAAATACAAAGGATCTGGAATTTACAAAAAGTATATATTGTGCCTCTGGTGCTCTCTAGTACCGGGGTAATACCAAAACACTTGCATCACAGCATACAACTACTAGAACTCCCAGAACACACTTATATTACCATGCAAAAAGCAGCTATCTTAAATACATGCCGAATAGTACGCCGCTTCCTTCAGGATGACTCTACAATTTCACCAGATTTAGCAGAAACAACAAATTAATAAAGTCATTCACTTGGCAACGCCCGTAAATGATTTAAAAAAAAAATACCAGCCCCGAGCTGAGATATGAAAATTTAGAAAAATAATAATAATAAAAAGCATTTATTTCTTTCTTTCACAATCCAATAATACAGTGAAACACAAATTGCTATGTACTAATTGAACAGGGTAAGATTGTGAGAGAACTGGAGTCTGAACTAGGCGAGANAAAAGCGTCTTGAAACTTTCGAAACCCAGGACTGGCTTATGTGGCGCTGACTTGCGACAGCCCGCTGGCTGAGCCTTTCTTGCAATAGTGCAACGATTTGTGCTGCTTCTGAAGGTGTAGAATCCCAGGTAAAGTGTCAAAAGAAGCGGAGATGTGTATGAATCAACGTGTGAAAGCAAAAATCTAAAATCGCGTGCTTTTATAGGGGCTAAATAGGCCGCAACTCGCGACGTATCAAACCGTTCATACATGTCTTTTTCGTTACTTCTTCACATCAGCCGGGATATCTTCTTAAATACTGGTGTGATATAAATGAATTTGGTATCAATTTAAAGATAAAAGTTTAATCTTTAAAATGGTGCCACTTTTTTTGTTACTAACAAATTCGTTAGTACACAAGTTCGCGTGGAAACAACTTCATGTAAGTGATTCCATAGTTTTGCTCCCGAGTGTAGTAGTCCCTTGGCTCCTCAGTCGGTATCCGACTATTAGACACCCCTCACCACCTCAACCAGTAGAGCCACGAGAGCAGTCTCTCCGCAACAAGCTGCTCGAGCTCCGTATCCTCTCTAAGGGCGAGAATGTGTACTGCGCCGCGCCCGCCGCCCCCGCCCCCCGCGCGGCAGCCAGGGATCCCACGTCACCGTTGCCGCCTACACCGCCTGTACCGCCTGATAGGTAAGTAGCCCATAACAACCCCCCCCCCCCCAAGACTAGAAAACCCCTAGCTCTTCTTGACAGTGATCCCTAGTCACCAGGTAAGTAATCATCAGTACCCCCTGACAATGCCCCTAAATTTCAGAAAGTAGCCCCCTAGCAAACCCCTAGCTCTTCTTGACAGTGATCCTCTAGNAATAATAAACGTTTATTTGGCACAACACAATACAAATTAAAATTAAAAAGATAGATTTCTTCTTGTATTACGTTACGTTACACTCTAGTTATAAATATCAAATTGTTTTTTAGTTACCACGGCAATATCTTCAATCAATAAAAAGTTATTTTTATACTGAAATAATCGTGGAAAAAATGCTACAGGCAATTCAAATACATCAAACGAACCGTTCAATTATGAACGCAAAAAGAATTCTGTTTTATTTAAGTTAACAAGGCTTTTGTAAATATACAGTGTTTAAACATTTTCAAATATTTGCACAATCGAAAAATCGTGGGTTTCTTCGTAATGTCCATCAGTCCATCGGGTTCGAATTTTGTTTTTCTGCTATCCGAAATGTTCGGCGATCAGATATTCATGGCAGGGTTCAAGGGTAGTGAGGGGAAAGGAATAGTTTGTTTTATCGATAAAATATATTTAATACAAAATTATTGTTAGGTACTTAAAACACAGAATATGGACATTTTTTTTTAGAATTAATAACAAATATTTGTCTGTTTAATAAATATGCCTAAATTTTTTATGCTGCATACTTTGATGATGTTAGTTTTTAGGGTTCCGTAGCCAAATGGCAAAAAACGGAACCCTTATAGATTTTGAAAATAAATTGAAAGTAAAATAATATGTAACACTTTAAAAAACCAACCTCTCTGTTTCTGAAGGTCTTGACAATCATTAGATAAGACTTAAAATTTATTGAACTAATACAGATAAGATAAGATCCCACAGAAATAACTGATAAGCCTTACCACCAGTGATTAATTAACAAATCCCATCTAAGTTGGCACTCTCAAATTGCCTTCACTCCACGTGCAATGGTGACTTTATCGATATCCCGTTCAAGGTCTATCTTATAAAGTAGGTCAAGTGTACGGCTTTATATGCCGACGGTACTATTTGAATTGTACAAACTGCGCTTTGCAGGCGATACAGAAACGATAGTACGAGAAAACTATGGACTAAGGATGTATTTTGGACTAACTACTGCCCGAGACTTTTCCCCTTGACGCCACTGCTTTCGTTCGTTTTAGCCAAAAGACGTCCACTGCTGGACAAAGGCCTCCCCCAAGATTTTTCACAAAGACCGGTCATGCACCGCCCGACTTTCACCAGATAGTCGGTCCACCTAGTGTGAGGCCTGCCCACACTACGTCTTCCGGCTCGTGCTCGCCACTCGAGAACTTTCCTGCCCCAGCGGTCATCAGCTCTACGAGCTATGTGCCCCGCCCACTGCCACTTGATTTTGGCGATTCTGCGGGCTATGTCAGTCACTTTGGTTCTCCTGCGGATCTCCTCATTTCTGATTCGATCACGCCGGGAAACTCCGAGCATAGCACGTTCCACTCCATTGCTCAAATTGATTCAAATTCAAAGGTGAACAACCAACTTAGTATGAAGCGTTGGTACAGGTACTAAATTATTTGTACAGTTATAAAACTTATGCTATTTTATTAAACCTTATTTTAGTATACTGGTGAAAGTCGCGGGAAGAACCTGGATGCGGGCAGCGCAGGACCGGTCTTTATAGAAATCTTTGGGAGGCCTTTGTCCAGCAGTAGACGTCCTACGGCTGAAATGATGATGATGATGATTCTTCAATTTTTTTGGCCCTTTAGTTTACCGTTTTGACTCAAGTCCAAAGTTTACCCAGTATAACTTTATTTTGGTTTGAATTTACATGACAACGCAAACTTCGGCTATACTAGTTTTATCCCCCGAGTTTTGTCGACTCGCTGTTTATCCGGCTGTCTGGATGTTGGCAAATAGATATAGCGGCCGCGTTGTAAATGAGGATAAGTTTATTTTTATTGGTTCCTTTTTCGTGTATTTTGGTGCAAATAGACTGGTAAAAGCTGTTGGTGGAATAAGAGGCCTTTTGTTTGGTTTTTTACATTTGTTTTGGCTACTTATAGACTGCTATAAATATAGTGCAAAAGTTACGTTTTTTTTCATAAGTGCCTCTTACAAGATTCGAACCCACAACCGTCAGGTTCCCTACTGACTATACATATGTAGAACGTAGGTAGTCTTTTCTCGGGGACCATCGGAGAAAACAAAAAATGTATAATATTCCTATCTTTTTATTGCATGTAAATTATATTTAATGGCGTGTGGTGCATGCATCTACTTGATGAACCTCGTATCATATCTAGAAGAGGTCGCTTTTTAGCGATAAGACCATCTGAATTATGCAGTACCAACTTATCATCATCAGGTAGTCTAGTCTCCACTGCAGGAGCACGACTCCAAAGTCTTCGACCATCATAAAGGTAGCAGGAAGGCGCTGGACGCAGGCCGCTACCAACCGGCCAATATGGAAATCATTGGGGGAGGCCTATGTTCAGCAGTGGACGTCCTATGGCTGAAATGATGACGATAATGGCCTACATTTCTCACGCTGATCAGATTGAGTTAATTATTTTAACCGACAGCAAAAGGAGGAGGTTCTCAATTCGGTTGGTATATTTAGGTTATAAGCCTATTATTCTTACTATCAATGGGGCACCACAAAACAATTTCTAAAACCCGATTATAGTAACATCGTAAGGAAATTCCATAGCAGATCTTTTGTAGTTTCAAAGGTTTTCCCCGAATATTTGGGGCGATTGGGCCGGGGCAAATATCTGGGTCAGATACCGAATGTTGCCCCGAATCGGATGTTATTATGGCCATAGTTTTGGGGGATTGTAAAAAGGTGTTATTGTCTTTTGGGGGAATAATAGGAGAAATTAGGGAAGATATCTGCAGCGCCATTTTGAATTTAATATACATAGTTAAGTGATAAACAAATGAACCTCCTTTTGTTGAAGTCGGTTAAAATAATAAAATGCTTTATTTTTAATTTATTTACATGTATTTTTGGTACCAGATAACGGATAGAATCGTACTTTTTTTTGGTAAATTTATTTGCTAGCAAAGGTTTTTTTTTGGGTGGGGTTCGAACCCGCGACTGCTAGCATAGTTTAGTTATCCCGTACGTGAACTTGATCAGTCGGCAGTTTTTGCATTAAAATAAATAAATGGGGTTAAAAGAAAAATAATTTAAAACATAAAAATATCAGTAATCAACATTTTTTATTAAAATAAGTTTTCCATTATTTTTATGAAAATACGAAATAAGTCAAAAGTAACGATATCATTCCTCAGTCTCAAGTAAGTTAATAGAACATGGATTATTCTAGATTCTAGAAATCTAGACTAGATTTTATCAGATCAATAAATGTGAACCTAACACCGCTAATTGAACACTAATTCAAACTTAAGTACAATATTGTTTATCGCTCAAATATCTTGCAAACCGATTGGTAATTAATATCAAAGCGCCAAAATTGATTGCGTTAAGACAATAGCTTGTAAACATTCCAATGATTACTGCCACAGCTCGGATTGATCAGCTAGCTCTTACGTAACAGGATTCGGGTCGGACGGATCTATTTTACAAGCGCATATAAAATAAATACTGTAATTATTTTGGAGTAAAAACAATAATCTTGGTGACACTGGTCTGCTTAACAGAATCGTCCATCAACTCAGTGTCGTACTTACTGATTTGTCGCTAGCAGGCATTTCATCATCATCATCATTTCAGCCATAGGACGTCCACTGCTGAACATAGGCCTCCCCCAATGCTTTCCACGTTGATCGATTGGTAGCGGCCTGCGTCCAGCGCTTCCTTGCTACCTTCACGATGTCGTAACCGTCGGTCCACCTTGTAGGTGACGGTGTGGTGGTAGCAGGCATTTGTTTGCCCTCAAAGTCGCCTATAGGCTACTTAGTCTAATGGTAAATAGAAGAAAATATTTACCTTGGATGTGCTGGCTGAGCCACCTTACAAAAAATCCTACTTTAAAAGGATACTTTGATTGGAAAATGCCTTTTTCCCGTGTTTTCAAGACTTATAATTAAGTAGTCTATAAGGACATTTAACTTTTCTTACTATTAACACAGAATAAGTAATAGTACCATGCTATTAATGAGATAATTCACTCTGCTGTAAACACTTAATAAGCAATAAAAAATTTGAATTTGAATTTGAATTACTATTTTTTGGCTCAATAATTTGGCAGCAGAACCAAGCATGATGAGCAGTCTGATCTTACTGAGCCTTGTCATGCGCTTTGAAAGTCTACACCATTTGATTTCGATGCCATGGGCTCCCAAACTAATTGGTTTTATTACAGAATTACCGCGTATTGTTAATTGAAATGTTGACAGAGATGTCGGTGTTTGGCGTGCTATCGTGAGCGGGGTTCAATGGGTTTCGGAGGTTCGATAATTTCTAGTTAATGATTGGATTAACCAATAATGGGCGAGGTTAAACGAACTTTAATTGATTGGATTTTAGTGTAATCAGGATTTTGATTAATGTATTTTTATAGGATTTAAAAAAAAGATAAATTAATGCCGAAATTAGTTTATAAACTCGGTAGCGCTTGAGTCTCAATAGAAATTTAAATGATTTTTTTATCATGAAAATAAAACAATATCAGCTATTTTCCAGCTATTGACGAAGGCAATAATTTATTGCGAGTTAAAAAGCTCTCTTTAACTACGAGCAGCGTACCTACTGCAGGTTAATATTTAACCGTGGTAAAGACGTGGCTTGACATAGAGCGATTATCATGCTGAAGTCTGGTTATCCTAACGAAAGTTAAAAAAAAGCACAGTTTCTGTTATGTTTAACTGCCAATTGTAGCTTAAAATAGTCGTTAGTACATATAATTTTATGATAATTATGAAAAGAAGGCAAAATAAAGGTTATTGAAATTACCGTTATAACGAGGTATAGGCATTTGCCGTCGAAACTTAAAACTTACTATGCTTAAACTCGTTTCTTCTGAAAAAACAGCGATTATTTTCTAGTAACTTGCAACAATATTTGTCCCGCTGGCAATCAAACCCCGGCCTAACCGACGTGAGAATGTACACACATGTCAAATCGTCACGCTGCCTATTAACGGACGGCACCCCCGGTAATTATAAAGGGTGGGTCGTAATTACTGCAATTATTGGTTTCTTGAAGACTTAAGTGCAGTGGAATGTCTGTTCTTGCGTGTGCTGTGGTCATTACGGTTGAAGTTGTTTGGAAAATACTAATTTGTGTTTGTTTGCTGCAAATGTTAGATTATCACAGAATAAGTACGTAAAATTTGATAATATAAACATACCTGCGACCTGTGGTACGTCCACCCACAAGCTGGACCGACGACCTCATAAAGGTAGCAGGAAAGCGCTGTATGTAGGCCGCTACCAAACGTGCGATATGGAAATCATTGGGGGATACCTATGTTCTGCAATGGACGTCCTGTAGCTGAAATGATGATGATGATGATGATGATGATGATGATGATGAAGCATACCTGAATATCTTCACCTCTCGATCCCACTGTGCAACTCCTGTGTAGCCAGGATCGGATTGACCGCCAATAAAAACCCAACCAGTGAAGGTCAAGTTTGTCCCGGGAGAAAGTTAAGCTGTCATTGGACCTGCAACGAAATTAATCAGAAGAACGTAGGAGGTGTTCGAAGAGCCTTTTAGAGAAAGATGACAGTAAGAAAAAACTAAGCTTGTAAAAATGTATTTCGTATTTTAAAGAAATATTTTCAAACCTAAAGGCTGTCTGGATAAAATCCCTTCTCAGATAATAGGATTGTGTGTATTCCTTTTATGAAGAAAACATCTGTATCATGTTTCGCTTTTTGTTTCACATGTCAGTCAAATTTCGAACACTCGTTTTCTAAATTCAAATATTATTTTGAAATGTTTTCGGTGCTATTCCATTTTTGAATCTCCTTCAAATATTAAGGTTCTCATTTGGAATTTGGAACGTTCTGTTTGTATGTGAAAAAATAATGAAGAAACCGCACGAATTCATATTGAAAAAAGTAATAGAGAGGTTATTCTAATAAATCAGTATAGGTACAGACTTTTAGTCGGCCGATAGTTGGGCCCGATTCTAATTTGTATGAAGAGTCGGCCGATACCAATGTGCGCTCTTTCATACTCATGTACTGATCAATAGGCCGACTCAACTATCGGCCGACTAAGGGCCAACACAGACGGTGAAACGCAACTGCAACGAAACTGCAACTGTTGTTACTTTTGAGTTGCATCTAAGTTTCTGCCATAGCGTCCGTTGAGAGGCTACACATGACGCGACCAGTTTGAAACTTTCAGTTTCAGTTTCATTCATCAGAATCATCAGAAAGTTGCAGTTTCGTTGCAGTTGCGTTTCACCGTCTGTTCTAGGCCTAAAAGTATCTAGTTTGCGACTAGGTTTAGACTGCATTCCATTCCTCTGAAGCAGTTTTCTAAGAAAGTGTGTCACCTATGAAAAATAGGTCACCAAAGTTAATAAATCTCAACAAACAAAGTCACGCGCTTGCGTAGTATCAAACACAATCTGTTCTGAAACAATAAGCAAACCGAACGCCTTGTTATGTCCGCCATTCTCGAGCTAACGCGTAGTTGTCGCATTATAACGGAAAAAAGTTTAGGGAAAACCGTCGCTTGGAAGCAATATCTGGCCCAACGGTACCCATGTGAACGGTACAGGGGTGTAGGGAATCTGGATATGGCTTTAGAGTTTATTTTTCGCTGTAGAAATGATCTAATAGGCTCCATAATCCGGGCCTTTTCAAGGCGAGAGTGAATAAGTAACTTCCAGGGCAAATATGTACCATCTTAACATCTGGTGCGATTGCAGTCAAATACCTGCCTTGTTCTGCATAAAAAAAAACTTGAAGCTTATACTGTGGCATCTTATGACGCTGTATTGATAGAGAATTTGCCACAACAAAGTGTAGCCTGATATTATTATACTGTTAACTGTATTAATGTACGTACACATATTATGGTTCTAAGTTCTAACAGTCTGGAAAGAAACACCTCAACCACCCCTACTCTTCCAGTGGATGTCCTAAAAGACGACTGAGGAACACTTTACTCAGGCCTCCCCAACCACGTGGAGTAGGCCAAATCCTCAGTTTTTGTCAGGTAAATTAGAGATTTTCTTTCTTTCTAATTTCAGTAGGTCTTGGTGTTACTGTGAGACAATACCTACATTAATCATGATCATCTCTTATCTATATATATAAAAATGAAACCCGTTTCGCGTTGTCACGGCATCACGTGTGAACGGCTGAACCGATTTCGATAATTCTTTTTTTTAAATGTTTGTGGAAGTCCAAGGATGGTTCTTACGGAAAAAAAATTAAAGAAAATCTCTACGCTAAGGCGGTACGAAGTTCGCCGGGTCAGCTAGTTCCTTATAAAAAAGGAGGAGGTTATCAATGAGGGCTATCGTTTTTATACTTAACAGTTGGCACCCCTGGCGATTGACAGGACCTTACTCTACAGTGGCGCCATCTTGATGAGTGCAAATGCGATAGTCCTCGTACCACTTTAGCGCTCACCAGTTGGTGCCACTGTCTTCGCTACTAGCAAGTGACAGGACCTTACTCTACAGTGGCGTTAACTGGCGAGCGCTAAAACGATAGCCCTCATTAGAGTGTACCTACCTATGTTTTATTATTATAAAAAATGAAACAAAATGAATCTTTTTTGGCGTATAACACTTCCAAACAAAAACGATCCGTGTACGATCGCGTAAAGTTTTGATAGCAGATGCTTGGCAATATTTGACGGGGCCTCCTAGCTTTTCATTACCTGAACGTAGTTAGAATAAGCCACCTCTTTTGTGTGCCGACGTTCTGTCGGACTGAGCACGCTGACTCAGGATAATTTAGATCGAACTTCACTTGGTAAGTTCGTTTGATCATTTAATTAGTTTTCATTTTCCGCGCCAAGGCACAGAGTACAACGATAACGTTTTTTTCGCGATATAAAACGTTATTTTTATAGTCGGGGTGTTATTGAATAGAGCTCGGTTATGGCGATCGCTTGATTCGGAACACTTATTTGTTTGATAATCTGTTCCGATTCGCGCTGTTGCGTCTTTTATAGGCTGTGTGATGTGTATGCCTTTGCGGTGAAGTTTGTAAAAAAAATACTTCAACAATTTCTTTCTTTTTTCAATTTTATTATGGCTTTGTGTAATTTCCACATTATGGCCAGTTTCAAACGTGACACTTTTAGAAAATAAAACAAAAACATGAAAATGACGATTCATTTTCCCGTCAAGAAGTTTATTTGTTTTCATAATATTTCGAGCTCCGAACACATTTTTTTTCACATTTTTAAAAACAATAGACCAATATTTTAAACAATGTAACTGATTGGTTGGTGATCATTGAACCCTAGCAGTTTAACTTTTATTCTACTGCAGTTTTTTGTTTTAACTGACAGTTATTTTATTGTTCAGTAACCATTTTGTTTATATCAGATTACGCTAATAAAAAATATTTTATTGGAATTAACATTTTGTTTTAAGATGTTTAAAAACGATTTTTGTCGCGATTTTCCAAGTATTTTAACACAACGTCTTCCTTAATTTACTACTTTAGATGCTTTATTAGATATTGATGATCAGGTCGAAGGTGGAAGCGAACTTCACCCGGAATCCTCATCCACAGAGGACCTGGCTATCTTACCTCCAACTGCTGAAACACAAAATTATCCACCATTTACCCACGTACCAGCTCCCGATTTTTTTAACCCCTCGCCTGCCATGGTTTTTTCCCCATTTTTTAGAACCCATTAGATCTCTTCCATCAATGGGGTCACCCACCATGACCGGTAACCAGCTGTTAGACAAATAAATGTCAAATTTAACCACACGTTTGTATTAACCGCCAGGGGAGGTATTTCTAATAGTTCTAAACCGCTCTTTGGTTTTTTATCATTTTAATTTTAAATTTTTTACATTTCTTCGCAAAGCCGTTAAATGTTTGTAAAAAATTAAAATATATAAAAAATCCGCCATTTGCTTAATTTAAGATACGGATTTATTTATTGTTAATAAAATATATTGGCAAAAGAGTATTTTTGCATATTAGTACTTCTTCTATAACTCATAAATAACTACATAGCATAGCCTATCTGTATTTGTGTAGAAACTCCAGTTTCTTATAATTATGATGAGAAATGTGTACCACAGGTGTTACCCAAGAACCAGTACAGTCAACGTTGAAAATTAGCTATGCTGGACCATGATTTTTTCCAAAAAAAAGCCACAGAAAAAAATAAAAAATTATACGTTTTTTCGAAGAAAAAAAAAGCAATCGCAATAAATACTCGTAGCAATTGCTTGGAAACTTACACAAAATAAAAATGCTACATAAACAACACTAAACTATCATAGCTGAAGCAATAATTAATTACTCGCCCATATTTCGAGTCTAATAAAAAGGGAACAAATAGTTTTTTTTTTCTTATAAATCCCACTCGTTTAAGTGATATCAGCCCCACCATTATGCCAAACAGAGTGAAATCCCCGTTTCATTACCGACTAATAATTCAGCTGACTGTACCCAAATTGATTGTATGAACGAAACATGTAATTTGATATGAAGAGCGGTCGTTATTTATTTTCGATGTGCGGGCGTACTTTTATTATATTTGAATGGCGGATTATTATTATTTGAACGAATAATTATAGTGTTACATGCAATATCTATTGGTTTTGTATCAAATTCTAATTAGCTGTGAACATCAATAATAATTGTTGATCAAAGTTACGACATTGAATAATGATTCTGGTGCATCCTTCGATATTTCGTAAACTAAACTAGACTAACTAAATAAGATAAAGCCATGTTTACCTTAAATGGTATCGTTGTACATTCACAGGATAATGAAACAAGCTTTTTTTATAAATAACTTGAAAAATCGAAGCCAAAGGTGGGTTTTTTTTATGTGACAGGAGGCAAACGAGGACGGATCACCTGATGGTAAGTGATTACCGTCGCCCATAGACACCCGCAGACCCAGGGGCGTTACAGGTGCGTTTCCGGCCTTTAAGATACGCTCTCTTCTTGAAAGCTTGCAGGTCGAACCCAGACCTTTCGCTTGTCGGGCGACTGCTTGTCCACCTGAGATCGTGGGCTCCACCATAGGCAGTTCGATTTTTTCAAGTTATTTACAATTTAGCTTTAGATGCCACCCTTGTCACTCTTAACGTTTAGAAATTTTATTAAATAAGTTTTTCTTTATTATTATTTAGCTTGTCACTAAATTATTAGAGTGAGATTTTTACCAATATTGAGGAATTGATCGATTTTCCTGCCCCAATATTTTATAAAAGAAAGACAATTGAAAACTTTAATAAAAACTATGAATGAATAAATCATTTAGCCGTCATATTAATCTGTCAAAAGGACCCCTAACCTCTCCCGAATCATAACACTAAACTGCCTACGGGGTCCGAAACACCCCCGCTACACTTCTGCGCTCCAGATTTTAATAATACAATTTTAATGCAACCGCTGCGCCGCACATGTCGTAATGAAAAATAAACAATGAGCGAATGCCGGTTGATTTAGGCCCAGAATAAACATTTAATAGAGCCGCGATAGATTAGGAGGGTTAGATCTATTGTGGTGCGGTTTTGGGTGCATTTGATGTGTTGCATCAAAGTCTATTTGTCTGTAAAGCCAGAAATGTTGATTTAAGGCTATGAGTTGAGATCCGGTGCAGTGTTTTTGCATGACACTTGTTATTCAGTGGCTTTAAATGAACTCACTGCAATCGTAAACGCGTTTCAAATTGGCAGAATATTTTTTATTTGGTCTAATGGACCCGTTCACTTTTTTTTCAATCAAAAAATGAAGAAATGGAAACGTTTCTTGTGACATTTTATGTTAACCCCAAACATTTTCATACTCCTTTTTTTTCATATAAGTTAACCAGTAACTGTTACTTTAAATGATTTTGTTTTGTTTAGCTGAAAACCAGCGTCAATCAAATAGTTTTCGTAATAATTTAATATAATAATAATATTTTTTCGTCAACTATTATACATATAACTTTCCAAAATCCCTCCCTTTCTGTATAAAAAACATTTCACTAACATATTCACCATCTTAAGAGCGTATGCCCGAATAATAACACCTCCGTCGTGTACGTGACATCGTCACATTTTTACGACTACCCGCCGTATCAGAGTGATTGCTGCCGACATCGTGTGTGTGGTGGACATGTTGTTGAATTAGTCAAGTCAGTTTCTGGCTAAACAGCATTCTTTTTAAATAGGTACCAGCTGGCAGCAGACTTTTTAAACTATTAATATCTGAAGAAAAGCATCCTTGAAAGCACTTAGATTCGAGTAGCGTATGACCAGTCGTTTTTGTCCAGTAGTGCACATCCTTTGGCTGAAACGATCGTTTCACGAAAGTTTTGACTATGAAAAATCTTTGATGTTATAGTGTTTAATATGAGACCAGTGTTTGACTCATTTTTTATTATTACTATAATAATGTAAGATTGTTTTGTGAACTGTCTATTTTTTTTTTCAACTTTACACTTGTAATGAGAACATTTAATTTCTTAGATTTTTTTTATGCAGAATAAGGCAATTATTTGACTGCAATCGCATCTGATGTTAAGTTAGATGCAGTCTAGTATGGGACATACCTGCCCTGTAAGTGCCTATTCACTCTACGTTAGATGTACTTCAAACATAGCCATTTGTCAAGAAACATGTCCATTTTAAGTTTTGTCATATTCCAAAAACTCTCTACAACTTACACGAGGCTCTGGAGCTCTATGAAGTTTCTTTTTGATGATAAAAGTGATTTCGTCCAAACACAAACGCGCACGCGTGCCTCGTGCCGAGTCCCTACGGCAGTGAACGGGTTATTTTGATGCTCGAATCAAATCTAGCCTGTATAGATTTGATGCCTTCGCCATCATAACAATAAAAGAATCGCCTTTGCAATGTCATAAATTCCTAGTTAAACTTCTTCTGAAAAATAAAAAAGTTTATTTGTATTGTTAACAAAATTGGTATCGAAAATTATACTAGGCTGTATGATTTTATGCCTTTGCCAATAATGGGTTGAAAAAGAAAACTATGAAAGTATTCCAAATATTGAATAAGGTCATAAAATTAGAGTTAAATAATTGTATTTTTTCATTTCTTTATAATGCTGGCTGTATTGATTTTATTTCTTTGCTTGTTTTTTTTAGTTTGCGTTAACTTTACCTTGAATTGTATTTTTAAATTCTTGTTCCATATAGTGCTGTCATCAGCTGCATCTTACCTAAATAATCGATATATTTTAGCGATTTTTTTTCAAAGGAAATGCTTATACGTCTTTAAGTAAAAGTGGTAAGCCTATTTGCATATAATAAACTACTTTTACGACTTTTTATGACTATTATAAAAAAAAACTAACTCAACAATGTTCGCAGCAGCAAAATCTTTTCTATTAACTTTGCTGTTAATCCAATAAGACATAAAAACAGACAATCATTGTCATTCGAATGAAACCACACACAATTTGCATCTAACCCCACGTTATCGATTGGGCCTCGATATATAATTTCACGTAACTTCACGGACCGTGAACAGCTCTAACTAGTGTTGTGCTGTGTCACGGATTTTAGAGGGACAAAGGGGATTTTTATAGTAATAAAATACAATTTGATTCTAATATCGATTATGACCGACGACATCATAAAGATTGCAGGAAGGCACTGGACGCAGGCCGCTACCAACCGGGCAACATGGAAAGCATTGGGGGAGGCTTATGTTCAGCAGTGGACGTCCTATAGCTGAGATGATGATGATGATGATGATCAATTATGAGCTACGAGTAATATTATAAAGAGGAAAGATATGATTTATTGTTTGTGTTGAATGAACTCCGAAACTACTGGCTCTATTTGAAAATTGTGTTTACCATTACAAATCTACATTAATTCCAATGAACATAGACTGTTGAACATAGAACATGAAGTTCGCCGGGTCAGCTATCCCAACTAGTCCCAACTAATATTATAAATGCGAAATTAACTCTGTCTGTCTGTCTGTCTGTCTGTTACGCTTTCCCGCTTAAACCTCGCAACCGATTTTGATGAAATTTGGCATAGAGATAGTTTGAGTCCCGGGAAAGAACATAGGATAGTTTTTATCCCGGTTTTTGAAACAGGGACGCGCGCGATAAAGTTTTTCTGTGACAGACAAAATTCCACGCGGGCGAAGCCGCGGGCGGAAAGCTAGTGAAAAATAAACAAACAAACTTTCGTCATTTCGTTGTTTTACAAAACCACACCTGTATAACCTGCAATGTCTTAAACAAACTGGAACAAGAAACTTTACTTTTACTCGTATTTGCAAAAAACAGGTCAGTGTCCCACCTGGGAATCGAACCCAGAACTTTTCCGGAGAATCATAAATAAATATACATTTTCGGATTAAGGCTGGGTTTCACCACCTTACTTCAATCGTAACTATAACCATAACCGGTGTTTTTGTGTGGAGTGTGACAGACTTGTGACGTTTGTTATACATAGTTAACGTAAGATGGTGCAACCCAGCCAAATTATTCGACATAAGACATTTAACGAAAATTTTTGTCGATGTCCCGATTTAGGAACATGTCCCAACATTACAAGCCCATAGCAGCACTACCGCAAACCGCACAACAGCCGGGAATTGTCCGAGCCGAGCACCGAACCCCCGACCGCAGTCATCGGCATGCAACAGTTACCTAACTCAGATACTGCGTCTTGGATTCTACCGAAATAGGTATAGAATAGTGAATTGAGTGGGCAGTGGCGGGCTTTGGTTGATTTCTGGGTAGCAGTCGATTTAAACTTATTAAAGTTATTTATTTTTTAATGACACATTTATTTAGTACATCATTGTTAGGGTGCTATGGAGAGGGCTATGCTCGGTGTTTCTTTACGAGATCGAATCAGAAATGAGGAGATCCGTAAACGAATTAAAGTCGCTGACATAACCCGACGGATTAGCAAGCTGAAGTGACAGTGGGTAGGGCACATAGTACGCAGAACTGACGCCCGATGGGGCAGCAAGGTTCTGGAATGGAGGCCGCGTTCCGGAAAACGCAGCGTGGGACGTCCACCCACAAGGTGGACCGACGACCTGATAAAGGTAGCGGGAAGGCGCTGGATGCAGGCCGCTACCAACCGTGCGATGTGGAAGTCATTGGGGGAGGCTATGTTCAGCAGAAGACGTCCTATGGCTAAAATGATGATGATGATGATGAATTGTTAGGGCTTGTTCCCATGGCATTATATTGTATGTAATTAATCACATATTAAGATAACCGAATAAATAAAAATAGGAGGAGGTTCTATAATATTAAACTTATGTATATTTTTTATGTATTTTCCTACATTATAATGAGTATGATCAAATACACACGTCTTTTCCCAATATATCAAATAGGTACACAAGCCTACCTTCAATATCACATATTACTTAAAGTTAACTTTAACGAGCGTAAGTAAGTGAATTTTTAACGAGCCATCTACAAATGAAAGTAAGTAACAAATTGAAGCTAAAACATGTTTTCACATACATTTCACACAGAATTCGTACGTTTTTGAAATCCTGTACAAAATAAATCAGCAACCTAATCCCAATTAGTCAAAGCCCAAAGGATGGGCGGTTTCATATTGATTGCGGATTGCGAGATGGTCTGCTCGTGTCACAGTTCGAATTGTTCAGCCAACTCATTCGCTAGATCAAGTTGTTGAGATTTTAATAACCTGTCGGAACCTTATAATTACCCAAATTGCAAGGAGGAAAGATATTAAAAAAAATCTATTTAACAGCAGATAAAAAAAGATCAAAAATGAGGAGATCCGTAAACGAACTAAAGCGCTGATGAAATGGCTGAGATGATGATGATGATGATGAAAAAAAATATTTATTTTATGTAATGGACACATGACGGCTGATTATTGTGTTCTGCGTCAGATGTAAATAACTTTGTATTGTTTTATTTGCATCGGAACAATGAGAAAATTTGCCTACATCTGAATCTAAATTGTCCTTGAAATTATTTGAAACAAATAAATTTTGCAACAATACGAAATCGTAAAAGGAATCCACATTATCAATTTGTTTGGAGAAACATTTTTACACAACGCGAATAATTTTTTTGGACACTTGATTTTGTCAATTTACCGTTGAACAATAAGAAGTCACATCAGGCTACATTTTTGTTGCTTAATAGCTCCTTGACATTGCTCCTATAGAGCTTGGTGTGCCGGTTTTTTGTCCAAAATGGACTGTCATTTTCACCCCGGCTGTGACCAATCTCTTAAACTGGTGGAGCCTAACCTCTTGACACGATCTTTCGCTTTCGCAACGTATTAGCTAACTTGTTTCACTATTTAAACCATTTGGCAACTTATATGTTAAATTGTATTAAATATTGAGTAACGTGAATGTTAATTTCTGACCGCTTGGAAGATGAGTCAGTGATTAATTGTTGTTGGGAAATACGTGTTTGATAAGTCAAGTGTTTTAGACAAGATTACTTTTGATTTCGATTCGAAATCGAGATTGTTCGATTCGATATTTCTCCAATATATGTATAAAATATTTAATAGATGCAATTTGTCAAATCGAAATAAATAGATAGATCTTTATTAAATAATGCACACCACATAAAACTGTCAGATAAAAGAAAAGAAAAGAAATACAAAATCGAGGCGGCCTTAACCGTAGGAGCTATCTAATAATGTTCTCTACAATAATACAGTTTGTCAACCACCGCATTATCGTGTGGTATGCTGTCCCCAACATTTGAATCCGACACAATTACTTAGCAAAGACGTGACAGTCCCATTAATTTAGCCAGTTCATTAGACGTAAGCGTCTCCATCAGATATTAATGTTGCCGGCAAATTGCACAGTGGGCCAATCAAACGCGATCGGGAACGAAAACAAAGGCCAAATCTCATTACCACTGTGGACGGACTAAATTAGAATGAGCTAGTTGCATTTTGGTAGGGCTGGCAGGCGCCAAGTTTCGTTAAGTCAAAGTCTAAAGATTTTTTATTCCGGCTCTTTGCGCTTATACTACACAGTACACAACCCAAATAGCTTGCCCCAGCACTTCGGGATAAAGTACTTACATTCTTTCGTTCGTTTCAAACAAATGACGTCCAATTTTCTTAGAGGTTATTATTAAACCTTTGTCACCTGTCAACCGCTTTGAAATGGAGTGAAGTCGAACCTTAACTTCGAACTCCTCCTATGTTCTTCTGATTAATTTCGTTGCGGGTCCAATGACAGTTTAACTTTCCCCCGGGACAAACTTGACCTTTACTGGTTGGGTTTTTATTGGCGGTCAAGCTGTACATCCTGAAGCTTTGTGTCGTTCCTTGGGAAGCCTTACGTTCAGCAGTTGAGCATTGGCTGAAGAATAATGAATTTTAATCGATGTAAGTTAGTGCCAACCCTAGCATTGCAATTGAACAATGTGTTTCGTGTTTGATGTAGTCGGAAACTGGTTTTAGATGAAACGCGATTTCAACAAGGAGCATCCGTATATGAAACCTGATTATACTGCGACAGTGCATCTGACAGTACTTTGTACCTTTTTCTGATTGGCAGGATCATCAGAGGTTTGATTCGCAGTAGAAGCTAGTGGCGTAATTCTACACTCGATTTATCTAGTATTTATTGTGACACCTCTCTATTTATCAGTATGTAATTTGATAAACCGAAATTCACGCGAGCGAAACGAATTATGTAATTATTTACCTACTTTTTTTACGAGTATGCAGACCTTAGATGAATAGCCTTTATACAAGCGCTTCGTATACATATGTTCTCACTAGTGTTCGATTTAGTCAACTGTTAAAACGTATGGGAAAAACTAAGCCAAGCCAGTAGGCCTAGGATGCGCGCCGCGATAAGCTTTTATCACGCCATTTTATCGATTTTATGCGATAAGCCCATACGTTTGTCTTATAAAATCATCGATAAGATTATATCACAGCGCTTATCCTAGCCCGGCTAGTTTAAAGTGCCTCCTTCTTCTACTTACTACTACTTACTCGGTTTCTTGGTGCTATAAATGATGAAGACGAATAAACAAAACACAAAACATATTGTGACTTTTTTCGTCTTTGCGATGCAATCTGAACTAACAACGAACTAACAACGGGAACGAATTCGCCGAGCATCGAACCCGCTGCTAATGGGAATAAAATTCATGTCACCATTATTTACGCCACCGGTGTTATTTAAATGGCTCACTGACTACGTCATCTTTAGAAGTTCTTCCGTCGTATGAGTCTGCCTTGAGTCGTCTAGTTATACTTTATTGTTACGCTAGCTTTTGCCCGTAGCTTCACCCACTTGAAATTTAATTTGTCACAGATCGTCATAAATTATAGCCTATATGTTATTCTGGGTTATAAACAATAATACTATAAAGTTTCATCAAAACCCGTTCAGTAGTTTTTGCGTGAAAGAGTAACAAACATCCAGACATCCTGACATCCAAACTTTCGCATTTATAATAATATTAGTAGGAGGATTAGTAGGACTACACAAAGCAAAAGATTTAATTAATACTTAAGGAGAATCCAGGTAGGTTCGATAATTTCGTAGTTTTATCGAAAAATACGCACGAATCGAATACACCCTGTATAGACAACTACCATAGCACGGGACATAATAAAATCGCAATCACTTAATACACCGAATTTCGGACCTTTGACAGACGGTAATGGCCGTTCGTGCCGAAAAAGCGGTCTTTACATGTGACTACTACATCCCAACTAATATTATAAATGCGAAAGTAACTCTGTCTGTCTGTCTGTCTGTCTGTCTGTCTGTCTGTTACGCTTTCCCGCTTAAACCTCGCAACCGATTTTGATGAAATTTGGCATAGAGATGGTTTGAGTCCCGGGAAAGAACATAGGATAGTTTTTATCCCGGTTTTTGAAACAGGGACGCGCGCGATAAAGTTTTTCTGTGACAGACAAAATTCCACGCGGGCGAAGCCGCGGGCGGAAAGCTAGTATAATATAAAAGTGACCGACATAGCTCGCAGAATTGCTAAAATCAAGTGTCAGTGGGCGGGGCACATAGCTCGTAGAGACGATGCGATGGCCGTTGGGGTAGAAAAGTTCTCGAGTGGCGACCACGGGCTGGAAGACGTAGCGTGGGCAGGCCTCCTACTAGGTGGACCGACGATCTGGTAAAGGTCGCGGGAGGTGCCTGGATGCGGGCAGCGCAGGACCGTGCATTGTAGAAAACCTTGGAGGAAGCCTTTGTCCAGCAGTGGACGTCATTTGGCTGAAACGAACCCCCTACTAGGTGGACTGATGATCTGGTAAAGGTCGCAAAAGGTGCCTGGATGCGGGCAGTGCAGGAGCGGTCGTTGTGGAAATCCTTGGGGGAGGCCTTTGTCCAGCAGTGGACGTCATAGGGCTGAAAAATAACGACTTTCCCACCTGTACGGTTGGCATGGAAACCTTGGAGTCTGGTGGACGTTCCACCCCGAAGTACTAAGTTCGATACAGTTAGCACAATCAACATTATCTAATAAAGAAAATAAAAATAAAATGATTAAAGTAAGAATTTCACGAAGTCATTTTTCAGGCTATAGGTTTTTTTTTAGACATTTTTACATTGCGCTTCTAGTCCCAAACTAAGCAAAGCTTGTACTATGAGTACTAGACAACGGATATAAACATACTTAAATACTTTTAATTTTGTAAATACAACTTATTACACATAGAAAACACCCAGTCCAATACAAACAAATATGTTCATGCACACAAATGTTTGTACTGTGCGGGAATCGATCCCGCTACCTCCGGAATGGTTTACTGTAGATTCTGGCTACACAGGACTTGTAGCGGTGGAAACTAGAGGTGGACACTGGGCAGTAAATTGTCCCGTGTAAAGGTGCCTTTTCGACTAGTGCTTGTTCGTTTGCAATAATTTTCGCTGCGATTACGCTGCGGTGCGGCGCGGCCGCGATCGGCTGCGGTCTGACGTGGCCGTAATTGCAGTGCGTCTGCAAATCCAGTATTAGAGGTGCTGTGCACTGTTTCAAACCGAGGGCTGAGTGTGAGTTTACATATAAAAATGACATTAAATGTATGACGGATTGTACAGCGCCCCTAGCGGAAACTTGGAAGAACTAAAATTTTCATATATTTTTTAAATGCAATCACTAGTGAGCGCGTTTGATGTACTTAAGTAAACTCAAAGTAGGCCCTCCGAACGGGTAACTAGCGAGTAAGAATTACGCCGTTGTATATTTAGCACAAATCAACAAAGTACGAGTTCAGAGCTTCGGTCCAATTTAGCCAACCGGTTCGATAATTTGTACCACAGGGTTACTAAATTGGATTTCAATAAATTTCAAGCCTATAAATAAACTATGGCAAAATATTCAAAATCCTTTGGTAAAGTTCCATACAACTTGATGTGGTACAATTTAGCCGACTAGGTGATAGTGCTTTTAAAAAATCGGTAAAAAATATAGCTTATAAATACCGAAAAATGTTTCAAATAATTGTAATCCACACTAATTTACGCTTCTAAATAATATATTAGAAACACCCTGTGATTAAATTTAACAAAATTACAAACTTAACATGTATTGTCAAAAGTTACTTGAAAACAATGAAAAAATACTTTTCAAAATAAAACACACATGTTTGTTGTCACGGCAAAAACCACATGGCCGATATTAATTGATTTTAGTTGTGTATCGCTAAGTGTTGCAATTACAGACATTCAATAAATACTTTACGAAATATGAGGGTGGTACAATTTACCCGGCGGTACAATATACCCCCTTTTTGGCCACTGTACTACTTTTGGGCAAAGGTTTATTTACCATAAAAAATATTGTAAAATTGTAATAAATAATTTCATAATCAATTACAACTGAAGACTTACATTTTTTTTTATTTCATAATGTTTTTCATGTTTTTTTTGGCTAAGTCCTTTCTTTTTTTTTCAAGATATTTACATAAATGACCATTAAAGGAATCACCTATGTACTGTATACATTTGAATCCACCATTTCAGCTTTTTTTTTACGTTTATAGGAAAACAAACTATGTATGTGTTAAACCATGCTTTTGTAAACATAGAAAGCCATTTCAGTTCGATATCATCACGTGCAGATTGCGCTAAATAGGGACATTTTTAACACGCTACTAGGGCACTATTTAAGTTGTGAGCCTCGACAACATAACGTGTTGTTAGATGACATCTGATACTTTTAATGAAAAGTTTGACATTTTTGACTACAACCTTATTCAAAACTTTTTATCATTTGAGCACGTTTTGTATTATTAACATTGAATTGAAAATTATCTTGACTTCAAAAACATGGAATTGACTTGAGAAGTTTTTGCGCGAAGATTTATTATGACTTTCGACCTGGTTAATCAATACAAAACTGAAGCGGTCAGCTAAATTTCACTTTTGGTGATAAAGATCTACCCTTTACCATTGTAAAACGATAGTTTAAGAAGTATAATATTGCATGTCATTGGCTCACCAGTGAACTTTGCGAAAGTCGTTCAAAATGACTAATCGTGGCGGAAAACATTGATGTTGTCAGAAAAATGGAAGAGAAACCTCGTCATGTGATATATCGTAGGATTGAGATAATCCTAGGCATTAATTCCACTAACAGTAATAAAATATTGTATGACTATATTATGGTTAATACGTTTTTTCTCGCTGGATGTCACAAAATTTTTCAAACGCTCAATAGGACGCTTGTGTCGTTTAGTCCTTGGAAATGTTTGATAAATACGTTTAAAAAGCTTTAAAAGCCGTTTTTAAAATTGTGATAGTTGACGAATTAAGGATCTATGCATAATGATCCTGAAAATAAACAGCTATCGACTATGGAGGTGTTTTAAGATGAACCAATTCCAACAAAAGTCCCATGCGCTCGGAACACTTTGAAACTTACGGTCGCCTATTTTTCCGAAATATCCGATTATATGACAGAAACGTCACTAGAGAAATTTAGAATGGTTAATTCTTAATAGTAAACAGCCACTTTTTTTCCAAAAGTCTTCAGTTTAATAAGGGAAACTGACCAGCATAGTCGAATCGCCATTCGTGACGAAAATGTGAGCTTTTACACGTCTCGTCAAACAACTGACTATTTGAACACTCAAAATATGAAATAAACAGGTCCAACGCTACAAAATTCTTGCTTGGAATCTAAACACTTCTTTTGGTACCCATATATTAAAATTAAATGCGTGAACAGCGATTTATGTAGCCAGAAGCAACTGTCGGTGCGGTCAAAAACCATGCTTTGGAGGTGCCTCAAGCTGAGTGGAAAAAATGCTATGAAAAGTGTTTCGGACACATTAAAAAGTACATAAATCATGAAAGACAATACCAATAAACGCAATCAATACCATTTTAATAATAAACTACTTTGTTTTCATAGTTAGGCTCACAACTTAAATAGTGTCCCACGTAACTAAATAAATGAATGTTTGTTGGGCAAACACTATCTGGTAGATATGTCGCTGATATCAATAGTTCGATTCCCGTAGACAGCTGTCAACCAAGTGTTAGGACTAGGTGATTAATAGAAATATATTTATTGATATTAGTATTTACTTGGAGTTGAGTTTGTGGTCAAACCAACAAACACAAGTTTATGTGTACCCTCGGGGTATCAAATCCAGGACCCGACCAACCAATAAGCAAATATAAATTTTGAACAGCGTAGACGCCCTTTCTGAAGGGTACTTCAGAATTTTCATAAAGGTTTCAGTAATTTACGAATAGTTTTACTAAATAGTAACTTAATTAGTCTTTATAAGAATTATTTAATTAACAATTACCTCTCTAGACAAAGGTTTTGTATAACAAAAGGTGTATTAATGACGAAAACAACCGAAAATACAATTACGAAGCTTCAGACACATGGAAATAATTAAGTATTAATTTAATTTATACCACACGTATTAAATAACATACATATTTTGTTGTACATCGTTATGTTTTGGAATATGAAATTTATGTTCGTATTAAGAGACAGGTGTTCAGACGCTTGTGTAAATTCACCAAAAGGTATATTATAATAAATAAACAGTAGGTAAGTATTTTTTTAAGGAAATGGTAGACAATTTTAATTGTTTCATAAGGTAAATAAGATTTGTTTGCTAAAATAAAAACTTATACGAAATGCTGTTTATCTATTTTGGGGTCGATTTTGCCTGAGTCTTCCAGTGACTTGGCCCACTTTTAGCTGTGTTTAATTTATTGATAAAACATTGAAGATGAGCCCAGTCACTGGAAGAAAATTCAAACCAGGGACTTGAACCATGGACCAAGCTAAAAGTTGGCCAAGACACCGGAAGACTCGATTTTGGCATCGTGGGCAAATATTATCTTGTAGCTTTTTAGGTATTATTTGTTAATTTTTTTCCTAACTACACTCAACCTTATTAATGATATACAGTAAAGTATTGAGTATTAATTAAGTAATGTATTCTAATATACATTTACCCGATCAGAAATCGAATGTTGGACTCACTACGTTCAACGCGAACTCTCCACCGAGCTATAGGTTAAACTCGAAATGAAAAAACCTAATTTTATTTCTCATTTTGTTCAGTCATTTGAAATTTCGAGCGACGGCACTTCAAGCTAAAGTCTGTGTATCTTATTTACTGGTAATACGTGTTATTTTACAACAAAAATTTTATAACTCGATGTGCTGGAAGAACAATATTGTAATTTACTTCGATTATTCCCTTAAGCTCAATTCGTCAGTTACAAAAAGTTCGAGATTGGTTCAAAAAGTTCAATAATAACTTTTATTGTCTGGTGTGAAATTTTATTTTTGCGTTTGAAATGAAATTACTTTTTAAAACACTTATCTTGTGATGAGTGAAGTCTGTCAATACGTAAAGCTGCTTTTTCACAAGTCGTAGTCGAAGTAAAATAAAATGTATTTACCTACATAATAGTCTATAACTATATTTAATTGTAAGTAGTATTTATTAAGCGCAACGAGGCAACATAATGCATCAAATCTGTTCATGCATTCCTAACTCTATAAAATCGAATGCTTGCGCGAACTAACAGACATACAGCGCCATCTCTTATCTAAATTTGTAAACCAAAATTGTACTTACTTTCGTTAGTGGATTTTAACTTAAACAGGGAAGTATGGGACTATTCCCACCTCTCGTTCCCACCGCTACAACTCCCGTGTAGCCAGGATCTAAAGCTTGACCGCCAATAAAAATCCATCAATGAAGGTCAGTTTGTCCCGGGGAAGTTAGACTGGTAGGTGTAAATGAGAGTTGTGAGATGCGACAGAAAAGTACATTATTCTTCTCGCTTTTATTTTATTTATTCTACAAAAACACTAAACGAAAACAACTCTCAATCCCTAAACCGTAAAAATGGCGGCTATTCCGAGATCCTAAACATGTAGAGCGATTCCAATGGGCCTATTTAATAGTGATCGGGCATAAATGTTTTAATCAAGGAAGGTCGTCATCTATTATGCAGTGGAGTCTAGTGCCAATTAACCCTAAGCCAATATATCTGATATTCTGATGGTGGTGGTTAGGGCATGGTGCGAGCGGAGGTGGCAGCGATTTTGGTTGATACGAGTATAACTGGATTACTTCCACCTCTCGTTCCCACCGCTGCAACTCCTGTATAGCCAGAATCTACAGCTTGAATAAAAACACAACCAGTGAAGGTCAAGCGGGAAACTGTCATTGGACCCGCAACAAAATTAATCAGAAGATTATAGGAAGAGTTCGATTTTTTGTTGATAATAATATGTGAAGAATCGTCACACTCTCAGATCATAGAAGGGAATAGATGTGAAACGGGGGCGTGGCGCGTGTCTCCGCGATATGCCCAGAAACGAACATCGGCCGCGTAGCTAGGTTAGTCGCGATTCAGTCGTACTAAGGAAATGTTCTCCGATATTTTGGATAATGCGTCGTTACGTGCAATAAAACAAGTGAAACGCAGAACTACAGGAACAATGAAGTCATTTACTACATGTAAGTATTGCAAATCCATTGGTAAAAAGTAAATGCGTGATAGTAGTTAATAATAACGTATAATAATAAAAAGGTTTTCATACATAAGCATTTTGTGAAATCAGTTTCGATCCTTGCCCCTAGCGATTTAAAGTATCGATATCTTGTCGACTCCATTTTATCTTTGTTCTCTCACTAGCGTTTTCAATGTGTGCGTCAGTGCGTCACGTCACGCGGCCATTGATTGGCCATAAGGCATGCCTTCTGGCCAATCACAGCACTTTTAAGCCGGTTGCACATGTTGTCGTAGACTCTCAGTCGCTTTGTTTTTACACAGTTGAATGTGTGTGTGGGAGCTGTGGTGGGGGAAATGTGGGGACACTGGTTCTCGTTGTAGTTACGCGCGACTTCATATCTATTCTCTTTCTATGAACTGAGGTCACACTCAAGTGGCAGTGGGCAGGATATAACTTCGGGATTAATCCCACCTCTCTTTTCCACTACTGCTACTCCTGTATAGTCAGGTTCTACAGCTTGGGCTCCAATGAAACCTAACCAGTGAAGGTTAAGTAATAGTAAAGAGGATAATATCGACTTCCTTATAAGGACATACCGTTATAGCTTGTAGGACTGAAACCCATTGGGGAAAGTGGCAAGCGGCTGAAGGTCCTCCCATTCGGTGGACCGGTGACCTGATGAAGGTAAAACTCACTGAAGTCAAAGGTTTTATGCAATCATATTAGTGATCTTAAAAATATCAAAATTAAGTGCATCGTGGTTTGGAAAAAAAATCGTAAATGTTTAAATTACCTTACATCTTCGATCCCGCTACCGCTTATGATATGGCCCCAGCCTAAGGGGAAGCTAGATAATATTGCGGGAAATCATGTGGTAAGGCTGCGGTCTCAATAGCAAATGCTGATTGAATGTAACCAACAATTTTCTTAGTTCTTAGTGTCATCATCATCATCATCATTTCAGCCACAGAACGTCCACTGCTGAACATAGGCCTCCCCCAATGACTTCCACATCGCACGGTTGGTAGCGGCCTGCATCCAGCGCCTTCCCGCTACCTTTATCAGGTCGTCGGTCCACCTTGTGGGTGGACGTCCCACGCTGCGTTTTCCGGTACGTGGCCTCCATTCCAGAACCTTGCTGCCCCATCGGCCGTCAGTTCTGCGTACTATGTGCCCTGCCCACTGCCACTTCAGCTTGCTGATCCGTCGGGCTATGTCAGCGACTTTAGTTCGTTTACGGATCTCCTCATTTCTGATTCGATCTCGTAAAGAAACACCGAGCATAGCCCTCTCCATAGCACGCTGCCAAAATTAGGGAGTTTTAGTCCGTGTTGCGTTAGAAGATGAAAAATATGAATTATTAATCTACTAAAAATTATTTTAACATGGTATTACTGATAAAAATACCTAAATTCATGGACGTAGGTATATAATAGGCTATCTAAGTATCTAGTCCTAAAGTAATGTACTAGTAATAAACCAGGCAACGAATTTAAACATAGGCTTCATCATCATCATCATCTCAGCCATAGGACGTCCACTGCTGAACATAGGCCTCCACCAATGCTTTCCATGTTGCCCGGTTGGTAGCGGCCTGCATTTTTTTAAATAGCTTTATTCAAGATACATACTTATTTTTTAGTTTTCTAATTTTCATACAGTTAGGTAAATTAAACGAAGCTGCTAAATGATATGTATTCACAATAAATTAAATCAATAATAAAAGTTTCTTACTTTACCAAAAGTCCAAAATTTGACATCCTGCACTTATTAATACAATATTAATCCTCAACCCTTGTCAGTAGGGCACATCAAGGTTAACACGGTAGCACCTTACGCAGTTGTGATAGGGGCTATTCTGCTACGAAAATGTAAAGCTTAATGTGCTGTCTGTACAAAGGCACATTTCATCAGGCTGATAGATTATCCTCTTAAAATTATAATTGCCAAAGCTTCGGACAAATATTAATATCCGTATTGCCCTTTTATATTAATTTTCGAGTTAAATCCTTTAGGTTGGGGTCTGATTATTGGCTGAGCTATAAATTATTGACGTGTTATGAAACAAATTGAATTATCTTTTATTAAATTTGACCAAAATTTGTCACTTATGAACGTCACATAACTCTTACCCTAAATTTTTAGGACCATTATTAATTCGTACATAAACGCGCTAGTTCGCTCGAATCCAAATTCATTGATTATTTGTTGTAAATAACAATTGGAAAGAATTTCACTAAAATATGTTTCGAACTATCGAATATGTCTGTATTGAAACAATAATTATACAATATAACTAAGCACCTAATATAATGTGATAAGAAAAGTTTGTTGTTCAAGTTATATTGTTTGACAATCGAATTATTTCCCGGAATACGAGTTTAATGGAACAATATTAACACCTTTGAGCTAAACACTAAGTAACAAGGCCTTTGTGAGAATTATTAGGGTTGCCATCGGAAAACGGAACGGAATCGAAACTGGAAATAAGTTCGTGTCGGAAAAATATTTTTCAGTTTTCATTTATGCGGGTAGAGCTGGCATAGCTGACGCAGTATAGAAAAAAAGAAAGAAAGAAACATTTATTACAATGGACATAACACAAATACAGGCAATTAATTACATAGACATGACAGTGGCACATAATAATGGAAGAAGAAAAAAAACATAAAAATAAGAGTAAACTGAGCAGTGCCACCCATTCACGTATCGTATAATGTATACGCGACTATTCCCACCTCTCGTTCCCACCGCTGCAACTCCTGTGTAGCCAGGATCTACAGCTTGCCCGCCAATAAAAACCGGGGGAATTTTAAACTGTCATTGGACCCGCAACGAAATTAATCAGAAGAACATAGGAGGAGTTCGAAGTTAAGGTTCGATTTTCCTCCATTGCAAAGTCTTATGTTTGTATAGTTTGCAGTTTGCTCATAACTATAAAAAGGGCATCAGCTATGCACACCGAGGTGTCAAAATGTGTGAAATGCGGGCACATGATCATAAATAAAAGAAATCTTTCAGTAAGGCTTTGTGACAGACCGAATTGAAGACCTTGGGGGAGGCCTATTTCCAGCGGATGGCGTTCTTTGCTGAAACGGACGAAAACTTAGTTACAGATTTTTTCGCAATTTTGTAGCCTGGCAGCCCTAGTCAAAGGCTCATTGAAACAATTTTCATTATAAACAATTACTCGTCGCTCATTGACCCTCGTAAGGGCCGTTAACTATCGCAGGAATTCCAATTTCGGCTGAATCGAAAGGTGTAAAACAAACTGGAAATGAAACTGAAAATTCTCGCTACGGAGTAGTTTGAATTACTTTTGTTAATTATTGGAGGTAATTAATTAAATGTTAAGAGAACGTGTTTTAGGTCAATTCTAGATGAAGTCTTTAATTTCAGGAAAAAACACTTCTTCCTACTAAATTGCCTACTAAGTAGTCTATAAAAAATAACTTGGGCATGATCTCGAGTTTATATCAATGAATATTTTTTATTTACGCCGTAGTCATTTTACTCGTAACATTATTATTCCTGAACTCCTTTTACTACTAAAACCAGAATGTTTCCCGTGAGCTGGTTTAAGGATGCGGCAACCGGGAAATATTTCCCAGGAATTCCTAGAAAAGTTAATTTACAGCAATATCACGGAAAACGTAGATTAAGTTTAACAGGAATTTCAATTTGCAGGATATAGCGAAGTGCTAAAGTAAATACAGGCATTAAACTAAGGGAACAGCTTTAGTTGTCCTGTGATATCAGACTTTATGCCTCTGACATAGCTTTGTGAAATACCTAAATATCCCTTCTAATACCCGGTTTCCACCAAGCGGAGCGTAGCGGAGAAATGTTTTTAATAGCCAATCAGATTGCAGTTTTTTAAAAGCAAAGGGGTGTACGCAAACTGGCGACTTGACCCTATTTCTAATCAAACTCTATAAGTAATTTTGAATACACTAAACTGGCAAACACAACAGAGAAATTTCACTGTCCTGTATGAGATTCTTCTGATTAAATTCATTGCGGGTCCAATAACAGTTTAATTGTCCCTCAGGGACAAACAACCTTCACTGGTTGGGTTATTGGCAGTCAAGCTGTAGATCCTGGCTACACAGGAGTTGCAGCGGTGGGAACGAGAGGTGGGAATAGTCCCGTGTCCTCTATGAGATTCGAACCCAGGACCTCACGTCGAGAGAATTTGTCTCCAACTCCAACTATAAAGTCAAAATAAATACTGTCCTTTTATTTTAGTTTAATCTTATATACACGTTTTACAAAAAGGTTTTATGACCTTACGTAAAAAGTTATGGCGTTTCTACCTTTTTTATTCAATAAAAGTACAAGGCAATACTATAGTTATCTGTACTATCCATACTAATATAATGCGAAAGGAATTCTGTCTTTCTGTCTGTTACCTATAACTGAACTGATTGAAATGAAATTTGATATATTATACTCGTAGAGTATATCTTGGAACCAACATAGCATACTTTTTTATCCCATTCTTATAATGCGGGCGAAGTTCATAAATAAGTAACTTATACATGCAAAAATTTATATAACCTTTTGTATCGTTTTTCTGTGACAGTAAGACGAAAATAGCAAGCGAAGCCACGGGTAAAAGCTAATAAGACATAAAAACAACGCAAAATGGCGTCTTAAAAGCGTCCCATTTGAATAATATTTGATCATAATTCTTTGTGAAACTACATCTACAAGAGATTTGTGTCACATAAAACGTACAATTTTTAAGTTTTATGTTTTTAAAAAATAATAATTTGGTCGATAAAAGCTTTTTGACAGACATAAAGTCAAACGTTTTAGCTGAAAGTGCTGAATACTGAAAAATGACAACACTGACAGCTTTTTGCTGGGTAATGGGTTGCACCATTTTATTTTGACTTTACAAATGTCAGAAATCTGTCAAACTCTATATAAAATACACCGGTTAACGTTATAGTTACGGTTAAAGTTAGGTGGTGCAACTCAGCCTTAGTGTAGTCAGTGTAGTGTACTTGTTGGTTTAATTCAACACGAAGGTCAGAGGTTTGATTCCCAGTAGGGAATAGAAAATTGGTAACAGAAAAATAAGTTAAATTTTAAGAATTTTACTATAGATTGTGTATTTTCCAATAAGAAAATAATTTCGTTCTACCAGGACACTGATCCCTGTCATATGTCATATTATCTGTCAACAGCTCTATCAAGACTGTGTTAACTCAGGTTTAGTTCTGACGGCGGCCAAAAGATGGCGCTGTCCATTTTACTTCGCAGTATCGTGTGAATTCTGTGGCACTTCTGTTAGCGCTATGAGAGAATAGGGAATATGTATACTGCAAAGACCCGAATATCACGCTGTTTTGTCTTTTTCCATCTTCTTGAAATCTGCATATGATAGAAAGTCACAAGAATTTTTTAACGTAATTTAATGACATTGCTTTGATATTTTAATAATTATCTATTGATACTGGTTAACTTACTACTGGTATTATTTTACCCGACTGCTCCAAAAGGATGGTTATGTTTTTTATATTCGAGGTTCAGCGAAATAAATCTAAAGCCCGCCACTGCTTGTGCCTTTCACCCTGTATTCACTGAATCGAAACTAATGCACATAAAAATTCAGAATTGCTATCAAAATAATAAGAATATCTTTATTGACTATACTTACATTCTTTCATCCGATTTGATTGTCTGAAATAATCTTATTAGGCTCTTTGAGTTTTCGGAGAACACTTTGAAACTTGAGCAAAAAAGTTAAGGGTATAAATTTATTGAAACGTTATTTAATATTCTTTAGTTTAACTGAGGTCGCAAACCTTGTATCTGACATTGTAAAGGACGTAGCACATTTATCATCCCGGAAAGGGATCGTAACCGTATCAACTCGAGGCGGTCAGTATGAACTGTGAAATGATTACGATTGCTTTACACAATCCCACCTCTGATCATCGAATCCGGACCTTCTAAACTCCAGTCTCCAATTCTTTAACCACTGCACTTAGGCTGAGCCTGAGTTACACCACCTAATTTTGACCTTAACTATAACGATAACCGGTGTTTTTTGTATGAAGTTTGACAGACTTTTGACCTTTGTCAAAGTTAAAGTAAGATGGTACAACCCAGCCTTATAGGTTAAACTCATTCAGTTAAAGTTTTAATCTATAATTCAGAATAAGACTTAACATCTTGGAATTCCAGCGAGTCGTGTCCAAGGATCGTGATTTTGCCAACGTTGTGGCATCACGTCCGTAGGATTGATTCTTTTGGTGTCTTTCAAAGACGTGTTTTATTTGCTGGACATACCACTAAAGTAAGGTTGCTAGGGCTTACATTTTTAATCAAGGTTCGATTAGGAAAATCGATTTTTTTTCAAGTTATATAAAAATTTTGTTTCGAGTTGCGACTCGAACGCTAAAAAAATTTACAAATTCTTTTATAATTAAACTAGCGGCCGCCCGCGACTTCGTACGCGTGAATCCCGTTTTTCTCGCTAATTCCCGTTCCCGTGGGAATTTCGGGAATTCCTTTCTTAGTGCACCTCTACGGTACCTAAGCTACGTCCCTTCCAAATTTCAAGTGCCTACGTTTAGCCGTTTAGGCTGTGCGTTGATCTGTCAGTCAGTCAGTTTCTCCTTTTATATATTTAGATTAGATGCTACTTACTTAATTACATTAATTCTCAAGTCTTAAACCTGTAAGTCTTTGTTTTCTCTTTGTTACATTTTGAGCCCCAAACAACTGATCATCATCATCATTTCAGCCACTCCACTGCTGAACATGAGGCCTCCCCAAATGATTTCGGACCTAGAAGCCTGAATATGTACTGACATCCATGAGGTTTCAGTTTGCGTGGACGCACAGGGTGACACACGAACCAATCACAGAACTCTATTCAACGCTGTGCGTTTGATTTGCTGCTTCAAATAAGCAAGCATAATGAATACGGGCGTTATGTACTGACATATATATGTTACGGTTAATGTGATAAATTGAAAATTATTAATAATAACCGGTTATTATGAATAATTCCCGACAGTCGCGGTGAAAGTGATAAATTAATCACATTTAACAGTGATTATTTAATAATTCAACCTTAGTGCTAACAAATTTCATAAAAGAGTACAACATCTAACGTGTACATGCTTGCATGCCAAACTTTTGAACGTTTTGATATCATATATTAATATAATTTGGCAGAATGAGTTTGGAATGTTTTTTGCATAATATTACTTTTCCATGATGCCTGTAACATAATGTTTTGATTTAAAGTGAAAAATAGGTTAAGGTGCGGCGGGGGTGGCCCTTGGGCCACCCCTAAGCCGCCTATTTAGTTTTATACACACATAAATGACCTCATATTAATCACATTTACCAAATCATGCGGTAATTATTCATAATAACCGGCGATTATTCATAATTTTCACATTTATCACTTTGACCGTAACATATACACTGGTAGGGCAAAAAAAGAATGAGACATGTATAGGCTCCTTAAGAGCATTTGACGATTTGCAAGAACTAATTTAATTAGTCTAAACAAATAAAGATAATTTTGATTTTGATTTGATTTGATTTGATTCATAAGTACCTACAGAGTTATGTTTTCATTTATAGCACTAACTAGTACAACTATTGACATTGCCATAGATACTCTCTGTACTTTAAATTATTAATAATTATCATCGTTAAAACTGGCGAGAAATTATAATTTAGATGAACCCAACATTGTCTTAGGACCGCCACTAATCTTAGTTTATTATTATACCAAACGTGACCTTCTGTCGACTTACGTATAATTTTACGGGTACGGTATTACATGAAGCTAAACATTTGAATCTTATGTAGTGGAAATAGTCTATTCTGCGACAAAAAACGAGTAGGATGATGTGCTTTACACTGTACAGGACTTTACACTATTGTTGCAAAACTTGCAAATAAGCTTTCATTGACTAGTATTATGAAATAAAAAAAAACTTAGATTACATAGTTAAAAGATTACAAGATCGTACAACGCGATTTTTTTAAAATCCACCAAGATTCTAGTAACGGAAGTTTTTAAGAAATATTATTTTATTCCAAAGAAACATTATTTTATTAAGTGAAAAAAATTCACAAAAAGATTGATTCATTACTTGGTACTAAATAAACATTTTTTCTTTCTTTCGACATACGACAACTTTAAACTATGTTTCACAATTTTTAACAATCCTTTGTTATTTCAAATATAATTGAATAAAAGCTCAAAAGCAAATATCACTTTATACAGCGAAATCCCGAAGAAATAAAACATTCTGTAACATTTTAACATCCCAATTTCATCTCAAAGCTGTTTGATCAAGCGTTCAAACAATAATTATTCCATTAAATCAAAGGAATACCAACGAAAAGGTCTGTTTTGAATCTTGATGTTAATTCATCGTCTTATTTTTATTAAGGGCCGACTTGTGCTAATTTCTCTCCACCTCGGTGTAACTCGACACGTTCGTCCCATTCTATAATGGCTTATTATTCGAACCAGCGTGTAATATTTCAATGCTTAATATTTTCAAAATTAACAATATAATTGGGCACTCAGTCGTACTCCGCTCACAATGCCAGAGCATACTTTTGAACATCTGGCTCGAAAAAAGGGCGGATATACCAAACTGGGTTCAATAGAATCGCGTATCCCAAAGGCATGCTGACATGCCCAAAATTTTAGCATATATCCCACTTGATTTACAAACCAAATTGATCTGTATCTTCAGTAGTTATGGCCGATATTCGTTTGTGAGGTGCAGGCAGTTAATTCGTTTGATTTGGAATAGAATAGGTGCATCTGAACATCCCTTAGAAACGCATTCGGATCTGACTCCCGCGTATAACGGCATAAGTCCAATTTTGTGGATTGGAATTCAAACTTTGTTGCCAAAGCTTTTGGGGTGATTTTTGATTGGGTGAATGTTTTAAAAGAATGAGGCAAGATCTCACCCTTTGTGAGGGTTCTGCACACCGTGTAATTAGTGATTTCGTGAAATTGCTAGGTAAATAGTGGGTAGGTCACAAAATAGCGTATGGTTTCGCAACGCCTACCGTAATTTGACGTTATTATGACTGGTTGACATTTTCTTTTTTAAACGCTGACTTCATTACAAAGCAAAGACATACTCTGTATTGACAAATAAGTGGATGATTCTATTACAATGGGGTAAAAAGAAACATGTGACCTGGTTGAGGGTGACTTACTTTACGCCTTACTTTTAATGTTTTATCAGCATCATCGGGATATTTAGTCTTTTAATTAATTTAAACAATGTTTGTTTCTTTTTTCTTTTTTTTTAACTGCAGAATCTCGAGTTTCTTTAAGGATATTGGAGGATTTGGTATAAAGTGGTACTTACAATTTTAGAGTTTTAAAAACATGCTTATTTCAATTAATTTGGAAGATGATAATGTTTTCTTTTACATAATATAATTAACCATGAATTATTATTAGTAACTGGGAACATTAATCAACTAAATACTTTGCAATTTGTAAGTAACTTTTTTCAACCTCCATTTTGTATTTTAGCGAAAAACTAAGCTGTGTAACGAAAACCTTTTAGACTTGGCAAATTAAACAGAACTGTATGTACATTTTGTGTCTCGCTCCGACAAAAGTGTAATGAAAAATAGATAACTTTAATTAATTGACTTTCGTCTGGATACTTTTCTTCTTTTGAGGTTACTGAAACTTTACAAATAAAAATAAACGAATTTCGTTTTAAGAGAGAATTTCGAGTTGTGTACCTAATTTAGTACCGATATAGTACTTAATGATACTGATGAAGGTACATCGAAATTATACACTGTGGCAATAGTAATTTAATGTAAATGCTAAGAAATAAAATGTATATTACTTATCGTGATGTACCGACGCTCTAGTGAAGGTCGCGGGATCGATAGTTATGGAGATACTTAGGGGAGGCCTTTGTCCAGCAGTGAACATTTTTTATTTATTTATTTATTTATTTATGGCTAGGTATTTATTTATTTATTTGGCTGACTACTCCTTGTACGTTTATGGCAATTAAATAAAGTCTGTAATTTATATTTTTTTATTAGTATAATAAATTAACAAAACCTTTCAAACTCGCCAAGAATTTGACAATGATGTCTTAAAACACTCAAATCAAAAACACGTCCAGTTTCTTCCTCCTCAAAACTCAAAAACTGGACGCTTTGATAATTGCCGTAAAAATGTCTGCGAAATGTAAATTTCATTTGAAATTATTTCCAAAACGAGCGAACTTGTTACAAAAGGATTCTCCACCGAATGCCGTAGTCGGGAATGGCTTAACTTCAACTTTTGTACTTTTGTTCGGAAGGGATTGTGGCCGTTTAAACTTGGAGTTTTAAGGGCCTTTTTATTTTTGAGCACTAACTTTTGGTTCATAACCGGTTTGTGTCGGGTTTTATTTAGCGGAACATTTCTAGGGCTTTTGATGTTTAGGTTGAGTATTTGGGAGAAAGATATCTTAAAGCAGCTTTGACAAAACTGTTATTTAATTTTGTTAAAGCAAGTGAATGATAAAATACTGACTGAGCTCTGTATTGTAATATTACAACAAAAATCAAAAAGATGAAAGACAATCTAAATCATGTCAAATTGATTGATTAAAAAATATTTTTTTAAGAATATGCTATTTGTAAACTAAAGTACGTTACGTATTTTTTGAGAATGTGCTTTTAAAAAAAGTTATGTAAACTTTATTTTTCCATGTTGACTTTTTGGATGCATTCACCCTATTTTTTAATTTAAATTACAACCCAAATATTTGACCCTTATTATTAATGTTCTTCACGCTGCGCCGCCTGGGACACAAGCGTCCCGAGACCCAGGGGGCCGGGGCCTATGAAGCCCATTACCATTTGTACCAATTTTATGACTATTTGTACCATTTATGGCCGGAGTTACTGAAATGTTTGCTATTGACGGTTCTTCGAATTTAACGATTTCGTAAGATCGTTTTGTGTCAACCGTTTTTTTTTAACATGTCGTTATCGACTTTTTTTTTAGCTTTTTTTACTATTTTTTTTATTGGAAGGGTTATAGTTTTTTGTTTAAATAATTTCGCTGATACAGATCGATGTCATTCAGTTTTTAAAACTCAAAGATAAGAAGTTAAATTATGATCTAATTGATTATTATTATGTAAGTTATTGTTTATGTTTTGTCTGTGCTGTTCTAATGTATTTTTTGTTTGTTTCAGGTATTAATGGACTTTATGTTTACTTAAGTAAACTAGCAAGCTGTACTTAATTATTACGTACGTATTTAGGGGAGAGGGGGGCAGCTTTGAACAATTTTCATACTTTATTAAATATCTTCAAAATTTGAACGATTTCATTAATTTTTTCTTCCTAGATAAAGGTCATGGTTATCACACAACAAAATAATGATGTTCTTCTTAATTATTCATGAACGCTTATTAAGATATTTAAATTTTTGCACAGACCTGTAAACGTTCAAAACTGCCCCGTAGTCTTGAACACGCCTGGGGCAGTTTTGAATTAGTATTTTTTTCAATGAAATAAAACTGAATATTTATGAATGTGTATTTTTAAAATAATTAATAAACAAAATTTTAAATAATCAGTGTCATTTGGGATCAATTTAACATGTTTATTTTATTTTACATCACTCTGTACAAAGTAACACAAAACTTAGNNCTTGAACACGCCTGGGGCAGTTTTGAATTAGTATTTTTTTCAATGAAATAAAACTGAATATTTATGAATGTGTATTTTTAAAATAATTAATAAACAAAATTTTAAATAATCAGTGTCATTTGGGATCAATTTAACATGTTTATTTTATTTTACATCACTCTGTACAAAGTAACACAAAACTTAGGGATATTATTAAAAAAAAGTAGATATAAGATATATCAATTAACTGAATACTCATAAACTTTCTGTTTAATGACACATCAAAGACAAAACTGCATAATTTAAAAAATATCAATCAACTACTAAAACTAGCTTTTGCCCAGACTTCACCCAGCATGAAATTTTATCTGTCACAGTAAAGCAATCTGCTTATTTTTTATGTAAAAACCTTCTACGAAGTATTAGAAAACTTAAGGTTTCTTAATACCACTTAAAAAAGAAAATTTATAAAGTTCAAAGGTGCCCCAACCATTTCGTTCAAATCTGCCCCATGGGTATATTTCCAGAAAAAAACATAAATTTAATAACGGAACATACTTTTATATCGCGATTTCTTATCAAATCTTCATTGAAACTATTTAAACTTCCATATAGTAAACAAACCACTCACTATTTTATAAAACTACGTCCACAAAATCCTTAGAAACAAAATAAAAAAGTGCGAAATTGGCAGTCAAAAACAAAAAACCACTTTTGCCGGTTAACCTACAGTTAGATATTAAAAATGAGATGTGACGGCTATGCGCATCAGTGCTGGCAATATAAATTATGATTTATACCATTGTAGCCTAAACCAGTGATTTTTAAATTCATTTGTTCTAAGCTGCCCCTGTCCAAAGCTGCCCCCCTCTCCCCTACATATCAACGGTAAAAAATTAGTTTTATGTTGTTTTACAATAATATTAAACAACTGCATACCAGTATAGAAAACACCCAGATTAAACAAACAGAATATTTTCACGCAAAAAAGGTTTCGTATTGTGCAGGCATCGAACTTGCAACCTCTGGCTTAGTAACCGAGAGGCCTCAACCACTGCGATACATAGTCGTAAATTTTTAGCTCCATTTTCAGTGCTATAAAAAGCTAGGTAATCTAAAGCAGGTACTAGATTAGAAAACTATTTTTAACAAAACGCAGTGCTCAAATTATTTCTATGGTATCGTCCAAAATGCAGACTTAACATCGCAAAACAAAACGCTGCGCGCTGATTGTGGGAATCGAACCCGGAATACAAAGACGGCACGTCCGAATATTCGGGATCTATTTGTGAATACGGGACGCAGTTCACGCATGAGTTCGCGCAGATATTGTCGATTATTTAGATCCAGGAAATGCCTTTGATGAACTGCTGAAATTATTAACTAGGTTTTGCCCGTGGCTTCGCCCGCGCCAGATATGATTTGAAACAAAATAATAAATAAAGTACCTGCCTTTCAGCAGCGAGGTGGACTGATGATCTCATAAAGGTAGCAGGAAGGCGCTGGATGCAGGCCGCTACCAATCGGGCGATGTGAAAATCGAGAATGCTTTAGTGCATTAAGTTCGCCTTATGTACAAATTTATTTTGGCATAAAAGTTTAAATAAATAAATAAAAAATAAAATCATTGGGGGAGGCCTATGTTCAGCAGTGGACGTCCTCTGTAGCTGAAATGATGACGAAGCGTACCAAAAACATTTTATAATTGAACAATTTCCAGTTTACCACATGATAAACTATTGGTTGGTTTAACGTACTTATACTCGTAATTGACCTAATTTATACTCTAATAAATGGCTCGTAGAATTATAAAAGAACATCGAGAAAAAAGTGTTTCTCAACCAAACGTTACAATTACAATGAGCACATGAGACTATACATTGTTGTTGAAAAATAACCTTTATTACAGAGAAATAAAGCCTATGTTTGTCTTGATGTGCTGTACAACGCAATATCCCAGAGTACCTTTTCATAGCACTCGGAATCCAATTTGGTAGTTGTGACAAACATCAGATTTTTCCGAATGGAAATATTCTGACAGTCATCCTGGTACAATTACTTGGATTCGGGTCTTTTTTAGGCTTTAGGGTTCCGTTAGGTCTTGGTGAAATAAGAAATCCATGGGCTTGTTTTATAACTTGCTAATAAAGTGCCTGATAGTTTATCAGGAACTTATATGACAGATAAACTACGTCTTAAGTTTTACAGATATTTGATAGAAAAAGTATCTTCTAATCAATAACTTTATTTGTTGGATAGCGTTATATTATGTCAGATAGCTGAAACTTTTTAGGAACTTTTATAAACCATGCTGAAGGTCAAATTATTCTATTTAATTATATTAGGTAAAAGATTCCCGGCCGGGCAGAAATTGAAATGATGAATTTTAATTTCTGTGACGAGTCTGGGTGTGACTATGTATAATATTTATGTATTTAAAAAAAAAAGTATACAAGTAGTATATCCGTTAAGCTAGCATCCATAACACAAGCATTAAGTTGCTTACTTTGGGGCTAGCTGGCGCTGTGTGAAATTGTCCAAAGATTTATTTATTTATTTATTTATTTATTTATTTATTTATTTATTTATTTATTTAAATTATAAGATAACTAGCTTTCCGCCCGCGGCTTCGCCCGCGTGGAATTTTGTCTGTCACAGAAAAACTTTATCGCGCGCGTCCCTGTTTCAAAAACCGGGATAAAAACTATCCTATGTTCTTTCCCGGGACTCAAACTATCTCTATGCCAAATTTCATCAAAATCGGTTGCGAGGTTTAAGCGGGAAAGCGTAACAGACAGACAGACAGACAGACAGACAGACAGACAGACAGACAGACAGACAGACAGACAGACAGACAGAGTTACCTACTTTCGCATTTATAATATTAGTTGGGATTTAGGATGTTAAATAATTATAAATAAGGACTAAGGCGGGAATCGAACCTACGACCTTTCGCTTGCCGAGCGACTGCTCTTTCATTTTCCATTTATAATTTAGTTTGAGTAGCAACTCTAAATGCTAGGAAATTTTGACTCAAAATTACATTAAGAAATAATTTATTAAATTCCTACACTTTTTTAACTACTTCGTGCTTGACTATTTTTTACAAACAAAATATCTCCGTTACTTGCAAATGTACGTTCGTTTTAAAAAAGTTTTCGTGACTGACAACACGTCAACAAAAATATTAACTTACTAATTGAACTAAAGATAGAAGTAGTCTTTTAGCTAGTTTCTATTTTAGTTAGAAAATATGGAAACGTTTACATAACAGGACTATTCCCACCTCTCGTACCCACCGCTGCAACTCCTGTGTAGCCAGGATCAACAGCTTGACCGCCAATAAAAACCCAACCAGTGAAGGTCAAGTTTGTCCCGGGGGAAAGTTAACTGTCATTGGACCCGCCATGAATTTAATCAGAAGAATATAGGAGTTCGAAGTTAAGGTTCGACTTCCCTCCAGTGCAAAGCAAAAAATAATAATTTAATTTATTTGTTTGTCTCTTATTTTGTTTGATTTAATATTGATTTTAATTATTTAATTTATTTATTGTAATTATTATTGAAATTTTATGGGCCCTGGCCTGAATTTTTTTTTTACTTAAACCGGATTACTGGTCTTTAACACCAATACAATTGCAGGTTTATATCACGTAGGGACAAAAATGTGCGTGTTCGCACTTCGCAGACAAAGTCGCAGGTGTAAACTAGCGCACCATGTTGCAACAGACGCCTGGCGCATGTCGAAGTGTCGAAGTGATCACGGCGACCCTTAAACGCAATAGGGATTTCATTACCGGTATTTTACAACCGGTATTTCCCTTACCGGTTTTACGCTTAGCTCCCATCTTATAACCTTTACTACGAAGGAAGTACCTGTAAATTTTCGCGTCTAGAGCTGCGAATCGGTTTTGAAGTTCCAGTTATTAAATTAGATAAGGCGAACTAAATTCAAGGCATTTTCTGCAAGTTAACGGCGGGCGACCATGAACTGGAACCACGTTGAGCAGTGTCAGAGGCAGAGTAGAACGCTTCGGGCGGCTTCTTCCTATGATATTGATGGCCTGTATTCTTCTAGTTTGTGGTGGGTTCCAAGACAGCTTAATTTTAACTGGTTGAGTTTCATTGAAGTTCAAACTGTAGATCCTGGCCCTGTATTTTTTTTATCCACAACGAGGAAGCTCTTGGCCTGTATCTCACCTGATGGTAAGTGACGATCAGGCCGAAGGTGGAAGCGAGCTTCACCCATCCTCAACCACGAAGGAACTGGCTATCTCACCTCTTAACTCTTAATTTACTGGGGTTGCAGTGGCAAATGCTTGGTGAATTTTACAGCGGTATTACATACCGGTATTTGTGCGAATACCGGTATGTAACCGGTAATATTTCCCCCTCCCTACGTAATCGAGCACACTCGAGTGCGCACGCGTCTCCTGTCTCCACTCATTACGCAGACTTACCGCGGATTTTCATAATGCACCTAAATGCGCATGTATGGAAATTTTGTTACATACATACATGCTTTAATGCTCGGTCTGAAGCAAGAAAATAGAATATTTAAAAACGCCTCTTTAGTCTAGTGGTAAGATCACCTGTTCCAGACCCAGAGGGTTCGATTCCCAGTGGGGCAAAATTATTTGCTTGGTTTGGTCTAAATCCGCCTGGCTAGCCACCACCATCTTACATAATTATGTCTGTCCCCATAAAAAAACAATGTTATTAGCATTGCTGTGTTCCTGCATAGGTTGACTGCCGTAGAATGCTTTTAGTATTTAGTTCACCTTTTGTACACTAATTGTGCAATAATAAATATTTTAAATAAATACTTACCTTTATTTTATTAATCAGTGCTTATTGAAGTCTGAATTTACACAGTCTGAGTTGTAGCAAATATTAATACTATTCGTTCTTCAATATTAATTTATATTAATCTATACTATCTGTACTTCTATACTAATAATATAAATGCGAAAGTAACTCTGTCTGTCTATCTTGCTTTCACGCCTAAACCACTCAACCGATTTTGTTGAAATTTGGCATGGAGATAGTTTGAGTCCCGGGAAAGGACATTATGATAGTTTTTATCCCGGATTTTGAAACAGGGATGCGCGCGATAAAGTTTTTCTGTGACAGACAAAATTCCACCCAGGCGAAGCTGCGGGCGGAAAGCTAGTAATACATACTAAAACAGGGCAAGCAAAATAAAACCGTTTCAAAATATCGCATATGAGTTCTTCCTTCTCCCCCAATAAAACTAACCCACCCATATATTATCATAGTATTGAACGATAAAAGTATGTACAATATTCCCAATACCAAGCCTGTTTGTTTCAGATGCCAAATCGGATTACCTAAATGCTTCTTTACAGCCCAAAGCTACATAATAGCTGTATAATAGATCTTGCCAATTTTTACAGTTCACTGGACGCATGTCAGTCAGATAATGGCATTAGTTTTTTATCCTTTAAGGCAAAAACGGAGCGTATCGACATCTGTGGTGGATAGTGATGGGAATACGTGGGACAGTTGCCGAATGGGGACGAAAGATACTTTTTAATGGCATTAGTGTGTGATACTGTTGAGTCAAGTGGATTACTTTGGTTTTTTTAAGAATTTAAATAAAGTTAAAAATTCTAGTGCGTTTTTATATATTTTTTATTTCGTACACGCGTCTTTTATTTCATTTTGCTTTTATTAAGACAACTTGTAGTTGGTGCTTAGGTATTTCAAAGTGACTGAACTTGATATTATCTATCTACATATTACAATGCTGGTAAAAACAATTTGCCTATTAATTTGTCTTCCACTTTGTTTGGCCTTTTTTAGCGAATTCGGTGCGCTATGTCCATGGCCTAAGTTGGATAATTTTTTTACGAATTTTCTCCTACAAATGAACCTGTGGGATAGGTATGACATTGCAACTTAATTAAATATGTTAATACATAGCTAAATATGCCAACATAAAGGTCCTAGCAATTTTTAGAGAGCCCGTATCTATTCTTTCCGGGACGTTTCTCACCTGTTCCCCCCGGAATGTGTCCCATCACTACTGACCACGCAAGCTCCACCTGCAGGCTTCGGGGTAGGGTTACGCACTTGTAAGCCTTCCCGTCTGCCGGACAGGCCCGGGTTATCGCCGGGTGGGATACGAGCCATTTGCAATTGTTACTAAGGTATTGTGGTATGAAATTTAAGTAGAAACGCAGCGACCGACGACATTGTAAAGGTAGCAGGGAAGTGCTGGACGCAGGCCGCTACCAATCGATCAACGTGGAAAGCATTAGGGGAAGCCCTATGTTCAGCAGTGGACGTCCTATGGCTGAAATGATGATGATGATGATTTAAGTAGAATATTTGACATGAAATTAGAATTTAAAATCTCCAGACCTAAAGCTTCGGCCAAATCAACCGTGCAAATGGCGTCGGCGATGGCGATGGCGATCACTGTGCGTGCATAGATCGCCGCGACCAGTGACAGGACGCGTTGAGGTGAACTCATCGCTACAAATTCATACACGACATCTGATCGCCATTGCCAATCATCAAAGTTATTTTACTTTGTATTATGTCTTTCCTTCTTTTGTCAATTAAAAAGAGTCTGCCTACTGCAGTGGAGAATGCAGCAAATGATCTGATGATGATAATGATTTCTTCCAAGTCGATTTTTAAGCCAGAAGCAATCTGGGGACATTAACAGAACAAAAAGTCTTTTATGTGTCTCATCCGAGAACTGAACCCGGGACACTATAATAAGGTGTTTATTTAAGCTATAAACCAATTATAAACTTACCCCTAACTAAGCTGTAGTACTGAAGCATTGCTGATTCCATGCCCACCCCGTATAGGATTAAACCAGTACATCAAGACACCTCGGCTGAGCTCGGCTGCATGATTTAATTTGTAGTTATAACAGCTATTAGCTGTAAGCTGTACAACATAACCCTTCCAAGCGAACTCGGTTAGCGTTAGGGATGACACCATCTCCCGGTTTCTGAATTTAAGATTTTTATTTATTTATTTATACTTTTGCTCATAAAACTGTACAGTGACGGACTTAATGCCAGGTGGCATTCTCTGCCAGTAAACCACAGGTCAATTAGAGAAACTAAGAGAGCTTAAGCATGCTCATTTTCTACTTAAGTGTGAACGTAAGCCTTCAAAGTTCGTACTTAAGTAGAAAATGAATGAGCACGCTTGAGCTAAAAAATATTATATGTATATTCGGAAAGCTAGGGTACGGGGTAGGCAAGGATAGGTGCAAATAAGCAAACGTCAGGCCTTTGCTTGCAACCCGTGTGGTCAGCGGAGGGAGTGTTGGCTAAATCAAATCCTTTATTTGTCTGATGCCCGTTTTCACCACCAATCCCTAATTTTTAAGTGACCCCTATGGTAACACATAACAAGAATTTTGTTTTCAAAGGGGTCACCTAAAAATTAGGGATTGGTGGTGAAAACGGGCATAAGAGTTAGATAAGTTCTTGCTTCTGTAGTGAAGTGGCATTCACTCGGCGTCATCTAGACTACACACTAATTTAAGTGTTACTCGTACATACAAATTATTGAAAACATGAAATAATTACTCAATATTGTTCAAAATCCCTTTACTATTTTAATAGGATAACAACCAAGATTGTGAAACCATTGCAACTTTGTAAAGCCAGGATCTTCAGTTTGACCTCCAATGAAACCCAATATATTTAGGTATTTACTTTTCTTTCTTAATTTTCAATATTTTTTTTATAATGTAAATTGTCAAAAATAAATTATTTAGGTATTTTATTATTATAATGAAGTGGCAGCCCTGCCCAAGGAGGCTAACTGAAGGATACAAGTAGTGTCCCCCGGAATTGCGTTATTACGAGAGCCGACTGTTTAATTAATTCGCGCATCGAACCCGCTGCCGTCTTCGCCTTGTAGGTATAGTCTATTTTACTAATGGTTAGGTGTTAGGGCTTGACATCCCGTTTTTTGCAGGAACTGTTTTTTTGCGGGATCCTGTTGAGTTGTGTCATCATCATCATCATTTCAGCCATAGGACGTCCACTGCTGAACATAGGCCTCCCCCAATGATTTCCAAAATGGCCGGTTGGTGGCGGCCTGCATCCAGCGCTTTCCCGCTACCTTTAGTTTGAGTTGAGTACTGTTTTAATATTAACACTTAGGGCTCTTTTCCAGGGGACATCCTTTTTGCAGGAACTGTTTTTTGCAGGATCCTGTTGAAAGTAGTGTTTTAATATTAACATTGGACATCCCGTTTGCATTGCCCGAAAAAAACCGATCCGTTTGAATTTCAAACACACTCTTCTGTGTTCACACGACAATCCAGTTTTTCGGGACCCAGTAATGCAGGATTTAATTCAGTCAATTTTAAACTTAAAACTTGGCTAAAGTTATCGCAGACCTTGTCAAACAATCACAAACTTATTTTCTTTAAAAACCCAAAAAAAAAAACATGTTTGTCAACAACACGCCTTAAAACCGTCGCAAACAGCTTTATTTCATTATTTACACAGACGGCATATCAAGCTAAACACTGTGGACCTTATGTAGTTGCAATAAGGTGCAATTTTGCATCAAAAAAACTTGTGTACTACTTTTCACGGTTCCTAACTAAACGTTAGGATATCAAAAGTATCTTGTTTCCAACAAAAAACTTCGATTCAACCTAATCTCGGATTAAAGTTTAGTTAACTGTTCCCCTAATACTTGAACCACCTGTGATCAGCTGTTACTTAATATTCAACCTTATTAGGAACATAATAGGAAATATTTTGGAGTTATTAACTTATTTTTTGGTATTTTTTTGCTGGGTTTTTGTTAAATACAGTGCGGAAACGATGTTACGAACTTTTTTCGTGTGTTTCGGCGCCTTAAATCAGATTTAAATGGGAACTGGTGTGTTATGGAGTGATTTTGGGAGTTTATTTAGTTTTAGGTTTTAGAAGTCACTTTATAAGCGAAACTATCGGCCGCCCGCGACTTCGTACGCGTGGATCCCGTTTTACCCCCTTAGGGGTGGAGTTTCGTAAAATCCTTTCTTAGCGGATGCCTACGTCATAACATCTACCTGCATGCCAAATTTCAGCCCGATCCGTCCAGTGGTGTGGGCTGTGCGTTGATAGATCACTGTGTCAGTCAGTCAGTCAGTCAGTCAGTCAGTCACCTTTGAGTTAAGTTTATATAATTTAGATTATTATATGTTGTTTTGCAATTCATGTTTGCTTTTAGCGCGTTAGTGGTTGCTGAAGTTGAGTACCCTACGTAACGATGAAAAGTAAATGGATGGCCACCAATACTGTGTAGGATATTAATTTTTAACTGTCAGTCTTTATTATTAGTCTCTCTCAGACACTGTATTTCTTTTCAAGAGTGAACATGAGGAATATGGATTTAATAAGCATAGTTATCCTCTACTTATTTTAGATTTAACCTCATCAAGATGTTTGTAACCAAACCTTTCAAAATTCATCAAAATAATAATTATGTTAGTGAACATGAAAGTTTATTACAATATATCATCAAAATCGGTTTAGTGGCGCATTAATAAAACGTTAAAAGAATCTGACGAAATTATTTACGCAATTATTTTATTTATTGAAGTAGAGTCACAGAAAATTATTATTTATTGTATGTATTTTGTCAACGAACTTCAAAGCAAAAAACCGAAGATTCCACAATTTAATATCGAGAACTATAATGAATGGTATTAACTCGCGAGACACGTCCGATTTTAATACTGATTCGAGTTTTTCTCATCGATACCGATTCATGCGCGCGTGACGTCGGTATTCCTCTCGTCTGAGATGTAGTGATGGGGTAAAAAATTGTTTTACCGATATCGATATTATTATTATTAGAAAGTTTTCTTTATTTTTACTCGAAGTGCATGGTTTTCGGTTTTAACGATAGGTATCGAGCTCATGCCATGTGAGTTTATAGGGTTTGATTGCGGAGTCGAAGACTTATTATTTTAATTTATCATTATTGAACCACCGTCCCAAATGTATGTGTAGGTATGTTGTTTATGAACGTAAAAAGTAAAAACTAATAAATTGCAGTTTACATAGCGAAGTTGCTCATTAGGGGCACTCTATTAAACGCATTATCTATTTTTTATTCTAAATAATTGTTCCACCATCATATACTGGTCATTCTGGTCAAAGTTTTTTTACTTCTCCTTCTGTATTTTTTCCCATTTCATTTTAGTCAAATGCTGTTTAATAAAAAATAGGAGGGATCTAATATCATTCATTCGTTCGTTCGTTTCAGCCGAAAGACGTCCACTGCTGGACAAAGGCCTCCCCCAATCATCAATATCATTAAATTAAATTAAATAAGAAGGAAATCCTCGATTAATGACAAATCAGACGTACCTACTAATTTTCTCACAACCAGAACACTACTAATTTAAAATTCAAATGATATCGATGATTTAGGAATTCAATTCCCATCCCTAGCAGAAGCCTCAGTACGTAATACATGCTAGATTGCAGTCTGCATATCGGATCGACGGCCTTGTTACATAAATATGTGCATTTATTTACTATTTAAACTTTGCCATCAAGGTTCCGTCAAGTTATCTTTGGAGAATCGATTTTATTAAACTAGCTGTGCCCGCGACTTCGTACGCGTGAAAATAGTTTGAATAATATTTACAGTTTTTGCAACATTTTTCTTTGCTGCTCCGCCCTTGGATGATGTTAAATAGAAAACCTGTACTGTCGTGTGAAAACACTTAGGTTTGGTTGCACCATCTTACTTTAACTTTGACAAACGTCAAAAATCTGTCAAAATCCATACAACAAGCACCGGTTATCGTTAAAGTTACGTTCAAAGTTAGGTGGTGCAACTCAGCCTTAATGTACCTAGGTATGTTTGAAAACAGCATTCGAACAAACGGGATGTTCTTGTGAACATTAATAATAAAACATGTAAGTATACCCTACAAAAATGGAAACTGCAAAAAACAAGCTGTGCGAAATTCTCGCGGGCAAAGTCGCGGGTAAAAGCTAGTCCTCAAATAAATTTTGTTGTTCAATTCACAGTAGAATTTATATTTGATACCACACTTCATCGTTTGTTTAGAAATGTAATTTCGTGGGAACACTTCATTTGCTTCACCAATTCGAAAGCTTTACATAATTTTGTGGCGTTTGATTTGAATACGAAATGACGCCGTCTGACCGAAAATTTTGAATAATTTCCGTTGTACAGACTACAGCGGGACAAGATAAATAAAATACTGTGACATCTTATTTCGTTGGCATAAGTGTTATTTTGCAACCAAATGTACCTACAGTCTGGTGTGCCGTTGGCTGTATTAACGCCTAGGCTCTTAAAATGTAACACCAGGGTCGCCCTGGTTATTAAAACTAGAGATGAAACGGATAGTTGTTTGGCCGGATACCGGATACCGGATATCCGGCCAGCTGCTAGGCCGGATAGCCGGATATCCGGCGGCCGGATAGTTGGCCCATTGTCTCGTTGCATGTTGTGACTAGGGAATGCAAAACCGGTTAATCGGAAACCGAAAAATCGGAAAAACCGCCCTTTTTCGACGAATTCTAAAACCGGTTTTAAAAATCGAAACCCGGATTTAAATCGGTTTTTCTATCGGTATACACGTAACAAATTCCATAAATAAGCAATATCATTTTATTATAATATAACCTGGGTATTTTGATATTAGACGAATATTTGGTTATTTTACAATTTATAACTTGGCAACATTGTCACTTGGTTACTCCGTCGTTTACCTTTGAACGGGGAATCCCCGATAATTATTTAAGACTCGTACTGCCCGCGCCCGCCACCTGACATGACCCACCCCGCGATTCAGATAGTTGGTGATTATTGCAGTGAATAATTAACCTAATGTGTGAGTGAATTGAACAGTTTTTATTTCTGAATTGTTTTTAACATTGAATCTCATTTATTTGCGATATCTGCAGAAGCTTATTACTGTAATACTTAGTGTATTGAAATTTTACAGAAATACCACCTAACGTTCACAAATAAAGCTTTTTACATTTTATTCTTCTTTTTAATTTNGAATACAGCACTTTTATTTTTTGGCCGACACTTTTGATTTTGGACCAAAATGGATGATGTCCTTAAATTAGTTTACTTGCTGACTGACTGAACTGCATCATGACATCAGACCATCAGTGAAAAAAAGATCGCCTATTTTATTTGGCAATATTTCGACTTAACAGATATTTACTATTTATGTATTCGTCATAATAGTGAATAGCCCAGAAAAAGAAATTAGTTTTTTTAAAGGCCTTAATATGGCTTTTTGTAACTTTTTGGACTTTAAATAAAAGCTGTCATTATAATAAGCCATTTTATTGATGTTTACCTCAAAGATTAATGTATTTCATTTTATTAATAGAAAATTGTCGTAGTTTTTTAATATCCGGTATCCGGCCGGATAGTGAGTTACTATCCGGTATCCGGCCGGATAGTAAATTTAGGCCGGATATCCGGCCTACCGGATAGTTACCGGATATCCGTTTCATCTCTAATTAAAACACAATATAATAAAACATGTGTCATCATTGAGCAAAATTTCAGTCAAAATATAATAATTATTATTGTTTTTTTGGGCCTTCATTTGCGCCAGCTCGACCAGGTTTGATCTATTGTGGCAGCCCTTGTGTTCAGAGTTCACTGCTTAGTCCCGTTGAGTCTATAAATTTCCAGATTCTTTGGAGCGTGATATCTGCTATCTCATCCGGGTGCTTGATATGTCGCCCGAGATGGATACTTCTTTTGCTCATAAGCGGGCCGCATCACCGCATGAGCAAAGAACATGCATGGCCGTTTCTTCTTCTGTATGGCAGAATCTGCATAGAGTTTCCTCGGTCATGTTCATGTTTGATTTGTCAAAACATAATAACATTTAACAGGACTAAGTTCTCCTCTCGTTCCTACCATTACAACTCCTGTATAACCAGGATCTACAGTTTGACTCCAATAAAACCCAACTAGTGAAGGTTGAGTAGTTATAAATCTTAAATCACACCAACCGCGTGCATATCGCCGGCGCGATCATAGGCCAATGACAGGTCGCGCGGACTGTCATGGGTCGCGCGACCTGTCATTGGCCTATGATCGCGCATGCGTTGGCGATCTGCACGCGTTGATGTGGTTGAAGCATAAGGGACTGTCTTGGAACCAGCTGCGAATTTAATCAAAATAATATTAATTTATTAACAGAGGACATCTATCGAAAAACAGGAAATACTAGCTTTTGCCCGCGGCTTCCCCCGCGTGAAATTTAGTTTGTCATATCTATCGTCATATAAATTATAGCCTATATGTTATTCTGGGTTATAAACAATAATACCTACTGTAAAGTTTCATCAAAATCCGTTCAGTAGTTTTTGCGTGAAAGAGTAACAAACATCCATCTAGATATCCAGACATCCAAACTTTCGCATTTATAATATTAGTAGGATCAGTAAGTTCTAATAGTAATATTGAATTTCAACTTCTTAAATCGTCACAAAGACAACGTTTTAAAGTTACTAACATCTATTGATGTGTTTTTACTAGAATTATTGAATTGGAATGGCAAATATCTTCGTCAAATCTAAACGAAATTTTTGGCAAGATCTTAAAGTATTTTCCAATAAGTAAGCAGTGAAATATTTCTCAATAGCGAATACTGATACTAAAAAGTGTAAAGAATAAAAATATTTTCCCTTTTCGTAGCTAAAAGCACCTTTGAAACGTGTTATAGTAAAAAGGGGATGGAGTAATTCAAGTACGAAATCACGTCAAATTCAAATTCAAATTTATTTATTCATAACCAGGTGTTTTACATTTCTATATTGCGATCGAGGAATTCTTTTAAGTAAATAAATACTTGTGGTAGAATATCCCCGCTCTCCATATTAATTTAACATTAATTGACAATATAAATAATAATTATGACTTTAGATATACATATATTATTTTTCAGCCTATTTTTATTCCATTAAATAAAATAATATAAAAATGAATTAATTAAATCAATTTAAATATATAAAAAAAAGAAAAAGTAATTTGTTTCAGGTCTTGTTACACGCAATATAAATTAACGTTCAAAATTCTAGGGTGCAAGTGTGTGTGTGTGTGTGTGTGTGTGTGTGTGTGTGTGTGTGTGTGTGTGTGTGTGTGTGTGTGTGTGTGTGTGTGTGTGTGTGTGTGTGTGTGTGTGTGTGTGTGTGTGTGTGTGTGTGTGTGTGTGTGTGTGTGTGTGTGTGTGTGTGTGTGTGTGTGTGTGTGTGTGTGTGTGTGTGTGTGTGTGTGTGTGTGTGTGTGTGTGTGTGTGTGTGTGTGTGTGTGTGTGTGTGTGTGTGTGTGTGTGTGTGTGTGTGTGTGTGTGTGTGTGTGTGTGTGTGTGTGTGTGTGTGTGTGTGTGTGTGTGTGTGTGTGTGTGTGTGTGTGTGTGTGTGTGTGTGTGTGTGTGTGTGTGTGTGTGTGTGTGTGTGTGTGTGTGTGTGTGTGTGTGTGTGTGTGTGTGTGTGTGTGTGTGTGTGTGTGTGTGTGTGTGTGTGTGTGTGTGTGTGTGTGTGTGTGTGTGTGTGTGTGTGTGTGTGTGTGTGTGTGTGTGTGTGTGTGTGTGTGTGTGTGTGTGTGTGTGTGTGTGTGTGTGTGTGTGTGTGTGTGTGTGTGTGTGTGTGTGTGTGTGTGTGTGTGTGTGTGTGTGTGTGTGTGTGTGTGTGTGTGTGTGTGTGTGTGTGTGTGTGTGTGTGTGTGTGTGTGTGTGTGTGTGTGTGTGTGTGTGTGTGTGTGTGTGTGTGTGTGTGTGTGTGTGTGTGTGTGTGTGTGTGTGTGTGTGTGTGTGTGTGTGTGTGTGTGTGTGTGTGTGTGTGTTATCATCATCATCATCGCATTTATTATACTCGTATAACTACAGGCTTAGATATAACTAGGTACGTGATAATATTTATGATTTAATTTGCACCAAACAGCGACTACTATAATTTTAATTGAACAGACAAACAGCACGAATAAATTAAAACACACTTCGCCTTATGATATCCGTCTGTCCATGATTTTATTTTTCTAAGAGAATCTATAAAGTAGAAAAAGGTAAATAAAAGCAAGAAGTAACAATCGTTTCCTCCAATAATTACACCGAAATGAAACGCTTTATGTTATTCTTTTCCGAGTTTTTTTAGATTTTCCATCTCATAAAGAGCTAGTTATTAACTCTCTCAAACGGCTAAATAATATTGCACTCGGATGCTTGTTATCAAATGAACTGGAAACAGTAGAATCATCATGTTTCCTGTCATAGTGCTTTGATTTCCTTCAAAATTCTTCTACAATCGTAGTACATATTTGTAGTCTGGAGTAGTAAAAATAAACTTCTTTTGACTTTAAAAAAAATCGCAATAGCCGATCTCAAAAAACTCTAAGGCTCAGTTGCACCACCTAACTTTGACGGGAACTATTACGATAACCGGTGTTTTTGTATGGAGTTTGACAGATTTTTGACGTTTGTCAAAGTTAAAGTTTGATGGTGCAACCCAGCCTTAGTGGGTGGTGCTCACGGTGGTGACGTTGAGTGGTCTAACAGCCATTTTCAGCCTGTCCTGTTTTCAAGATTTATCTCGGTGGACTGACGAGCTCAAGACGAAGGTAGTGGCAAAATAAAAAAAAGCTGGAAACATTGAATTTCCGGATAGGTCTGGTTTATTCTGTAACCTATTATTGATACCGATTGATAGAGCTCGTGAAGCACTTTCTAGATCAGTAACCAGTTTTTCGATATCTTGTATAGTTTAGAAACAATCGAGTGAGATCACATATCGTTTCCACCCTGTATACCTATGTACTTGGATTTCTCTATACGACTGTTATGAAAAAGTTGGGCTTTCTCTACCTACTTCCGTTGTACCTAAGGTTTATTTTTCTTGCAACTGCGAACGTTTGGAACTTTATTAAAAAGCTGAAATATACTTGTATTAAAACCTTTTAAGTTAGAACTGTTCTTTGAATGTCCCATCCTGCTAATATTATTAACGTGAGAGCACGTGCAGTCGAGTGCAAAGATATGTGTTTTTGTGCTCTTTTTATTTTTGCCTTAACTTCATCCATGCGAATTCTCTTGTTGTAGTTCTTCAAAAGCACTTAGTGTGCATTTCTCAATAATGTTTGTATTAATACGTTTATTACGCTCCCAAATTGATCTGCTGCCTTTCCCGAACACATAATCCGGGCCTTTTCAATGCGAGAGTGAATAGGCACTTACAGGGCAGATATTTTCTGTACCATCCTAGACTGCATCTCACCTAACATCAGGTGCGATTGCGGTCAAATACCTGCCTTGTTCTGCGTAAAAAATACCTATATCCAAAAATATCATTTTAGTTAACGATGTCAATACCTAAACCGTTTTAATTTTATATAAAGGAGTAAATATTCACCTTTACTCAAGTTCAAGTTATAAATAACGTCCTAAAATATGATAATAAAATACATAAACATGAGAAATAACATAAAACGTTAAATAAACTTACTAAACGTATACTATCAAATGACCAAAACATTTCTTCGGTTAAGTCGTAAATCAGTTTAAAGACCTCAATATCTTTGAGACTTTTAGTATCTTTTGATTTAGACCACTAATCTCATAATATCAATACTTACAAATAGCTTAGTAATAAATCTTTTAAAATTTAAAAACAAAGAGAGTTTTTTTTTATTTCGTGCCGTATTAGGTCCGTCAATAAATTTTTAAACAAACGTTTTTACAAGCTTTATATTTTAACCTTTTGTCTGCCGAACTGTCGCTAACAGCTACGTTAAAATATTATAATTACCACCCATTTCGGCACAATAGATTTCGTCAACCAAATTAAGGGTAGGATAGTAGGTACCTTCGCCACCTTCGCAGAAGATATTGTTTGTGAAGGTACTTTGTTGTTGTGGTATTACTGTTTTGACAATAATGGTAAGTACACCGTTATAACAAAGCACTAAGGTTCATTTCAAAACAGGTTTTTACTTGCCATTGTACACAGTATGAATGGTGGAATACGTTTTGTGATTTTGAATCCTAATGAGAGTATTTACTGTTGAAATTTGTTTGTAAGTGGCGTGCAATTCAACAAATGTTCCTTCTTTGTCACGTTCTTTCTTGTTTCTGGTGTCACGGCAGCTCGTATTGTTAGTTTTGTGACGTTTTTGAAACAACGCGCTTACTTAACTCTTTTACCTGTTTGTATTATCTTGTTAACGAAAAACATCATTCAGAAGTTTGCTGAAAAGATTTTTTAAAGTTTATTTTTAGCCGTATTGGTATCACAATGGGCTGATAATAGTTTTTAGATTAAGTTAACACATTGAGAGAAAACTTATTTATTTATTCAAATTAGCATTAGAAATTCAAGCCTAATATTAAAAAAATCTTCACGTCTAAATCCAATTTAACATTTTGTACGTTTGTGTGGGAGCAGTTAGCTAGAGTGAGAACCTTTGGTTTAATTTTTTTGTTGTGTTTAATACTCTTATGTTGATACCACAATAAATAAATAAAGATATAAATATTTTTTTTGTTTAATTCATTATTATGTTTTTTGGCAAATTTGCGCCCTTAAAAGAATTTTTCCTTTACAATTTCGGCTAGAACACACTTAAAATATTCTCTCTGTAGTCTTAGCCAAACCAACAGTTGTCACAATAACAATATAATAGATCAAAGGGCCTCATTACCTTGATGGGACTTTGACAGGTAGCTCGGGGCTGACAATGGGTTTATGTAGGTAGTAGTAACGTCGGAATCAATCGTGCCCAAATCTGGATTCCGATGCAAATGAACGGGTCCAATTACGGTCCACCCTGCGGCGAAAGGGTTAAGGCTGGCGGGGAATGGACGATTATATCGCAGAGCTTTGCGATTTTGTCTGAAGTCACGTGTGCAGTCCAAATCTGTAAACTGTATAGTTTTTTTTTATGAAGACAAAAAAGCAGGATAACATTTTGTTTAAAACGGCATTTTTATCGAATTTTGGCAGAAGTAACGTAACATTCATTAGAATAGATAAATGTCTCGCTCTAACAACTTCGAAATATCGACGAATTTTCGTACCTAATAAAATTCAATGCAAATACACACTGAATCTTCAGCATAAGTTTGCATTCGATTAAATTTATACTCAGCCTTACAAAAAAGAACATAATATTGGTCATTAATTTTATGTATTTATTTATACCTATCTTTTTAACATATTTTAAACTTTTTGTAATTTTAATTAATGAAATATTTTATTTTTTTAAAAACGTTCGTAGTCCGGAGCGGGCCTTTTTCTGACCCTAAGCCCGCCGTAATTATGTACAGCACGGTTTGCTTTCTGTTCGACTCCTGTGACGTGCTCACGCGCAGCATTTGGGATATTAGAACACACTATGACTATGGCTGATTGCAGGATCAGATGCTGCGGTTTAGCTTCTGAATGATTGAAAATCCTAGTTACAAATTGGCGATTGTCGGAGTTTATTTAGGTAGGTAGCCAACAAATTGGTGAACTAGGATTTTGTGACATCAGAAATTTTCGTTGGAAAATCACATTTATTTACCACTAGCGGCCGCCCGCGACTTCGTACGCGTGGATCCCGTTTTAACCCCTTAGGGGTGGAGTTTCGTAAATTCCTTTTTTAGCGGATGCCTACGTCACATAACATCTACCTGCATGCCAAATTTCAGCCCGATCCGTCCAGTGGTTTGGGCTGTGCGTTGATAGATCACTTTGTCAGTCAGTTTTTCATATTTTTAGGGATAGTACATTAGTAGAGCTACCTCCCCTATCAATTTGATTCACCCATTCTGGGACACCCTGTATATATTTAGATTTAGATAATAAGGTGTATTTAGAAATAAAAGTGTATGTTTTGAAGTGCTGTCGTCGGTATTCAAGAAACATTAAATAAGCCTTATTAATAACGCAATCCAATGCTTAAAAACGTTTTTAAATGTCAAAGATACAATAATAATCTGTCTGAGTAAACAGTCCCAGACTAGAGCAATAAAGGGAGTTATGTTTTAAAAAAACAAGGTCTCCAAAGCAAAAAGTCCTATATTAAATTCGGACGAGAAGGCAGGCTCTTATTAATTAATTCTTCCATAGTTTATGAGGCTGTATCAAACAATCTTTCCCCTTGACTACGCGAATGAAAGACAGTCTTTGTGATTGTGTCCACTGTATGCTAAGCTACGTTACATTTATTTACTAATGTAGGTAACGGGACTATTCCCACCTCTCGTTCCCACCGCTGCAACTCCTTGTAGCCAGGATCTGCAGCTTGAACGCCAAAAAACCCAACCAGTGAAGGTCATGTTTGTCCCGGGGGACTACTTACCTACTTGTTACTAATGTAGGTAGTATAAAGAAAGAAAAGTGACAATAAGATGGGTGTATGTTGCATTTTCACGCAACAGCTCCTCGACAGATTTTAAAAGGTTTCCAAAGATTAAGTGCTGTTGTACCTAAATGTGGCAACTTTTAATCGAAATCTCCGCCATTTTTAATTCATTATATTCAGTGTTCATGTGTTTTATTAATAATTATAAAGACAAATAAAAAAATAACAACACCAAATATCTACCATTATTACTACTACAAAATATGTATGTACCTATGTATTTACAAAAAAGTATTTATGTTTAAGCCGTTGTCTAATACTCGTACCTACCCATAGTACAAGATTTGCTTAGTTTGGGACTAGAGGCGCAGTGTAAAATGTCCAAGTATAACTACTAAATAAAAACCCTTTAAAGTGTTTATACACTTTAAAAAGGGTTTTTATTTTGTAAATGTTTATACATTGACTGAAACAAGCTTGTCTAAAATATGTCTTTAATAATTAATGTGTCGTCGAGTACAAATAAGTCAGAATTCTTTTGTTCCACCATTTTATAGTAATCGCATCCCTTTCAATGGACAACCAACCCCATAAATATAATATCAGAGTTGTTTTTTTTAAAACTCCGAGAATTCCCATCGAGATCCTATCCTTTGTCCTCCCAGTTTGTTTTATTGTTTTCGAAATGTCTCAAAAGCCATAAAAACTGCCCGTTTCAATTTAAAATGCCGACTTTTATTAATAATATGAATTTTAATAACGATAGTTCTTTTGTTTGATTTTGAGATTGTCAGATTATTGACATAATGATCCGTATTTGATTGTGTGAGTAGAATTTTTAATTGGATTATTGTTATGTGTAGATATTTTAAGTATTTGAATAATTTGTTTTTAGTAGTTCGACAAATTCTGGATAAAAATAAAGGTAAAATAGAAAGACACGGGTCTTAACGCGACATTTACGACTGAGTTAAATAAATAAATAATTATCCCTGGACATTTTACACTACGCTTCTAGTCCTAAACTAAGCAAAGCTTGTACTATGCGTACTTAGACAACGGATATATTAAGGACATACTTAAATACTTTTTTTTTGTAAATACATACATATTATACATAGTAACACCCAGCCCCATCATGGAAATTAAAATTACATAATTACAAGTTACATTATTATAACAAAGAAAGGTTTTATACTTAAGTAAGTCTTCAATCCTTCCTTTATCAAGTAACCAGTCACTTGAAAGGTTTCTCCCATAAACCGGTTTTGCTACACACCATACGCACGATAGGCGTTGAATTTAAGTCTAATTTTAGCTACAAAGTGTAAAAAACCTGCACGATCCGACAGGATAAGTTTGATACTATTTTTTGTGAAACGGTATTGAAATACCATACAAATTATAACAGAAGTTCAGCATTAAGAAAGGATGTTTTTAGAGATTTAGATATTGAGTTTGAGGTATGTAATCTGGCAATCCAAATCCTTGGGTGGCGACCACACGAGCCGGAAGACGTAGCGTGGGCAGGCCTCCCACTAGGTGGACCGACCATCTGGTGAAGGTCGCGGGAGGTGTCTGGATGCGAGCGGCGCAGGACCGGTCTTTGTGGAAATCCTTGGAGGAGGCCTTTGTCCAGCAGTGGACGTCTTTCGGCTGAAACGAACGAACGAACGAATCTGGCAAATTGAATACTTCACGCAATCATTCATCTGTACTAACATTATTTCTTTTCAAATGAGTTAATACAAAATTAGCTCTTATTTTTCTTTCAAACTTTTGCAATTCCCCAAAGCCCATTAAAATTCCTCTCAATCTTTCAAAACAAACAGTCTAATAGCATCCACAACAATCCTGCTGTCCCCAGGTGCCATCCCGGAGATTGATCCCGCAACTCCGCAAGTTTCCGTTGTATTAGCGCGGGCAATTGTGAGAGGCACCGGTCATATCCACCTCCGGGACATCCGGTTCGATCAGCATTACCGGCTACGATCTGGTTAGAATTATTCAGGCTAGATTTAGGTCTGAAGCTTCTCGTGATTCTCGTGGATAGGTTAGGTTAGGTTATAATTTCAATTTCGCACCTACTATCAGGACTGTTACAACTTTGGTTACCGTCACGGTAACTCCTGCATAACAGGTATTTACAGCTTCACTGTCAATGACACTCAACCGGTCATCATCATCATCATCATCATCATCATCATTTCAGCCACAGGACGTCCACTGCTGAACATAGGCCTCCCCCAATGCCTTCCATGTTGATCGATTGGTAGCGGCCTGCGTCCAGCGCTTCCCTGCTACCTTTATGATGTCGTCGGTCCACCTTGTAGGTGGACGTCCCACGCTGCGTTTTCCGGTACGCGGCCTCCATTCCAGAACCTTTCTGCCCCATCGGCCGTCAGTTCTGCGGTAACTCAACCGGTAAATGTTGAAAAATTTGGAAGGATATTGAAGCACTTCACACATTTTTACCATCAAATGCCAAAAGGATAAAGATGACTAAAAAGTATCAGTCCAGTGATTTCTTCCGATGTACACTTCTAAGTAACTTCAAAATAACCCATTCTAATAATGAACACGTATGCCTGTGGGTAAAAATTTCCTACTTTATGATCTAAGTAATAAATAAGAACTATTTCAACCAATACATTTATTAGTTCATTAACTATGTCACAAATCGACTCGCTCCAATTTGATGAATCGAATGTCCCGGATTCGTCCTCGTGCTGTATAAACGCACCCGTTGGCACGGTTCCGATTTAAAATCAGAATATGCAATGAAGTATCGATTGACGATGCTACTCGAGTGAATAATTCGCTAAGAACGACTCGAGCGGACAGTAACGATTGTCCATAGAGACTGCATTATTATTGCAAAGAGGTTTATGGATGAGTGGGTACTCTTTGAAAGCGCTCTTTGAAAATGAAAACAAAAAGTTTAATGCTCATTAGTACATATTGAGCATATTAGCTGCTTAAGTAATTGGCTGCTTTTATGTCTGTCTAGCTACTAAAGAATTCTCTGTGTGATGTTGTGTAGGTACTCCTATTAATTAAGACTAGTGAATACTAATAATGTTCTTGTAAATATTATGATGTATAAGTATGAGGATGGAAAATTCTGTTAATGTAATTTACGGCCCAGGAGTGTTGCTATCTTGAAAATGTCATGTCAAACAGATGTCAAACCTGGATGTTAAACAGAATAGTGTTGCTCGTTATAAACAAGAATACGAGTAATCCACCTTTAAAAGAATGAGTATTCCTAGAAATAAATAAAAGCACTGGTCTGTCCGAAGACACAAATCCTTTAGCTTTGATAAATCTAACATAAAGTTTTCTGTACCTTGCTGTCCTGTTCTTAGAATTTATACCTTCAATTCCTAGGGCTTCCTAGATTATTCCTAAATTAAAAAGTAGGTATAAATAATCGTTTAAAAACGCCAAAAACTACATTACAAGCAAAAATCTAATAACCAAACCACGATTCCTTCCCCTATCAATATTTGAATACTTCAAACCTGCCCCGAGCTAGAGAAGTGGAGCCTTTGTAGAAACTCCTAGACGTCTGCACTCCGTCTTTGCCAACACAATAGTGGTAATGAAACATGCAGCGAACCCCTTTGTACCCCCCCATCCCTCCTCCTCGCCCAATCAGCGGCGTGCAGACGTTAATAAATTTTTGAATTCCGAACTCCAAATTGAGTATTCCTTTTATGAATTTTCAACCGTTGATTCGTGTTTGGAATGTTATATTTCCGCTTGAACGGTTTGAAATGTTTATGACAATTTTTACTTTTTAATGGGGTTACTGGCAGTAGAGTTATATTTTGGAAGTATGTAGTAGAAAAGGATTTACGCCCGTATTCAGAAACATAACTATGAGGTCTCACAGTGACACAAACGATTCTTGCTTAAATGAAGCAGCAAATCGAAAGCATAGCGTTGAATAGAGCTGTGTGATTGGTTCGTGTGTCACCCTGCGCGTCCACGCGCACTGTGAGACCTCATAGTAATGTTTGTGAAATGGACGTTAGTGTTTTTAATGACAATTTTTCAATGAACGGTCGTTCGCTTTAGAATCGGTGATGAATGAGAAATTCTTCGGGACTTTAACATCAAGTAACAAGCGAGCTTTCTGGACCTTCGCCATTTATCCCGTTTCTTTTGAATAATAGTATTAATAAAATCATACTACCATCTCGGGTGTAACATTGGCGGGATGTCTTCTATCTGTTCGCCATTTGCACCATCTCAAGCGAGATTTCAATTTTAGCTTAATACCCTCGCAAATACGCGATTTCGTGTAAGGACGGCGAATATTACGGGCAACTGGTGGGTTTATCGGGTTTTGTACGGAAACTATTGCTTCTGGGGTTTAGGGGGATATTTTTCCTATAGAATACCTATAGGTACCTTTGGTAAATCTTTCGCTTGTTCCCTCGGAGACATCCCGTTTTTTGCAGGAACTATTTTTGGCAGGTTCCCGTTTAGATCCCCCTGTAGATCCTGGCTACACAGGAGTTGCAGCGGTGGGAACGAGAAGTGGGAATAGTCCCGTAGGTTCCCGTTTAGTAGTATACGTGATTTAATAATAACGTTCACTAGAACCCCCCGTTTGCAGTGTCACGTAAGAAACCGATACATTGGTAATTAGAATTTCAAACACACATGCGTGTTCACATGACAGTCCAGCTTTGCGGTATCTTTGAATTTACATTACTGGATCCCGCAAACTGGATTGGCGACAAGGCCCAGAAAGTTTGTATCGAAAAACAAAAGAATCATCATCATCAGGTCATCTAGTCTCTACTACAGGACCACGACCCTCTCTAATTTACTAGAGGCCTACACTCCTCAAGACTTGCGAGTGCGCGAAGACCAAACGCGATGGAGGACTGTTGTGGATGCCCTCTGCTCCATCTAGGGAACATAGGACCTTAAGTTAAGTCAAGTACACTCCTTAAGGGAGGGACTGTAGTAGTGAAGGCTTTGTCCGGAATCCCACAGTTCCTTCCCACTTAAGGCGAATGACGGAGCACCGGGGTCTTTTTAGTGGGTATGCCTCTGTCCTTCTGACTTGGTGAGCTCCACATAACCTACCCTGTCCCTGCAGGGTAGGTATGCAATTCAATGCATTTTTCCCCGAAAAAAGTACACTCCTCAAGCTGGCCATAGAAAGAAGTTGATGAGGAAAAGATGTAAATTGTCTTTTGCAAGTTAAGACTTATACAAGTTAAGTTTTGTGACTCGTCGTATTTCTCCAATCTACTCTTCAAGCAATTTTCTCCTTATGATTGCAGAGGTAGTAAAGATATTTATTAAAATTTTCTAGCATTATGAGTTTCATCTCAATATGTAAATTCTTTATTGAATACTGTATTCTACTACACTGTGGCACTAACAGTATACTTACTAGGCCGCTAACAGTGGTTAGTATGAAGCACGCATCGGCCCAATCGATTTCGATTCGATTAAAATCGTTCATCTCGGACGTCACGATCGGTATATTCGCCACGTTTGGTATTACTATGAGAGGATAGATTAGGTAACATTGAATAATATTTCATGGAAACACGGTTATGAAAAGTAGATTTTGGGATGATAGGATTTGGAGGAAATGGTTTTTTGTGGAGATAGAAAAAGTATTATAAGGATCGAATATAGAAAACTTAAGAAAAAAGGTGGTTGAGTTCTGGGAAATTGTGTCTGCCAGAAAATCTAAATAAATGGCGCTTTTTAGTGGTTTTACCAGTTCTAAAATCATGTAGATTATGGCTAGATTGTAGTTTATCTGACAGATAAGTTTCCACCCAAATAAGCTAACAAGGACTTATCAGTAAGTGGTAAAACATGCCCTTAGTCATGCGTGGCCATTAAAAACTTTATCTTCCAACATTTTCGTGTGGTCATGATCGATTTCATCCAAATCCAATCAGTCTTCTAAAAGCGTTATTTGATCTGCCTAGATTTACAAAGGTTGATTTTAGACTGTATTCTAAATTTCAAAAGGGACATTATTGGGAACAGTGTTCCTAGGTATCCATTTCCAGATACTCGTTAAACCAAAATCCCATTGAAAGTCTAGAAGGATAATGCCGATCCTCAGCTCCAAATACAGTATAGAAAGGAAAAGAAGACCCATAAACTGCCATTTAAGTTAAATTTTGAACGCAATCTGCTGGTAATAAAGATCAAAATTGATTATGAATGGACAGACTTAGTAGATTTCATCATTTAGTTTTGGAAATTTTATTTTTTTTGCGGGTTCTTTCATTTTCATCCTATTATTTGAGAAAACTACAATGAAGAATACATCAGATATTTCCCTTTTTTAATTATTTAAGGTTTTGTCTCTAGTCAGCACAGTGAAATTTACTTTTATCGAAAACAGACAGCATTCAATAGCGTGTAGAAAAGCGACTCTTTTTGTTGGTTTATTTTGCATCTGAGAGTAGATCTAGATTCTAGACCTTTTTTTGTCAGGAAATGCATAAAATAACAAGGTCTAGACCTACTGTCTTTAAATTATCTGTGGCAACGACCGCAGACGCACAAATTGGCAAGCAAAATAGACCGAAACTATGATATTTGAATTCCTATAGCTCGATTGAGATGCAAATGCCATTTTCTTGCCTGGAAACGGGTCTTTGGTGGAAACCTACACCTTTTGTGTTTAGTGCAATGTTGAATAATCAATGTGCAATTCCTGTACTTTATTATTGACTACACAAAATACATCGTTTCGTTCGTTTCAGACAAATGACGTCCACTGCTGGACAAAGGCCTCCCCCAAGGATTTCCATAAATAATCTTTATTTTGCGCTGCCCGCATCCAGATACCTCCCGCGACCTTCACCAGATCGTCGGTCCTAGTAGTGGGGCCTGACCACACTACGTCTTAGTGCCGGTGGCCGCCACTCGAGAAAAAAATCATACATTTAAATTAATTGGGACTTCCACCCACAGCGTGGTCAGGTCAGGTGATTTTAAAAAGGTTTCAGGAAGACTAGATGGAGGCCCAATTTCAACCTGTCAATCTGGACTCTGGAGATCAGACAGGCCTATGTTCAGCAATGGACGTCCTTTAGCAGAAATGATGATGATGATTATTGCATACCTGAAGAACTGCATTAGTCAATGGATAAATAGAGAGTGATTTCTGAGACGTCTCCAAATACTTTCACTTATTTCCAAAACAGTCATAACTCAAAATGCAGTGTAAATAATGACACATACAAATTACATCAAAATCTAGCTGCTAACGGATATGAGTAACAATTCAGTCACATAAAGGTTGGTGCTGAATGTGTGATATATCACACATTCAGCACCAACCTTTATTCTTTGTAAGCGATGAATCACTATTCCACCATATTACGACCTTCGCTAATCTGAGCTTGCTTTGAAGAATTCTATAGGCATGTATGGTATGAAGTGTCAAGTTACACTGGACAGGTAAAATACTGGTTTTCTTTGTTTTTTTCTTGTTTATCAGTTACTTTCCAATGTCTTTATGGGTCAAGTGTTCAGTAGTGACATGATTCACAGCTGCTGTGGTATTTTTGGTACTAATAACTAATGTTTTTGAGTCTTTAAGGAGTATTATAGATATGGAATTACGCAATGAAGAACGTTGAAGGTGAACAAAATTTTATCTGTATTGTTTTGTACTTTCTACTAACACTACATTAATATTCAAGACGTTTGAAAGCTTTATAAAGGTGTTCTTGAGTACCGTTGTACAGCCTTTTAGTTCGTATTTTGTTTTGTTTCAAAATATTAAGGTATCCTTTTAAGTTTAACGGTACTTATCTTATGGAATGAAAAGTGTCTTCGTTGATTTCTTTACTATTATTATTATGAGTTAATGGTGACAGACAGTACGTAGTACTATCTACTATCACTAACTAAGTACTATCTTATCTAAGTTTTTGGTATGGTTCATGCTTAAAAGCTTATTGGGACATTATAAATTAAATTACCTAGCTTCGTTTTAACATCCTTAATATTGGGGTTTTATTCTTATTTCATTATTTCTTGTTTTTTTTACGAGAAAATGTATATAGCCTTAAGATCCTTTCTGTCACTATGTTAACATTAATAGAAAGTTTGTTTGTACTCCGAATGAAACTCAGACTGAACTATAAGTATAAACTCGCTCAAAACCAACATTAAATAAACTATAAACTAAAAATGCGTATCCAATCCGAAAGGCTGACAGACGGCTGCATTTCAAAGCGAATCTCCACTATTCCGGGGAATCCCGGGACACTTCTAAGTGATTGGGGGATCAGCCTGTTTACTATGTCAGTGGGGATCAGGGATAGCGAGTAATAGATGGGGATCTATTCGGTTTAAAGTAGGATATTTCGTTTTGTGACTTTATTCTCGAATCAATAGGAATGTGTTTAGGTTTTTATTAGTGACATTTCTTGGAAGAATATTATTATTTAAGTTGCATAAGTGGAAAATCTGATATCGCTAGTTTACATCTAACTTTTGCTCACGGCTTCGCTCTATGTGAATTTCGATTTGTCACAAAAAGATATAAAATACTAGCTGACCCGGCGAACTTTGTTCCGCCTTAATGGCAATAAATAAGCAGACTTTTTTTTAATTTCGAACGGGATAAAAAGTATCCTATGTCCTTCTCCTGGCTATAAACTACCTCCCTGACAATTTTCAGCTAAATCGGTTCAGCCGTTCTTGAGTTATAAGTGGTGTAACTAACACGACTTTCTTTTATGTATATAGATGTATAGTTACATAGATCTAACAACCCGATCTAGCTAATGAGCACCTCGCTGGAATGCGACTCTCCCTCCCACTTACCCCACACCTCCCCGCGGTTGCCCCGTCCATTCCAGAGCGTCGATGTGACGTCACGGCCGCCGGGTGCGCAGTTAACTAGACCAGGTTTTGTAGAAATTACTCACGAATAATGTAGCCAGCTTTCGAACTCTGATGAAAGAATTTTCAAAATATCAACAATTTAACTCTTTAAAATAAGTAATTATATCTAACTAGCTTTCCGCCCGCGGCTTCGCCCGCGTCCCTGTTTCAAAAACCGGGATAAAAACTATCCTATGTTCTTTCCCGGGACTCAAACTATTCTATGCCAAATTTCATCAAAATCGGTTGCGAGGTTTAAGCGGGAAAGCGTAACAGACAGACAGACAGACAGACAGACAGACAGACAGACAGACAGAGTTACTTTCGCATTTATAATATTAGTTGGGATGAATTAACACTTACCTAGTTACTAATAAATATGATGAATTGATTGATATCTGACTAGATGTATGGGATGGCATGAATTAAATTAAATTAAACTATATTGCTACACATATAATACACACAACACTCCACTCACAACACAACACACTAATTCACTCAATACACCCACTCATAACACTACACACAAATTCACTCAATACCACAAAGTCCACAAACACACTAACTAAGAATGTATGTTAATACTTTTGGAAGAGCGGTAACCTCCTACTACAGGTATTCCTATACTTATAAGGATGGTTACCAAAATATCTTGTAATCCACTTTATTTATCAAATAAAAACATTTTCATTTTCATTTTCATTTTCATTTTTCATTTTTCATTTTCATTTTCATTTTTCAATTATTAGGCACATAGTTAGTATTTATTAATCTAGTGACGTCTGTAGGCAGTCAGTAAAAGTTGAATTAACAATATTGTTTCTATTTAGTTTAGACCTTCTTCCAAACCGAATAATTTAAAAGCTATGAATAGTAAACACTGCTAAGAAACCCAGTCTAGCTTCAAATTAGCGAATGCAGACAAATTGAATGCATGCGCTATCCAATCATATTATCTCTGCTGATATCTTTTATACAGGGTGTCTGTGTTTATACAACACTACTTTTTACTTTAGACTTTACTACGTTTTCGTTTAAAAAACCGCTACTGCTGGGCAAAGGCATTTCTACAACGACCGGTCCTGCGCTGCCCGCATCCAGGTGCTTCCCGCGACTTTCTCCAGATCGTCAGTTCACCGAGTCGGAGGCCAGTGTACCTACCATGAGTTTACGTTAGGTGTGCTCGCTAGCGAGTACGTCAAAAATCTCTATGAAGATTTTGTTTCTTGAAAGTAGCCACTAGGGGGCGCTGCACAATATGTCATACAAATAATGTCACTCATGGTAAGCGCACAGTCCAAATTACGTATTGCGTATTCTGCGGTTTGTTGACTGATAATGAAATAGAGTTTAGGGAAATATTACATTTCAACTCACGCGTGTTAAAGCAATATAAATAAACATAAACAATTAATATTTATTAAGTAATAGATTTCCCAATTACCGTGTCATTTAATTTAATTTAACGCTGGCATTTGCCTCATAAACACCTGCTACTTAAATACTTAATCCGCGATCAAACCGGGTCTCGTTTAATTGTTTTATTATCTTAATTAATAATTTATGGGGTCTTTGTCACGGCGAACATCCCGTTTTTTGCAGGATCTCGTTTAATGGTATACCTACGTATTTTAATATTATTATCATTCACATGAACATCCCGTTCGCAGTGTCCCGCAAAAAAAGCCATACGTTCGAATCTTGAATTAGGTTTTGTCATTTAACTGGATCAGTAAAAAACAGTATCCAGTTTAATTATAATATTTATAATACATAGTATTGTTTAATAGAAGTGTTCCCACTAGCAGCTTCCTGCATATTTTTTTTGCAAACACCCGTATCGTAAAAAAGTCGTACCTGAAAAAACGGGACATTTGTTGTGTTAACACTCAAATCCAGTAATGCAGGATCCCGTAAAACTGGACGGGGAAAGGGCCCTAATTCCACAACAGATAAAGGTCGGAAATGAATGAAAATTAATGCACACCCTGTATATTCGGATCGGAGTCGGACAAAAACCACACAGTTTTCGAAGGATTAAATGTTAAAATGGAATTGATTTTTCTCATTACATTTTGATGCAAAAATGGAAACAATATGGAATGGATTTATATGGGATTAAAATTTATAACAAACCCGGTCTTAATATCCATTAACATTCGTTCTCTTAATAAGTATAATAATTTAATGATGTGATTCTTTTATATTGCTCATTTCAAAAGCTTTGTGGAGATTTTTGCTGCAAACGCTTAGCTGTAGCAATCATTTTAATATTAGTCCAGTCGATCGTGGCAAGGCAAAAAATACTACATGATTAAGTACCTACTAAACTATGCTGTTTCATTTTAGCATTTAAGAAGTATGTAAGTGACAGATCGCCTAGGGTTTCGTTAGTAAACAGTAGATCTATGTCTAATCAAGTTGGACACCCCTGACCTACTTATAGCCTACTTGACACTTTACTTAAAGATGGTGAACGAGGCCCCTAGGCTAATAAAGAAGAAGTTTAAGTGCTGTTAAAACTAATAGTTTACGTGTAAAATGATAATATTACAAGCGTTAAACCAAGTTTAGTAAATCGGACCCCAACGATCGAGGGTAATCCCCGAAGCCTATTTGAACCACTTATTGGAAACCATACACGGTTCAGTTACTATGTATTAAGTTCAGTAATTTAGGGATCGGTACCAATTCTCTAAACCCCTGGAATGTTAATTTACAAGTAATGCCGCCATGTCTGGGCTTTCTCGAGTCTTTTAGTCTTCATTTCGAGACTTGAGTCTGTTTTCAAGACTTGGATTAGAGTCATTAGTCACACGAGTCCGAGTTCTTTCGAGTCTTCTGAGTCTTCTAAGTCCTTTCTCATTTCGAGTCTTTTAAGATCTTTAAGCTATGCTAAGTCAAAAACTTGAGTTGGTGTATGTAGGTAATACTCGGTGATTTGATATTATCGTCATCCTTATTTAATTCACAGATTAATGGATTTAGAGGACTTCTAGGTTCTTTTAAAAAGACTCAGTCTTTGAGTTCTTTTTGGCAGGACTCGAGTCTTTTACAAAAGACTCAAAATTCTGAAGGACTTGAGCTCTAAGTTTTTTTTTATAAGTCTTCAAAAATAGCTCAAGTTCTATTAAATAAGACTCAAAGACTCGAGTTTCTTACAACACTATCTGGGCGTCATTGGGCGTTATAGTATCAATTATGTGTGCCATTATAAATACGAAAGTGTCCTGTCTGTTTGTTGGTCGTTAAAAAGTCTAATTTTGATGAATAAATAAAAACAGTTACATTTTAAACTTTCGCATTCCATTTCAACTAAAATAGAGTCTGCTTGAGACCACGGCTGATGCATTGCAGCCGAAACGTTAAGCCGTGAGTACTTAGTGTAACTCATTCATAAATATCGCGTTAAGACCCGTGTCTTTCTATTTTAGTTCAACAATAATATTGACTTTAGACAGAATTTGACAAACCTGTGTTTGGAAATTGACATTGGACAAGGACAAAGTCGATTTTTTGTCGATAAAAAACTTGATGAGGGTGAAACAAGGGATGAAAAGTGTGAATTCCTTTATTACATCAGGGATATAAAAGGGGTAGGGTATATAGGACGAAATAAAGAGAACTTAAACACTATTAATTTATGAACTGCCAATTTCTGTTATCTGACAAATTGTACGTTCTTTGAGCGGAACATAGTGATACTACTCTGACATGTAACATTATTTTACCTATTATTTACAATAAAGATTTTTGTATTTGTATTCTTTCCATGACCATCTTATTCCGACAGAATAGATAGGACCCACTCTTACCATGGATGTCGTAAAAGGTGACTAAGAAACAAATACGCGAACATCAGGCCTCCCCAACCCGTCTGGCCAGCGTGGGGAGTGTAGGCCAAATACTTCATCTGACTTACTTGACTTAAAGTCAGAAGTCGTCCACAACAGTCCTCCATCGCGTTCGGTCTTGAGCTTCGCGTTTGATCTCGCTCCAGGTCCTGCCGATTTTCTTCGTCTCGTCACAGAATAAGTAATAGTACAGGTACAGAAGGATTACTCCGCAAGACGATTTAAATAAATGCGAGTCTTGCTACGACGCGATACAGTGGAATTCAGCTCGCACAGCACTACGTACCTACAATTTTATTCACCTACAAGTTTTGTCTCTTTCTATCGCGTACCTCTGAACTCTTCTTACGCTGTTAGGGTTGCTGTCTAGTGAAAAAATAATTAATCTACTTATTTGTAATGAAGTACGTATGTAGGTAAGTAAGCATTCATTATGGAAAACCTTCATAGTAGGTTAGGTTCCTATACTATCCTAAGAATTATTGATTACCTACATGGCCAACATACCTTTCAGCATCTTTGGGAAGCGAAAAAAAAAGATAAATCCGGTAGATTACTTTTCGAATTTAAACACCCGAACGCCGCACAATATTTCTATCTCTTTATGTCCATTTTTAAATAATACTTCGATCATAGAATTATAATCATACTACAACGCACGCCAGCGTCCTGACGAGCGCGCGCGTGACACTCGACTGATATAATACCCGCCGGCGGGGCGCTTCGCTGTAGGTAATTATCGGATGTACCGCGCGGAGTGAGCCAGGCCTGGTCTCGTCTGCTACAGTACGCCGCCAAGTTTGCTTGGGTCGACCACTTTTGCGATTTCTTTGGGGGTTCCAATCAGAGCCTGCTTGGGGATGTGATCGGGATTTCTTCATTTGCCTAGTAAATTAGAAAAGTGCTGCATTCTTACAGTGGAGACAAAATGACCAGATCCTCAAAGAGTGTTTCAGAAGAGTTTAGATATCTGATATACGATAAAAAACTGACAGACAAAAGATACTTATAATGGGTGAAGCCATGAGAAGAAGCCAGTATGTTAGTTAATTCAAATTTTCCAAGAAATCCAGTATTATTGAAATTATTACGCTCCATTGCTCCTTTTGATGGTAGATTATTTCGATTGACTTTGAATTTGTCTCTTGATTTAATTTATCAATTTAATAATAGCCTTTGCTTTTCTCCCGACTTTGAGCATGTGGCTCTAAGAGAGCTCATCAATCAAGTAGGACATTAATTTGAAGTCTCCATAATGGAGGTGACAGGAAAATGTGTGTGGGATTTTAAATTCGACTGGTATGATTATAAGAGTTTTTGAAAGCCTCAGTGCGAAAACTAATGACTATTAAATTATTAAAAATATACAGGATGTGGCCACACCATGTATATGTCAACGTGAAATTGTGAACTCTGTCAGTTTATAATATAACGCGTTAGATTGTAAACTAACAGTGGGTTAGGTTAGGTTAGATTGTAATTTAACTACGTCAGATTATAATCTGACGGAATTCACAATTTTACGGTGACATATACATAAGGTTGTTTACCTAAACAACACATCTATCTGTTGTTAAAAGATGAACCTAAGCCAAGGCGCAGACCACCGACTTTTAGTTGGCCGATAGTTATGTCGGGCTGTTGATCAGTATAGAGATGTATGAAAGTGCGCACATTACACCGATTTGGTATCGGCCGATTCTTCTGGTCTACTTTATTAGGGCCCAACTATCGGCCAACTAAAAGTCGGTGGTCTGCGCCTAGGCTAAGAGACCCCGCAATGATTCTTAGTAGGTAGTATAGTCTAGTCCGTGAGCACGTAGAATTTTGTCCAATGACCCCAAGCTACCCATCCTTATCGCTCGCGCGTAATTATGTTGCTATCGCGCTCACTGCGGGTGCCAGTCGCACAGTCGCGACAGCAATATAATTACGCGCGAGCGATAAGGATGGGTAGCTAGGGGTCATTGGACAAAATTCTACGTGCTCACGGACCAAGCTTTAGGTACTGAGGAGAACATATCAAGCTAAATACAGTGGAGTCTTATCACGTTGAAATACGGGTTATTTTGCAACGAAAATGTATAGTCTGATGTGTCTGTACTTGAAATCTTATTAATTAAACAATCACCCTTGTAAAGGCAAAGGCATTCAGGTCACCCCTTTACAACTACTATGCATCTGACAGCGATATTTTTCACAAAATAATGACAAATGTGTTTGTTTTGTTGCAGGTACCGTCTGGATTCTGGCCTTAATTGCCCCATTAATAAGGGTTAAGGTTTTTGTGAAGCGAAATAGAAGGGTTTCGCAGTCCTGGGTTTGATTATTGCTTCAATTCTATTATATCTGGCTTGAGAATAGTATAATATAGTTGTTAATATTATTAGTATAAAAATCATAACCCTCCTTTTGCTTTGCCGTAGTCGCCCCGCTGTCTGTGCGTTAGATCTTTTAAACTATGTAACGGATTTTTTTTTACGGCAGTTTTCAGCAATAGATAGAGTGATTCAAGAGGAAAGTTTTTATGTATAGCACCTGTGTGAAGCCGGGCCGGGTCCCCAGTTATTATTGATCCTTTCATCCACGAAGACGCGCCCCAGCTTTCTTCTGCTAATGTTTGAGTGTTATCGGTACACGCTAAATCATCCATGAGTGCACACGCACACTACAATAATGACACTCGGATTGCTCGGATCAAACTCCCCGCACCCCGCGCTTCCCTCGGCCAATAAATGGTGGGGCGCGTCTTCGTGGATGAAACGATCTTTAATAAGCTAGCAACCTAAGTAGTTTAAGGAGCTAGGTTTTTTATTTTTACTTTCAACTGAATAGCCAATAATGCTATTATTTTCTGAGATTGAATCGACTAACAGATGCTGTTTCGTAATACGAATTTATGCCTACCATTTTTTTCCATTTTTTTTAAAGATTATTAGCAATTTTATTGCACAAATTACTAATAGTCCCATTAGCCTCGTGTTAAGCTAAATAAGCTTGTGTTACGAGTGGGCTCACCACAATAGTCGAGGTGAGATTCAAACCCGCGTTCCTCGGATCTCGAGTCGGCCAGTCCGACCACTTCACCGTTGGGCTATCGTGAAATTAGGAAGAAAGAAAGAAAGAAATATTTATTACAATGAACATCACTTAGTTAAGGACAGAGAACGTATACAGAACAAAAGACAGAAATAGCACATAAATATTACAAGGAAATAAAATGTGAACTGAGCAGTGCTATCCTGTCGCAACAGCGATGCCCATCGCAATGGGACTCCACTCAGCATATGCCGTGACCCATGGTGGGGAAGGCGACCCTGGTTTTCAGTTTTCAAATTAGAATAGATTGATACCATTTCCCACCTACCCACTTAGGATGTTACACCTTTTTTCCCACCGAATGGTCTTAAAATTTACAACAGTTATTACTGTCTCGTAAACAGAGGAGGTTTGCCGCTCATATTTCTCCCGCCAAGTAAAATATGGTCTCCCGAAAGCAGGCTTTAATGAGCTCTTCAGTTACCGAAAAATTTGTTCCTTTAGTACAGATTTTTATCTGAGTGCAGTGTTATTTGGCCCTTTCTTCGTACCCTTGGTGGCATTTACATGGGACGATTTACATACTACATAGTAGAATACTTATAGCCTTAGCCAATCGCATCAACATCATATTAACTGATACTCGCAGCGTCGCAGCTTACTAAAGGCAACAATGTAATCGGAAACAAGACGGTTATATTGCATACCTAATGCATTGAAAATTAGCTAAATTATTCCATTTGTCGGCGATAATTTTTGACCCAAATCCGACACGAAAGATCCCATAGGTAGGCTTATCCCATTTATTTGTTTTATTTTATGAAATATAAAATGTAACCTTTCCTTTAATAAAGCGATTAAACGTTTGAACTTAGTTACAATTTCACTTTTATGTTTTGATTGGGGCTTAGCTCTCTATCGTAATATTTGCTTCATTTCTGAATGTCTTCTTTTATCCTATTTATGTCAGAAAATGTCCTATTAGTTGTAGGTAACTATTTATCTAGTAAGACAATTTGTGGATTGACGAGATATTATTTTTGACCGTAAATCGTATGGTGTAAATTACTATTCCTCTATGGTCCCTTTCCCTCGAGAAGGGCCCGGGGCTTTTAACGCCCCGCCACAGCCCCGCTCATTGTAAAGACATCTTTGATTTGTTTTAGGTAACTTTTGGGGGTAACCTTTTTATCGTTATCTTGGAAAAGTTTGTTTGAAAAAATTTCGCTTGTTTTCTGGAATTACAAATCAATTTGGGAAAAAAGAAAATTGCGTATTCGTTACTGAATTGTGTCTTGGATTCTTTTAAAATGTTGCAAGTAATATTATAAGATGTTATTTTTGGAAGGGGAATTATAAAACGAGCGACTAAAAAAAAACTTTGCGACTGATGATGGCATACTGTTTTAATACCTTGAGCGGTATGAATTTGAGTAAGCGAAAAATTAACCAAACTAACGACGAATATTGATCAATAATAAAATCCAGAACGAGCTTACAAAATGTGGGTTTTGATTATTTACATTTCAGACATAAAAATACTATCCGGGCGACTAAATTACTAAGTGAGCGACTAGAAATACAGAGAGGGCAACTTTAATATGAAGATACATTAGATTTTTCTAATTGAGGTTTTACTGAACGAACTACAAAAAAGTTAATTCTAAGCAAAGTTTTGTGAGCTGCTTTATTAATGATTATTGGTTACTGATATTATATTTGAGGTCTCATGTTTTTCATTTTGATACGCTTTATTAATGAAAACTACAGATTGTTACAGCGCGCGAATTCGAATGGGGGCGGGGCGACTGTCCCGAATTTTTAACAAAATATGTATGCAAACACGTTTTGGGTCTAGCAATTCGGCTCAAACTAACAACACCGCCACTGGAAGCAAAACTGATACCTATTGGACAAAAAAGAAAACGAGGCCGGCCCGCTAAGTCCAAGCCAGCACTTATCATACAGTGACGATGAGTAGGTAGAGCTCCTCAATCCTCATAGGTACCAATCAATGAACCTTATTAATAAGATTACTTTTTTTTGGGTTGACAGAAGCGACTTATTTTATTTTGTTTTTTTTTTGTTGATTCGATTTAAGAAAACACATTTCATTTTTCGTAATACATTGTTTCATTTGATTACCTACCCTTAAATTTTTATGATTTATTTTTTTCGCTACTAGAATAGTGTTCCGTCAAATATTTATTTCATAAGATCATTTTTTATTTAAATGTGGGCTCATAATACGCTGCTCATAATAGTATTTTTCAAAGTAGTTTTTGCATTCGAAACACTTCATTAAAGTTAAAAATACCGCTCAGTATAAAAAAAGCATTTGCCAAATATTGAAAAAAATGCAGGACCTAACGTTGACACTCAATCAAATATTAGGTCGCTCAAATATTATGAAGCTTCTCATTTTGTATTTTAAGGAACTCAATTCTTTTTTGTAAGTTGCTGTTCTTTTGATTTTTCGTCACTCGCACTCAGTCGCTCACTTAGTAATTCTTTAGCCCACATTAATTATTTTTGACACTTACAACATAAATTTACAGTCACTCGTTTAAATACTACCCTTTTTGGAAAAAAAAGTGTTACGAGGTTGCATGCCTCTACCATGACTTGTAATGGTGGAACTAATAGACAAAAACCAAAATACATTCTACTGCACATTATTGGAGAAGCCTATGTTCAGTTGTAGACGTCTTGTGGCTGAAATGATGATGATGATGACCATAGAGATATAGAAAGATGCCAACTAATGCGCTGAGTTCGAAACTTAGTGTCGCATTAGAAATTCACACACACAATCACACAAAGTAATCAAAATATGTGCTCATTATCCACTGCGCGGCATCAGTACTCAACGCTCGAATAATCTTTAGTACTACGTAACGCAAGCGATGTAAGCTGTTTACATTATGACGTCGCTCGCTGCTGTCATCATTGCTTTCACGAGCAATGTGTTCTGTTTTTGGGCATATTGCTGCGACACCGGCCCCGCCCCCTTGTCACATCTCCCTTTAGTTTCTGTGATCTGTGATGATGATTATCACAAATAATTTTATTGCAAATTCGTTCCTATCACAACGACTTACGGCCATGGTGTAACTCGATTTGCCGTCGTCTCTACAACTAGTAACTAGTTCCCACTTGTTTTGACTTTAAAGAAAATCTCCCTAGCTCATGCTATCTTTATAAGAATATGTAACTTTCATAGATCTTCCAGGAAACCGAACTGGAACCTCCAAAGTTCCAGAAACTGTGAAGTTATGTCACAACATTCTATGAAATTTTGAGCTGACTTCGAAGAATCTCGTGGAATTTTATAAATTCCATCATAGATATTTCTTCCAATTTCAACCAAATATTTTTGAACCTGTTCTATGAAAGGAGTTATTAAATAGTCAAGGAGTTATTTAACCACAGATAAATAATAATTTTGAAAACTCATTGGCGGGAAAGCGAAACGTCATGTTTGACAGTTTTGTACACAGATTTATCTGTCAAGTCAATAACATACGACTAAACGACTTTGCCAATATGTGTTTTGTGCCTACTTTGACGAATGTAAAATCAAACAAGGTTAATGTAGCCTCGTGCCTTTCAAATTTCGAATGAAAGTGAAATTAAAAAAACGTTAGATAATTTTTTTATGTACTCGTACATCAAGAAAAACGAACTAACTGAAAAAGTTCGTTAGACGCTTTTTTCCCTAAGAAAAAGCATTAATTAACCAGTAATACATAATATGTTTTCGCTTGACATTAACGACAATCAACTATAACTTAACCCTTCCACTGCAAGAAGGCTATTATCAAATGCTAGAGCAAAAATGCGAAAAGCGGGAAGCTAACGACGCCCTTTAAAACCCACTAACCGCAGAAAAAAGGAAATGCGATCGGAGAGACGGCAAAAATCGGCTTAACATACCATATTAGAGAGATTTGCCAGTTCTAACCAGTATTTCTCGATTGATTGCGAATCGATTTCGGTGAAAACGATTTTTAATCGACAAAATATTTGAGAGTTTTATAGTAGCAGTTTTACAGCGTGACTGTAGAAAATAAAGTCGGGTCCTAAGATAGGACGATAATTATGGGTTCCAATGTGGTACCTACTGCTAGCGAAAAGACAAGATTTTTTTTTTATTTGACAGGAGGCAAACGAGCAGAGCAGCAGCAGCAGCAGCAAAGAATGAATGAAAGTTCTGATAATTAACTCTATGCCATTCGATTTAAATTTTAAACATACTACTTATAGTAAAATAAATATAATTTAGATCCTACCTACATGCCGTTCGGCCAAGAAGGACGAGTGAGTCATTAAAAGAAAAAAAAGCACAAAAAGAAGTTCAATGTTTTCAGATGTTTTAAACGACTTTACAAAAAACTGAAAGCTCCTCTAGCGCTAATTATAGAAAAAAAAAACGCAATTATTTTCATACTTTTTAGTGCGCTTTTGGATTCGGTTTGAATTTTCTCTTATTTAGTGGAATTTTGGAAGACATAGTCTATATCAGGTTGAAAAACAGGCATTCAATCCTTATAAACATCTTTGTAACATTATAAAATGCATGAAAAAAAAAAGCGAACGGTCGGGGGCTCGCCAAAAATTTTTTCATACTAGGTCGTGTTATGAAAAAAGTTGAAAAACACTGGTCTAAAACAATGATAATATCGAGTACGATCGCAAGACTATCTTCCAACAAGTTATCAGAACTTAAACAGGCAAATATTTGAGTATCCCCTTCAAAAACTACCATCTCGAACTGACCCGAAAAGTCAGAAGTTCCACAAATCAAATACCCCATCCATCCGGACCCAGAATGGATCCTTCCATTTAGATAATGACCTCGGACGACTTGTTAAATGAAAACTAAAATCCTAGGCAAAGCATAAATAGGTACAGTAGGTCTAGTTTGTAAATGTCCTTAAAGAGCAACTGCTTAAGTGCCTAAAGCTTACTACAGCCTTTTGAAGAAACACTGAATAAATCTGCATCTAAAACTATTGTTCATGAAAAAAATATCATTATGATCATTAAATTTCATCACTATCAAGTTTAGCCTAGGTGGATACAACGTTGATGGATTTGCATAGCATAGGTAGATTATGGCGCCCAATCAGGTAATCTACAAGTTAGTCATTGTGTCATTGTTCCTTATTTTTGCTTAGATTTAGAACTGTAGGTAAAACTAGTCATCTACAGAGCCCCTCTTAATCTCATTATCTAATTATCACCAGTTGAATTACTAGGAGTATGTACTTGTGCCTTTTTTGCATAACCTTTGAACTGGACCTTATTACAAAACTTGTCCTCTGTAAGACCTATACCTAGTTTGATTAATCCTTGTGGACTTTCTGTATCTACCTCATCTGTGTCCAAGATCTCAAGCCAGAACTTCCCAAGTTCGGGATCTAATGATTTCCATTAGAAATTTAGAAGGACAATGGAATAATTAAATCGAATAACAGAGAAACTTTTGCTCTAGAAGCTGTAAAGTCAAATATACGGTAGTCGAGTTTCCAGAAGTTTCCCCCGATTTTTGGACACGTTTAAGGAGCGGATTTAATTAATTTACAATTATTATTATGCCTGTAGAATTATGAGGACTTGCCGTCGTCCATGACACCCTATCTTAGGACATTTGACTCGTAGTTCCATACTTCGTTCGTTCCAGCCAAATGACGTCCACTGCTGGACAAAGGCCTTCCCCAAGGATGTCCATATCGACCGATCCTACGCTGTCCGCATCCAGGTTCATCCAGCGACCTTCACCAGATCGTCGGTCCTCCTAGTGGGGGTCCTGCCCACGCTACGTCTTGTTTCCGGCCCGTGGTCGCCACTCGAGAAGTTCCAAACTTACTACCCGTTCGCGCTAAGTTTGCCGGTCCGTGGAATGCGTGTCTCCTCCCCCAACCGCGATTAAACGCAATAAGTTAATGATTAAACACAATTAATGTGTCTTATTTTACGCAAATACACAATGCTTATCAATAATAATAAATTAAAAATATTTTAAATACATAATAAAAGTTTGTTATAGTCCCTTCGAGTGACGTCAGATTCCCAGTGGCAAACTTAAAGCGAACGGATAGTATAGCTCGCACACTCACTGCGAGCGCCCGTCGCACAGTCGCGACAGCAATATAATTACACGCGAGAGATAAGGATGAGTAGCTTGGGGTCATTGGACAAAATTCTACGTGCTCCCGGACCAGACTATAGTAATGATAAAAATAACTGTGTCTTTATGCTGCCTGTTACCTTTTCACTACTGAAATTAGCATAAAGATAGAGAGAAGACCCAGGGAATTGAAAAATGAGGTAAAAGGTATTTGTGCATTGATTTGTCGAAATCCGTTTGTCAAAAAATAAAGTTAAATCGCATTTACCGCAACACGCTTGAACAACCAGAAACAATAGATTCGTAATGAGCGGTTAATTGGTGGATTGTACACAGAACGGCTGTAATTTTGCCTAATGAGGCCCCAAAACCAACTAAGTGGTACTTTTTCCATTATAACCCATTGATAAATAATTGCGATAATCGCTGACTATAAAATATTAAATAAACCACTATGTAAATAAATCAAAATTGGTCACGTTGAAATTTCATCAAAAACTGTTCACGGGACTATTCCCACCTCTCGTTCCCACCGCTGCAACTCCTGTGTAGCCAGGATCTACAGCTTGACCGCCAATAAAAACCCAACCAGTAAAGGCCTTTATCTCGGTTCACTCAAAAGTGATTCCTATAATTAATTTCATTCAGTATTTACTACTGAAGTAGCATTATGAATAGCTATACCTTTGCTAGCACCGACACCAAAAAAAAAAATACAGTTATCCTAGTGCAATCATCATTTTAAATGCCTTTTTATGTGGGTCATTCTTTAAGTGCCTTTTCATGTGGGTGACTTTTTTAAATCTTTTTTTATCTGCTATAAGTTTATCTACTTAGACAGTGTATACTGTATACAGTCTTGTGTATTATCAGTTATCCCTCAGACACCTGTCTACAACAAAACCAGACGGCTCCTTTGACGGGGGATTACTCATCTTTTCTATTCACTCGCAGCTGATCCAATATCTAAGAAACTAAATAAATACCTAATACCTTCATAGTGGAATTATCTTGGACAAATACACATAAAATGAGACGAATATTGTTAATTTTGGTTACCCCGTTTTTCTGTCTGGCTATATGCGAAATTGCTGTTTTTAATTAGTTTTGTTCTTTTAAGCATACGTAAAATTGCACAAATGACGGACTTAATGCTTGTAGGCCTTCTCTTCCAGTCAACCATAGCTCAGTTTTGTTGCAAAATGGCACCTGCCCAATATTGCAACGTCCCAGTATAATTTGAAATCTAGCCACTGCTTCGGGACAATAAAGTGGGTACTGTCCATATTACATACACCTAGCTATGTATTTTTCCACGGCATAATAATATGCTGAGTGGGGTTGCAGTGGGCATCTTGTTGGTGAATGGGTGGCACTGCTCTCTTATTTTATTTTGTCTTCTTCTATTATTATGTGCCACTGTCATGTCTATGTAATTGCCTGTATACATACATAAGATGCATGTGAAAACTTAAGCAGTGATTTTTCTAATAGTAGTCTTCATCAGTGAAAAAAATCTCTGAGGTTTTTCTTATTTCAAGCAAGGCTTTTACCAGACTAATATCCTCCAGTTAAGGCTCCTATCGGTTTATGAAAATGTCTCCATGGTACATCGCTTAAATTCCTGTTCCCGTCAAACTTGGGTTTCACTTGGCGTCTTACCAAGAGCATTAACTTAGTAGATTGGGTGATTCCATAAATGAGAGCCGCGGTGCCCGCTCGTTCGGTGATAATCTAATTTTTAAGACTTAGGAGTTATATTCGTGATTAAAATGGCAAGTAGAGGTTCGTGGCTCTATGAAAACCAGTCTAGGTTAAAGGATTATATATCACACTGGAAACGGTCTGCAATCTGGTCAAGGTAAATGCAGTCCGCAAACTGTATTACTTTAACTTGATCGCAGACCATACTCATAAAGGTAGCAGGAAGGCGCTGGATGCATGCTGCTACCATCATCAACAGCCCTTTACAGTCCACTGCTGGACTATGAGCCTCCTCCACTATAGTGGAGGGGTTTGCCATAATCTCCACGCTTGGCAGGCGGGTTGGAGATCGCAGTTTAAAAGATTGATGTTTTTCAGAGAGCGCTGCTGCCCATTCTCTGTTTGATGTGTAGTCCCTAAGTCGCCTCTTACGACACCCGCGGGAAGAGTAGGGGTTGGTGACAAATGTATTCTACTCTGCCGTCACCACACGGCTTCTACCAACCATTATGGAAATCATTGGGGGAGGCCTATGTTCAGTACTGGACGTCCTACTATGACTGAAATTATGCTGATGATGATGATCGCAGACCGCATGCAGCGTAAGAAATCCTTAAAAAGACTCTACACACCATATTAAAAGTCGACGACTCATGTCGACCAGTCGGCGGGTTTTGAATGTAGGCTGTATTATTCTATAATGATTTCATATCATCAAGTCATTATCAGTTTCTATTGTAGGAGCACGACCCTCTATAATTTACCTGGCAAATAGTGCATTTGGCGTATATTTTTTAGTGTCTTCTAGATGTTGCCTTGGTTTATATTTGTTATTAAATCTAAGTCCAAAATTCGGTCTCAAGTTGCCCAGATATCAAAAGGAAAACTAGGGGTCAGGTGAAACACAGTAAAATTCAAAAGTATGTATTTTATAGTACTTATTTAATAAATTAGTATGTGTTTTAAAGTATTTATTAATATCTCGCTCTTGTTCCAACCGCTGCAACTCCTGTGCAGGCAGGATCTACAGCTTGACCGCCAACAACCCAACCAGTGAAGGTAAAGTTTGCCCCGGGGAAAGTTAAACTGTCATTGGACCCGCAACGAAATTAATCAGAAGAACATAGGAGTTCGAAATTAAGGATCGACATCCCTTCAGTACAAAGCGGAGTTCTTTGTGTAGGGTAGTATAAAAATGGTTAAAGCTTCAACCACACCAACGCGTGCAGACCTGTCATTGGTCGCGCGACCTGTCATTGGCCTATGATCGCGCCGACGTTGGCGATCTGCACGCGTTGTGGTTGCTTTAAGGTTCGGCCAAACCAACGCGATCACACCGCGATCAGCCGATCAGGCGATCGATGCATTTAGGTCTGGTCGCCATCGCTGCACGCCGGTTGATCGCGTGTGATCGCGTTGGTTTGGCCGAACCCTTAGGCTGGTTTTAGTGTCACGCGGACCGTCCGGTGCGGACCCGCACCGCACGGCCAATCTGTATGAACTTCTAGGGAGCGTTTTAGAGTAATGCGGTCCGGAGGAACCGCTCGCTCCCTAGCAGTTACATACAGAGCGGCTGTGCGGAGCGATCCGCAGACTGTCCGCGTGACACTAAAACCAGCCTTACTATTAACATTTTACTGTGGTCCAACCTTCTAACCTCTCAAGAGGTTCGTGGAATATTGCTGAATGTAGAATTAATTAAAATAGAATTAAATGAAACGTGCCCGAGTGTTAATTATTAATTTCGACTCAGCTTTAACGGAGAGCTGACGATTGGGTGTCTTGAAACTTGTAAATACAGCACATTAGGTTACACATTTTTGGATGCAAACTCTACCCTATTACGACTACATAGGTCCCATAGTGACTAGCTTGACGTGATAGCATCTTTACTTGAAGTCCAGACAAGGGCACGTTAAGCTTGACATTGTGTCTTATGTAGTGGAAATAGGACCTATTTCGCAATAAAAATGTATAGTCTGATATTCTGATGATAGATTTTCCCTGTGTATTGTAAAAGGTGTAAAAAATATCGTAATATAGATGTTCATTTCTGTCTAGCGACACTTTTAGTTCAAATGGTAGTTCCCTAAATATAATTCTAGGCCAAGGATGGCAAAGCAATGACACGGTACACAATATTTTGGGCACGCCACCAATCATAAAGTTCATATTATGAAATAAAATATTACCATCGAAAGTTTTTTTTATCAGCAAATAAAGTTTTTTCATTTGATATAGTTTAGTATTATGTAGGTATTAGGTGAGGGCATTTTTATTATTTTTTTTAGAGAAAATGGCACATAGTTAAATAAATTATGATCTTGAGGGATAACTTTATTCGAGAAAACTAACTAGATTTAAATCAAGCTAGCACTACAGAAACACAATCAAATCAATGCTTAACTAAAAAATAATAAACAAAAACTGGCCACTCTCTCAGTCACCCTGTATTTTATTTCAGATCGTGTACGATTTTATGAATCCATAGATTCTGTCTGGCAGGGTTATGTGTCTCATAGGGGTACTTACTAGCCATGGCTGCTGTAAACACTCATACATCACGGTGTTTCGAGCTTATAAACCATGGGTCTCAGACCAGAGACAATAGGGAATAAACAAAGACGGGTATTCTAGAATAGATATTATTTCTCATAAACAGCGTACGATTAGGAATAAGCTATAATGTGATAATACGAGTAAGTGTGCGATATTATTATATTTTATATCAGACTAAACACTGGTATAATTTACATAAGTGCCATTTTACTAAGGAAAATAAATCTGATTTCGTAAATTAGTCCGTTCGCGAATTATACCCGTATTCACAAACATTACTATGAGGTTGAGGTCTCACAGTGCGCGTTGGACGCATAGGGTCACACAAGAACTAATCACAGAGCTCTATTTAATGCTGTTCGTTCGATTTGCTGCTTCACTTAAGCAAGCATCGTTTGTGAATACGGGTTTTAGTCCTTTCGAGCCTCGGGTACCATTTTGCGAATTAGGCATTATGCGAAATGCTTCTTACTTCCTATAATAAGTCAACAAGTGCAGACAACACACTGAACAAACATTAAAAACATACAAACCGAATTAAGAACCTCCTCCTTTGGAAGTCGGTTAAAAAAACGCTCTGTAAGATCCACTAAAAAGGTAAATGTTAATTAATCGGCCATCTACATCCAAACATACTGAAAATGGATTTCAAAATCATTACGTTCCCATATCATATTAAAATTAGTGCTAACAGGATCTTAAATATTAAACCTATTAAAGTCCAGTACCTCCGAGTAAAAATTATCCAGTAATTAGCGAATACCTCTGCAACTACCTCTAATTTACTCTCGCTTTAAACTCTACGTAGAGAGGAGGAAAATAAAATAGATTGCAGTGATAGAGGGTATTTTTACTGTTTTCTTAAGGGTGGGGTCTCAGAGAAGTTTCGGAATTTCTGAATAACCAATAAATAATGTGGTTTGATATAGCTAGCAGAATGGCGCTGGATGCAGGCCGCTACCAACTGTGCGATGTGGAAATCATTGGGGGAGGTCTTTGTTTAGCAGTAGACGTCCTGTGGCTGAAATGAGATGATGAATGTGTTTTTTTAGGCTTATTCATCAACTTGACTCAAGAGTCTGGACACGCGTGTGTCCAATCTCTTGTGTCCAGTTGGTGAATTAGCCTTTTTTTGCTAAAGATGAGTTTAACTTTTTTTATTTTTACCTAATCCTAGATATTCTCTGAAAATAGTTTTAATACAGGTAGGATTTTTTTAATTGGTCCCTGCATATCAAAAGATATAATGGAGAGTGAAAATAATGTAATGCGCGTTTGTCAAATTAGAATTTTCTTTTAATGAATATTATTTGCCATAATGCCATTATTTCTTTGCTACCTTATCTAGTGTTGTTCAGAAATCTAACCGATCTTCCTTGACAGTTTTTAATGAGTTACTTATTTATTTTTCTTTGTAAAGGTCGCTCGTTGTACGTATTTTTTTACTTGTCTTAACGAGTGTAGGATTTTTTCTATAAAATAATAAGCCTCTACCGCTGTGTCTAAAGACACACCCTAACTAACAATGTTTTTTCTTTTTCATGTCTTACAAAAGGACTAAAAGGTAAGTTGAAATACCAAAAGAACTTTGTGTTTTTTCCACAGGGTTTTCTATTATTTTTTTATTTATTATTTATTACTTCTTAGGGCTGTCACCATTAAATTTTTTTTAGTTATTTTGTAATCAAAACAAAATATATAGGTACAGAAATAAATACAAACTGAAGCTAGATTCTTATATTTTCAAAGTCACGGTACATTAAGTGGACAAAAGAGCCATATGGTCCACCCTCTGTTATTCTCTATTCACAAAATAAAATGACCCTTACTGTGTAGATCACAAGAACTATTTATTTGCAATATTTAAAAGTTTAGGGTCATTTTGGTCGTTAATTTAATTGTGTTATCGGATATCTAGTTAGGATTAATTAATCAAAGTTAAATCATTAATTTGGCACGGAGGGTCAAGCTGCGTGTGACTCGACAGAAATACATTTTGTTTGGTGACGAGAAAAGTTTAATCGTATTTACCCGACTGCGCCAAAAGGAGGGTTATGTTTTTTTGGTTGTCATTTCGCCGTTTTGAAAACCACAGTAGTTCTAGTTAGATATAAACCTTACATCCTATATTTGGATTGTTTCTACAAGTTAAACTCACGAAAAGCTCAAACGTCTTAACCAATTAATTTATAACCCAGGTATGTACTTCAATATCTGGCTAACTTTTGTCGCAAAAAAGTGATAAAACTGTGATATTATTAAAACTGTGATACTGTCCGTAATTATGTATGTGTTTTTTAAAAACCTTTTATAAATAATTTAGAAATAATCTCTTTTAGTAATTAAAATACCTTTTATTTCGTGTGCAATCTTGTAAAAGACATCAATTATTGCAATTTCATGGTTTTCCCTTAACCCATCGCGTTAACCCTTAAGCCGTACGTTCATTACATAGAGTATTTTTAATCCGACTCGTTATTCGGAATCGCGAAAATCGATTTCGTAATCGATTAACCGAATCCGCGGCTTTAAATACAGGGTGCAAAAAAGTAAGAACCCAATTTAAAGGGATGGTTCAAAGTCGACTATGCAATAGAAAAAAATACGCTGTAGAAAAGTAAAGTTTACTGTCCATCTAAATTAATTATCAGTTAGATTTAGTAAAAATTATCACATCGAAAACTTTGAACTCTTTATGGCATTCGCACAGCAGTTGCGTAGGAAGGTTTTAATTTTATATTTTTTTTATAATCTATGTATGTCACCCTCTCAAACTTGGCTTGTACTTTTTAACACCCTGTATAATACACTCGCCCATTCGATACAATGCTGAGGTTAGTAGGGTTGGCAAATCGTTAAAAATTATTTATTTACTATGTTGACATCATTTATCACGTCAAGTCACCTTCATGCAAATTAAGTCAAAAGACGTCTTATCAGTAAATAGTAAATAGTCGATTTCATGTCTGTTTTTATTTTAATGGTAGAAATGAGATGTCTCATTAATTACTTAATTCTACGAGTAATAGGTACGTGAACACTAGGTCACTAGGTAAAAGATTTCAGACCGAGTTTTCATTAAAAAAAAGTTCAAAAAAGAATTGGCCGGCCGAACCCACAGCAAATTCGGCCAAAAAGAAGATCAACTGCCAACAGTGCCAACCCTAAAGCAGTTCGGCTCAAATGAAATGAAATGCAAGGATTGTTTGCCTCCAATCGGATATTAAGGTGCGTTGTTTTCGAAGCTCGTTCTTTGCCGATTAAATGTTTTCGAAGTTCGTTCTTTGGCGATTAAATTATAGGCACGTCAGTACCGGCATTGTTACAACTGAATTCAACTGATTCACTTTACTTTCAATAAAATAGTTTAAAGTTTTTCCACGAATTTTATTGAAAAATTGGGTATGGGGTTCCTCTTTTCATAAGTTGTGTTAAGTTAAATATACAACCATCTTTTTAGGAAAATATGTCAACCATAGCTCACGAATCTCGTAATAGGCAGTCTGAAACATTCTAAAACATTAATTTTCAAAGTAATTTCTCAGAAACCTAAAGGCAGTAATTAAGATGACTAATTAATTTAACGCTCATGTTTACATATCCATCATTACGTCATAATAAAATAATCCAACATGAAGTATAAGAACATAAACCAAAACAGCCTCCCAAAGAGTGTCACCGGTTTTTCCCCTAACAATCTGCGCCCTTTTTAAATTTATTAACAATTTTTTATCAGCGCTCTCGAAGACTTTTTATAATGGCCGCCTTTTGTAGGACGTCCAAATCAGGTCTGGGTAAACGCGATAACTGGGCCCCGGCTAATGAAGCTAGCGAAAGCAAATTTGGCATCTGACTGTACTTTGCAAGGCTTGCGGCCAGTGACAGAAGAAAAAAGCATTTTGCTAGCTTGCACCCACTCCTATAGATGTAGGAGTAGAGTCTCCTACCTTCATAGGACCACTCGAAGTGGTTGATGATGATAAACCGAGGCCAAAATTCCAGTTTACTAACTGATGAATCTTTCTCGAAGATATCATCGGGCTAAAACGGCTGGACAGCGCTTTGGGAAGCTTCGCGACAACTGCTCGTCCAAAATGCCAAGTCACAAGATTTAAATCTTTGACCAGAGTATTGCCATTGATGACTTACAGAACGGATACGTGATCCCTTATTTCTATGGGCCGCATAAGAAGGTGCAAGGTCACCCAAACTGTGTTGTAGCGTTGGAAGTCCAGATTATAGAGTATTGTCAAACTATAAAAATGGTATTGATCAGGGCACATAGCTCGTAGAACTGATGGCCGTTGGGGCAGAAGTGAACCACGAACTGGAAGACGTATTAGGCCTCCCACTCGGTGAACTGACGATCTAATGAAAGCACCTGGATGCGCGGGACCGATCGTTGTGGAAATCCTAACAGGAGACCTTTGTTCAGCAGTGAGCGTTTTTTGCCTACCATTTTTATTTTTTATCTTCTTTCTATCAGTGTGAGGCAACCCTAAAATATCTCTCTCGCAAAATGGGTAACAAGGTTGCCAATGTTGCCATCTCCCCTTTTGAAATAAGTAAGAAATTCCATAGCTATAAGTGTGTTTGTAAACAGAATGGAAAGCATTTTTGAATGCAGAAAGTAGGTTACGGAAAAATGGGGGAATCAATTTTAAATGACAATGTTTTTGGCAGGATTATCAGTAAATTAGACTCTAAAAACGAGATGTTAGAACACAAGTTACTGAAATTATTTCATCCATATTCTTACTATAAAATAAACGGGAAAGCAAGTCTGTTTGTTAAGTTTTCTTTGAATGCTAAATTTTTTTTATGAATTTTAGTATTGAGATTAATGGAATCTAGAAGGAAAGACATAATAAAGTACCTTTTGTCATAAAAACAAATTTTAGCAGCTTAATAAAATTACTAGTCAATATTAATTAGCCGTTAATAAATAAGCAACAAATTAAGTCAATATTTTAGAAGCGGAAAGTCTAAAATTCTAAATGTTAAAAACAACCCAGAAGCCAGGCCCCAGGTGCCGATTCAAATCCCGGCCATTACGTTTGTGATGATTAATTGTAGGACTTACTGACCTGCTTATGATTCTGTAGTCATTGTGTTTCTGTAAAGCACATCAGGCTTTACGTTTTTGTTGCGAAATAGCAACCTTATTACAAAGAGATAAAAGCTGTCGTCTGCACATTCAAAGATCAGGGTGTCTTCGAAATTATATTCTTTTTTTAGATGTAAAAATAGTTCGATTTTCAAAATGCTGTCGACATCATTGAGTTATAATGTACTACGTACTAGAGAAGACATGTCAACTAGACTGTTTCTGGCACGTAAATAGGTCCACGGACCGAAATCCAATTAGTATGTGCTCAGCGGTTGCTGTGACAACACGTTTGAGTGCAGTTTTGTTTTTTGAAATATGCCATTCTATAGACGAAAATTCTTTTCAAATAACTCCAGATACATATTAAGTAAAAATAAAGGAATGACTTTTTACTATTAAGTTGTACATTTATGCACTTTAAAACACTAATTTAATTTTAATTTGTTAATTACAAGACGTCACCGCGGCGGCAGCCATTTTACGAAAATTTCAAAGAATAAAAATCGCAGACTTGACACTGACGCATAAATTAGTATACGAAAGGAAGGTTAAATACAGCAATAAAAAGATTTTTTTAAAGATTATAAGCACTTTGTATTGCACAAATTACTAATAGTCCCGTCCAGCCCCTTGTGTTAAGCTAAATAAGCTTGGGTTACGGGTGGGCTCACACAATAGTCGTGCGGCATCATGGATCAAACTTGTTTGAATCTCACTGCTGTTGTTCGTATGCGACTCGTTAGTTAGTCATCATCAACAGCCCTTTACAGTCCACTGCTGGACTATGAGCCTCCTCCACTATAGTGGAGGGTTTTGCCATAATCTCCACGCTTGGCAGGCGGGTTGGAGATCGCAGTTTAAAAGATTGATTTTTATCGTTAGTTAGTAAATCACCCTAATTATTGACACCTAGCTCACGAGATAGGCTAAAATTATAATAATTGTACAGTGTGTCTGGTCACCAGTGTCCGACCCGTTAGGGCGCAGTAATATGATCAATTTAATGGACAAATCCAGTATTGAAAAATTACAGCTATTTTAATTTTTTTAGTTTCTGAGTCCGGATGGATTCATTTATTTACCAAATCTACCGATGTACAGGACCTATGAGTATAAAAGTGATTCGTTCGACAGCTGAAAAAGTAAGTAATACGTTGTCATCAAAAGCTTCAATTTAAATTTCTTAGAAACACTTGGTAAAAAAATGATGCTTCTTTTTAGATTTTTCAATGTTACAAAAAACTAGAAAGTTTTACATTTTTAGATGCACTAAGTCATTACCTAAAAACTGATATACCTTGGCTTTAAATCAACTAGTCTACGGGCTAGCTACACAGGAGATGCAGCGGTGAAAAGGAGAGGTGGGAATAGTCCCGTAACTTCTACCTCACAGCTATAATTATTATACGTGTACTCAACCACTGAGATAGTTAACAATAGAGACAATAAAATAACTGAAAGTTTCTGACTTTCAGTTATTTTATTGGTTCTGGAGTGAAGGCGTGGGTCATCCCTAGCTTTGTTCCTACCGTGACGAGTGGGAATTTTTCTAAAATCTCAAGATGGACTGACTGAAGATAGCAGGAAGACGCTGGGTGCAGGCCACTATCAACTGGGCGATGTGGAAATCATTAGAGGAGGCCTTTGTTCAGCAGTGGACGTCCAGTAGCTAAAATGATGATGACGATGTTTCCTTACAGTATCCAATTCAATAGGCAGAAACTAAACGTAAACGAAGTGTCGCCTCTGTAATGGTATCATTATCTATAACTCATAATATTTCGTGCGCTGTTGGATGACAGTTTTAAACTAGAGATGGGTAATTTTTTTATCGAATTAGAAAATACCAGTTAACGATTCTCAAGGCGATTATCGATTACATTAGATTTTAATCGGGAAGAAAAATAATTAATGGCTTAAGCATCAGTATGAAGCCCATACGCACTTGTAGCACAAGTAACACGATTAGCCTCAGTCCCCTCAGTTGTGAATTCGGAATCGCCAGTTGTAATTTTAAAATCGCATCACAGAGTGAAGTAACTAACACCAAAAAACGGCAGAGCGAAGTGATTTCGAATGTTTCAACTGCTACGTTTTGTCACTTGTCTAGGAGGGCTAATTTTAGTCTAAGGGAGGGGAGCTTAGATTACATTACAGGAAACGCACAATATAATAAAAGAAAATAATGTAAGTAGCTGAACCTTTTTGCTATTGAGCACCATGAAAATTTAACACAATTTAGCCGATTTGTTTATTTTCACAATCGTTTCACAATGTCTATGATGAGGCGACCGCAGGAACGTCACTATTCGTGCAATCCTATCAATGAAGTACGACATTTTCTGGTGCAGATTTTATCGCCATAAATTATGAAACTTGATAGTCATGGATTTGACTGACAGCTGTCCGTCAAATTCCCGCCCCGCACCCCGCACTGTACATATTTTGTTCGCGATGTCTGTTCTATACGTAGTAATATTACTTCAATGGTCGACATTGAAGACTATTGGCAATTGACATCTTATGTAATTGTGATAGATGCGATTTTACAATAGACAATGATAATGGCTGATTTTAAATTGAGAATACATTTTGAATTCGAGGATATTTTTTTTATTTCTGTTTTTTAAAGCTATTATGCCTCTTGCCAGTGTCGAATTAAATACTTTGGAGTTGCTGAAGTAAAAATAACACTTAAATAACTTTTTTAGTTAAAAATTTAAAGCAGGTCTTAACTAAAAGTGCCAATATTTGCCAAAGAGAACCTAAAACTATTTTAGCAACCAATTGACCTTTTGTATATCTAGTCTGCATTTAAAAAAGTCAAATAAAAGAGAACTTTGGCCTATCTAAGATGATATTTACTCAAAAGAACAAATTAATTAGTAGCACTAATTAACGTAGAGTGGGCCAGCCTCCCACTAGGTGGAGCGACGATCTGGTGAAGGTCGCGGGAGGCGCCTGGATGCGGGCAGCGCAGGACCGTTCTTTGTGCAAATCCTTGGGGGAAGCCTTTGTCCAGCAGTGGACGTCATTTGGCTAAAACGAAATAATTAACGTCAGAATTGATATTTTCGTACACGCTTTTATATGAACGTCAGTCGTTATTTTATATAAGCTGATAAATCCTGGCTTTGGCAGCTTCCTTAATTTTATCTGGCAAGGCGTTGGAACGGTCAAAACTATCTAGCTGATGAGGAAACATTTAATTTTATTACCCAAATATTTGTGCTATTTAGCTCCTAGTCCATTACATTATCCTCATACCTATGACAGACGCCCGTATTCACAAACGATGCTTTCTAAAGCTGCAAATCGAACGCACAGCGTTGAATACAGCTCTGTGATTGGTTCGTGTGTGACCCTGTGCGTCCACGCGCACTGTGAGACATAGTATTGTGAATACGGGCGTTAGTCCACATTACATTTTCCTCGTACCTATGACATACGCCCGTATTCACAAACGATGCTTGCTTAAGTGACGCAGCAAATCGAGCACAGCGTTGAATACAGCTCTGTGATCGGTTCGTGTGTGACCCTGTGCGTCCACGCGCAGTGAGACATACGCCCGTAATCCGTATTCACAAACGATGCTGGCCTAAGTGAAACAGCAAATCTAATGCAATTGGTTCGTGTGTGACCCTGTGCGTCCACGCGCACTGTGAGACATAGTATTGTGAATACGGGCGTTAGTCCATTACATTTTTCTCATACCTATGACATTCAAAATGGCCTCCCTTGTACAGTCGGACCGCGGGCGGATCGCGTGCGTTTAAACTGACTGCAAATTGCAGGTGTGTTCTGCAGACCGCTGCAGGGTGACCATGGTTAAACTGTTTTTAATTTATTTATTCAAAGCAATTGTATACCCAAATCAATTACCTCTTTACATTGCATAATGAATGTGGAATTTTAATTTTGCAAAAAAATATATACTTTATCTGTTTAAGTTACTAATAATAACAGTAAACTCATATTAAAAAATTCAACCTTACAAAAAATGTGGTCTGTTTTTTTAATAATGAAAAAGTTTCATTCATAGTCAACCTATAGCGGTTTTATTGTTCTCAATTTGATCAAAAGAAACATTTACAATCATTATGCCTAGATCACCATCATACATTATGCTCAATTATTATATCATTAAAGTATTTAAGACAATAATCTAAATAGCGACGAAAAACCATCAAATGCTCAACATCGCTTTCATAAACAATAAGCTTTCCAAAGCAATCTAAACAGCAATAAATTATGTAAACTAAGAGCATTAATATTTTAATAACGCAACATCCCAAAAAAGCAGTCCCAATACAACACGGGACTATTTCGAAATAGTCCGGAAGGAATAAAAATTAATGGACACCGCAGCACGCATGTACGGGCCAGATTTAAGACGTTCTCCCCTCACCACTAATATGACCTAAATGATGGAATTATCCACAACCCGCCATTTTTGTTTTACAATCCGCCCGGGACCGGTTCAGAGCGGTTAATAGCGGCTTAAACCAGAAAAATCGTGCTTTAAAATCGCACTGGAACACGTATTTAGCTTAATACGCCTTTTAATATGAGTGCCTAATTAAAAGTTTGTGTTGGAGAAAAATACGGGCGCATTTAGTTTTAAAACTAATGTTGGTCAATCAATTTAATGAACTTTCGGCAGCCGCCATTTTAGTTCCGCAGTTCGGGGTACGATTATATTTTAATGGAATGTCATTTATATAGAAATTCCTTGAGTTCAAGCTTGACCACAAGCTCGAGTTTTACAAAACCAGTTAATTAAACTAAACGCTAAAACTAAATAACTAACTTAAAATACTTATTATGCAACTAAACTCGTGTCAGCTACATCTGTTTAACGAAAAAGCATTATAATAATACAAAATAACAAAAAACACTGTTGTATAATTCTATTTAACAACAAAAAAGGTAATTTGCAATTGGCCTACTTTAGTTTTTTGTTACAACAATAGTGTCAAATAAAAGAATCGGTCTGATAATTCCTAAAAGATTAAAAACTGTTTAGATTCGTTCCACCAATGTCACGGTTCGGCGCTAAAACCTAATTACATTGGCTTTTTATTTACCACTTAGGTTATAAGTTAATTAAATACTTACTTATTGAATATAATGTCTCTATTTACCAGTTTTTTTCTCATCATTTTTTAAATAAAAGTAGGTATTATAGTAAATTCATAACTTTTTTTGTACCGGTAAAGAATCAAATTATTTTAAGCATCGTACAGTCGTCGTACTGGCTACTCCTAAAATCACAATAAAAGAAAAAAACTTTATATTTTTTAGCTACATACACTTATGTTTTCTTGCGTGCCAGTGTTGCACAAATTTTAAATCTTACATTACCTTTTCAACCTCGTATTCATCCTTTTTGGATTATACTGGCTACAACTGTACAAGCATTTGTAGAAAAATAAACATAAACAGAGAGCATAGAGTTTTTATTTCACTGCGCTTTTTTACGTGGCAGGTAAAATAAAATATTTTCAATTGCAACTTCGTTTGCATGGAAATCAATATAAAAGATAAAAGAAAACCAGGATTAAATCTCCATTTTAGGCTCAATATAAATAAATTGTACTAAATTATGTAGTACAATGAGCTTCTTAGTACCTACTTTTTGAGTATTGTAACATAACATACCTACTTACATTTAACTATATACTGTTCCTTACATAACCACGCTCTAGCTACACTATTTCTACTTTGTCTTCATGAAAAATAAATAGAGTATTTGCATAATACTCAATCAAAATCTACAAACAAACCACAAAGTTCAACCGTCTCATTTACATGAATGGGAAATTCAAAAACCAAATAAAGCATGTCCCGTATCCCCTAAAGGTAGTTATTCAAATACAACGCCACGCACGTACGATCCCGTAGCACCTTTCATTAGTACCAAAAAATGCTAATTCCGTACAAAATTTGCATGCAGCTGTCAAAATTTTACGCACAAAGTGTGAAATCGAGTAATGAGTCCCGGGTTTTGATTGTCGGGGGTTGATATAAGTTTGGAAACGTACGGGAGTTTGTTTTGGACGTGCCTGTTACTCCAAGATACCACGTTCACACATGTGTCAACTGAAGAATATTATCAAGGTAGGTACCATCGGCAACAGTGTTAACTATCCATTGCCTGTCATGTCGTCTCGTTCTATCGCAAAGAATCACCATTTGATGAGAGCGAGAGCAAAAACGGAAATGGATAGTTAACAGTGTGGCCGTGTGTACATAGATGTTAAACTTTGAAACCAATAATATACAATTATTTGAAGTATTTAAAATAACATCATCATCACATCTAAAATTTCGATAACTTTCCCTTGTTTTCTATCCGCTCTACCATGTCACTCTATTTACCGTCCACTCTCCTTAACGTCGATAAACGCTCAGTATTTTAAGTGTTGTTGTATAAGATACACGCTTATTGCAAGAATTATGATCACATGGGTCCTGGAACAAGGGTCGTTTCGAAAGGAGTAATACATCAAAAAATACTTCAGATAGAAACCAAACCTACAGCATTCGCTATTCTTACATCCCATCATTCCCATCATTGTGTAACACTGTCGTAAATGATACGACAACAAACTACAATTGTATTCCAGTTTGTGGCTCGCTAAAAATGTCCATTCAAGCTCTCTAATATTAGACGAGACAATGGACAAAAAACGTAGCCGTGCGTCAAATCATGGCATGTGGTGTACGATATGCAGGTCAAGAAACCTGTTTAAACAAGCGTTGGCTAGACAAGTGGTACGATATCGCTCTTAGATTATTAAAATTTAGTGTCCCCAGAGGCGGAAATCGTTGACGTCCCACCAGCCGAAACGACATGGAACTACAACATAGTATTTGAAGAGTTATAGTGATTTCATTCTAGCTCCTGCCCACGGGTTTGCCCGCTTTAATACGATCATCTTTCAGAGTCGGCAGAAATTTTTGATATCGCTGCGATAGCATTGAAGATTAAATCGAATTAAATACAAAATAAGGATCTTATCACTCGAATTGAAAGGCGACAACAGCCCAAAAATTTGAAATTATTAGCTGACCCGGCGAACTTTGTACCGCCTATATTCATCATGGATAATGTAGGATTGTAAAGGCGAAAGAATTTTTCAAATCGGTCCAGTAATTTCGGATCCTCTTAAATAAACAATCAAATCTTTTCTCTTTATAATATTAGCGTAGATTCCTATTCCTACGTGACCGCCCCAAAATCTCTCCCGTGTGTTTGCAAACTTATTTCAATAATAAACAACTCGCCCCGGCTCGTTCGCAGGTGTATCGGTAATGTTGTTTAAAAATATCCCGCACCATTAATCATGGAACCAACTTTATTAAACCATTCCCGAGTTAACAGTTGGCTCTTGCTATGATTTTTGTATTTGACTTACTTTTTAACGCTACGGTTTTGAAAATTTTTGATTCTCACATATTTATTTAGAGTTGTGGTTAAATGGAACCGAGCAAACCGACTGGCCTGGGAGTGTAGACTAGAACCTCCAGAATTTGGTTGTAAATGGTTTACCTACGTAGCAAATACCTACACAGGTGCAAAGCTATGTTTAGATGATTTGCAATAATATCTCACCAGAACTGGAAAAAATGAAACAATCAAAATTTTTAGACTATGAAAGCTAGCAAAAACTCTTTTTATAAGAAGCTTGTGGGCTGACAATACTCGTATCTGTCGCATAGTAGTTCTGGAATGGAGATCACGTATCGGCAAACGTAGTATAGATAAAACGTCCCCTAACTCGATGGACCAATGACCTTAAGAAGATAGCTGGAAGCAGCTGTACGAAAAAAGGGAAGATCGTGCTTTGTAGCGTCTTTAGGGAAAGCTTTGGTTAATTTATTTTCGGTCAAACCTTCTGTCCTACTACTATACTTGACAAAATACCTCATCATCATCATCATCTCAGCCATAGGACGTCTACTGCTGAATATACATAGGCCTCCCCCAATGCTTTCCATGTTGCCCGGTTGGTAGCGGCCTGCGTCCAGCGCCTTCCTGCTACCTTTATGAAATCGTCGGTCCACCACTCCAGAACCTTGCTGCCCCATCGGCCGTCAGTTCTACTATGTGCCCTGCCCATTGCCACTTCAGCTTGCTAATCCGTCGGGCTATCTCAGTGACTTTAGTTCGTTTACGGATCTCCTCATTTCTGATTCGATCTCGTAAAGACCACAAAATACCTAAATAATGTATTTTTGCCTTATCTGGGAATAGAACCCAACACCCGCGGATTGCGAAAGTCCGTCACTCTAACCACTAAACCATAGAGGCGTCTATCAATTAATCTTTCAGACACTTTCGCTTCCAAATTGAAGGTTCGCCTCCCAAATAGAGTTGAACCTACCAAAAAAAACCCTCACGCCCAAGTCCGTGAAACTGCGAAATATGACATTACTGGCAACACCGTGACCAAACAATTTTATGCACTCAAAAGTTATTACACCATAGATTTCAATTAACGGGTCTAGCCTAAACTGCTGCTGTGCGATATCCATCTGTATTACTGGGGAGAGAAGTCCTTTTTGTCTTGTTCTTTAGATGGTTCAACTGTGCGGTAGAGACATAGTAGAAAATGATGTCAGTAGAATCACTTCTTGATATCTGGCTACATAAATACGTTTCGCTGCGGTGTAACTCTATCTTCAATAAAAAAAAACCTTAGATATAATGTAAAAAAAAATACCATTAAGTGCGCTGAGCATCTTCAAAAAATACTTTTTTACATATCAAATAATCTCAATACACAAAAGCAAGTTGTATGAGTACTAAACGTATAATAGACATATTACGGTTTTCGCAATCGTCGTTAAACAACGATGTTACCTAAAACATTTGACTCATCATTAAACGTGTGTAAGTTTAACTTGTTAAACCTTAATTACAGAGTACGTCATGCTTATTATTATTAAATTATCTGTTTGTGTGTATTTAAAATTTGAAAGCAATACTTGTAAGACAGACTCTAATAAAAACCATGGCTAATAAATAAATGCTGACACAAATGTCATTCTTAGACTGAACCAAATGAACCCACTGCTTCCATCTTTTTACTATGGCATGACAATTAATAAAGCTCATATTCGCTTGACAAGCCAAGGGCAAGGAATCCGTTAGGGTCTTTCTTCCTACCTGCTTGTTTCCAGTTTGGTTGGCGCGTTTTGATTAAAAATAAAAACCTGAATCTCCCGTGACACGATCTGTGGATCATTATTATTAATAATTCTGTTAATTATTGATGTGTATGAGACTCATTTGCATACTTTACACGCTTTAGGGAGATATTTGCAAGCTAATGGTTTTCGGGAATTTATCTAAGTCCCTATTAATATTATATTAATGTGAAAGTAACTCTCTGTCTGTCTGTGTCGCTTTCATGCCTAAACCACTGAACCGATAGAGATACCTACTAGTAGTTCGAGTCCCGGGAAAGACATAGGATAGTTTTAATCCAGGTTTTTGAGAGACAAAATTTCACGCGGGCCAAGCCGCAGGCGGAAAGCTAGCTTCAATATCACGCATTCGGTTTGTTTTTAACCAACTTCAAAAAGGAGGTTTTCATTTCGACACGTGTTTTCACATTTAATCATATTAAAATTGAAGTCTGATTAATACCTACTTAAGTATTATTAAGTAATATTCTAAGTATTAGGCTTCAAAACATGCTTGATTTATTTGTAACTACTCGTACCTATTTTAGTTTTAACTTAAATACCTATTTCATGTTTTCTACACGAAAAGTTTTAGCGCCGAGTCTTAACAAAAGCAATAAAAATATATTCATACAATAAATTATGAATAAATTGATTGTAATTCCGAATGTCCGCGATATTTATTTTGTAATTGGGCCATTTAAAGAATTCTGTTAAGTTTTAAACTGCCTACAGCCATCGTTGACAGGCGAATGTTTCTGTGAATTGAACCCTCTGGCTTTCAAAATAAGGTTCAATATTAGTAAACTTATCCCGCACATGTTTAACGATGTCTGATACAGATCATATCATAGTATACTATAATTCGTTGTCGGTTTTTTGCTGCTCATGAAAACGTAATCGAGTGCGTAATAAAATTAATTCATAATAAACACTGCAGTTTATGGTCGGTACAGATTTTTCTTGACGTTTTTTACGATGTATGATTTATAAAATGCACGTAAAGTATTATTTTATTTGTACCTAAGCTGCATAAGATGGTATGGAACATGATTCATCAAACCTTTTCTCTAATTATTACCGGACAGTATTGGGAACGTGCGAAGTGGGTGGAAGGGGTAAAGAAAACGATCGCTGCGTTCGTCGCGGCACAAATGTGTAACATTATGGGCAAGGGAAGCAAACAAACTTGTCTTGTCATTGTCAATGTTGTTTTGATTTTAATGTGATTGTGTTAATTTATTCAATTGTATTGATGATATTGTACAGTCGCAGAATGAAAAGGTTCGTCACCTTAGTGTCGGTTTTCGCTTGCACTAGGTACTGTAAGAGTCAAACCTGCCAACATAATAGTGCAAGAAACAGAGCTGCTAACATTTAAATAAATATGACGTTTGGTAACGAATAAGGTTTTGCTTGTTTATTTTTCTATTCCATCTGTGCATGTTACAAAATGTAGTTTTTTTTTTATATAGAAATAACAATGGCAGGTTGAACCAACAAGAAGGTTTTATTTATTTTATCAATCATAATAATCTTCTTGACAAGATAAATCGACTTTGATCTGAATAATTTTGAACTTTACTGACGAACAGTTAAAGATTATTTTCTCTAACTCGAGATTATTCTGTAACATAGTTTCAAAAGGTAATATGTGCTCGCGATTCGTTGAAGGAATCAATTTGAAAACTGACGAACCTTTTCATTCCGCGACTGNTTCTCAATACACTTTCTTCTTCAGGGTATGCTTATTCTAATGAATACATTATATCTTCTAACTTAGAAATAAATTTGTTGTAATATTGGTTCAAAGTTGTGCCTTCGCGAGTTACCTGGAAATCGGGCTTTCGAAATTCGCTGTTTTCGTAAGCAAAAATCCAATTTGAACGAGATTTTGTCAATAGACATTCCGTAAAAACGTATGATAATTACGATGATATAAGTCAAAAGAAGCTATAACTATAAATTATATGACTAAAATCATTTCGAAATCTGGCAAATTCTCGATTTCTGCATGAAAAATGTGACAAGTATGACGAAATGGGTCTTTATTTATCCAACGTCAGAGTCTATGACGCTGTGTCCCACGTGCCGCTATTCATGCGTATACGCATTTAAAAATAGTACTTTTCTCACGTCTAGACCGCGCTCGTCGATTTCTAAGTGAAAATCATTGGAAATATTTGAAAATGCGTGAAATAGTGCATTTACAGGCTGGTCAGTGCGGTAACCAAATAGGTTCTAAGGTATTTATACTTTTTCGATGATTGCGTTTTGTTATCAATTAAAAATGATGTTACGCTATTTTTGTTCGACGCGCTCTAATTACGGTTTAAGAAGAGGGATCCATACTCTCTAATCTGTGGAGGGATCGTTAGCGGTTATGAAGATTTCAATGTGTTTATAAACAATGATTTAATATTTACATGCATAAAACAAGTAGTTAATATGTTGCATAATAATGTTTATTTACTTACCTACTCATAAAACTAAAAAAATATACTTATTGTTATCATTATCTCACACTTATAAAACTTCAATTCAAAACATTATAAACTTTTAAATTTAGGTTTGAACTACCTAATTATAAAATGTGTTTTAAATAATAAAAAAAAAATATTTTATAAAAAATACCTAGAATTAATGTGAAATAATCATGTGCATCTATTAAGTAACCATCTAGCTATAGATTTGATTATCAGTTTCGTTCAGTGATTCTGGGTTCGATTCCCGGGCGGAATAAGGTTTTCTGGAAATTATTGACACTGATTAAGCTCTGGATTTAATACGTGAACGAATTCAAAATAATTTGAAAGCCCTTTTGCACTGCTAAGCTACTTCAGATCCCCACCCAATAGATCGCGTTGTATAAAATGTCCAATAATATTTATATGTATTTACTGACCATTTCTGGCAGTTCTGGGAGATAATATCGGACGAGCACGGCATCGACCCGACCGGCCACTATAAGGGCGACAGCGACCTGCAGCTAGAGCGTATCCAGGTGTACTACAACGAGGCCAATGACGGTAAGCACGGGACTATTCCCACCTCTCGTTCCCACTTCTGCAACTCCTGTGTAGCCGGGATCTACAGCTTGGCCGCCAATAACCCAACCAGTGAAGCTCAAGTTTGTCCCGGGGAAAGTTAACCTGTCATTGGACCCGATTTGACGGTGAGCACGTCGTATCTTAGAGCCACAGCACACATGTCTTTTAGCACCTGTGATCGGCGATTTATTAGCTTTTTAGAAGCTGACCACACGTTCCACACCGCAAAAATACCAAGCGCGGCGATTGAGTCGCTTTTCGGAAGTTTGACGCAGCGACTGCAGTCGCTAAAACGCATCGCGATGCTGCATCAATATGGTCGCAAACAAATCGACGATGCTAAAAGTAACATGTGTTTTGTGGCGCTAGAGACTGTCGCATCCAAAGACTACTATTGTATACTGGTCGCATCTGAGATAATATTGGACGAGCACGGCATCGACCCGACCGGCCACTACAAGGGAGACAGCGACCTGCAGCTAGAGCGTATCCAGGTGTACTACAACGAGGCCAATGACGGTAAGCACGGGACTATTCCCACCTCTCGTTCCCACTTCTGCAACTCCTGTGTAGCCGGGATCTACAGCTTGGCCGCCAATAACCCAACCAGTGAAGCTCAAGTTTGTCCCGGGGAAAGTTAACCTGTCATTGGACCCGATTTGACGGTGAGCACGTCGTATCTTAGAGCCACAGCACACATGTCTTTTAGCACCTGTGATCGGCGATTTATTAGCTTTTTAGAAGCTGACCACACGTTCCACACCGCAAAAATACCAAGCGCGGCGATTGAGTCGCTTTTCGGAAGTTTGACGCAGCGACTGCAGTCGCTAAAACGCATCGCGATGCTGCATCAATATGGTCGCAAACAAATCGACGATGCTAAAAGTAACATGTGTTCTGTGGCGCTAGAGACTGTCGCATCCAAAGACTACTATTGTATACTGGTCGAATCTGAGAGATAATATCGGACGAGCACGGCATCGACCCGACCGGCCACTATAAGGGCGACAGCGACCTGCAGCTAGAGCGTATCCAGGTGTACTACAATGAGGCCAATGACGGTAAGAACGTCACTTCTTAAGCCTTGATCACACGTATCGAGTAAACGGGCGAGACAGTACAATGTTTACTCGGTCGAGACAGTTGGGTTAGCGAGTCACATACTCGAGCGCTCGGCCGAGCACTCGGTGTAATGTTCATACACACCGAGTACTCGTCCGAGAGCACTGTCTCGCCCGTTTGCTCGGTACGTGTGATCAAGGCTTTAGAGCCACAACACACATGCTTCTTTCAGCATCGGCGATCGGCGATTGCCGCTTTTTAGAAGCTGAAAGCAGCGACCACATATTCCACACCGCATACTCAAAAACCTCGCCTCGGTAAATGAAGCGATTCTATTGGTTCTTTACAAACACATCCCTCGCTACGAATCCTCGCACATCTCTGGTGGAAAAGCAGCCTAATGGTCGTTTTCACCATCAATCTTAGAGAGAGTCACAACACACATGCTTCTTTTAGCATCAGCGATCGGCGATTGCCGCTTCATAGAAGCTGAAAGCAGCGACCACATATTCCACACCGCATACTCAAAAACCTCGCCTCGGTAAATGAAGCGATTCTATTGGTTCTTTACAAACACATCCCTCGCTACGCATCCTCGCACATCTCTGGTGGAAAAGCAGCCTAATGGTCGTTTTCACCATCAATCTTAGAGAGAGCCACAACACACATGCTTCTTTTAGCATCAGCGATCGGCGATTGCCGCTTTTTAGAAGCTGAAAGCAGCGACCACATATTCCACACCGCATACTCAAAAACCTCGCCTCGGTAAATGAAGCGATTCTATTGGTTCTTTACAAACACATCCTTCGCTACGCATCCTTGCACACCTCTGGTGGAAAAGCAGACTAAGTAGCTTTTCGGAAGCTTGACAGCGATAGCAGTCGATAAAACGCGTCCGAAGTCACTAAATCGCGTTGCTGCATATGCGATGCATGTTTTCTGTGGCGCTAGAGACTGTCGCATCTGAGAGATAATATCGGACGAGCACGGCATCGACCTGACTGGCGTACAGTCGGTACAGTACAGCCCTCTTATTATAAACAAGTTACAAAACGTGACGATTTCATTTCCAAATTGCTTCAAGGAGCGAAGTAGAACTCCATACAGAAGAACACCAGAGCAAAGACCTTTCAAATTCGAAATTAAGTACAACTTTCACGTTTTGTACCTTATTGTTTAGGGGGGCAAATCACTTCCTTGAGATAGCCCTTCCAATCATCAGATTCATCAATCAAACTCTCCTGCAGTGGACATTAGGTATTTAGGTATTAGGTGATAGTTCATCTACTATCTACTAATACCTAGTATCCACTGCAGGAGACTTCTATAAAAGAACATCTGCCCGCGTCGAATCGTCCGAATCTGAACGGCAAATCATAGGATGTAGTTCACCTTTATCTGCCATCCTGCAGTGGAGACTAAATGTCGTAAAGATGATGATTCAATTTCTATGTTATTTTCCAAGGTAAACGCTTCGTCCCGCGCGCTGTGCTGGTGGACCTGGAGCCGGGAACAATGGACGCCATCCGGTCGTCCGGGTACGGCCAGCTGTTCCGGCCGGACAACTACGTGTTCGGACAGAGCGGCGCTGGTAAGTCATACTAAAGTACGGCCAACGAGAAGCGATACCAAATGTAAACAAACCCAATGTCATGGGCGAACCCATCTGACTTTGACATTTATTTTGGCGGGAGAACGAGATATTACGACAAATACACAAGATGGGAAGAGACAGAATATATTGTCAACTCGACAGTCGTATCGACCATTTGTATCGCTGCTGTTGACCGTACTTTACAGTCTACAACCCGAGTTAACTGCGCACCTGGCAGCCGTGACGTCATATCGACGCTCAGAGCCCCGATTACGGTAATTTTTAACGTCTCCAATCCAGCCAGACGCGCTTCATCGAATCTGCGATACGATTGGTCAAAACATAAAAAAAAACAGCGCACGTCAGCTGAGTCAGCCCACTGGGCCCCGATTGCGCTGACCTTTACCGCGATACCGAACTGCACATCAGCTGGAATGGAATTGTAGCGTGACTGGAGTGTAGACTGGAGATGAAATGCGAATGAATTGGAGACATTAAAAATTAGCACAATCGGGGCCCTGGTATGGACGGGCGAATGCGAGAAGCTTGCTTGTTTGTAGAGGGCGGTAGAGTCGCGTTCCAGCGAGGTACGCAGTTAGCTCGATTGGGTTGTCTGTATCATGATGAGTAGAGGCTTATTTCAAAAAGATGAAAATGATTTCAATTTCACCCTGTATTTTAAGTTTTAGCGCGAGCCTGTTCAGTGTTGGGGTCTTCTCAGGGTTTTTAAAAGACGACGACGCAACGCGACACAGGAGTGTTTTCGGGCAAAGAAAAGAATTAAACACATTTCTACTTATTATCAAACATTTAATTTAATATTTTTTTGTCTTAATTCGACATTTTGGTCACCACAATATAGGAAGAAAAAAGATATTTATTTACATAAACATAGGCAAAACAGTAGGAAATACATCTATACCATAGGTCTATCTGCTCGCTGTGTGAGTTTAGATAGATCAAAAGTCGGATTGTACAGCGCCCCTAGCGGAAACTTTGAAGAACTAACATTTTCATATACCTACTACATATTTTTTAACGCGCTCACTGTGAGGAAGTTTAATGTAAACTCACACTAAGCCCTCTGTTCCACATGTTCATATTTTGCGTGCATGTGGGTGTTACAGTCTTACAGTAACCCTTGTTCGCCCTAGTCGATTAATTAGTCAAGTCACTTACTTTTAAAATATAATCCGTGTCTTCGGCTGGTGACAGTTGACCGTCGTCAATATGTGAGGAGCTTTGCATCGACGTGCTCGGGGAAGGCTGATGCAAATAGTGAAAAGGGTACGGTTGCTGATTTGACCACTCGTTACGGCGACTTTTTATATCTTGTATTAAACTTATGACACCTGCTTGGAATTGGAGTACTTGATCCTCGTCTAGTAACGCTAGTGAGGGTAGTAAGCTTTTGAAAAAGTACAAATTGCGATCTTCATTTGACGAATTTTGAGTTTTCACCTGATTATTAATTGGTATCGTTTTGTGACTGATATTTTGGTTTGGTTCAAGTCTTTTCTTAAATCTTTTCGCGAGTTTTAGGGGATTTTCTTGTGCTGGTCTTTTTTCACCAACAGATGGTTCAGGTACTTCAGCATCAGGCTCAATTTTAATTTCAATATTAGACATTTCTAGCTGAACGCTCTCCCTTGTAGCGTCGTGTGATCCAGCTGGTGCAACGTTGTGTGATACAGCCGGTGCAGTGTCGTGTGTTCTAGCCAGTACACCGTCGTGTGTTCTGTTCAGTGCATTGTCGTGTATTTCAGGCAAGTCTAAAACTTTCTTTAAAAACAACAACTGGTTGTGGTAACAGTATTTTTTAACATTCACCGAAGCAGACAAAGATTTTAAACTCCTAGTCCAGCTGTCTCGTATTTGGTTCCATTTCTTAACGACTGCCTTTACTGAAAATGAAATAAATATTTATTTAATACAACTCAAAAACCCATAACTTGATGATGATCGATCACAAGCAACAGTGGTTTTTGACTGATAACCTATGGGTTAAAATAATGAGACATGGCGAAATCGTGGTTCCCAAAGGCAAGTAATGAATAAAAAAAATGAATATGACACAAATGTTTGACATTTATGACGTTTGAGCGATATGCGTTTGACCACAGATATGTAGAGTCAGTAGAGTCACAGATATGGATTAGAGTAGATACAGCAAGTTGCTCGTCAAAGCGTGCCATTCCGATATGTCCGAATGGACATACATGGTCGAGTGATGTTCNTGTTGTTAATGTAACATATTAAAGCAGCAACATGTTTGCACTTGCCGCTCTGGTTATAAACGCAGCTGCATTTTACTCCTGTGACAACCCTAGCATGATCGATCTGTAATAAATGCAATGAATATTAATTTTACAACTTTCTTTAGTCATATTTTTAGGTTAGGAGATTACTTACGTTTAAACTTGTTTTATAGGGTGTCGAGGTCACCGATGTTTGACGAATGATGGTGGCTCAATAAATAACTATTGCCATTAGTTCTCAGCTCTTCTACATTCCTCACATGCTCTGCTAGCACCAATTTTTTTCCTTTTAGCTGAGTTTGGGGTTGGAAACTTATTGTGTGTTTTACACACTCAAAACCAGTTTTTATAATGACGTCCATTTCTCCATAAACAGTTTTTATCAAATTTCATTCAACGTACCATTTATTGTCTTTTAAAGTACATTTTATTTACTCTAATCAATAAAAATAAGAAAGCTGTTGTTATTTATTTTTTGACATATGCCCCTTAAAGTTTCGTTGGCAGATGGCGCTAATGTCGTGCACGTTCCCAATAATAAAAAAGTTTGTAGGTATGTTGAAACGAAAAACAGTTTTATCCCAAAAACGGTTTTACTTGGTACTGGCAAGTTGTAAGAGTCATTGCAAAGCCATTAAATAAAAACGAAATAAATAATACAAAAGAACAATATTTCCGAAATTCGAATGCGTTCAATTTTGAATATCGAACGCCCACGTCAACGTGTCAGCCGATACAATAACACATTGAATCGAATCAGCAGGATATTGAATCGAAATTCGAATGTTTTATGGTGATGCGGACGTTGGTTATCGGAGGGCTTATGTTTATACTAACCAGATAACGGCTTTCTGGATAACTTAAGCAAAAAACCGAATTTTGATAACGTTTATCATTATTTAGAGAAATAGGGTTACGCTATGCCTTGGGCCTTTTTAAGTGAATAGGTTTTTACAGTTGACAGCACATCAGGCTATATTGTTTTGTTGAAAATAGCACCTACCTATAACAAACACATAAGATTACACATTTGTAACTTCACATTGATACTCGTTGAGGGATAATCCCAATTGCAAAAGTACTCAAAGTCAACAGGTTTCAATAACATTTGAGATTGCCGAAAAATGGTTGACTATGTGTTGAACAATAAACATTTTATCTTAATGGTAGCTAAAAACTGTATCATTGTACTTCATAAAAAATACTGGCCATTAGTCTCCATCGCCAATTTAGATAATCTTTTTTAAATTCAGTTTGAACTTGGAAGTCTTAAAACGATCGGCGCGCCAAAAAGCACAGACTACATACAGCTTAACTACCTTAGCTAGATCTTATTCAGTTATAATACGTGCTATTTCACAACAAAAAAGTACAGGTCAACTGTACCTCTTTCACTTTTGTTTTCTTTTTTGCACAGATTCACAAACCCAACCGGGAACGTTTCCAACCGACAGTTTGTTGGATTGGACAACGGCATAACGTTATCGGTTTTGAACCACGCATTCTAATGGCCGACCAACCTTTTTCTAAATACCTGCCAGTTTTGAGACCCGATAGTTCTGATGCCCCCCGAATAAAGCATAGAAACCATGGCACTGGATGCACATGGACAAAACGAAACCGTTTCAGTTCAAAGTCAAAGTCAAAATTTCTTTATTTTCATAGACTATTTAAATAGTACTTACCTACAGTTACAAATCGTCAAACGTTTCGCTCTTAAGGAGCCTCTACCTACATGTCTCATATTCTTTTTAGTTGAGAGCTCGATTTTCTAAGTCTAGATTGTTGACAAGTCTACATTTGTCTACCTTGGACAAACGATTCACCTAGGTAGGTCCAATTTCGAGAAAAAGGTCAATCGTCAAATCCAACTGGGCTGGTAAACACGTCTTTTTGTCCAAAATACCTCAGTGCCCAAAGACGAAAGTCTACAATCAGTGTGTTACCAGTGACGACATATGGTTCCGAAACGCGTCCTCTCACTATTATAGGCCTTATAAAGAAGCTCAAAGTTGCACAGCGTGCTATGGAGAGGGCTATGCTCGGTGTTTCTTTACGAGATCGAATCAGAAATGAGGAGATTCGTAAACGAACTAAAGTCGCTGTAGCAGCCCAACGGATTAGCGTTCCAGAACCCGCTAAATTTAAAAAAAAAAGGTTTTGTAACAGACAAGAATAAGCAAATCCTTAATATTACTTCTATGCTTTCTTTCATCTCATGCCTTTTTTCGACGTAGGGGGCGGTTTTTACCACAGATAAGTATTCGATACTTCTGTTTTTGGGGTAATCTTAATTATACTTTACCTGTTTTAGAGATCGTGACTCCGATAATTAACTATTTTATTTTGGGACTTTTTGAGAAACTTTCTTAAACATTGTTCAGATGGCGATAAAATTCTTAAGGTTGAATATAGTCGTACTAATTTCGTTTTAAACTAATTTGAGAATGTTAATGAATGTTAATTTATAATTAGGGATGAATTAATTTGTAAAATTGTGTTGACATACTACATTTTCATTTCGTGTATTAAAATTTAAAAACATGCCTGTACATAAAATTCTATTGTAGGTAATACTTACCTATGTAATTAATTAATTTCTTTCTTTCTAATTAATGAGTGTATCATAATTAAGTTACTCTGCATTTAACTGTCATCAAAATCAAACTCATTTCTTTGAATAGTTATTTACAAAGAAACATTTTATATAGGTACGAATAAATGTTATAAATACTTTCAGGCGTTGTATGTAGGTCCTGTACAATATTGAATGAAACCCTAAGAATCATGAAAGGAAAGTCGTACAAATTCGCCTTCCAATTTTAATTAACATTTTGTGAACTACATTAATTATTAATACGTATAACTAATTAGTTGACAACCTTGACAGCAGTTCACCAAACCATCTTGAAAACTACAGGTGACTTTTAAATCGTTGGCATCCTTTTAAACTAAGACTACTCATGGTAGGTACATGGTACATTCCCTGAATATGAGACAAATCGAATGAGTTAAAATTTCAAAAATTAAAACTTGTACAGATGACAGCACATCAAACTTAACACTGTGGCATCTTATTTCGATGTAGTAGGTGTTATTCTGCAACAAAAATGTATAAGTAGTCTGATGTTGTTAACTGTACAATCGTTTTGAACTCTTTTTAAGGGTACACTAATACAAATAAATAGTACAATTATGACAAAAAAAAACTCATTGGATTTTTCTCATATTCAGGGAATGTACTATGAGTAGTCTTAATTTAAAAGGATGCCAACGATTTCAATTTCACCCTGTATATTCTCTCATATTAACCATATTGCCAATATTGCCATCAAACTACTAATAAACTGAAAGTCCCTGAAATTACGATAATTTGTGATGTTCCCAATTTTGTGGAAAATTATATTCACACGTGTTCGGATTTTAAAGTAAACTAGTTTTTCCGAACAATATTCAAGATTGGTTCAATGATGTATTCATTAATGTGTTTTTAATAATTGTCACCACCATCATTAGATCATTTTAGTCTCTATTGCAGTAGCACGACCCTCTTAATTCACTTGAGACATTTGGTCATTTTTAAATACTAATTCGTAAAGAAGCTTTTACCAAAGAATCTATTTTGATATGTCACACACAATTATTCTTCTTGTAGTTAACTACTTAAGTGCATAAATAATGCATTTTCATATCTCCAGCTTGTGAAATGATGGACTCTACATTCTAATATTTATTCCATATTGCGCACCACCTTCCAAATCGCTTTGCGAAAAACGTTGCCTTAGTCTTCATCTAAGATTCAATCTAACTGCATACCAAATTAATCCAATAATTACTTTTCGATTTTAACAATTCTTGTAATTCATTAATTAAAACTTTATAAATTGTTTCTTTGTCGAAAGTTATTCGGAATAAAGTCCATTGAACTAATGAAAACTTGTCTCGCGTTTCGGTAAGTGCATAAATGGCATGCAACGCCGAACTCTCGGCATAATAGTAACTTAAGATTGTAAACTCTGGCCATCGAACACCAGGCGAGTTTACCTGTTTTTTTATTCTAAAGCCGAAACGAAAGGGACGCAAGATTGAGTTCCGAGCGTGTGGAGATTCCTACCTATGGAAACGGAACGACCAAGACTTGGGGTGACGACGCCAACAATGCACAACCTATCTGGTTCTAATAACCGGCGGAGTTGTGTAACCCACGCGGAGTGTACGCCGGCTAAGTGGGATAGGCCTCCGCGAATAGGTAGTGTAATACGGCAAGCGCGCGCGGACTGGCAACGTGCGCCGCGCATTCTTCACCAATCCCAAGCAACTTCACGCCAGTTGCCCCCCGGCCGCGTGCGAAGACAGACGCACGCTCGACGCTCCCCCGAAACTATCGTCAAAATAACTGTTAAACAATTTAAAGTGTTACAAATCGATTCGCACCGCGAAATTTGACAGTGTAAAAGTGATGACAAGTGACGCGTGCCCACCAACACTCGCCGAACGATGACCGAAACTTTGGAGAAAAAAAGTTGGAAATGCAATCGGCCTCACCAAAAAAATATATTGTGCTCGTAATGTAGTGATGTACCGATGGGATCCCAGTGCGACCGAAATCTTGTAGCTAGTGATGTGTACTGTGATATAAAAAATCGACAATCAAGTAGATGATTGCCGTTCGTGATAATATTAGTTTATTAGTTACCAAAGATTCCTGATGATCTTGTACATTAGTTTGTGTTTCATATTGGTAGTTTTAGGTGAGTACCGTTGTAATAGTTTACACACTATAATTACACGTTATCGTAAGATTTATTGGACCGGCCCGGGCCTCATTTGTGTTCTGAGTAATTACAGTTATAGGTCTTAGTGCACCGATAAATTGGTGAGTGATGCAAGAAATGGGAACGCTAAATTATTAGTCAATAAATCTTGATTGGAGATGAGGATAATTAAATTTATGAATGTTCATAACCACCTACTAACGCGATGCTTAGAGGCGAAGTCATTAAAATTTAATAGAAAAACTAATTTGAAAGCATTTTTAATTCAAAACGAGATTGGGATTATGATAGCAAAGCGAAATAACTCACGCTCGTCTTCAGTCGGAATCGTTAGAAAACGTTTAAAAAGAGATATTCAACGTATAATTTGGGCTCTACAATTAGTCATCTAGTAAAAAATGACATTGAAAAAACTGTCACCGATCAGTGGGACGTAAAAAAGATAATTCCTCTGCCACCCCTATAATAAGGGTTCAGTAAAAAAGCCCTTGCCATGAAATTCGAATTAATCGGCACATTTAAACTACCGTTAGAAATACACAAATGTGCCACAAGACATGAGCATTTTGAAGAGTGAAAGTTGAATGCAATTAATATTACAAAAGATAAGAAATTAACGGCATTTGAAAATAAAGAAGTACGCTTTGATTGACGACTCTTTTTCGTTTGACCCGAATTAATATATTGCAGAGAGCATTACAAAAAGACATCTACAGATCTTATAGAATCAGATGTAGAGAAAACAAAAACAAATCTATAATAATTAGAAATGCATTAGGTATTCGTAACGTCAGAAACAGAAATCTCATTTCCACGTGCATTAACCTTTTAAGGAGTGAAAAATGCGCTGAAAATTTTTATCCTCCCTAAATCCACCCGAGGACGTGCGAGCTATAATATACGGCAGACCGAATCGCAAGGGGGATATATACTTTTAACATAGTGCCAGTCAGAAACGTAAATTTCATTAAAACTAGATTTCTAGCTCTGAGCGAACTGACTTCTTGGAAAACTACTGCTCTTGTTGATACATACATGTAAGTTATATTCCTTGGAAGACTTCATTTAAATGTGAATGACATAGAGCAAAACTTACTGAAAAGGTTTGGAATTGGAATTATATTAAAAGAAGTTGCAAAAACGAGAACTTCAAATATTAAAAGTCCCGTTAACGTCCAAGTTGAGAAACAAATTCATCTAATTGACAGTCTCCGATGAAATGCTCTGAATCACTTTAAGAACTTCAATATCTTCCACTTCAAAAGAACGGTGCATCAGTTTACTCTATTACCTGTTTCTGAACTAGAAAAATCAAATTAAACTTTACCTTCGCGAAGAAGTCCAAACCATAAAGGCACTTCGTATCATAAACTAACCGGGAAACATTGTGGAGTAACTTTACAGCATACGAAGTATATCTTCATACTTCAGATAACAAAAATATGTGTTCACCCTGGTCTAGCTAATAGCAAAAATCCGGCTCGAAGGGCCATTAGCTTGGAACCAAACAAAACTAATTTACGATATCGAATCAATTAAGTATAAATTACACGTTGAGCTGCGAGTCTCGTGTGTAATTCAATTATGAGAAAAAAGGTGTGAGGCTCATAAAAACGATTACCATTAATAAAGGAATCTCACGGAATAATAATACAAAAGCCTCAGGTTCAGATGAAGCGTTGTCTGATTTTTCGTATTCCTCATTGAAATTATTCTTGTCGGACGGACGAAAATAAACGGTTGATCGCATATTTAATACTGCATAAATCAAAGATACTCTAAAACATTCAGTGAATATAAGATGAGACAATTCACAGTTATTTATTTACGCTATCAAATCTTGGCCTGCGGTCAGAAGCGATGTTGCATCTTAGCTTCGCGAACGCCTAGCGCCATCTCTCGGCGAGTAGACGAACTAAAGTCGTAAATGTTTTAACACTTCGTTTTATTGCTGTGTACTAGACAGATTGATGGCCGAATTAGATGAAATAATTCATTATCGACTCGTAAACTTCTAAAAAGTAAAGGGATTAGTTTATAGAAAGTTAGTTAATTTGATTGACTTATAGAAAGTTAAATAAATAAGTACGAGTAGGTAGTTGTTATTTGTCGTGAATGAATCCGATTGATATTTTATTTTGTTTAAAAAATATTTACAAGTTGGTGACATCTTTTTGCTAAACTGCATGCAAAAATATAATATCTGTTATAACGGAAATTCGTGTATCATTAAAGACTTAATGGATTTTATTCATCGCCTGAAGCAAAATTAATTTTAACCCATTTCAGTTTTGTATCAAGATTTTTTAAATCAATTATAAAGTCACTTTCCAAAAAGGTGCTCTTTCATTTCACCTTTCTCTTGAATATTTCCTAAAAATATCTGACATTTTTGTTTCTGTAATCGGAACAACAGAAAATACGGAGGTTGGTCTTCAAAAATAACTTATCCTATACGTAGTTTAAGAAACTCATGGGTTTTTGGGTTATTTATATACCTCGTTACAAACGAACACGAGCGGTGGCGATCGTGTTGCAAGTGGTATTTATCCTAAATCTAGTTAAATGTGACTGGCGCGCCGTCAATTAGTACGTAGTTCGATTTAATATGGCCGTGCATCTGGTAGGGTTGCCAGTGATAAGTATAATTTATTGAAGAGAAGAAGAGAATGTTTATATATACAAATAATAATAAATACTCTTTATTGTACACCAAAGAACAGAACTGAAAGAAAAGGAACACACAAGGTACAACTAGGCGGTCTTATTAAACATTATAATAAACAAAAAAGCGTTTGTTCGTTTTAGCCAAATGACGTCCACTGTTGGACTAAACAAAACATAAATATAATTTACAAAAGTATTACTATTATTCGTTGTTTAGTTATTAGGAAACCCCAAAATGCAATAATTTGCATTATAACTTATTTTTTGTTTGAAACCAAAAATTATTGTTTGTTTTTGTAAAAGCGGTTGGGGACTCTGAATCGGTTAAAGTATGGACCCTTTTTGATATTGATACTTTATCGTTGACAAATAGAAGCCAGAACACGTGGTATTTATTGAACGATTAGATTATTGACGTAGAATTATGATTAAAAAAAATAGTGGCATATTATAAGGTTTTAATGTAGACTGAAACTTTATAAAATTAGTTTATTACGCTTATTGTGTAGAATAGTAGAATTATATTTTGAGTTGCGTACATGAGACTAAAAATTATAAAATATGTAAATGTTTATTCCTCACTATAAGAAAGTGTAATCAAGTATTTACTGAAGTAAACGAGCTTTGATTGATGAGTCAAAATCCAGACTTAGGGTGAGCGATTATTAAAAACTAATTATAAACAAAACCACAGAACTTGCGTGTATCATCCATCTATCACGTCGCACACATAGTTGGCGTTATAAATTAGGCTAGTTCAAAACATCTGCCGGATTGCTGCCTAAATGCTTTAAAATCTGTTTTTAATCAACTTTCTTTGTGTGATTATTAAAAATTAATATTTCCGTAAGTAGTTTAATCTAAAGGGTGTTAGTATAATCCATGTTCATATCGATTAGTTTTAAGTATTTTTAATTATGCAAATCGTTGATTGTTAGTACTATAAAATTATAATTTAGATCTATCGCGAAAATCTCCAGTTTAATTTTTGCATTAATATTTCCTATTATACTCTTTCTCTCGCGTTTTAAATTAACAAGCTCTCAAAATGGAGATATTATTATCATCCGATAAAATTTCTAAATCTATTAAAAGATGGATCAGAAAAAGTTAAAGAAAAAATTAATTGACATTATCACGCAGATTATCTACAGCTTAACAAAACTTTTTATTACGATACGGAGTATAACAAAACTTTTTATTACGATACGGAGTATAATAAAATTATGTTTTTGTATTATACTAGCGACCCGCCCCAGCTTCGCTCTTTTCGCATTCCTCTTGAATTACTCTATCTATTAAAAAATCGCATCAAAATCCGTGGCGTAGTTTTAAAGATTTTAGCATATAGGGACAGACAGACAGCGAAGCGACTCTTTTATTTTAAAGAAGTTAAAGCAGTAAATCCAGCATGTTATTATTACGACGTTTTTCGACAGGTTAAACCGTCGTATCTTACCTAACACCAAACGTCGTATGTCAACTATCGCATCGTCTTGACGTAAGATTAGTGTTCCTATGTCAGACAGCAGACACCAATGTAGCGAGTTGTACAAGTCTAATCCTCGAAGTGGGATCGTCAAATCACGTCCAGGATTAACTGCTTCAACTACGGGAATTTGGGGAAACGCGGGAACGGTGGGCGTAACTTTTATTGGACTAGTTTTGGTAAACAATACCCTGTTATTAGTTGGAAAGGCATAAGTAGTTTGGTAGGATTAATTTATTAATATAATATTGTAGACGATTTAAAAATAAGAAATCAAATATGTAAAATAATCTTTATACATCTCGGAGGTGTAATAAGGTGAAATGAATGCTTTATTCGTAAAGATAAGTAAAATATAAAAGTGACATCACAATCAATGAAATGAAAACACGGAGATAACTTTCTGTTTCTAACGTAATTTCATACTAGTCTTTAAGATTAAATTAAAGAATAATAATAGGTAATCCATAACCTAATTATAATGACTATCAAAGTTAAGACTTAGAGAATCAACTTAGTGTGTTTAGTCTCTTGAACTTTTAAACCGATTTTTTTCATTGAAAAAAATAGATTTAACGACAATTGACAGCCCTAGTAAGCCCACATATACATTGACTGGCACAACATAATTTTCCTAGCAAGCTAATTAATGTTATTTCCAACTATGCTCTCGTCTAACTAATCAATTAGTCATTATTGTGGTTTTTATTTATATCAAGATCTGAAGATCTGATAACTGATTTTATTGCTTTGAAAGTCGTAATTTATGTTTTTGCAGCGACTCACTTCAAGGTATTGAGTTACGATTTAAGATCGTATCTTTGAAGCAGGTGATTTTTTACTGCTTGTTGATGTCCATAACCTGTTTAATAATAAATTTATATAATCTTTAACACAATTCAAGATAGCAAACACTGAAATCCTATTGTGATTGTTACACGATATTATTAAAACTATGTTAATTATTTCCACACAAGTTGAACATTAGTTCAAAGTATCATATTCATATTAAATGTCACTAAAACTAGTTTTCAACGCGCGTGTAAGTTTTATGAGTAAGGGGTGTCTATAAACCATAAATTATTTATAAAATACTGTACCTACTTTACTTACACCCTTTTACCGTAAAAGCTTAAGTAAGGTTCAAACTAACGCCCTCTAGTGGTGAGTAGCAGATTCATCAAGGGCATTTGAAAACTATTTCATAAGTTATACTCGTAATTACTAAGAAACCGTTTAAGTTCTGAATAACATTAATGAATCGCATAAAACTATTCAAGCCCAATCAGATTAATCATCTTTTTAATTAATTCATTCTTAATCAATCAACTGAGGCGTCCATTAATTAAATTAATAAATGACTGTTATAAGATTGCGAAAATGCCCGCCATTTTAACGAAAAATTATATCTGTGAATAAAGACGGAGTTTCAAATTAAATCTCATAATCTGTTATTTATTATTGTTACATTACTTAAGACGGTTTCAGTAAAGCTTTGGTGAAATTTGCTTTATAATGAACCAAAAATATTCAAGGCATACTCCTCAGTAAATGTTAATGTTGATTCCACTTTCCTTGTTCTGTAAATATTTCTTCAGCTAATTAACAAATACAGTAAATCTGTTGTTATGATCCTAGTGAAATGCAGATGGTGTTAATTTTATTTGATATAGGGTAAAGCAAAAGCGAGTTATTATTCTCCATGATCTAGTTTTAATAAAAATTTTTCGACCCTGGGTGATATTCCCAGATGAGACACACATTGAAATAACTTCTTTTTTATAGTCTTATTTTTATCTCAATAATTATGTAGTGGGTTTCATTATGTCACCGGTCGTTATGGAAAGCCGTTGGGGGAGGCCTTTGTCCAGCAGGACGTCATTTGGCTGAAACAAACGAACATTGTTTCAAATGGATTATGTAGGTTAGGCTGTGCATTATGTAAATTAAAGAAACAAATGAATCCGCGGAATTAAGTCAGCAGTTACTTCATAATTATCTAAACTAAGTTACAGGGATTAACAATCAAAAGTGTCACAACTCAAAAAGGTGTATTTTTACCGCACCCTCTGACCCGATATTTCCAATCAGTCGGGCTATTTTGAGGTTATTTTTTAGAAAGTCGCAAACTGTATCAAACCGAATTAAGGAGACGTGACCGAAGCGCACGACTTCGGTACCGTCAGCAAAGAATCTGAAAAAATAAAAAAGACACAAATAAAAGGGGAAACGATCCTTATGATAGAATCACGACTTACAGAAAAAGCAGTTTTAATCCTTTTGTTGATCCAAAAAGCTGTACATGGACCGATGCCTTTGCGTTTTGATGTTGAAAAGACAAATTTTTGAGGTGATTCCTCTATTTATACGAGTGAAAGTTTTAGTCACATCTTTAAATTCAATTATTTTTTTACAAACTCTAATAATAATTCTGTCAAAATAAGCTCGACAACTGGGTAGTGGTTAGCTTTCTTGACTACGAAACCAGCTGTCGGGGGTAGGGTTGCCAACATTGCATCAGCGAAATATAGTATTTTCCAAAATAAGGTGTAAAAAAATATAGTACATTTAAAAAAAATATAGTATTTTATGGGAAAAACAAAAAAATAGACAAATATACATTTTTTAATTATTTATTTTTATAAAAACTATATTTTTTTGCAGTTCTTGCGCTGTGTAACAGTTTTTTGTATAAAATAAAAGTGTCATATGCTTTGTCACATTCAATTTTTAAATTAATATAAATCAAAAGCCTTTCCTTTCTGTAAACTGTTTTTTGATTACAAAATAGTGTAATAAACCAAACTTACTATGGCATGTATACCTCTAAACTCAGTCTGAACTGAGTTACGAGCATTAGAAGTTTGATGATTTTCATACTAGATTTGCTTTTTGTGCGCAAGTTTTGTAAGAAATTGCAACAAAATATTGCGCTATTTTTTATTGCGCTGATTCTGCTCCATACTGATGTCTGGAGCCTTTAATGGATGGTATTGTTTGTTTACACATACAATCTCACTATTTTGTTGCAATTTCTTACAAAACTTTGCGCGCAAAAAGCAAATCTAGTATGAAAATCATCAAACTTCTAATGCTCGTAACTCAGTTCAGACTGAGTTTAGAGGTATACATGCCATAGTAAGTTTGGTTTATTACACTATTTTGTAATCAAAAAACAGTTTACAGAAAGGAAAGGCTTTTGATTTATATTAATTTAAAAATTGAATGTGACAAAGCATATGACACTTTTATTTTATACAAAAAACTGTTACACAGCGCAAGAACTGCAAAAAAATATAGTTTTTATAAAAATAAATAATTAAAAAATGTATATTTGTCTATTTTTTTGTTTTTCCCATAAAATACTATATTTTTTTTAAATGTACTATATTTTTTTACACCTTATTTTGGAAAATACTATATTTCGCTGATGCAATGTTGGCAACCCTACCCCCGACAGCTGGTTTCGTAGTCAAGAAAGCTAACCACTACCCAGTTGTCGAGCTTATTTTGACAGAATTATTATTAGAGTTTGTAAAAAAATAATTGAATTTAAAGATGTGACTAAAACTTTCACTCGTATAAATAGAGGAATCACCTCAAAAATTTGTCTTTTCAACATCAAAACGCAAAGGCATCGGTCCATGTACAGCTTTTTGGATCAACAAAAGGATTAAAACTGCTTTTTCTGTAAGTCGTGATTCTATCATAAGGATCGTTTCCCCTTTTATTTGTGTCTTTTTTATTTTTTCAGATTCTTTGCTGACGGTACCGAAGTCGTGCGCTTCGGTCACGTCTCCTTAATTCGGTTTGATACAGTTTGCGACTTTCTAAAAAATAACCTCAAAATAGCCCGACTGATTGGAAATATCGGGTCAGAGGGTGCGGTAAAAATACACCTTTTTGAGTTGTGACACTTTTGATTGTTAATCCCTGTAACTTAGTTTAGATAATTATGAAGTAACTGCTGACTTAATTCCGCGGATTCATTTGTTTCTTTAATTTACATAATGCACAGCCTAACCTACATAATCCATTTGAAACAATGTTCGTTTGTTTCAGCCAAATGACGTCCTGCTGGACAAAGGCCTCCCCCAACGGCTTTCCATAACGACCGGTGACATAATGAAAGTCATTTTCAGTATTTTTTAAAATATGCTGCCTTTTTTGGCCTGTAGTTTTGTCAGTAAAGTCACTACAGTCTTTTAATTTAGCAAAGATTTCATTCAATATCGTTATTTCAGAGTATAGGTCGTCCATTTTGATACTCAATTTTTCTTGTAAATTTAGAACTTCTAATATTGTCTCACAGTCATTAAATGAAACCTCCTTTTTTAAATTTAATTTTTGGATTTTAAATAACCAAATGCTTTCACTGAAATCAAACCATTTATTGAGATAGTCTAAACATTTATCAAGAAACTAGCTGACCCGGCGAACTTTGTTCCGCCTTAATGGCAATAAATAACGGGATAAAAAGTATCCTATGTCCTTCTCCTGGCTCTAAACTACCTCCCTGACAATTTTCAGCTAAATCGGTTCAGCCGTTCTTGAGTTATAAGCGAAGTAACTAACACGACTTTCTTTTATATATATAGATAGCAAAAAAATCTTCTGAATTCCATAACTTTCTGTGGGGGGGATTTTGCTTCTAATGATTGCAACATTTTTTTTTTGTTTTGTAACCAAAAAAAATATCTTTTTTACGTTGTTCTAACACCGATTTTAAAATTGACATAATATGTTGTGATAAGGATAGAGACATGCAATTTTTAGTTTTACAAAAGTAATACGATAGAGAATAATACAAAGCAATAAAAACCACCTGTTATAGGGGCATTTTTTTGTTGATCAAATAACCAAAAAAACACGAATTTAAAACCAGATTTTTTTTTCAAAAAGTATAATTTTTTATTATTTGTTGGCATTTTCTGGGTATTTTATGTATTTTATTAGTATCGTCTGTTATTTAGCATTATTATTGTTTTTATTTTATCAGGATATACCTCTTAGTTTAAAAGTTATTACGTTTTCTTTACGAGAAGTAATTGGAAGAAAAAAAATTCTATAATTTTTTTTAAAAAAATCTCAAAAATTTTTTGACCTCTTTTTTCTCGAAAAAAATAGGTCTAGTTTCACATATTTTCATATGTGCACTTTATCGTGACTCACACTGTATATATTGGGGATCTTCAGTAATCCAGTCATACTCTCTTTTCCACTCCGGTTTATTTTATTTGGAGTCTTTTTGGTATTTTTCGTTTTTTAATCGGCGTTAGCGGCGCAATAGAATTTGACGCACTTTCGTTATCACTACCACTTTCCATACCTAATTTATATAAGATTTCAACTTTTCAAAAGAAATAACAACATCTAGTTGAAAACCAGACCAAAATATCGTTTCACGACGTTAAAATTTACGTTGTCAATTTGACATTGACCAGTTCGTTACGTGCGATGGGGCGGAAAGGTTCTGGAATGGAGGCCGCGTACCGGAAAACGCAGCGTGGGACGTCCACCTACAAGGTGGACCGACGACATCGTAAAGGTAGCAGGGAAGCGCTGGACGCAGGCCGCTACCAATCGATCAACATGGAAAGCATTGGGGAAGGCCTATGTTCAGCAGTGGACGTCCTGTGGCTGAAATGATGAAGTTCGTTACGCAAGCGTTCGGATACACGCTATCGCCTATCGGGTATGTTCACGGACCTCATCAAAGGAAATGGTACGTGCGCAATAGGTTATATGAATGACTTAACCATCTTACAGTTAAAAGTTACTTTAAAGGCGCGTTCTTATTTTTTTTAAATGAAGGATTTGTTTGTTGGATTTGTCGGTGTTGAAAATATAGTATTTTTGCGTACTATATATTTTTTCAACAGTATATAGTACGCAGACCCGAAATATAGTACAATACTATATATTATAGTACGGTTGGCAACCCTAGTCGGGGGGTACGAATTCCGCACAACGAATTTACTGTGAAATTCACGTGTTCTGCTTATTCTAGTTTGTTAATAATTCTGTCTATCTTTACAAATGATTTTGAATTCATTCATCATTACCTTTATCATCATTAGGTCATTTATTTAGTTTCCCCTGCAGTGAATCGGCCACGGCCTTCTCCAATTTACCAGAGGCAAAATGCGGGATTTTGCTTATACTCCCCATGCTAGTCAGGCAGGTTGAAAGGTCTGATGTTCGCATATATCTCCCGCCTCTTATCTCTTACATAATATATCATCCCATGTAATCCAAATATGTCTATTTTTAATTAATCATGATGAATGTCACTAAACTATATCAAACGGCTTAAAATTCAATAATTTATGACAGTATAGTTGTGTACGCATCCATAACTATGAGTATTTGTTCATGGCATCAAAGAGATGGGTTTGCGGTTAACGTAGTGGATTAAACGATAGATACTGATATCCCGGGGTGCTATTACGTGTACCAATAGACTTTGGCAATTATTGTTTAAATAAGAGATTTAAAAAACTACCTAAGGACTCTTTCACGCGGAGTCATTTTTAGTTTTTGCCATTGGAAAGCGCCCTAAGAAGAAATTGAGTGTGTTTTCTAAAGCAAATATTGAAGTAATCTCACAATCTCAGTGGGCGATCATAGGTGGTTGTATTGAAATACATAGAGTTAGAAAGGTCCGTACTATAGTTAGTCGTCTTTATTTCTAAGCTTAATTTCCTTTCTAGTGTGAAATTGCAAACTATACATTTCATGGTGACTAATTGGTGGCAATTAAGATCCAAATCCGATGATTCTATGATTATGATCTTCAGCATACTATATCTTACAATATATTGACTGATAAATGGACTAATTAAACCTGTCTAATGACATAAATCATAACGACATCCGCTGTCAGATATAATATGTATACAATGGTCATCAACTACTAATAATAATAACTAGGGTAGGTACGATAAAATTCTTTCTTATTGTAATACTCACATATAAAAAAATAAATAAGTTTAAATAAGAATTTAGAGTCACTTTCTCACATGATTTAAATCTGTTTGAAACCTCAGATAGCAACATCACTTCACCAATCGCCATTGTCTTCCGTAATAAATTCACGGGTGGCTCAAATGTTTGTTATTGAAGCCGATATTAATCTCGGATATGGGAAATTCCTCGTTTATGGACGAAATTATAATTAGGATCTGGGTTAATCATGACCGAAACTACATTTAGATGATATCGGTAATTAAGGCTGAGATGCCCGGCAACAACAGTCGTTGATGGATTTAGCATTAAATGTATGAACAAGTAACGAAGTGACATCACGACAAGGACAACACTGTCTGTCTTAGGTCGTCGCAATAACTGTTAGTGTTTTTCCCGAGGTGACATCCCGTTTTTTTTTGCAGGATCCGGTTTACGTGTTTTAATATTAACGTTCACAGTCACACGAATATCCCGTTTGTGATGTCCCGCAAAAAACCGATCCGTCCCAATTTAGAATTTCAATTTCAAACACACACTTGTATGTTCACACGACAGTCCAGCTTTGCAGGATCTATAGTCGGTAAAGACTAAAGACTTTTCTGTTGATCTATTTATGGTTTCTCATCTCATGTACGACAATTAAAGTTGAGTACTAAATTAGGCTGAGTTGCACCATCTAACTTTGACGGTAACTATGACGATAAGCTTTTTGTATGGAGTTTGACAGATTTTTGACGTTTGTCAAAGTTAAAGTAAGATGGTGCAACCCAGCCTTAGAGCATTTATTTGTAACAGAACAATGAGCCGCACTATTACCTACCGATTATGTCACACCCTGTCACGAACCAAACTTCATGACATTGACCTATGTTGTACCATTCGCAAAGAACGTTATATTACATAGAAATGCTCTATCTAGTCTGTGCTCACTCACTTCAAGATTTCTAGTAGAAGAAATTCCCAACGTTATTACTTAATTTATTTGCCGATGGTACCTAGGCTTTTTATTTCATCCGCTATCTTGGGGCCGCTTCAGGAACACAGCTGCCTACGTTTAATCTCGCTGTAATGTACCACTACTACAACTATAGACTGGAGATTTATTACGATTGTACGCCTGATGGGAAAGCTGATTTGCTTTATAATTACTTTTCTTATATATATATATTGTTTGTAAGTGATTGGTACATGAAAATATTATAATATACAAATTAATGCGCATTTTAAATAATATAATAGTTATCTTAAATACAGTATCAATTTGACTTAATACGTAACATAAACACGATATTGCTTTTAAAATTGAAATTGGCCGTATATCAAACGCATATTAATAGAGAATATTATTTTCAATTACTTCGCATTGCTTTTAGTCAATTTCCAAGTAAATTTGATTTGATTGTTTCACTTTGTTTATTAATTCTCTGAAAGAACCTATCGAATTTGAATCTAATAAAATCATTGGGTACATAGAACTATGTACATAATTGAACAATAATAATATCCTTCGCTCTCGAGCGAATTGTTGGCAAATATTTTTGTTTTTGACTATCAACATTGCTGATAGTTCTGCAAACAATTTTCAGTATAAAGGGTTTCACATTATTGCTTAGTCAATATTCTGACGAAATCATGTTTGTAAAACAAGCAGTTTTATTTTAGAGATATGGCGCGGCGCGACCGCTAGCGCTATCTGTTATCGGGTAGTGGAACTACATACGTGTTTTACGCTGTTAATACCAGTTTCTTAACTAAAGTTGCTCTTAATTCAGTAAAGTGTATTATGCCTCAGGGATACTCGCAACAGTTCTCACTAACAAGTGTGTTAAATACATATTACATTCCGCTGTAAATTAATTATTATATTTAACCATAGTTTACAATGAACCAGTGGTTTTCTGCAAATATGAGGTACAATTTTGAACAACAAGAATGTTATTCGTGGACATTAATTGCATAGACAGATTTGGACGAAACTTTCTCAGAGACTTCAATTATTACTTACATTCTTATAGGTTTGGAAAATGTAATATGTAACTAAAGTGTAATCAAATAAACAATTCTGAGGCAATGTCTGGCCCTCACCGTTTTCGAATCCGGACTGTCCTTTGGGACTGTACAGAACATGGCTACAAAAAATATTTATCGAACAAACAATAGGTAAAAAATGGCCCAATAACGCTACGCAAGCAAAGAAACACAAAAGAAAAATAATGTTTTCCACGTTCCTCCTTCATACACGGGAAAACAATTCGGTGTTCCTTGCCCCATACATCAAAGGCGTGTCATATGCTAGTCACCATTCTTTCCTTTCTTTTATGTTTTTTCTATGTATTTTTACACGAATAAGACCGTAAATAGGTTATTTACAGCGGTACAATTAAGTATATTACTTGAAAGGCTGTGCTAAACTGGGATATTACTAACTAAGCAGTTAAAGTATCAACAACTAATTTTTACGAAACTCCACCCCTATAAGGGGGTAAAACGGGATCCACGCGAACGAAGTAGGGCTTGCAATATCGGATAGTTTTCAACTCCGGAACTGATTTCCGATATTGGGCACTCAACTCCGGAATTCCGGTTCTAGTTCCGGAGTTGGTTAAAAAAGAAAGCGCCTCCAGACAAACACATATACGTATGTGGCCTCCACTTCAGAACCTTGCTGTTCTACGTACTACTATGTGTCCTTTCGATTGCCACTTTAGCTTGATAATTCGATCGCTATAATAATAATGTCAGGCGACTTTAGTTCGTTTACGAATCTCCTGATTTCTGGTTCGATCTCGAAAAGAAACACCAAGCATAGCACTCTCCATACCATGGTGTGCAATTTTGCAGCTTATTATAAGGCCTATAGTAAGAGGCCACGTTTCAGAACCGTATGTAATCTACTGGTAACACACACTGATTGTAGACTTTCGTCTTTAGGCACTGAGGTGTTTTGGTCGAAAAGATGTTATGTAGTTTCATTCCAAATGCTGCCCAGCCGAGTTGAATTTGACGTATTATTACATCTCCCTGCCTCACAGCTCGCTGCAGAGGAATCGCCCTCGTGCTCAGCCAGGCATAGACCTTCTCATAGTCTGAGAACGCCAGGCATATAAGCAAGTGAAACTTTTCGATAACCGGCTTCCTCGAGAGGCATCGAACCTACGCGCGAGACTATTCGTGATGGCTCTGAAAAACAGCTTGTAGACATGACTCAGAGCCAGAACCCAGATGTGTTTGTGATTCCTTAATAAGGCTTTTACCCCTTTCTTGAAGAAAAACACCACCAAGTCTTGTTCCGTGCCTCTGGCATTATTCCCTGGAGTAAGACGGAGCTACAGTCTCTGAAGGACTTTCAGTATCGGCTTTTCACCCGCCGCGTTCAGAAGCTCCGAGGTTATTCCGTCATCACCCGGTGCCTTGTTGTTTTTTAGCAGTTTGAGAGCCATCCTAATCTCGTAAGGGCTGATGTCCGGGATATCTTCGGTATAGTGTCGAGTTAGCTGAGCTCTTGGAACTGTCCTGTGGCTGAGCTATTAACAGGTTTGGTGACCGAGGTATAATACAGGATGTTGATTTCAATCCTCGCCATATTTATTTAGATGATCTATTATGACTTATATAAACGCATTATCCACCAAAAAAATTACAAACTAAAGTGGAATTTTTAGCGAATATTTTCCGTGCGAAATTAACTGTACTGTGGCTCGGATTACTGCAATAGTTTTCATTTGCGGCACCATTGCGCTACGCGGGTCGCTCGCTTATCATGTCGGATAACCTACTGAAGGAAGCAACGTAAAGTAGGTAGTGTAAATAGGTATTTTTCTTTGAATAACTAAAGTTAAAGTTCGTTTAAAAAAAAATTCCAAGTCAATTTTTTTACTGATTCGTGATCAGAATAAGCTACTTAATCAACTCCCTAAATATGGCGAGTATTGAAATCAACACCCTGTATAGCTGTCCATAAAAACTTTTCGATATCGCCCAGAACCCTCAGCTTTTGTTGAATTTACACTATCATCCGCTGTCTTCAGCTGGCTTCGCCCATTAGAGTTGTATCTAGCGAACATTTGGAGCTTTGGTTTCGCTCTATTGACTTTTTAATATTACATAATATTAGTAATAAAGTTGCGAATACATAATCTCAAGAATTTTGATACTTAAACGTTTTGAAAACTTAAAATAATTTATGAAAAAATTCAATATCGGAATACGATATTGGCTTCAGTTCCGGAATTGAAATATCGGAAAAAAACTATCCGAAATTCCGGAGTTACGAAATTCCGGAATTCCGGTATTCAAGCCCTAGAACGAAGTCGCGGGCGGCCGCTAGTTCGCTCATATGCTTTGTTTATGTGATTTGAAGGTGTTCTATAACAGTTGTAATGCTGTAACCTAACTGAGAGTGAGGTGGGGATTCTCTGTCTAGAAAATTCGTGCATTATTCATGCAACCATGTACTAATATTTAATAGGGAGTTAAACGAAACAAAGCCCATCAAAATCAGCGTAGATAAATGTTTACGTCATAAATTAATTGTACCAGTAACCCATAATGGTTACCCAGTTGTGGGGCAATTGTTGCCACAGTTTAACGCGTAAAATCCACATAAAACATCGCTTGTTTATGCCAGTTTGAACACAAAAAGTTCTTCCCAGAACAAAACGTTCTTCCCAAAACGGTGGTTGCTGTCAAAACAAATCATGTGCCAGTTGGCATATGGTTTCTGTGTTCTGTTTAACTGGAGGGTTTGTTGTAAAGGAAGTGTGTTAAAACACGTAAAGAGTAAAGATTTTATTTAAGCCGGAAAACCTGGAATAAATACTTCGTAAGTTAAAACTGTTAAAACCTTTGATAAGACTTTGCATAAAATAACGCTCCTGCTGTCTGTTCGCTTAGATCTTTTGAAATATGCAATGAAAAGTCAGTAATTTTATTTAATACAGGTTTTTAGCAATAGATAAGAGTGATTCAAGAGGAAAGTATAATTATGTATATTGCATGAATATATCATTGCTCCCGTGTGAAGCTGTAGCAGGTCGCTAGTTATAATGTCAGTTATTTTATTACATACCAAGTCTTAATAACATTGTCATATTTTACTCTTGAAAATTGTTATTCGCACGAAACAGAGACATAAAACCTATACTATTATTACTGTAGGCTTTTACGAATTTTTATATTAAAACCCTCAGCAATATGGGTTCCCGTTTTTCGCAAACTATATTACCATTGTAAATAACTTGAAAAATCGAACTGCCCAAGGCAGTATATATAATTTTCAAATTAGTTTGAGATGCGACTCTTAACGCTAAAAATTAAATAACTATATATTACCATTTTCTAGGTTTTTGTGACAAAAAATGTGTGTCCTTTTACAAGCTCCATTTTTTTTCGGTACCAAAATTCATCTAAATTGGAACAGCGACTTCAAACGAACAAAACTTGATAATAGTATAGATAATTATCAATCACTACTAAAGCAGGTTCAAAACAAAATTGAAATCCCAAAATGATAGTCACTCAAGTTTCTTATTCCAACCAAACATAAATACTATGGCATTAGTATACCATAAAATTTAACTTAGCGTCCCGTTTGACATCTAAAGCGCCGCCCCCTTACTTTGCGTCTCCCAAAAAACCCTCCACTTCCTATGGCATCCAAAAATAGGCTCTTAATGTATTATGACTCCGTTTGTAACGTATGGCGTGTCAGTGTGACCCTATTTATGATATATCTTACTTTCTGACTTTATTTTGAACTATTTATAAGGAATAGGAAAGATATTTTTCATAGTGTCATTTTAAATTTACCATCAGGTGGGATACGAGAAAGGCTTCCTTGATGTGGATAAAAAAATGTACAAGGTATCATCTTTTGATAATGAAAAGACTAATTATAAATGTAGGTATTTAGTGACATGCAGTTTCTTAAATTACTCGTATTAATTAACCCAATTTTATTTTATAGCATAAACGTTGGAATAGTTAATAAATTACGTAGTTTTGGTCTCTTTCTGTCAAATGCTGATTGTGGCATGTTGAAAAGAGACAAATCATTTTTTTAGTTAATCGCCGCATACAAGCTACTTTAAATATAATAAAAGATTAATTAAGTAGGTACCAACAATCTTCGAAATTAGATTCTGTTATAATAATTACCTACCTACTGATTCATCAAATCAAAAAACGAAAATTTGCTTCAACATAAAGAAAATAAACATTGAATTGAAACCCAATGACCTATTCAATCTCGTTTTATTTTGTTTGTCACATATGATTGCGTTTGTGATTGAAAATCAAAGAGATGTTACGAAAGAAATATGGCAGACGTTCACACAAAAAATTATATAAATACCGAATAACACGTTCATTGTTCTGGAATAGTGTTTTAATATTAATACATGTAACATAGTGAGAAAACAATGTCAATGTATTTCAGAATAAAATTTCTGAAGCGATGAATAACTGAATGTATGATTCGGCGCCATCTAGCGGGGAGTAGTCGTGTCCATTTAAGGTCAATCTTTAGAAACTTGATTGATGAAGCTAGAGACAAACTTAAATTTAAAAATACTAACAAAACATAACGAATAGTAAATATTATTATTATACCTAGTTGACTTATCGCTGAAAGTGATTTCTTCAAACATTAAACAGGTACAAGGGTCATTCCACAAAAATATGTCAACTCTTAGTCCGCGCCACATTTCACATGAAATATTTGTTAATGTTTTATTCCAAAATTGTTAAATAACAGCTCGCAATGTGCTTTATTCATAACCCATTTATATTTTTTGAAACTGTTTTTAAAACATCTTAAATTCCTTTTGAATGACCCAAAACGTCATTCCCTAGGCATGTCTGTACTCCAAAAGTTTGTGTTTTGGGACCCACATTTATAAAAACATCAACTTTATCCTTTGTTTTAATTAACGAATAATCTATTTAAATGTATATTACACCAAATTCTATTAATATTTTGCGGTTTCAATAAACAATAATTTGATTTTCTTTAGTTGAAAAAGAGTCTAGAGCTTTTAGCGTCATTCCCTCGCCACGGACAGATTTTATAATTTTGCGCTTTAATATGTATTTAGAGTGAATGACATTTAGTTGAGTTTAAAGTACGATACGAAGTTATCCTCATACTATACTGGCTTTGCGGTAGCCGTTTTTTGAATTAGTGCAAACGTGCCAGTTGTTGCGGAAAAATGTGTTAATCCAGTCACTTCGTCAGTCCCTAGTTAGTAGCTTTATTGATTACAATAAGAAATTGTATATAATTTAATTAGTATTTACGTGTGGTTTTTTTGGCTATTTTCGGCACATCGTATTAAGCATCTTATAATTTAAAGTTAATCTGCATTTGTGTTAAGTTTTACTCCAAATCGTCAGTCCCTAGAGCGTCAGGCCCTAGCTTTAAACGGCACTTGGGACTAAATTACTAGTTAGGGAATGATGTTTTTTATACAGTGATAATAACAAAACAACTACATTATGTATATTAACTTATCTATAAATGTTAAGGTTATAAGTTTTATACTTTATTAGAAGTCATATAGGAGTAATGTAATATGAAAAAATTGAAAATTATAATTTCTCCTAAAATAAAGCATAAAGTGACTGGCCCTTTTAGACATAACATAATTAATTAATAAACTATAATTTACACTAATAAAGTATTCAAAAGCATCTTAAAAAAGTTACGGACAAAATGACGTCGAAAATATACAGATTTCTATGGAATGACCCACAAACATACATACCTACAGACTGGAATACGTTAGGACTTTAGAAAATAAACAACTTATTACTGACAAAATTCCAATTATGTTCACAATTCGTTCTAACTACATAATACCTACTTCAACAAGTCTCAAGTCAGTCAGTCTTATACAGCGCGTCCCTGCTTAACCTCGCAACTTATAAATTCTAAGGCACTTTAATAAATATGCACTGTAACTTCCAACGGTTAACAACTTCAACTTTCTTTGAGTTTCGCTTCAACTGGAGTTTAAATTTAAAACAAACGTCCAAGACGGCATTCTTATCACGTCGAGGTGAATGACCTTTTGTTTTAGAGATAAATAAATAAATATTTTTTGACGTTTTGCTACAACAAATATTTTTGCACCACCTAGTAAAATTTTCGGTCTGGCCCAAAGGTCAATTGGTAGATAATGCTATACGGCATTAAGTTGGCCTTTTATATAAATACTAGCTGACCCGGCGAACTTTGTTCCGCCTTAATGGCAATAAATAAGCAGACTTTTTTTTTTAAATTTCGAACGGGTTAAAAACTATCCTATGTCCTTCTCCTGGCTCTAAACTACCTCCCTGACAATTTTCAGCTAAATCGGTTTAGCCGTTCTTGAGTTATAAGTGGAGTAACTAACACGACTTTCTTTTATATATTACTAGCTGACCCGGCGAACTTTGTTCCGCCTTAATGGCAATAAATAACGGGACAAAAAGTATCCTATGTCCTTCTCCTGGCTCTAAACTACCTCCCTGACAATTTTCAGCTAAATCAGTTCAGCCGTTCTTGACTTATAAGTGGAGTAACTAACACGACTTTCTTTTATATAATAGATAGAAGATTTATAATCTGATGTGCTATTGACTGTACTATTTTGGGATTATTAGAGATGCTTGGGAAAACATGCAACCGTGCATTGAAATGCAAATTGGAATCTACATAACATTAAACTAGCAAAATCGTTCGTTCGTAACTGACCAGTGATATAATAAAACTTTATTTTTAAAATATCCCCATAAATATCATGTCTTGTCACCATTAAAATTCAATACAGTGAAAATGTTTGTCGTTCTCTCGGCGTTTCAGCCAAATGACGTCCACTGCTGGACAAAGGCCTCCCCCAAGGTTTTCCACAATGAACGGTCCTGCGCTGCCCGCATCCAGGCTCTTCCCGCGACCTTTACCAGATCGTCGGTCCACCTAGTAGGAGGCCTGCCCACGCTACGTCTTCCAGCCCGTGGTCGCCACTCGAGAACTTTCCTGCCCGTCGTCGTTCTCTCATCAACTACAAAAGAACTGATAATATTATTCAAACTCGATTTTCATTTGTAAACCAATAAAACCGCACAAAAATCAGTCTATTCGTTTAGGAGCTTTACGCCATAGACATTTCACACGCGTGAAATTTTGAACACACCTCTTTTCGTCTTGTGTTCAAAAAGTTAGTTTCTATCATCACTGTTATGTTCTATTTTTAAACCATTCCAGGTTTTGTTTTTTTGTTGTCATTTTTAAATCATGTCAGGTTTTGCTTTTTTGTTCTATTTTCAAACCGTTCCAGGTTTTGTTTTTTGTTCTATTTTCAAATCATGCCAGGTTGCAGCTTAGCGGCCGTAAACAGAATATAAAATAACCGATGTAACAACAGCGCTAAATCAAACGAGCAAATGGATTTTGTTCGGTAACAGATATAACGGAATTACGCTTCTGGTTGCCCAATAAAACGTTGCTGTGTAAATAATGTTATTTTATTTTGTGTTTTAGTATGAACCTAAACGTTGTTTTTCATTTCTTATCTTATAAATTATTATGATCAGCGTTAAAATGAGGCCAAAATAACAAAGAATTTTAGAAAATTTTTTGCTAATTTTGTAAATCGCTATATAAATTCAGACTTTGTTAGGATACGTATTATTATATGCCTATAAAACTGCATGAATGGTAATAATACCAAAATACTGTATTATACCGAACTTCATCACCACACACGCAAAGTGACCCAACTCAAAATCCATCGTTTTTCTACATTTGCGTTATCTCAAAAACCATTTATGTGCTAATTTCTAAACTTGCGCGTTTAATGAAAATCTCCAGTAAAAAGACCCGGGTTAAGTGTTCAAGTTTCCGAGTTAGTTAAGAAGTGTTCACATTAAAAGCTATGTGGGTAGATTGCGACGCTATATCCTGAGGTAGTTAATGGAGGCGTGGCTTTTGTTGGGGACTTGTTAACGAGCGAAATTGACAAGTCTTAAGTATGTTGTTATAGTTATGGTTATGAGGAGGTGTAAGGTTATGCTATTTTGATTATCTTTAAATTAGATTTAAGTAAATAAAATAAAGGTCACGGGAAGAGCCTGGATGCGGGCAGCACAGGACCGTGCATTGTGGAAAACCTTGGAGGAGGCCTTTGTCCAGCAGTGGTTGTCATTTGGCTGAAACGAACGAAATAAAGTAACCTTATTGATAAAATGATAAAACTAGTACCCTTAATTTATGAAGGCACCACTTATCTTATGACTAGCATTAGTTTATCCTAGAGATTGCAAAATCCGGATTTTTCTTAAATCCGGTTTTCCGGATTTGTGTTACGTACAAATCCGGATTATCCGGATTTTTCGAATATTGGGTAATTTTTTTAAACCATCAATTTAATTTAAATAAAACGTAGTTTTTTTCAAAAAGATGTAAGTATTTGAAAAAAAGCGTTTTATTTTATTATCGCGCATGGAATTTATTCCTCTTTTTTCGGTTTGCGCTACAAGCTTTCGAAATTATTTGAACTTTGCATTATTTTTTTCGTTTTAGTACAACTCCATTTCAGAATAAAAACTTGCTTGTACCTATAAAATATTTTTTTTATTCTTCTTCTTGTCGTGTCGACAACAAACCTACACAGCGTCAGCACAAAACTCCGCCACAATAGTGGCGTTGTCAGTAGCCTTCATTAAATCTTCCTGCTTGCAGTTGTTTGGGCACGACATCATGTGCTTCGTCGACTGGGGAACAAAACCACACTTGCACTCCAAGTTTGATCCATCCAAGAATCCCCACCTGACACCTGAACAGATTGTCCTTACACAAGGTGGACCGATAACATCATAAAGGTAGCAGGAAGGCGCTGGACGCAGGTCGCTACCAACCAGGCAACATGAAAAGCATTGGGGGGACCTATGTTCAGCAGTGGACGTCCTATGGCTGAGATGATGATGATGATGATGACTTACACTTGCAAGGGATATTTGCCGATTTAGCTGCTCTTTAAAACTCAGCGATATGGTGTTTCAGAATCAGCGTCTCGTATAAAACTCAATGGCCGACTAGCGAATTCACATAAAATACGCATGCGGCATATCGCGTTATTGTGCGACGAAGTTCAATCAAAACTTCGCTTGTTTTGCATCCATGTTGCATTCAATAGATATTTTGGTTTATGATTTTATGATAAATTTTTTGGGGTAAAATATTCGAAAAAACCGGATTTCAAAGTCAAAATCCGGATTTTTTTATAGCCTCAAAATCCGGATTTTTCAGATATTTTCGAATTTCGAATAATCCGGATTGCAATCTCTAGTTTATCCTTAGTAGTATTTTCCATCCATCCATTAGAAACTTTGTATAAAACACTAGTATTCTAGCTGCTCACTATTCACGTGAAAGAATTAACGAATTCCTAGTTAATCTCATCTAAACAAGCGAAAACACTCAATAATATTGGTATAAACAAAAGCTGTCTACCAGTATCAATCCCTCGTTAAACCGTAAACAAGGCTTTGTTCTAAGCAACCGGAATAGGTAATCATAATCCCGGATCATCCCAAATAATCCCGATATTGTTAAATCTCCTACAGAAAACTAATTACGCTTCTGCATTTATATTTAATCGTCTGTTTTTTATTTCTCCGCTTTTTCCGAGTTAATTTTGCTCAGTCAAATATTGGTCCGCCATTGTACTTTTGGCTTGAACTGGGAATTTATTAAAACGGGCTCTTTTGTTCAATATTTAATAGGATTCCGGTAATGTAAACTTTGCAGGCTTAGGGTTGTTAGGCGAGATATTAAAGGAATTAGAAACGTTTGCGAGATTTGTGATCACTGTTTTGCTTTTTTAAGGTAGTCATACACACACGTTCGTTTATTGCGGAGTAGATACTAGAGGTTCTTGCTCCAACAATATTTATGCAATATATTCTGGGAGATGAGATATGAGCACAACTAACACATTTTCTCAGAACGTGTGCTCTAGATATGTGTAGGTGGGGTAAATGGCTTTACTTTTCTAGAAAATCTATGATTAACTCATGCTTTACGATAACATTCAACTTTACCTGCCTTATTCGCTCCTCATAATAATATAATTATGGGCATTTATGTTGAATTCGTCGTATGTAGACGACACTATACAGACTTAATCTTAAACACATCTGTAATCTATACGATCCTGTTCAAAGCATTTAAGACGTACATTACCACGCTAGTTTTCTTATGCAAAGTATATTGTGGCAACCTTGCTTCGCGCAGATTTATTCCGGTGTTGCTTTCGCAATGTTATCTCTGGAACTTACAGGATTCCGCTATTACCACTATCTTCTTTATTGCCCTTTGAATGCCTTAGTAGACGCGGGACCTTATTTATACGCTTTTAATATCGCGGTGTAGTGTGTACTGGAGGTATAATTGGATGTACGAATTATACTGCTTTTAGATATTGTATAGTGTTTAAGTGAACGCTTTTAAAGGCATTGTAATTTCATAGTTAAGAAATAAGCTATATATGATTTGATTCAAACAATGGAATGATGAATATTTGATTGTAGATGCTCTGATTGTGACAGATTGATGATTAAAAAGTAAATTGCAAAAATAAACTAAATATTACATAAAAGCACAAATCCTCCGGTTATTGTAACTCACCTTTTCCTTATCATTCGAACTTTACCTAAAGTCTTACGGATTCCGAGAAACCCCGAAAAAATGACACATGTCTGTCCCCAAGATCAGTTATCTCTAGATAGTCTAGAAATTATTTATGACACCCACTCCAGGGGCAAACGTTTTGAGAATATTTCACGAGATACGACTTAGGTGGGATATGGTGATAGGAAAGAATTTGGGACGGGAGTACGGGACATCTTGTTGGGACAAATATCCAACGTGAATTGTCCCAGATAGCGTAAACTCTATCGATCTTAAACATGCGTTTAGACGTGTACTTACGTGTCTTATATCGACTTAGATGATAAATATTTTTTTCTTTTAATATTTTGTTCAACGAACTTGTGTTTCTTATATTTTATCTCAAAATTCCAAACTGTACATACTCTTGAATTTGTTGCACGAAAGATAGACTTATAAATTTAAAGCTTACTAATGGAAGTTATTGAAATGGACCAGATCATTAACCTCCTATTATTGGTAACAAATTATTGTAGTTAGCTATTCAGTAGGTATTACCATCTCGATCACGCTTGCTCATTCAAGGAGATAACCTAATTTGATTATAGTATCTAGTTAACACAGTCTGTTTGTGAGAATCTGTTTCTGACCTATTTGGCTCGAGATTAGACTGAATTTTAGCAGTTTTTGGTTAATTCTATGCAAATTGGGTATCTTTGTTTGTAGATTTTTGCACACGACTGTTCTTAGTTAAGCTTAGAGTGTTAGATGTTGCGATATCATTTCCATACGTTCAAGGTTGATAAAGTTTTATCCAAATAAACTTGATAATTTGTTTTTATATTGCATTGTTTTTATCACATATGTTTCTTTAGTTTTCATTGGAGATTTCCCGAAGCTTTCACGTGGATTTCTTACATATTGTTCAAATATTATAAAAATTGAAATTCTAGTATGTGTCCCGAAATAACAGCTAAAGTCCCAGATTCCCAGTATTAAGACAACACTAGTTAAAGGTCCCCGAATCGAAGTCTTTACTTATTCACGTCTAAATTATCGTCCACGTATCTATCCCCAGGGATCCGGTGAAACCCGGTACGTACCCGGGAATCGGTGAACTTATAGGTGTAATTCCGTTTTACGTATGCAATTACCGGAAAATATTGACTATCGGAGGCAACGAATAGACAAATGGTATTATTAAAGATGGCTTTGAGCACAAAAATATGTATTACATTTTGGCAGGATTACGTGGTATACCTATGAAGTATCTAATAATATAACATAGTAATAATAACTGTACAAGTATGCCTATGTCCGTTCTAACGCAAAAAAACGTCTACAAGGCTCTCTTTTGTCCCTTTTCCTCTGCACCCAAGTAAAGAGATGCACTACCAATTACCATTTTGTAATTGAATTGATGCAACAATTGAATGTCTGGACTCCATTTAATTGAAGTGTTCCGTTTTTTTTCCAACCCTATTTTTATGAGTCACTGTGGGAATGTGCGTGCGCCGACGCACAGTCATCTTTAAGTCTATAGCAAAAGGAACTGTAATTGCTTGACGTTATTGTGACACCGTGACAATACGCTATTGTATCTGTGATATTTATATCCTGACTCCATTTTGAATTTGGAAATACAATTGTGTTGATTAAGGATTTGAATATGAATATCGTAAATATATCACGTCACGTGTCAGGTAAATAACATTGTTAACGTATGAAAGAAGTTCCTGATTCTTAAATCAGGATCAAGTGAAAAGGGGACGTCCAGGGAGATACGATTCTTGAATATCTGCTCTTTTTTTCTGACAGTTATTATTAACCTGATTATATTATCAAGCATTGAATCTATGACCTGTTTATGAGCCGACAATATACACGTTTCTTAGTAATATAAACATTCAAACTGTGAAACGATATATTATTTGCATTTCGGAGAACCGGCGTTCTTATAAACAGTCGGATACATTATATTTTATTATATCGGCCACTAATTCATTTCATAAAAGACCTGTACATGGAATTACGCAAATAAAGAGATTTGATTTGATTTGACATTTCTTTGACATCCTTAGAGACTATGTCGCGGGTAAAATATAATCTAATCTAAATCTAGCGTATGTTGTTGTTTTTATTCATCTTTTTATATTTCACAAATAGAACCTATATTATCAAACTATTGTAACTTACTGTAATATTTTAATTTAATTTATTATTGTACTCTAAACTTCTGATTGTAATCTGAAATGTTAATGTGCGAACTGAACAATAAATTTTAATTGTTAGCTATTTCGCTAATTACATGTCCGTTTTGATATAAAATTCCGCAGCTTTTTGCTTTCTTGGGAACCGACCGTAATTATATGTCTGACCCAAAATTACAATACCAATTTAAAATTTAATGTCAGACTACTGTTCTTCAAACCTCATAATGATTGATTCATCATTTTTTTGGTCCGTGACTCAGTGGTGCGAAGAGAACGGCCACTTCATTTCGTCAAAAAACCTTTTTTGAAACTTGGAATGTTCTGACAATGCATTTTTGTACCTCATCTGGTTATCAGATTTTGACACGTCCCTGTAAGCACGAACTTTCATGCTTTTATGGAAGTGATAAGGAACTCATAAAACTAGTATAAAATTTTATGACCGTCTTCTTTTGACTATGACCGTAGCCGAGATTCGAATTCGCACCTACTGATTGCTGAATCATCAGCCTTAACTGATTTTATAGCTCATTGTCGATTTCTTTCGGCAAAAACGTTTTTTTTTCTTTGTATCCGTAATTGTGCTCGTGGTTTATTTGTCATTGAGTTTTTATTCGACCGCGGGAAGTTGTGATGAAACGGTTTTTGCGTTCGCTTGCGGTTTTAATCTGTCACTTCTCTAGTCATCTTTTAATGTGTTAATAAATTATCGTGGGCGTCCGTCATCAGACCCATCTCACATTTTAATGTTTTTTAAATTATTTCGTTGGTTTACCTACAAAAATAATACATTTTGAGTTGCGTCACTTTTGTAAGAAGCTTCTGAAAATAAATAAAATTAAAAAAAAATATAATTGTGAAGTTTTAGCATATTTACCAGGTGTTTCATTTAGCCTACCTACCTACAGTTACCTACCTTGAAATTATCACTAATGCTCAACACTTACATATTTGTAGAGTAACTCATAGTTACAAACTTAATCGTGTTTTTTTTTATAATAAATAAAAAAGTGTAGCATTGTTGCTCTTCCTGAATTTTACATTACATTTATACGTACTATGTAGTACATAAATCAATAATGTATTTATTGCCTTCGAATCATCATTAGTTACAGGAAGTACATAGTATAGTCGACAGCAATTTAGACCATACATTTTCGCGGATTTAAAGTACCTTTTGCATCTACAAATATGCCAGTGTTATACCATAATGTGCTCTCGTAAGTACATTACCATACCAACTAAAGCAATTCGAACCAAATCTCGTAACTTATTCTATTTTGGAAAGCGTCTCTCGCGTCTTCAATGTCAGTCGAGATGAGAGTTAGCGTCCATTTTGTGTCGGCCATTTTTTAAAGTCAGCCATTTTTAAGACGCAGGCATCACTTGTTTTGTAAGCCTGGAGAAATACGAGCGTACGTTATAATGGAAATATAATCAGAAAGATTACTAAAAGAAATAATCGTATTATAGGTATCTTAGTATGTGTGTGTATATGCTGGATAATAAATACAGTCATCATGTTGTAGGTTCTTAAAGCAAGAAATCACAATCTAGGGCGAATTATATATCCATATTGTTTTTATTTTGTTATAACGGGTTATGAAATTTTTATTCTTCGTTTGTATCGTTCATTTTGAATTGTTAAAATTGGATTCTATCCTTTAAAAAAAATGGAAATGTCGCTCATATAGAAGCAAGTCTGTAAGTTAACGTGTACCTTTTGCAAATTCGCACACCCAGATAAAGTCTTAAAGAGTAGCACAACTTAAAATAATTCCAAAATAGAGTTATACATAGTGATAATCAGAATCTGCGTCAAAAACTAAGTACATGAACTACGCTGTCCTTGCAAAAAGAAATACATAATATGAGTTGTACAGGTTGTACTCCTCTTAATCCATGTGTGCCGAGCCAATGTGTGTAAAGACTAACCCCCTTACTAATAAAAATTTACACAGTTGTTGATCACTGTTTTAAAATGACATTTCCATACTAAACGTCACTTTAAAACACTGTTCAACGAGCGTGTCGTTTTATTAGTAAGGGAGTAAGTGTGTACTGTACCCACTTGTATTAGGGGCCGTCCATAAATTACGTCATCGATTTTTTGCGATTTTTGAACCCCCCCTTTACCGTCATCCGCATACCAAACCCCCCCCCCCTAATTTTGAATGACGTAATATTTGGGCGGCCCCTTATGGCATACAGTAATGCGAATGTACCTTTATTAGTTACGCTTTCTCGTCTGCCGAAATCGTACAATAGTGATGCGATTAGCGTAGTTACATATCGATATAATTTGCTCGTTTGGAATGAACTCCCAATTTGTAGTGATTCAGTAGTTATTTTATACATTTTCACTATTGCAAAATGTGCCTGATGACGGCAATTCTCGTAGAGTTTTGTAATAAATTGTCAACGAGTAATAAAAATGATTGAAATTGCTGTAGGTATTTATTGTACTCGCTCTACAAAAACATTTAGTTAGAATAGAACAAGTATTTTAAAAACACTGTTTTTGTGTTTACCACTTCACATATACCTAGTACAGGCAAAGCTCAAAAATACTAAAATAAAATGCTGTTTCCACGTAGCTACAACTTTATTACATACCTTGTTGTTTTATCGTATGCTAAAACATTTTCTAGTCTAGAGTATTTCACTGGAAACCAGTTGAAATATCATATGACCGGTAACTGTAATCGAGTTGTGCACCAAACGGTGCTCTGCAAACATTCCCAATATTCGTTTCGGAATATAAAACTGTATACTGTTCTTCAGTTATCAAAGCTATCGGTATTGCGACCGACGACCTGTAGAAAGATTTCAACAATAATAAACGTTGATTTCAACGTTTCGAATGTAATCTGTGCATTTGATTTAAGAAAGTTTTTTGTGTTTGGAATTCGATTTTCAAAAATTCAAATCACGTCCCTAGTGAAGTGGGTCACGGAACAAAGACTGGCCACTAACTTAACGCGGTGTCCAGAGTAAAGATACTATATCGACCTGGCGAAGAACAATAGCCTTTATCTCATTCAAGAGAACTTGGAATTTGATAGCCCGTGAGAAGCGCAAATACACGAATCGAAGACGATACTGGCTGTTTATTGTTTACGACAAAACTACCGATTCGAAAATGGAACGACATGATATTCCGTGTTCCAATTTCAAATTAAATTCTTTTGACGTCGCGCGCGAATATTAGATTCTTTTTTATTGGTATTGGACGTAAACGCTTTTAGCCAGGCAGTGCTTTTTAATAAGTGATTTATTCGATGAACTGAACCTTCTTTGTAAACACAAAAAAGTTTAACCTAGAATTGAGTCTTGTTAAGATTTTAATTTCGTTGAATTGCGGTGATAAATTGAGTAATTTGTAAGGAAACGTCTTTTTAAGTAACAAATGGTTAGTTTTACGGCAATTATGTAATGAAACGGATTGATCTGTCCCAATTGTTTTCATTTTGGGACGTAAAAGCGTTGGGCCGTGCCGAATTCTTCGAAACGTTCATTGTTTAGATAAGAATAATAAAGGCACTTGGAATGTTTACTGCGGCCATTGTCAGGCTTCAAATGGCAGTCTCTAAATATTAAATACTGAGAAATAAGGTCCACTTAGGCAATGCGAGCGATTTGTTTAACAGGCGTGCATCCGGGGGTTTTATTTCGTGGGAGGTATTTTTGTAGGATGTTATGAATTAGATCAGTAATTTAATTAGTCCCAAAAATTGCTTTGATTATAGTTTTAGTAATGTTTGTTAAATTGTAATCTGCTATTAATTAAAAACACAGTTAGATTCTTATTGAAAACTTTTATTTAGTTAAGTCGCCAATTCGCCATGGACAAAAAGAAAAATACAATTACCTAGAAGGAACTTAGTTAAATGTTTCAAACTTTAAACAACTACTAATCGTGTTTAACAAAGTCCGTAACTAAAATCATGAAACTATGTATTATTTGGATCTAAATTATACAACATTTTGTAATAACCTATTATGTCAAATAAAAAACTTAATTTGCAGACAATTTTGTATAACAAAAACGTTTTCCCACGACCAGCAAATTAAACTAATGATTATGAATCGCTAGATAATCTGAATTAACACTTTTTGTAAACAAAACAAAAACAAACGCTACCGATGTTGCCTTGTTTTTGTTATAATTTAAATGATTGTCGTTTCATTATCGTGGCTTAAATTAGGCCTTACTTATTATTTAGAGATTATTATCATATGTATTTTTATACGGTTGTTGTTAGTCAAAATACAGATGTACCTATTATCTAGGAAGATTACAGGGTACCTACTACAATTTGTGTTTTTTTGATAAGTTTGATAAGACATAGTGTGAATTATTTAAATAATTAATCCTGTATTCTGATAAAAAAAGTTTTAGGCCCGGTTTCCACCAAGGTTCCACTCCGGAGCGGAGAAGTGTTGGGCCTAGGGTTGCCAGGTGTTTGGCTTTTTACGGTTTTGTCCGGCTAAATATTGTCGTGTCCGGCCTGTCCGGCTTTCAGGCTTTTTATTTGGCTGCCGCGCCAGGCGAAAGTCGAGCCACAGAATGATATGAAGCGCACGCATCAGGATGTTGGGCAGCCGAATGACGGATGATGATAGTAGCACTCACTCTGAATTATGACACTAATTGCGGAGACGAGAATTGGAAATAGTGAACTCTTATTAGTTATTTAACACACTTCTCTGTTCTTCGCTTTGCCTTTGGTGGAAACCGGGCTTTAATATATTTTTACATGGATTCTTATTTCTTTTATCTTAACAACCTAATTCCTTGTTCCAGCCGACCCTCTGCCGGGCAAGCACGTGCCGCTGGAAAGTTATGAGAGCGAGCTGGAGCGAGAACACGCGCTCCCCACTTCGGTTCCCAACGCGGACATCCTCAAGACCAACAGCAACCCCACCTACCACAAGCCTAGGTAAGACATTCAACATTCAATTCAACCGCCTCTGTGGTCTAGTGGTAAGACCACCTGCTTCAGACGCAGAGGTCCCGGGTTCGATTCCCAGTAGGAGCAGATTTTTCTGTTCGGTTTGGTTCGTGGTAGGGCTTGTTCTAAGTCCGCCTGGCTAGCTACCACTACCACCATCTTACCTAAGTCTGTCGCCATAACAACAATGTTAACAGCATTGTTGTGTTCCGGCAGTTAGAGGTATAAAGATAGTTCCTCCGTGGTTGAGGATTCCGGGTGAAGCTCGCTTCCACCTTCAGCCTGATCATCACTTACCATCAGGTGAGATACAGGCCAAGAGCTTCCTCGTTGTGGATAAAAAAAAACAAGTTTACATTACCTACATGTGATTAATTTTAAATAACTTGAAAATTGCCCTAGGTAGGAATCGAACCCACGACCTTTCACTTGGCGGTCGACTGCTCTTACCGTCTGAGCTAGCTACATCTTAGCGAGCTTAATCATCATCGTTATTTTCATCATCATCATCAGCAGCATTTCATTTAGTTCCTCTACTGCAGGATTACGAATCTCCAACCCTTCTAATTTACTAGAGGCAAATGGAGGATTTGACCTACACTTTCCACTCTAGCCAGACGGGTTGGACAGGCCTTTTGTTAAAATATTTGTCCCGTAGTCGCTTTTTACGACATTTATTTAATTTAAGAAAAATAGTAGGTATAAAGAAATACTGTGTAATTCACTCCAGTATCATCTTCAGATTATTAACTCATCTTATTGAGTAGAGCAAATGCCGAATTTGGTTCCCACTCGTCGTAATTCAACATATTCGCTGAAATCTAAAAATTAAAACAAAAACATTTAATGGCCAATAAAAACGTAACAACTCATGCGAAAAGTTAGGTCCTAATTATGAGCCCTCGTCGCTGTTCTCAATAATATTATAACAGAACTAGCTTTCCGCCCGCGGCTTCGCCCGCGTGGAATTTTGTCTGTCACAGAAAAACTTTATCGCGCGCGTCCCTGTTTCAAAAACCGGGATAAAAACTATCCTATGTTCTTTCCCGGGACTCAAACTATCTCTATGCCAAATTTCATCAAAATCGGTTGCGAGGTTTAAGCGGGAAAGCGTAACAGACAGACAGACAGACAGACAGACAGACAGACAGACAGACAGAGTTACTTTTGCATTTATAATATTAGTTGGGATTTGATGTCAGATATCGAAATTTACGATCGAAATAACTAAATTGGTTGTAAATTACAAAGTTGAGTTTTACGACGCGAAACCTTTTTTAGATCGCAGGTGAATACCGTCTTTGATAGTTGCTATTTCTGTTAGGGTGCACCTACATTGCGTATATGTTGGCGAACACGACTCTATGTTCGCGTGAATCGATTTGGTACTTACAAACTTATATTGGTGATTCGCGACTCGACAAGAGTCGTTGTAATCAAAACATACATAAGTGCAGTTTATTTTATGAATGTACCTAATACGTAAAGACCTGTACAGACGAGGACTATCTAAGCCACAAGGTACTTTAGATTTTTCGATCACTAAAGCTTCAACCACACCGTTCTACGTCGCCTGCGCGATCTAAGGCCAATGACAGGTCGCGCGACCTATGACAGTTCACGAGACCTGTCATTGGTCTTTGATTGCGCCGTGATCGCGCCGGCGATGGCGATCTGCACGCGTTGAGGTTCGGCCAAACCAACACGATCACACGCGATCAGCCGGCGTGCAGCGATGGCGACCAGACTTAGGGTTCGGACAAACCAACGCGATCACAGCGCGATCAGCCGGCTTGCAGCGATGGCGACCAGACCTAAATGCATTGATCGCCATCGCTGCACGCCGGTTGATCGCGCTGTGATCGCGTTGGTTTGGCCGAACCTTGTGTGGTTCGCTGTTCGCTCGGAGCACTCCAATCTACAGCCACCTTAACAGTTGCTAATTCTAACGTGAGATAAGTTGAGATTTATACGGTTTTTACTGCCGCGGACGAAACTGTGCGGAAGGAATCAACTTTTTATGCGCCGCGTAAAAAACGGTGTTTAAGTTAAAAGCCTCTATCACGGTTTACGATAATGATTACGTTTCGAATGGAAATTACTCCGGTATTCGAGATTTTGCCGAATCACAACCGTGATTTGGGGAATGAATCGCGCACTTAATAGCAGTGGAGTTTTCCAGTAACTTGGCCCACGTTCATATTAAGCAAGTAAAGGTAACAGACAGACAGAGTTACTTTCGCATTTATAATATTACGGAAGTGCGGATGCCAATCAAATTATCGACTTAGTTACAAAACAATTAAATCAAATTCACAGCGACACAAAGTCATTAATAGTTAAGAAGTCAAGTTAATTAATTGACGCGCTCGTTCACAATCGCCGCCATTTTTGAAACTTCTTGAGAGTTCTGAAGTTTTGAGCGGGAACATTTAGCTTTGACGTGACTTGTTGAACTGATTCGTGAACGTAATTTGGATTGAGTGCTTTTGATGTCATTTATACATTTTGGCGCCTAAGCTTGACCGTTTAAGCGATAATTAAAATGGCAAAAAGCGCCATCTATGAGTAAGAGGCCAAAGCTTTGCACGTTTAAAATTACCTAAAAGCGCCATCTATGAGTCAATTATTGAAACAATGATTTATTATTTTTTGTTGGACTCTCACAATGTAGCACTATAATTAAGCCCAAAAAAAAATTAGTTTATTCTAATATCGCTCTAAACTAATTAATCATTATTTTGACATAATTATCGTGGCTATAAAAAGCCTACAAAAACCCTTTGTAACCTGGATAGTGTTTGCTTAACCTTTATAAAGTCAGACGCTTTTATATTAGGACTTTTTGTAGATTATTTCTTCAGTCTTTTTTGCTAAAAGGCGTGTGATACATTTGTTATGTACAGTGCAATTAAGTTAATAAATTAACGAAAAACTTTACTATTTTTATTTATTACATAAATAAAATTTAGATAGCTAAAATTTTCAGCAGTATTATTTTTCCATTACTTTTGTTTACTTGAATAAATTATATTTTTTCATTACCAAATCAAATAGTGAAGTTCTCCATTCATTTGGATTCGTAGAAAATTTTTCGATCAATCATTCTGGTGAACGCGAATTTCGTCAAAGCCAAACTTCGAATATTCCATATTATGGAACTTGTTCATTATGTGATCCGAGCCTTATTTGTCTAAAAAGTAGGGCTGGCCCATCGCGGGATTCCCAGAATAAATCCCGGGATTATTTTTTGGATGCTGGCTTTAAAAATGTAATGTAAAAAGCTACATAAATCCGTTATTTGTTTTTATTTTTTAGTACAACATACATATCTCCTTGTTCAAATCCAAAGTCACTATGTATCCATGTTTATTATAAAATAGCACCTATTACATACTACAACTAAATAAGTGCTTTTGAATGACAGTGTTAAGCTGGACGTGCTGCCGATCATATTTCAGAGCTGGAATCACTAAAACAGTTGTCGATTATTATTTGGTTAACAAAAAATTAAACAAAACGTACATTCCCAACAAACAAAACGCAATTGGATAACGACGAACAAAACTATATTTGCCGAAAATGTTTGTTTAACACAATGCAAATTAACACCACTTATTTGTTTCAACGCGAAAGCTTTATTTATTATTTACACATCGAAATTATTTATTAAAATACAAAGAGATCGCAATAGCTGAACGTGAAATTCAGTTCGCATTTAATTTTAAAGTAGATTCGTAGAAAAGGCAAATATTAATTAATACGTACGGTTGATTTCGCCAGATTTGCAATTGCATGGTTAATTAGTTAAATTACTAGCCAATTACATTTTATTAGTAATTATATTATCAGCTGATGGTAAATGGATGCTGTTTTATTTTTTGTTTTTTATTTTTAATGTCTGTTTTTACTATTACACTCCTTTTATAATACCAGTGCCGTAAAGCCCGTATCTCGTCATAAGGCGTGATGTTTGGAGCAATAACTTTTTAAGTACATTTGCATGTTTTAGTGATATTTTTATGTCATGTTTACTCATTCATTAAATACTGTGCAACATTGCATGACGATGCTAGATAAGGAGCAACATAATACTCATAGTATCGAGTGTTTTAACAATGCTCCTTTTTATCATGTTCGAGTAAAATACTTAATGAGTCATTGATACGTAGGTATAATAAATAAATACCACTTAAGTAAGTAACTGAGACTGGATATTGGAATTATGAAGCTTTTCTCGCTCATTCATTTATAAGTAGTTGTTTATTTATAAATTTTCAGATGCGAACTATCCTAGTTTCATTTTTTATTCAAAATGACATCAAAAAAAGCATCAGATGCCACAAACCGTTGTATCTAAACTTACCATGGTCATACATTAGCCAAATAATGTAAATGTCATCCATATCCTTATTGTCTTATTATCCCGCATAAATCCCGCACTTCCCGGGACCGCGGGCTCCCCTAGCGGCCCTAAAAGCAAAGTTCCCAAAGCAATCGAGAACAGGACTTGGAAGCATACCAAGTTTCTTGCCTCCATTGAAAAACTCTCGTGTTTTTGTTTCGGCTGTTATTAGAGTCCTGACAATACGCGCAGACATCTAGAAAATGACTTCTTTTGTTCAAATATATTTTATCATAATGTTTGGTTTTGCCCGCGGCTTTGCTCGTTTTAATTTTTGGTCTTTCACAGAAGGACTTGCGTATTTCCTTTCAGAACGTACTAAATACATGAGTACTAAGTATAATATGTTTCCCTGGCTCTTATACTATCTCTAGGTATGTCAATTTCAATTCAATCGGTTCAGTGGTAGGTATATGCGTGAAAGAGTAACAAAAATCCATCCATCCATCTTCAAAATTATCTCAAGGACCAATTCAATCGGTTGTGTGGTTTATACGTGACAGAGTAACAAGTATCTTCCATCCCCACAAACCTTATAGAAAGTAGGATTAATTTTGACCCCGGCTTCGCCTGAGTCAATTTCTGTATGCCTTCATCATCAGGATTCAGGTCATTTAGTCTCACTACAATAGCACGACCCTCTCTAATTTACTAAAGACAAATGACGGACTCTGCCGACACCTACCTATTACACAAACCTAAATTGTCTGAAAATTGCATTTCTAAAACGTAGGCTGCAGTCTTTAAAAATTACTTAACTGTACTCCGTTTTATACATAGAAATTTATTTTGTCACAGATCGTCATAAATTTTATAGCCTTTATGTTCTGGGCAGTAAACAATAATACCGTAAAGTTTCATCAAAACCCGTTCAGTAGTTTTTGCGTGAAAGAGTAACAAACATCCAGACATCCAAACTTTCGCATTTATAACATTAGTAGGATTTATAGCAGTGATTTCGTAGTAAAATTAATAAAATGTGCCAATGCTCAAACAAGTATAAAGTTACTCAAGTCAAACTGTCTTGGTGAATTATGCAAATGCACGAGTTATTACGTCCGACACGAAGAAACGTGATAATTCGCGGAGTAATTACCACAGCAAAGCAAGAATAGGCAGTAGGCTTACTCCAATCATATATTAATTAAAGCAATCTATACTAATATTATAAATGCGAAAGTAACTCTTGTCTGTCTTGCTTTCACGCCTAAACCACTGAACTGATTTCGATGAAAGGCATAGAGATAGTTTGAGTCCTGGGAAAGAACATAGGTTAGTTTTTATCTTGGTTTTTGAAACAGGGACGCACGCGATAAAGTTTTTCTGTGACAGACAAAATTCCAGGCGGGCGAAGCCGCGGGCGAAAAGCTAGTTATAAAAATAAAATCAATATACATTTTTATCAACTAATTTTATCTAGAGGACTCAAATTTATTACCTACTCAACATACTTCCCTCCCTTAGTTACTTTAGGGTCAAAAAGAGACAAAACACTTCTATGATGTAAGAAAGAAGTTGGAAACAAATAAAATAACGATGAAGTGTCGAATGATCATGTTTGTAAGTTTAAACTTTTTTCCGGGAAAAATACTGTTTCCCGAATTTATTTGTCTTTTAGTATATCGTGAAGACACTCAATTTTATAGTTTTAAATCAAGTCAAGTTACCCCATTGATAATAAGAAATTATTTTAAAAACATAAAATTCAAAATTCATTACTTTGCAGTTGGTTGCCACTGGCTATAACGTTATTCCTCCATTTTGGATCGTTTCGCGCGCTATGTTCAAAGGTTCAAACATTTAAATAAATTAACCGAAGTTACTGCATTTATTTATACTGTGCAGTAACCGAGTTGTAATTTGAGATTTGCATTATGGAATCCTGATGCAAACGTGGAATTCGCTTGGGAATGGCACGGCTTATTAACAACAAATCTTGGAATCTTCTACTTATCTATTCATTGAAATGGCTTTAAAGTTGTAGGTTTTGTTGAGCCTATGTAATCTTTTACAAGTTAAAACGAGCCAAAAGGTTTTGTTCTTATAAATCTATGTGAATCATACTCTACAGGGTGTATGTTCGAGGTGTAAGCAATACAGAAAAATGATCAAAGTAAGATCAAGACTCTTATAGATAAAGAAATTATCTGCCACCTCGTTTACATTCTGACCATGACCAATGACAACTTTTGGTTTAAAAGTCTGGCAACGGGACTATTCCCAGTTTCCCACCTCTAGTTCCCACCGCTGCAACTCCTGTGTAGTGAAGGTCAAGTATGTCCCGGGAAAGTTAAGACCCGCAACGAAATTAATCAGAAGAAAATAGGAGGAGTTCGAAGTGTGGCAAATAAAGTCAGGAAGGATCTAGCACCCCTAATTTTCTTGAATAGCTTACATGTTAGACAATATAATTAATCAGAGGCTTTGTCAGGAATCGATATTACTGGCCCTTAGTAAGCGAAAAGATACCCACTTCACTGTCCTATTTAGACCTCAAAAACATTTTTAAAAGCGTAATGTACAGCGTTCGTGACTATCATTCTCATCAATAAAGCCCGGCAATAAAAAAGAACACCAAACAATCAATTACGAGTTCAATATAAACTCTCGCAACCTACTTTCACCGGGGGAACAATAATTTAATGATTTATGAACCAGAGTTCCCAATAGTTGTGTAAAAGATACCTAGATGATTTGTGATTCTTTCCCTGTGTAGCTAAAATGGTGCGTCCATCGGGAAAAACGGTAAGGAGTCTTCCAGTGACTTGGCCCACTTTTAGCTTGGTCCACGGGCCAAGTCGCTGGGCCCACCTTCAATGTTTTGTTAATAAATTAAACACCAAGTCAACAAAAATCTACTCTAGAATCTTAGAGGTTGGCCCAATCACCAGTAGTAAAACTATTTAATAATTCAACCAGCGACATGGCCCGTGGATAGAGATGTGCCGCTGAGAAAGTTCTCGTTCCCGGCAATATTCCCAGTGAGAATATTCTCGAGAACCAAGAACGCTCCCGAGAATATTCTCAGTGTTCCCGATAGAATACATTTAGTTTTAATTTTAATTTTGTTGTTTATATGATATTATTTGTAATGTTTTGAAACTGGGCGTTAAGACTAGTCGTTATAAACAAGGCATGACACGTGTGAGTGAGATATTGCTGTCTTGCTCACTCTTTTCGTGGCGAACGCGTACCGCGGCTTTAGGACTCGGCTACGGTATTTGAACATCAGTGTGCCTCTGAGTTTTAAGGCCCTTGCCACCCTAGCGGATTGCAAGCGGATTCAAAGCGGATTTAAAGCGGAGCGGCAACGCGACGGAGACGCCGCGTGAAAATATCGTGAAGCTTCCCGAAGGCTGCCCAGCCGAGCTGGATTCGATGATTGACCTTTTTTCGAAGTTGAACCTACCTAACTGGACTGTTTGTCCCAGGTATACATTATTGTCAACAACTTCGAGTGTAGAGTCTCCATCTTTTAGAGGAGTGGGTGCAACACGGTCTTTAGACATGATTTTTAAATCTTGTCCATGTTCATTTTGAGACCCACTCGTTGAGAGACTCTATTGAGGCCATCGAGCATTGTGCCTAGATCGTCCACGATCTCGGCCATGACTACGATATCGTCTGTTGTCTGGGTGATGTGCTCGCCGTTGATATTTATGCTGAATCCGCTCTAGCCCAGAAGCTTAAAAACATCTTCCAGGGCGATGGTGATGACGTCTCCCTGTCTCACCCCTCGCTGCAACTGGATAGGTTTCGGGTCCTGGTCTTGAAACGGACTGTCACTGTGGCTTATTTGTACAAGCCTTTCAACACTTTAATGTATCGATAGTCAATTTGGCACAGTTGGAGAGACTGCAGCACTGCCCATGTCTCAATCGAATCGAAGGCTTTCTCATAGTTCACAAACGCAAAGCGGCTGATTATACTCCTTGATCTTCCATATAATCTGCCGTAGCGTATATTATTATGGTCTATCTATGGTACTAAAGCCTTTTCGGAAACCGGCTTGTTCTGGAGGCTGAAAGTCGTCGAGCCTGCTAACGTGACAATTCGTAATGACTATCGAAAACAGCTTGTAGACATGGCTCAGAAGCGAAATGGGTCTATAATTCTTCAACAAGGTCTTGTCGCCTTTTTTGAAGATGAGTATCACCATACTTCTTTGCCATGCCGTAGGCGTTATTCCCTCGAGGATGACGGAATCGAGCAGCTTCTGAAAAGCCTTTAGTGCCGGCATTCCGCCTGCTTTCAGAAGCTCAGCCGTGATTACGGTGCCTTGCTGTTTTTCAGCTGTTTGAGAACCATTCTAATCTCGTACAGACTAATGTCCGGGATATATTCGGTAAGTGTCGGATCAATCTAGCTAGCACGTATTTTCTATAAAAATGTGTCAAATGATCCGTCAGACAAGCTATCCACAACTTATCCAGAAGTGGCGAAACTGGCCCTTACTAAGCAATTGTGAAATATGTCCTTAATGTCAAATAAGAATAGTTTAAAAAACTAAAAACACGCTTTTAATTACTAACAGCACTAAAAGGCCAAAAATCATCAGGACCCTGGACATCATCTAGCATTAAAGATCTCGAAAAGACAAATCCAATGACCCCAAACTCGATGTGATTCCGCCGTTTCGTTTAGGAATTCCTTTGGCCACCTTCCAGTCCCATCATCAGACCAGCTGGTACCACAATATTGTATTGTCATCTAATCTACATTATAATTGCCAAGTTTCATGATGATACAAGACTTAGAAGTACGTGTGATTCAGATTCTAAGATTCCATTACATAGTTAGTTACATACACGACGACCTAATAAAAGCGTGTTAAAAACGAAAAAATGGACAGTTACATTATTTAATTACGTGTAAAAAGAAATTTCTGTCATCTTACATATCATTAAAACGACATTTCACGACGAAAAAAATAAAATATAATAAAGGTGCAGTTGCCGAGAATATTGCCGGGAAAGTTCCCGAGAATATTCTCGGGAACACTGGGAATATAGCCTTTCACTGCAAATAGAGTGTATTGTTTAATATACACTTATCTGTCGACTTAATTAAATACTAATTTACTTAAGAAAGTTTGTTTATTTCCATTTGATAAACATGATTCTCAACCTTTCTCACTTAGGAGAACGCTCCCGGGAGCGCTCCCGAGAATATTCTCAGTTGGGAGAGCGTTCTCGGGAACGGCACATCAATACCCGTGGACCATGCTAAAAGTGGGCCAAGTCACTGGAAAACTCGTAAGGATAGGAAAAAAAATTAAGAATTCAGTCTTTATTAGGCCTTTTTCATGGCACTTATGTCCGAAATATTTTATACTCGTAGTTTGCGCTACCACTACTTTGGGACAAAATGTATTTGAAATGACCAATTAAAGTTACATTAATAATAAAGGATTAAACGAGCGAAATTATCTAAAACAATCCCAAGTGTCATCCGCGCAGATTTACCGATTCCTGACTAGATCCGTTTTTAAGGCTTCCCTAAGCATGATTGAAACATTAATTCCGCCCTGTCAAAACGTTGATATAAATCCAGAATTTGGAAGTTGGTGCAATTGAAAAGAGGCGGCCATTGACGCTAAAATTGATAATGAATAACTAGTATTTTACCAAACAAGTGACCTGTTTGTTTCCATAAAAAACTTAAAAATATTAGTTGAATAAAACCTGCAAAGGAAAAAAAGCAATGTCCCAATTCCCGTTCTAAAAATTAAATTGTGCTTATTATCTATGGTGTCTGAAATAAAAACTTCGAAATTTCCGAATTCAAAATTCGATATTCACATTTAAAATTTACAATGCATTCCCGCGTTCCAAATTCGAAAGCATCCTTCCATTCCAATTTGAAAATGTATTTGCGTTCCTTTATCTTACTCCACCGGCGCAAGCTCGCATATTTTTCCAAGTATTCCCGAGCCGTCGGTTTTGCGCGATCATTAATCTAACCATTGTTTTAACTACACTCGCGAAACAGTTTTATTTATCTTTTATTGAAATGCCAGCTTGCAAGTTTTAGGGAGGTTTGCGTTAGGGATGGATTTATGAATTACTTATGAGTTCGGCGAGGATAATAGCGTTGGAGCAACATTTATTTTAGTCAGGAAAACCTTGATACATAATGTCGTTTTGGTAGGTATGATCAGGTCACCACGATGTGATGACGGTCTTGCTATTTTGCCTACAACCAGGTTTTTCGCCTTTATGTCTAAGTTTATTAGGACCTTTTTACTACGAGTACGTTAAAAATTATGCTCTACATGTCTGACTGATATCATGAATTTTAATAGATTAAAAGCATTTCAAAGATCATTTCATCTTGCCACGCTCAGCAAAATGTTTAAAGACATTATACTAAAATATTAAAACATTCACTTTACTGAATTACTACATCTAAAGATATTTTACTTTATGACGTAGTTAAAACCGAGATATTGCCGGTTCATTATTTCCATAACATTGCGGTTCTCAAAAAAGTCGTATAAACTTTTAAATCCCTCGCGGTATCGGAATGAGGGATTGTGCAATTCGCTAGAGTTACCGCTATAAAACTCGGAACATCCATTAAAATCTGATTAATAGTTCGCGCCATTTTTGAACGGATTTTCATCGCTCTGAATCGCCGCCATCTTTAAAACTTTTGGATGCAAGACGTTTTAGAACGATTCCACGGTTATTGGTGGTGTTGCTACTATATTTATTTTCGGATTTCCTTTATTTGATAAATAGTTTTCGCTATTCTTGGAGCTAGCGATATTTCTTCCATTTGTATCGAAACCATATTTTAAGATTTGGCTAAAAAGCCAAGTAAATTCGCTAAAGTTACTGCTGTAAAACTCGGAACATCCATTAAAATTTGATTAATAGTTCGCGCCATATTTCGAATGGATTTTCATCGTTCGCCGCCATCTTTTTGAACGAAATTCTACAACAGTTGAGAATTATTCAGGGCAATTTATAAAGAAAAGTATCCCCCCAATTTTTCAGTAAGTACGATGATGATAAATATATATTTTTTTAATTTCTTACTAAGTTTATTGTAAATTTCTCATTCGTCTCTCACTTTTAAGAGTTTCTATGGCGTTGTTTTTTGCCATATAAACTTCCTAACTTACTAAAATCATCCTCTTACGATACGTTACATGTTACTCATTTTAATCTAAGCTTTTTTTGTAGGCCATTAAAATGCAAGCCGCGGGCAAAGGCATAAAGAGGATAGTGCCGAAATGGCTTACTGCCAATTTTTCTGATTTCCATACTAGAATGGACCGAATCTTCTTGAGCCCTGCATTCCCAATAGAATATCTGCTTCAAGGACCAATTAATATTGGTCGATTAGGGTCAATGACTTAACAAGAAAATCTGTAGTTTGTATCAGACCGTCTGTGAGTTTGCGCTAAATGATTATTTTTGGGTTGAACTGGGCTAAAACAAATTACCATAAAAATCAAATGGTCCTAGATGAAAATCGGCAATTTTCCTTTTCTACACTATTATTATAAAGAGGAAAGTTTTGATTGTTTGTATTGAATATGCTCCGAAACTACTGGACCGATTTAAGAAGTTAGTTAGTAGGTATCCTACTTTATTTCTGATGAACATAGGCGATACGAAGTTCGCCAAATCAGCTAGTGTAAAAAATCCAGTTTAATTATATTATTCAGGACTACTAGGAAGCAAGTTCTTCTTCTTATTCGTTACGCTCTTGGCAGAGCGGTCGTGGTCACGTTGAGGCGTTGTTCACATCGGTTGTAGAGGCGGATACAACTCTTCGCACGATCTCCCTCCATCTCTCTCTATTGGCAGACTGTCTGGTGCAGTCACATAAGCCGTCTCTCACTGCTGCTTTCACTTGGTCGGTCCAGCGCATTGGTGACCTGCCACGCGATCAACACGGAAACAAGTTACCTAATTAGAAACAGTTCCTTTAACCATTAACCACCTATAAATATCTTACCTAGTAAGTACATATACAGGGTGTTAGGCAATTACCTAACTTGATGGGTTCATTTTAATTATTTTAATTTTCATACAAATCTGATTATTTAAAATGGATTTTGTATGAAAATTAAAAAAAAAATTATGATATCAAATTTCTGACTTCACCATACCATTTATATGCCCATGTTAACATGGGCTAGTGTCGGCTCATATACCCATTTACCTAACATCCTGTATTCAAATTATTACAAATCATTGAGTATGTACTAGTAAATAATTAGTATTTTAGTCGTCAATCAAATATATGTACTACAATTAATAATTTAAACCACCAACACAAATACATCGTTTTGTTTCGCTAAAATGTTGCGGTATAATTTTAATCGCAAACATGTTATGTAGCTTAATAGTTATTATTAATTCAATGTATTGTACAATTTAGTTATTCAATTTTATGCACATGTTTTAGTTAAATTAAACCCCATACTTCCAAATTTTAACATTTTAGTTAAAATGGTCGCTACGCTATTGAACATTGGATATTTAGGAAATCGCATTAAAACTAATTGCAATTGTCATGTTGCAAATATTTGAAAAAGTGGCTGATTATTGGCTCCGTGCACGATTACAGCGCTAACTAGCGTCCACAACTTTGTGGGCTCTGTCACATTGACATTTAGGTCGTATATTTGTGAAAAAATATCGAAATGAAAAAATAACAAATATTTTCAACTAATAAATTGTTGTGATACCACGATTTGGGTGGAAAAAAGGTTTTGAAATCATTTTGGTCATTCAAATCAAATGAGGTAAGTCCAAAAAGTGTGTTTAATTTTGATTGTGTCAGGGTTTGTTTACTTCATTTATAGTTGTAGTTTTACAGTAAAACAAAAAGAAAAAGCTACTTTAACGGTTTCATTATATAACAGTAAATATATTTAAATGTTTCTGTATCGCTAGTAATAAATTAAATATCGTTTTCAGATCGAAATGAGTATCGTTTTGAAGACCGGGTTTGTGAGAGTTACAATATCAAATTCCAACCACAAACCGTATTTAAAGGAAAGTTGTTGGTATTGGCTGGACAAGTCCGAGATGTAGAAGAATTAAGAACAAAACAAGGGCAGAGTTCAATAATTCACGCTCTCATCATAAGGCAAACATCTGTGCACAANCTACAGCACACTTTTCCGTGGCATAAAAATTAAACGAAATAAGCGTGCTACAAGTATTCGGCGACGTGTCGCGACCAGTACTTAGATTGCGTCGGCGCGGCACGTGGCTCCTAAACGGCGACAGTAGCGCCACTCTATTTTACAAACACAGACCTCGGCTCCCCCACCCCTGTCGGAGATCGGACCACCGCGTACTTTTACCCACCGCGTGCTGTTACCCCGAATGACTCTAGTCATAATACATGCTCGTATACATGGATGATTGTGTTATACTTTCATTATAATACTTAGTGGAATTACTGCTTTCAAAACGTGAATTAGAACTGGCCCTATAGCAGACATTTTCCTACATCTAAAGGCCTTTTAAAATATATATTGGTTATGGCTATTGGAGCGGGTACCACTTTCCATACATTTGTGCCCATCATCCTTTAACATCGATTTGTGCCAATAAATGAAAGAAAATAGACTTTCATGTTTAAAATAATATGTATATTTCATGAGCTATTTCAATTATTAATTATTTGTTATATTATAACTGTTATACAGGTAGGAGACGGTGTTCAACGTACGGTAACTATAAATTTTTTATTAAAAAAATACCTATTTAAATTAGATAATTTGTCACTTAAAACCTTTTGCAAAACATCACTATGATCCACTTTATAGGTAAATTGTTTAAATATCGCCCTAAAGTCCATCACATCAAACACACTCCTCTAAATGACTCGTGATTTACCCGACATTTAAAAAGTAATCCGATGGACTTGGCCATAGACAAATCGAATTGTAAGTTAGCCGTCGCTAAAGCGATTTGAGTTCTAACTAGATCGCTATACAGTCGACACATCAAGGTAAAAGTGAGATCTTATTTCGTTGGAATATGAGCTATTTTGGGACGAAAATGGGTAGCTTGATGGGCGGTGGACTGTACGACCCGAGGGACCGCTCCGGTGAACGGATTTGCCTCTGATTTTCGTTTTTCTTTTACTTTATCGGGGAATGTTTCCCACGATGGTTAAGGCTATGCAAGGTTCTAGGTTGGAAGGTTTTAGCCATTGAGGTCCAATCCTGGTAGTTCATTAACGTGTGAACATGGCACAATCAGAATGTGCCTTCAGAAAAATTAAAAATGTTTTGAAACCATATTTGGTTTATTGAATTTAACGAAACTTGGAACATTTAAACATTAGGTACACAAAAATATTTGTCTTTTCTGAGAAAACCCTGAGCCCCAATTCTACTTACCAATAGACCACGGAAGTGGAAGAAACCTTTGTCAGTCTGCTAGTTACCTTACTCACAACTATACTTACCTACTACTTAATATAAAATCTACTTTTTAGCGCAAAATTAAAAGTAGACGATCAATCAGTAATAATTATTTTGACCTTTTACTTATTGCCTTTCATTACTCATAAAGACTTCTAAGGAAACTTTTTTCCAAAAACAAAATAGTTCACATTAAATTTTTACGCCATAATGATATATTACTTAAAGCAAAAACAGTAGCTAGACCCATAAAATGCCTAAAAAACGTTTTAAAACCGGTCTATCCTGCCATAAAAGCAAGCTTTGTAATTGAAAAGCTATTGGCTCCGTGCACGATTACAGCGCCAACTAGCGTCCACAACTTTGTGGGCTCTGTCACATTGACATTTAGGTCGTATATTTGTGAAAAAATATCGAAATGAAAAAATAACAAATATTTTCAACTAATAAATTGTTGTGATACCACGATTTGGGTGGAAAAAAGGTTTTGAAATCATTTTGGTCATTCAAATCAAATGAGGTAAGTCCAAAAAGTGTGTTTAATTTTGATTGTGTCAGGTTTTTTCGGTTTTCCGGTTATACCGCGTAAAGGACTTACCCTATCGAAAAGTGGTCTTCATGACGGTTGAAGGGCACTTAATCCTGCATTGAATAAGACCAAATTCATATGTTTTGGACCAACCGTTCTCGTGCTAAAGTTCGGCAAAGTAGAAAATATACGTATAATTAATTACCCTCTCCACGTCCAATGGTTTGTTACCCACAGGCTTCGAAGTCTTGAAAAGGGCCACCTCAACCAGTGTAACCCTATCAAGGCTTACGAGCTTGATGCGCCTATCCTTCCTTAGAGGGTACAAGGAAGAGGGGCAGCCACATTAGGTAACACAGAGTCGTTCAGGAGAGTGCCAGGAAGAGGTGCAGCAACCGCAGTTAAGGAACGGCTGGGACGAACAAGGATAAGCGAATTAAACTCGTGAGCCTTGTTAGGGTTACACTGGTTAAGGCGACCCTTTACAAGGCTTGGAAGCATGTGGGTATCAAGCCATTGGACGTGGAGAGGGTCATTAATTATACGTATATTTTCTACTTTGCCGAACTTTAGCGCGAGAACGGTTTGTCCAAAACATATGAATTTGGTCTTATTCAATGCAGGATTAAGTGCCCTTTAACCGTCAAGAAGACCACTTTTCGATAAGGTAAGTCCTTTACGCGGTATAACCGGAAAACCGAAAAAATGCCCCTTTCGGGGGCCCCCACCACTTAAGCACAACTCCGTCGAAGTCGAAAACTTAGGAGAGTCTTAATGGGCAACCAATGAAGCCATTAAAGCAAAAAAATCTTTTGTAGGAATTATTTCCGATTTAATCAATTTTTGTGTTTAATTCTACTGGCCTATTATGTAGAATCGCTTTGCCATTGACAGATACATCTGATGACAGAGCTAACATTATTTCTACTTTTGACCACCATGAGCGCTGCGATAGATTATGTCCCCCCCACCTAGTACTTCGCACCCAGCGAATAGGGACTGAGTTTCTAGTTGCCATTAGCATTTTACCTACTACATATTACTTATTCTGTGCCATAAGGCTCGGTATCTTTCAACTGAAGAAAAACTTGTCATTTTGGTACTATATTCCATACTGAAACTTTCAGGCCCGATTCAACCAAACTTTTATCCGAGAAACTGGTCTAACTAGCACATTGACAGATTCGGTATGGGAAATATGTCAAAACAGACGATTTATTCTGATATTATATTTACTCTTGTTTGTTTGAATCCACCCCCAATGCGCCTTTATTCTTCAGTTAAAAGTTATCCGACGTTTGAAAAATCGGCCCTTAGAGTACTGCACACCGTTGATTTTTAGTTGGCCGATAGTTGTGCCCGATTTTAAATTGTACGAAGAATCGGCCAAATCGAATCGGCGTAGTGTGCGCACTCCCATACATGCCCGTAACAGTGGTAAGGTTAAATTAAAAATAGTATAAAGTTGAAGCTCGCGTAAAAACGCAATGTAAAGTAATGCTTTTATTTAGGCAAACCTATTCATAACATTATAACACGTGTAATATTAAATAACTACGATCAAACAGAATTTAGTTGGAAACGGTTAGAGTTATATTTAAGCTAGGACTAAGGACTACTCTAACCGTCGGGGTTGTTTAACTAATGTTATTAAAAGGATCAGCTTGTTAAATATTTCATTAATTAACGTGGGATTTTTATTCTATTAGGTATTCTGTTCTACAGTTCAACAAAAGAGAATACATTATGTTAAAAACAAAACTTTATGAGATGATTATTGAATTAGGAATAAGAAAAAGTGGCAAAGTTCTTTGAACTTGGAATCAACGAATCTAGAGGATGGAAACGATAAGTGATCTCATTCGATTAAATTATTAATTTCAAAATTATACAAGATATCGAAAAACTTGTTACTAATCCTGAAGCTTCACCAGCTCTTTCAAACGGTAACTATAATAGGTTACAGAATAAACTGGATCTATCCGAAAATTTAATGTTTTAACATCAGCCTACAGCTATTAGGTGTAGAGCAGTAAAGATAAAATGTTGCAAACATGGGAAATATTATTCAAACAATTTTCACGCGTACGAAGTCGCAAGCAGGCAGGCTGCTAGTGAGGTCCTAAAATACCTACGTTTTAGCATTCGTACTATACGTTTGTTACCTAATACCTACCTACCTATAGACTAGAGAGCTAATCACTCGGTGAAGCATAGACAATACGATGTCAAAGGCAGACGTAGGTACAGTCGAGCACATCAGAGTAAATTTGTGAGGTTTCATTACAAAGCTGTACATTTTGGTGAGGTGGGATTCCTAGTATTTTTGGTGCAAAATAGCTTCTAATACTGCAGCACACGCTAAAATGTTTCACTTAGTGCTCTCGTTTGAACGTATTACAAAATCATAAACATAACGATATAATTTAATCACCAATATTATTATGATCGTATTCACCGGCCATGTGCCACATAATCGCTTGAACAACCAAAATGGCGCAATTTGAAAACCTCAGCATTTTGTAATGAACCATGCCATTCCAATAATGCTCTTATTGAAAACGCAACGAACAACGGATTTGCATGGCATTGTCAGCGGGCTTAGAATCGCGTATTGCATATCCTAACGTATTCTGCATTTTCGAATTTGAAATTCGAACAGATTTTTGCTTTTGTAAACCGTCTGGTTTAGATTGCTAAGGCCGTTGCAGACTTTACGACTGCATCACGTTTCGGCGACTGCGTTCGATCGCAGTATCGAATTTCATTCCGATTTTTTAATTTTGAGCTACGTCGCTTCATGATATCGTCGAGGCAAAAGTCGCCGGTCTGCTACGGGCCTAAAATGTTAAATGCCTTTTAGGGTTACGACAATGTTTGACTACGCTTCGTTAGGGTTAACAAGCTAATAGTTCATTCGTATTCAGAATATCATTGGTAGTGAATTCTATTGGTAGTTTAGTTACGAGCGATATTGAAGTTTTATACCCAGTTTTAGTTTTAGCTAGATGTCGGTTTGTGGAAACAGGTACATGCTTTGTTTAAAGAACTTTACTTACATTAACTATTGACAACGTGAAGAGAGAAAAAAATCTGGAGCAGTCTCTCAAAATATGTACGATAAATGAATCTACAATGAATCCCTAAACCACAGATTAAAATAATAATAGAGTTTATCCCCAAGTAGCTGTGATTTTTTAGTTTTAAACTTTCTTTATCCTTTTTTAAAGTATAGGGTATAAGTTTTTTGTTGCAAGAGTTGACTAAGGGAGAAATATGGGAACATACGGTTCGGCACCATGTGCCTCTCTTTAATTAGGCTGGGTTGCACCATCTTACTTTAACTTTGACAAACGTCAAAAATCTGTCAAATTCCATAAAAAAAGCACCGGTTATCGTCATAGTTACCGTTAAAGATAGGTGGTGCAACCCACCCTTAGTGTCGTGGTCTTGCAGTGGAGACAAAATTACTAAAATTATGATCAATTGACGCTATCACGTCCACCTACAAGGTGGACCGACGACATCGTAAAGGTAGCAGGGAAGCGCTGGACGCAGGCCGCTACCAATCGATCAACGTGGAAAGTATTGGGGGAGGCCTATGTTCAGCAGTGGACATCCTATGGCTAAAATCATGATGACGCTATGATTAAGATTGCTGATGATGATGATGATAAAAAAACTTACCGAAACCCTCTTTTCCCACAGACCCCCCCAACACCACGGCGCGGCACTACTGGCCGGGGTGGGCGCGGGGGCGGTGCCCTCGTACGCCCCCCCCGGCCGGGCCTTCTTCACGCCCCCCCTGCCGCCGGAGTATAGGAACCCGTTTGCTGACAAGCCGACACTTAGAGGTATGTTTCTTTCTTCTTCTTTTAGATTAGATACTGTGTGTGTTGCCAGTGATGGTATCTGGTGATACGGATCTGAGACGTGGTCGCTTACTATGGGCCTCATAAGAAGGCTCAAGGTCACCCAAAGGGCGATGGAGCGTGCTATGCTCGAAGTTTTCCTGCGTGATCGAATCAGAAATGAGGAGATCCGTAGGAGAACCAAAGTGACTGACAACCCGCAGAATCGCTAAAATCAAGTGTCAGTGGGCGCTGGGGCAGAAAAGCTCTCGAGTGGCGACCACGTGCCGGAAGACGTAGTGTGCGCAGGACTTCCGCTAGGTGGATCGACGACCTGGTGAAGGTGCCTGTATGCGGGCGGTGCAGGACCGGTCTTTGTGGAAATCCTTGGGGAAGGCTTATGTCCAGCAGTGGACGTCATTCGGCTGAAACGACTGTAAGACGTCAGCATAATGAGTGTTTCGCTCGATTCGACTCGACATTCGTGAAAGTTTTGATTTAAAGATCGCTTCACTGAGCGAAGTACCCTAACTGTCACCGTCATCGAACCACCAAGAACGAAGAGATTTCGAAATTACAACTCAGCCTCCTATGGCAACTCATTTTCGCCGATTCTAGAATAATTATGAGATTCTCCGATAGAAGAACGTAGTTACTAATTTTTTGTTTTGGACCATGACAGCTTCTATAACAAAATCCTAGTCCTCTACGTCCAGATTTTCGATGAGGCACCTGATCACTTCTACTGGTTCCCCCTCGTTATAAATTACATACAGTGCTTATGCCAAGGAGATTCTTAAAGTAAAATTCTTAATTTAATTTGTGTTTTTCTCTAAATTCCAGGCACAAACACGGATGGGAACAACTATCTCAACCGACGGCCGATCCCTCCCCCCTCCCTCGGGCCAGGCCACGAGAGGATACCCATCAGACCTCCGGGACAGGTAACCATTTTTTCACATAATATAGACGCCCTTAATTCTTATTTATACTATAGTATATAAAATTCTCAAGTGGCGACCACGGGCCAGAAGATGTAGTGTGGGCACTTGGGCAGGCCTCCCACTAAGTGAACCGACGATCTGGTGAAAGTCTCGAGAAGCACGTGGATGTGTGCAGTGCAAGACCGGTCGTTGTGGAAATGTTTGATCTTCACAATGACCGGTCCTAATAGCTTTTGTCCAGCAGTGGACGTCATTTGGCTGAAATAAAAGAACTGTGCCCCGATTACGCTAAAAATTTTCATCTTCAACGAGCCCGGACGTCAGCTGTTTTGACAAATCCGTATCGCAGAATCGAAGAAGCGCGTCTGTATTGGAGACGTTAAAAAATAGCGTAATCGGGTCACTGATGAAGTATTGTAACGTAATTTAACTAAATATTCCCCCATTTTCAGGAAACATCGTCCCCACAAGTGCCGGCGCCGCCGCCTGCGCCGCCGCTTCCCCCAGCGGGTCTCGAGCCCCAGAAGAAGAAAGCACTCAACACCCCTAGCCATAAGGTTGGTATTGACTTTACCAGCTCTGTTTTATTCAAGAGTTACCCCATAGATATAGAGAGATGCCTACTGAGTTCGAAACTCAGTGCCGCATTAATTCACACAAACAAAGAAATCAAAATATGTTCTCATTATCCACTGCGGTATCAGTACTCAACGTTCGTATAATGTTTAGTACTACGCAAGCAATGTAAACTGTTTACATTATGACGTCGCTTCTGTCATCAATGCTTTCACGAGCATTTCTGTTTTTGGGCACATTGCTGCGACACTGGCCCCGCCCCCTTGTCACATCTCCCTTTAGTTTCTGTGATCTGTGAGTTACCCACATCTGTTCTACACTGTTCTTCAATCGTTTCTAATTATTATTCTTCTCTCTTTCCAGCCCGACGAATTAGACAGCGACGTCAAGCACGGGACAGACCAAGCTAACTTCACGGACTTCGTCCCGAATTCCCTGAACATCCCGACCATATCCCGGATCCTATCCGGCTCCAATGGCCGCAAGGAGGACATACCAGATGTGCTCCTGAGGACAGTCACAGCCAAACCTCAACACAATCAGGAGAGGACCTCAAAATCCGACATCTACATCACTAAAGATGCCGGAGTGACTCTCAGCGATGCAAACAGGGACTCCTCAACGGAAGGATCAGTCCTAGCAGTATTAGACCCAGAAATGAACAACTTAGATAGGCCCCTGATAGTAGACCAGAATGGAGAGACCAATACAAGAAGAAACCTCCAGTATGCTACCAACAAACAAATAGATGAGAGGAAGAATGATAGCTACACTCCAGCCACGACCATAGGCTTTGAGCTACGGGACCCAGAAATGTCTACGGAGAGATATCACAACTTAGCAAACGTGAACTCTGATAAGAAGATGCTGAAACACGACCAGAAGAACAACGGGCCTGTCCAGAGGCAAGGAATCACTTGGCCTTTCGCGTGGGGACTCCACGTCCACTCCGCCACCATCATATTCACAATCTTAGCTATTTATTCAATTTACAAAATCATAGTCTATAATAGAATAACACATTTATTTACACAGTACTACTTCATTATATTACACTTGATCCTCGTTTTCGTTTGTCTGATGAGGATCTTTTACATGTGCTACGACCCTTATAACATCAAGAATTCTTTGCCGATATTCTTGAGCGAGATTCTCCTGCACGTCCCAGAGATTTTCTTGAGTATAGCGTTCTCTTGCACCATTTTGTTCCTTTTAACGAATAGCATTAACTTTAAAACGACGTGCTGCTCTTTCCTATTTCGTCCTAGGACGATCATAATCGGCGGCAGCCTGCACATATTATCGTGTTTAGTATTACATATCTTTGAAAATAGTAACACAATTTATAGAACTCCGCAGGGGGTCGAAAAAAGGGTATTAGGTCTAACTTGTCAAATAATATTTATTCTAGCGTGTCTTATCCTGGGCATTTGCTACCTCTATGTATATAAAAAATTAAAATCAATATTGCAGAGAAAGAGTAATACATACCAGGTGGGATTCAAGAATTTCTACCAGGCGATACATATAAACTTGGCCACGGCTCTGCTGTTCGTTCTGATGGCCTTGCTTCAAATATACGGGATATTTGGGATCAACCACATGAACATGACCAAGTTCAACTGGTTGCAATGGGGTTACCAGTTCTCCCTGCGGCTCATAGAAATCAGTATAGTAGCTCTCATCTCTTGGGTCACTAGCTTAAAGTTAGTGACGTCACTTCAGCACGAGAAGACGGATGGCAACAAAATATCAGGCTTAGGTCTCTTCCCTTGCACGACTGGTTCCAGTAACGAGCAGTTCGAATCCGACTACCCAGCCATTTGCGGGACGAATACCAACCTTAAGACGTACAACGTAAGGATGGGTAAGCCGATATACGAAACTGCAGGGCATCATCCGACGTTGCCTGACCAGTACTGCGGTCCCGATCATCCCAGATTCCTGAACACTTTAGCTGGGAACTGCGATAATAACTCAGGCACGGAGAACTATTCAGGGCACAGTTCTATAGCTAACGCTGGGCACAGTACTTCGACTGAATCCAGCAATGCTACGTCCAGTCAGGGTGTCACAAATCATTTGATCAAACCGCATCCAAGCATGGCTGGATACAATGGGATAGAATCAGCGTCGGATGACCATTATTCTAACTGCGACCCGATTCAATCCTTACAGGGTGACGAGCCCTTAGACCACGAGTATAACGTCATCCAATACGGCAGTAACAGCGACTTTATTCGCGACATCAAAAACCAGAACTACAACAGCGGTTCCAACCGCAGCTCGCACAACTTCAAACACATGTCCTACGATAGGGTATCTTCCAGAACGAACAGCAACCCGCGCAAAAAGCACCGGGTCAAGAACAAGAACGTTCAGAATTGCATGACGATGGGGTACGACTCGTCTATAGGGCACCACTACCACCAGCCGCATATGCCAGACGATTATGGCAATTATAATACAGAGAACGCGTCGTACCACGCGTCTGGGATTCAGACTCTGAACCCGAATAGGGGGTATGGTGATCAGATAAGGAGTTCGCAGCGTCGGAATTCGCCTTCGACGTCGGTGATCAATTCGAGCGGGAGTCAGAAAAGGGGGAAAGGGAATGGGTTCCCGGAGAGACCGAAATCGACTGACTTGTACGGTTTCTCTGAGGATCCCAATGAGAGGAGCTATCCATGCGCTTTGGGGCCGGCTCCGCAGCCGGCTCCTAGGTCCTGTGCGTATGATGCTTCGTACTCGCAGCCTCAGGATGAATTGCATCCGAACGAGGCTGATGGGAACAGCATGCTCGTCGCCCAAGACGGCTTCGTCAGATTCCGCCCCTTGGAAGACAAACCCTCGCAAACCTGATTCACCATCTCTCTGCCCTACCCGGCAGAACTCGGCTTTTGATACAGGAGCTCTCTCCCCACACTAAATGACGTCACACGTCTATGTACCTATGTAAATGTCTAATTAGGTCGTATTTAAGCCAACAATAATTAAAGCCTAATGTATATAGCCATTTTAGTTTAGCGACTTTTGTATATTGCAAGCATCGTCTTGAATGGATAATGCCATCTAGTTTTTAAGTTAAATATCGTGGAATAAATGGAAATATTGAGATATTGCTGTTTATAAAATGTTGAAAAGATTTAATAGATATCTAAACTGTTGGACGAATGTGCGGACGCTTGATTGCAGTTTTTTTTAAGTAAAAATGAACGAATGACTCACGAGTATAACATAATTGATGTGTAAAAATAATTTTAACATTTCGACTAAATAAAACTCACTGTATGAAAATTAATTGCAAAAATAAATGTAAATAAATTTAAATAATTACACTTATAATATTGATAGTGTATTAAATTATCAAATTAAAAATGAATCTTTTTCTAAATCAAGCATTATTAATAATTTTACCAGGTCCCCATTTTGTTGAACATTATTAATTGTACGAAGCAAAACCCCTAGTTAATGCCATTAATAGATACGTATTTATAATAATATGCTCCATTTTATATAATTATATAGATTTAAACTGTATGTGATATTGATATTAAATTTTGTTTGAAACAAAACAGTCCATAGCATAGTATACTTAAGATTTAATATCCCTTGAATCCCGCAAATTATCGAATGTTTGAAATAATAATTTTGTGCCACTGATTTTATTAATTTTCAATTAATATTAATGTTTTATTAATTCTACGACACGTTTTTCTATTAGTGACATATAGTTGCAATAACTGTTATTTTACATAATGTGTGATTTAAATATTTTTTATACGAAAGTAATTGAATTATGTTGTAATTTGTACAATGTAAAAATATCTGATGTCCTATTAAATGTTACCACTTTAGAGATTCCTTAACATTAGTAATGCGACATTAGATACACAATTTAGATACATAACACGATATATCAGCATTGCACATTACCTCAATGCAATACATGAATTTATACGAACTCGATAACTCCACTTATACATGTATAAATTACTCAAAACAGACTTATACAGCCTCTCAAACCATGCCAGTGGAGTTATCACTATACCATTTATCCTGCCATTTAATTATTAAAATAAAATCATTATTATAATGATATCTTATTAGACTACATAAATGTTGAACATAATACGTGTTAATATAGACAAAAAATATCTCAAATAAATGTTGACCCTACTCTAGATAGGTAATGAAAATAATTGTATAAATTAGAAAAAAATCAAAGATTATTTATGAGAAAAAAATACAGTTCTTTGTACTAACATAAATATGATTTGAGGATATTACATTGCTTGTTCCATCTATGTAAATATAAATTGTATTATGGTAGGTATATCTCTAATACCATACTTGGATACTTTTAATTTTGTATATAAAACGAAGGGTTACTGTGGAGTACCCGCTGAACTAAACTCGATTTGTTGTATGTAAATTATACGATTTTTTTTCAAATATGTCTAAGACTGTACCTACCTTATCATGGACGAAATGATAAGTGACATTTAATATGTAAAAATTAATAAAAACGGTAATAAAATGGGTTGTTTTATTTGTTGGAGCCTAAAATACTGAATATTTAAAAAAAGTCTAGTCGTGCAAAGTATATTATATATTCTCATAATATTTACAAAATTACATTAGTACAACTATACGATCACTTCGTATGACGTCTAAATTGTCTAAATATTAATTAATAAATAACAAATTACAACGAAACCCTGAAATATAATTATACACAAATATATGTACAGTCATAACAATCTATAGACAATATTATTAAATTATATTATGAGTAAACATTACCTCAAAATTTTCATTTTTAAAAATATTGTATTTTATAAATTATTATACATCGGTTGCTCGAAATTGTATAAATTTCTCAAAAATTATACATCTTTCTCCAATTTCAGTTAAATATTCAAAATCTGAGTATATTGGTAGCCAAAATTCATTAACTTCACGATTGATAAGATCAGCTAAAAATTTTACAAATAAATTTACCTAAAAAGTGTTTTATTTTATAAGAAATAAAGTCAGAAATTCATTGCCACCAGTGCAATGGTCTCTAAATAATGGTCTACAAATGATTATCTACAAATAATCAGTCGTGAGAATAAGATTAATTCTCTATCAAACATAAAATCGTAAAAAAATGATATACTTACCTTACGGTACTAATAATGTTTATATAAAATCGATATAACATTTCGGTAGACACGCAATTATTACCTTCAGCACCAGTATCGTTTTCGTAGCATTTTCACCTTGGTAACAAAGATTGATAACTTCATAAACTATTTCAGTTATTATAGGGTTTTTTGCATAATAATTACTTCTCAGTTTGGTGACTTTATAATACGTTTTACAAATAAGGTTGTATAAGTTATACAAACTATATAATTTAAAAACATTCTTCATCTTTTACAAGTCATGAATCAGAAAAAGCAACACCACTGTCAGGCAAGAGTAAAATTATAAAATAAGATGCACAATGCTAAACATTGCTTTTATGGCAAACATACTAAAACAAGTTTAGTGTCCTGTTACGTGACGCATTTTTTTAACGGCTAACGATTGTGAACAATTAGTAATAATACAACTGTTTGCCATACCTTCTTATTAAACTTATTAAACATTATCAGTCATCTCCTTTGTTATAAAACACTATTAAACAAAAATATACAACATAATGTAGCTAAAATGAACCTTTACAATAAATCAACTGATTTAACCTTTTTCTTGGCAGAAAACTGTTCTCCCAACAATTTCATGACCTCCGCGTGACTCCTGCCAGTTTTGGCAGAACCGTAGTTCTCTTTTACGTATTTGGCAAACTCGCTGACTTCTCCCTTCCGAGCTGGAGTGGATACCACCAGGCCTTCTTTGGTTTTCTTGTTTAGGATCAACTCGAAGGTGCCTCTGCAGTAGCCGCAGCATTTCTTTGTTGTGTCTATGGATTTCGAGTGGCGTTGGATGCTGTGGAATAATAAAGGTAATGTTTTAAAACTAGCAAACAGAGCAAAACTTATACTATAAGAAGGACCCTTGATAAAAACTATACGTAAATACAGTAGGGTTAACAAGGTAAACGGGTGTTGAACAATGTTTAAATTGAATCAACGCGGCAATAAATCCGCGAATAGTAAAAAAAAATGTTTAAATTGACATTTAGTACGGAAATGTCATTTTAAACACGTGTTTTACGTTTTAGTTTTTTGTAATAAAACTTTATCTGCTTGTATTTTGCAGGGACGAACTCTTTTAAACGCCTTTTAAAATTAAAGGAGAAGATTGTTACATCGGATGGTAATTGCGTATACTTTTTAGCCAGGCGTTTAGTTTTTTTCTCTTCATTTCTACCACGACAGTGATTCCGAGGAGGGTAGTTGAACAGAAAGCATGGTCGATCTGTTTTAATAGTTTTCATATTTAATGGAATTTAGTGTACAAATCTAGTGTTATTTTGTGTTTCAAAGTGCAGTGAAGTGATGAATATGTAAAAACATTGAAACACTTCGAATTTGTCGAGTAGGTTGTCGTATGATCAACCCGCTTTGGAGTTTGGACCACATGGCGTCTTGAAACCTGCTCAATAAGCAGGTAAGCAGTGATTATGGGCATATTATCACGGAATTCACGAAAAGCAAGCCTTATGTTATTCATGTGTAAGTACAATATTTCGATCATTATCATCATTTCAGCCATAAGATGTCCATTGCTGAACATAGGCCTCCTCCAATGATTTCCACAATGACCGGTTGGTAGCGGCCTGCATCCAGCGCCTTCCTACTATCCTTATGAGGTCGTCGGTCCACCTTGTGGGTGGACGTCCTACGCTGCGCTTTCCGGAACGTGGCCTCCACTCCAGAACCTTGCTGCCCCATTGACCGTCAGTTTTGCGAACTATGTGCCCTGCCCATTGCCACTTCATATTGCTAATCCGTCGGGCTGTGTCAGCGACTTTAGTTCATTTACGGATTTCCTCATTTCTGGTTCGATCTCGTAAAGAAACACCGAGTATAGTCCTTTCCATAGCACGCTGTGCAACTTTGAGCTTATTTATAAGGCCTATAGTGAGCGGCCACGTTTCTGAGCCGTATATCATCACTGGTAACACACACTGGTTGTAGATATTTCGATGGTATTCCATAGTTCCAAATAATTTACAAATTGAATGTTCTAATAAAATAAGAAACTCACCTGTAACCGCATTTGGTACATTTGTACGAGTATTTGAAGTGTATCTGCATGTCGTGGCATCTTGATATCTCGCCCAGTTCTGGGAACTTTCGTAGTGCGTGTGTGGCCCTGGAAAATACCGAATAAATGAAGTTAGGTCTCTGTATAAAGATATATTAGTTTGATGCTGGAGATGCGTCTGCGTTCGCCATAGCTCGTGTACGAGCGTGAAAGTGACTCGCATATTATTATAAGAGTGGCTCGCGTGAGCGTGGCTCGTGTGAGAGTAGCTCGCGTCAGAGAGTGATTCGCGTCAGAGTGACTCCCGTCAGAGAGTGGCTGGCGTCAGAGAGTGAACTTGGGTCAGAGAGTGAGTGACTCGTGTCAGAGAGTGACGCGTCAGAGTGACTTGCGACAGAGTGACTCGCGTCAGAGAGTGACTCACGTCAGAGAGTGACTCGCGTCAGAGAGTGACGCGTCAGTGACTTGCGTCAGAGAGTGACTCGCGTCAGAGAGTGACTCTCGTCAGAGAGTGACTTGCGTCAGAGTGACTCCCATCAGAGAGCTGCTCGCGTAAGAGAATGCCTCGCATGAAAAGAGTGGCTGGAGTGAGTGTCTTGTCTTACCATTTGCGCCACAATGGCCCGTGGCCGGCTCTCAGCTCGCCGTCAATAAGCCACGTCGCAGCGTGGCACAGCTCATGTATGAGCGTGTCCCGCAGTCGTTGCGGCGCGTCCACGACTTTGGTGGACAGTTTGATGCTGGAGGTGCGTCTACGCTCGCCACGAGAGTTCTTAGGAGACGGTTTCTTATAGCGTAGCGAGGCTTGTGAGAGTATTGTGAGAGAATAGAATAGCTCGCATGAGACAGTAGCCGCGTGAGAGAGTAGCTCGCGTGAGAGAGTGGCTCACGTCAGAGAGTGACTCGCGTCAGAGAGTGACGCGTCAGAGTGACTTGCGTCAGAGAGTGACTCCCGTCAGAGAGTGACTCCCGTCAGAGAGTGGCTGGCGTCGGAGAGTGACTCCCGTCAGAGAGTGATTCGCGTCAGGGAGTGACTTGCGTCAGAGAATGACTCGCGTCAGAGAGTGACTCGCGTCAGAAAGTGACTCTCGTCAGAGAGTGACTCTTTTCAGAGTGACTTCTTTCAGAGAGTTGCTCGCGTAAGAGAACGCCTCGCATGAAAAGAGTGGCTGGAGTGAGTGTCTTGTCTTACCATTTGCGCCACAATGGCCCGTGGCCGGCTCTCAACTCCCCGTCAATAAGCCACGTCGCAGCGTGGCACAGCTCATGTATGAGCGTGTCCCGCAGTCGTTGCGGCGCGTCCACGACTTTGGTGGACAGTTTAATACTGGACGTGCGTCTGCGCTCGCCACGAGAGTTCTTGAGGAGACGGTTTGTTGTTGTGCTGGAAGATGGATAAAGGTAATTTAGTTTCATACATAAATTGGTTTTGAACTACATTACTCATTCATACCAGTACTTCTTTGAGGAATTATTATTATAAAGCGGCGTCGGCCGTTTGGTGTAGTGGTTCAGCAGAACGGACTACTATGCCGAGAGGTCCCGGGTTCGATTCCCGGCCGGGCAGAAATTGAAATGATAAATTTTTATTTCTGTGACGGGTCTGAGTGTTTTCTATGTATAATTATGTATTTATTTACAAAAAAAGTATTTAAGTATGTTTATATCCGTTGTCTAGTACCCATAGTACAAGCTTTGCTTAGTTTGGAACTAGAGGCGCAGTGTAAAATGTCCAAGGATATTAATTTATTTAAAAAAGCGCAGCTTAGGATTTTCACTACGGACTATCTTCAACCAGCCAAGTCATAGGTACATAAAGAAGGATATTTGTTTCTTATGCACATTTAAATTCTTTATTGCTCCAATGTTTTCAATTTAGCTTGATTTACAGTTTAAGTATAAATATTTTTCTTACCCAGCAGTGCTCCTAAGCTTGGAGTCCCACACCACCGGCATGTCTTCCTCAAACGCATCGTCAAACACCACCTTATTGAACTCGGCATACAACCTGCGCGTGAGTTGCTCTCGTAACTGTTTGTAGTTGTCGCGGTATTGGAAGGCTTCGGGGTGACATCGCCAGCTCGGGACGTTGTCTGGAGATGAAGGTAAGATGATTATTTTGTGTATTTCCAAAAAATCAAAATCAAAATCAAATATATTTATTCAGTTTAGACCACAAGTGGCACTTATGAACGTCAGTAGAAAATGTAGCCCTTATGGGGCACTTTACATGTCTCCTTATCTTTTGGGCCCTACCAGCGCTTCGAGACAAACATATAGCAAGTGCTGAGAAGAAACGCCGGAACAAACTCAGTCACCACTTATTGCCAGGATTTGTATAGCGCTGAGTATAATCACAAAATCTATATCTATAAAAGCGAAAGGTCACTGCTTGACAGACTCACTGATCACGAAATCTCAGAAACTATAAGTGCTAGGAGTCTCAAACTTTGCATGGGGGTTCCTTTTAGAACGTAAGAGATCACTAAGATTTTACGAAACTCCACCCCTAAGGGGGTAAAACGGGATCCACGCGTAGGAAGTCGCGGGCGACCGCTAGTATGTTAAACGTCATGTATGAATCATGTTATCTTGCTGACTTTTGATATAACAAAAAACACACCGACACTGATTCACTACAGCAGAAATTAACACTATTCTTTATCATGTCAAACCACCTAGTTTGCGTTAATAGCAAAGTCAATGTTTTCTAAATTATGTTTTTTTTATATCTTAATACTCAATTATTATTTTTTCTATAGCTTGGACGAATATCTATAATAATAGGATATCGTTGTAAAATCTAACTGAATAAATTCTAAAAACATCATACCTGCTAAAGACCCTACGAAACTTAGCCTCTTGACATCATTTGTAGGAGTAATGCAAAGATTTTCAGCTTTTTTAGTCACTTCGTTTACATCTTTCTTCATAATTTCTACTAATTCTGTCACGGACATTGCTTTTCCCTTTTTTGTTGTACTGTTAACGTTTCTGGTTCTAACGGGTTTTGTTTTCGGGACGTCTGGGGTGCTAGGAACTTTCTCCGTGTATAATTTTTTCTTCGATTTTTTCTCAGATTCAGAAAAATTACCAAACTTTTTCTTAGCATCTGAACCGGTAAGGTACAACTCTTTGTTGCGTTGCAAGTCATGTCTGATATTTTCTTTGTCTTCGTCATCGTCAAACTGCAGTTTTTTGGATACACCGTCAAAGTTTTCATAATTTTTAGATATGGCTTTAAATAGCTTTGGTATCGATTTCCATGTTTCTCCGTAAAGATCGCTCAGTAGCTTCTTTTGGGATTGTTGAATTTTCTTCAGAGAGCATTCTTCAAGTGACTCGTTAGCTATGTCCCGAGGAGTGGAAGGTACGGTTTGGTACCTCGGTGAGGCACAAATAATACTCTGCGCTGGTGACCAACCACCTATGCTGGGTCTGGATTCTTTTGCGCATTGTGGTGATTTTTCTTCTATCGATTTGTTAAATGAAACCTGAAAAAAATTATTACAAAGTTAAGTAAATATAGACTTAAGCAAATAATGGAATGACTTTTTTTAAAATATGATTAAAACTAGCTATTAACATTAAAAATATTAAAACTTGCATTCAATATAACATAATAATTTTCTACACTTTGGTGTATCTTTAGGAACTAGATCTAACTAAAATATATTCTGTAAAGTACTGTTTTGGACTGTAGAAATATTTAATGACAACATGGTATTTTCAAAATAACTAATTTGACTTAAAAATAATAAAAAATATGACTTACATTTCCAAATTTGCTAGGTTCCTTATCTTTGATCACTATATTTGGTAAGGATTCATCAGACAACTCGGTCGAATCGTTTATAACTATTGGAGAATATATTGTTGGTGTCCCCTGAAAATACAAAACATCAAACATAGAAACACTTATAAAAAAATAACTAAATCCAGTAATAAAGTAGAAAATTAATGAATATGCACGCAATTTTTAAAATCTTCGTAAACGTGCTAAAAATACATAATTATATTGCTTTTATACAGAGAACTGAGAAAGATAAACTTACATTCAATTTTCTAGGAAAGTCGGATTTTAATCTCTCAAAAGATTCTTCCAGTAATATAACGTCGGAGCTGCGATTCGCTTTGTTATTTTCCTCTTCTTTTCTCCTGTTTTTCTTAAGAGATAATTTCAAAAAACCTAAAAAGAAATATGTTTGTTTTAGAACAGGATTTATTTCTCAATTTATTGCATTTAGGGATTAGTAAAGGAACTTACGGTTTTTATGTGAATTTTGGGTTTTAGTCTTGTCCATTTTCTATTACATTTAATTACTTGTTTCGTCTGATTTATTGAAAATATTTAGAAATAGAAAATTCAAATACCACCAGCCGTTGCCCGTATTTTGACATTTGCTGACTTTCTTGACAAGTTGACATTCTGATTTGTCTGTGGTTTGTCAGCTTCCATTGACAAGTCGATGCTTTTTGCTATTGTCGCGCCATCTCGAATTTAGAACCAAAACTATTTGTTAAATATTAAATAAACTTTCTGACACGGCAAAATAAGTTGTCTACTCGCCACTAGATGGCACTAAACTAATTATATAACTGATGCTGAATTCACTAGATGTCGCTTTTAGATTTTTTTCCCCAAGCTCTTTGCATTTTCTTTCATAAATAAATAATAACAAAAGTGCAAAATAACGAATTGATGGGTTCTTTTTAATTCCTTTTATGGATTCTATAAATTGTACCTAAATCTGAGATCACATAACATTCATTACCAAACAATTCCTAAGTAGGTACTCGCCACTTAAGAATATAGGTTTGTATTGCTCGCCAGTTTTATTTTATTTTTCGTAATGGTGTTACAAAAGCCTTCACAACATTAATTTGTGCCTTTCATTTTTATAGTTTACGCAAGCAAATTGTTTCGATTGAAGCGATGCGCAAGTAGGTCAGATCAGAACATCACTTTATGAACATCTTAAGAAATGCTTCTATAGATGCACAGTGTGATGCGTGATTAGTCCGACAATTTCATGAAGTCAAGATCCCACTTCAAAATCTAAATAGGTACATTAATAAATACTTAATAAAGTGTTTGCCTCTTTTATGGGACAAGGTATCCATTTTTATAACAAAGTCCCTGATAAATATAAAGAGCTACCGTATAATAAATTTAAAGATATAGTTAAAGATCACATGCTTAAAAAAGCCTATTATACAACTCGAGATTTTCTTAATGATAAGTCATCCTGGGAGTAGGATTATGGTCCTCTTATGCTCGCACTAAAAAGAATTAAAATGAAAAGTAATATAAACTCATAATAATTTCTCAAATGTTATAGTGTCATGCTTCTCAATCTGGACTGTTACTTAGCTTTATTATTAGTTTTTTATTTTAAAGAGATAACTTGGAATTGTCATTCTCACTAAAATGTCTCTGGGGTGGTGGCGTAGTGAGGCGGGTCGTTACATTCCCTCTAATATGGTCGAGTGAAGCGATGGCTGGTTCACTCGTCATGTCTGTGAACAGGCGCTGCTTTCGGGGACTGGTCAATCCAAGTTATTCAAATTTATGTATGCGAGTCATTTCTACTAGTATCTTAATATGTAAGTCTAGATATTAGCACGTCACTACCTTGTTTAATATACCACGCAATCTTGTATACCCATTCTTATAAGATACACCATACAAGAATGCATGGTAAATTCAGTGAACTGCTCCTGAATCGAATGTACCTACTACTACTATTTCTATTTATTTATATTAACCGGCAGACAGTGGTGACTGAGTTTGTTGCGGCGCTTCTTCTCAGCACTTGCCAAATGTTGGTCTCGAAGCGCTGGTAGGGTAAAAAGATTATGAGACATGTAGAGGCTCCTTAAGAGCAAAATGACGATTTGTAAGAACTATTTATTAGTCCAAACAAATAAAGAAATTTTGACTTTGACTTTGACTTATTTAAGTTCTATTTCAAGTGACCATTATAAGCAAAGTGTGGTTTTAAAGGTGAATCCCCAAACCTTACGTGCCTCCCCAAGCCTTACGTGCCTCCCCAGACCGTCTGGCTGGCATAGGGAGTGTAGACTGTACCTAGACCAAATCCGCCTGGGTAAATTAGAAAGGGTCATGTTTCTGCTGTGGAGATTTTTGACATGAATTCCTGACAAGGTAGAGACGGAATAAGTATTATACCTTATTCTAAGGTTGACCTAAAAAGTTAAATAATAGGTACCTGGCTGGAAGATGAACACTTACGTCATGAGTAGGTATCTGGATTGATTATTTTATAAGGGCACATAATACCTATATTATTATAAATAGATAAAGTCCACAGCAGAGATGTTAAGCATCCGCGACTTTGCGACTCATGCGTTCGGAGTGACGCAGTATTGGAATCGCGCGTTTTAACGACTGGAAAAAAAGTTTCGAACATTTCGAAGATTGTCAGTTTGAAGCCAGTTTCAAAATGGGTTTTTTCCCATTTCATAGCCAGCTATGAAAGGCTATGAAATGGTCCTAGTGCTATGCTATGAAATGCATCGAGCTGCCGAAAAGCGACTCAATCGCCATGTTTGGCGTTTTTAGAGCACGCAGTGTTAAGTGTTTGGTCGCTGCTTTCAGCTTCTAAAAAGCGCCGATCGTAAGCTAATGTCCGTTTTCACCATCAATCCCTAATTTTTAAGTGACCCCTATGGTAACACATAACAGGCATTTTGTTTTCATAGAGGTCACTTAAAAACTGTGGATTTATGGTGAAAACGGGCATTTGAGTAGCATGTTTACTGTGGCTCTGATGTAGAGGTTACTTACATGAAAAGTTTTTGCTGAGTAGGCACAACATCTTACAAATCAAGCTAGCGCTGACCGGAGACTATTGATTTTCACGTCTGCGTAAGCGAAGGTCAATAAAGTAGAGTTTGTAATTACTTCAGCAAAACTTCTTGAGGTTTTGTTTATTTCTTTTTTAAAGTTAACTCAATAACACTGCTTATTATCATCATCTCATTGTGTAAGAGGCGTCTAGCCGTGAAAAAGCGAAGACCATAAACTGCTTTACATAAATGTAAGGGTTCAGTATGTTGTATTTATATCATACTGACGCTATTGAGTTATTTATTTATTAATAGCCATTAAAGTTAAATATAGTTTATTAGCTAGTCATTTTGACAAAATTATTAATTTAATTAATCGACTTCACATTAAAAATGAAACTAGGCGCCTTTTTTTAAACAAAAACATAAAAAATATACCAGTACCCTAATAATGAGTTAAGCAAGACCGGAAAGATAATATTTGTAGTAGATTAAATTAGAATTTATAATTTGTTATTGTGTTTCGTAAAAGTGAATCTACAATTTACTAAGTAGGTAGGTACTATTAATTATAAACGGATTAGTAATTTTACGTTTTATTTTTACTTCTGTCTTAAAAAAAATGAATGCTTGTTTTTTAATTAAATTGAATAAGTTAACTCTTAATGTGTTTGTTTAACCTTCGGAAGGCAACAGGGGTGACTGGTCACCCCACCAGTTCAAAAAAGTCTTGATACGTTTAGTTGCTGATGTTGTGTCTTTCTGTCGTTTGGTCTATTCTCTAATTAGAGGGAAAGCTATTAGCCGCATTCGTCAACATATCGCGTTAGTTTCCTGTTTTTGATATTTTGACACTGCTGGGGTGACTCATCACCCCTGTTGCCTTTTACGTATACTTTATTTTTTCGTGTTGCTAAAGCAAATTATTAGTTTTGGAGTAAAAATGGCTTTGTTTTCGGATGGTCAAATCGAAAAATACATTTATAGACTTGCTGATGTCAATTTCTATGATAAACGCTGCTCAGATGATATTAAGATTTCCAAAATTGAAGACAATATCTCAGTTCAGTCGGAGGAGGAAGTCTTTATTTCCAATAGCGAAAAATTGTTACGACGATGACGTTCTACTAGCACAATTCAAACAAAATGTGCTACTATGTAAGAACAGACATGTTTGGTCTTCTTGGTTTCATCACCTTGGAGTCAAACAGCTCGACGAAATATAGTAACTCTTGCGAGAGATGCGAGAATTATAGAGCAATTACACATGGCATTCTAAATATGAACTAGGGACCTCCTGAGGGTGCACCTTCAGCAAAGTTATAGAAGCAGGCAAGGTGAGTGCTGTGTCAAAGAAAACTGAACAAAAAAATTATGACATCTCGTATAAAATGTCAACTACCCTCATGCCCTGAAAATCGAAAAGATATTTGCTTTAACGGTGCTTTATGTACAAATTAATTTATTAAAAATATATAAATTGTTAAATGAAAGCATTTTTAGTTTTATAATGAAACAAAGTAATAGATCTAATCATTAATAAGTTTGATTTTTCATTACAAAGCTATTTTATTTCAAATTATATTTGTGGGGTGACTGGTCACCCCTGTTGCCTTTTACGTATACAAAAAAAGTGTTGCCTGCCGAAGGTTAAATTACTTTCACTGAAAAAAAAAATCAAAATTGAGAAAACAAACTTATGGATATGGACGCAGTAACTTTTCCTTTTAGTAGGTACTTCCCTTAGAATCATAAAAAAATATGTACACACCTACATAATGTGACTTCAGAGAAACGTATCTAGACTGGGCTCGGAATGCAAAACCGTAAAAGAATGTTTGCTTTACATAAACAAAACTACCATAAAACTAATGAAGCATTTCATGTTTTCTCGGAAAAAGATAAGTGGTGGAAAACTTTTAAACGTTATTATTATTTAAATATCTGAAGCGTGTTATTAACTCGTTAAGATTAAGATTTTTTGTAAAATAGCGTTTCATGAAACTATAACAAATTCTCAGTAAAGCTGCAAAACATTCCTTGAATGCTATAAAGGTGAACATTGTCCACAATTACTCGGTTGACCCTCGTGGAAGTTATTATTAGACCGTCCGTAGACGTCTGCAAGCAACCCTTGCCCTTAACACCCCGCATGCGCAGTGCGAAAACGCGACCTAAAATGGCGGCTTTCAGCAATAAGATAACTCGCGACGCGGAAAAATGCTGACGTTCCAATTATTTTTTTACTCAAAAAGTGTCATTCAAGTCAGTGTATCTGGCCAGGTAGTCCATTTTAATCGGAGCTAGGTTATCGAACTTCACACATGCGCGGAAGGGTCCCGACTGATCGGTCTCAGCTGTTTTCAAAAATCGAATGCATGCCGAAAGACAGTCGGCAGTTTGACGTCAGCTTCTTCACAGAACGCACGGACTTACCATTTTCGACCATGTAATGGTGAGTGCGTAACATTCGGTGAAATGTAACAAATAGTGACTTAGATTGTGTAGAGTAGTGTTAAATGTGGAATGCGAACGATGTGCTTTCTAGAAACAAGTGTTAATGGATGTGTGTAGTTTTTTTTTCATAATGTTGCACATTAGATTGGCTTTTTTTGTTTTTAGAAATTTAAAGGACACGATTTGTTAAAAGTGATTACCAAAGTCGTAAACAAAAGTTCAAAATGTGCACGGTTATTGTATGAGATCATACCACGTGGTCTACGAAAACTCATTGCACTCAGTTGGGCAATTCAATGCAGTGTTCATTAATCAAAACAGCACCATATTTTTCTGTCATAAACTGCACATAACAAAAACGCGCAATTACCAAACAATGAAATTTAAATAAGTAATCATACTTGCAAAGTATCTAGCCACCCATATTGAATGATCAAACGAACTTACCAAGTGAAGTTCGATCTAAATTATCCTGTTTTCGCCGAAGAGATTTAAGTTCCCTCCCAACCCGAAGATTTCTATATCTTCTTCCCTGGAGGTAAACGTCAATGTCATCTCTTCTCTAAATATAATGAGACCGCTCGGACACCGAGCCCACAGCGTGGTAGGGGTGGGGTTGCCCGCTCTTTTGTTTTTTACTACTACTACGCTGAATATTGTGTGCGGATTGGGTTGTCGTACAGGGGTACTACATGGTAAAAAAAATGGCTACTGGTTAACATCGCGCGTTAACTTGGAGCTAAAAATGGGTCAAAGTTACGCGTCGTGTCACAACGCTTATAATAAAAATGTACGAGCACTTGCACAAAATAGTTGTTAAAACCAACCTTGTGTTGGGTCTAATTCTCGTCACTACACTGCACAACTTAAAATAATTACGTTTTTTGTCGGTAAAAACGTCCTGGTGACGTCACTTAAGCATTTTTCTTATACTGCGTGCGGTCGTTGCGCGTGCGCACAAAGGAATGAGACCGCTCGGACACCGAGCCCACAGCGTGGTAGGGGTGGGGTTGCCCGCTCTTTTGTTTTTTACTACTACTACGCTGAATATTGTGTGCGGATTGGGTTGTCGTACAGGGGTACTACATGGTAAAATAAATCTCGGAGGCGAAAGCAGGATAATTATTATCTTCTTGCAAAATTAGTTTTCCAATTATCTCCACTTGATGCAGCGTTTTTCATATTAAATAACACAAATTTAATTTTAAATTACCAACTTAATATTTATATTGTACCTACCTAATAAATAGATGACGTTACAATTACTTCAAATTATTAAAAAAAAATAAGTTTTGCGCTAATATCTAATTTTTAAGGTCTTTTTCATGTTTATTTAAGTTACTATTTTTCTTACACAAAAGCTTATAAATGTCTTCTCTCAAATGTTTTAGATTTAGATAGGTACCTAGCCTAGTTAATAATGATAACTCAAAAACAACTTTGTTTATTTTTAAATAAGTAGGCAAATATGTGTATTTAACCTTTATCATTATAGAATTTCACTATAAAAAAAATTATATGTTATTATGCATTTTAAAAAAGTGTTATAGTTCCAAAATACTGGACTGTCCTGTCGATGACATTGACAGTGGGGCGCCACCGTCAATACCGGATCGCTGGTTCAGATTTTTGCCATGTTGGAAACCATATAGTTGAACGATGGTAGCGCCCCCCTGTCATTGAGTTTGGTGGGATAGTTCAGCGTGGGTCATCTATATTAATAATGTTTGTCAAAATATTACTCTGATGGTTAATAATTTTTAACATTGCCATCTAGTATCGGGTAGAAGAACTATTTAATTAGAAAATCTATAAATATGGACTCACTGATTAATAAGTTTATTTTATTACATACTTGTACGATATTAATTAAATTACGTGTGGAAATCAACCTTCTAACCTTATAGCATTTTCAGTTTAATTTACTGATAAAATGTAGAAGGACAAAGGTCAAAGACATTTCTGCTATTTCTTTAGAAATATCAACAGATGGCGTTGGTAGGACCAAACTAAAGTACGTTAGAACGCGAACGGTTACTAAAAGACCAAAAAGTTTTACAAGGCCCAACTTTTGTAGGTATTTATGTGTTTTTAGATTACTTACATTACTTATTCCTTTTAATAATATTAACATTATTTTAATTTTTAATTGAAATTCTCAAAAGTTTGTCAAATAATAATAATATACTGATTTTGCGTTTACAGTATCATTTATCTGAGTTTATTTTAATCAAGGTCCCCCGTCTAAAAATAAAATAAATTCTTTTATAATACGCACAATAAACTAATTAGAACAAAAAATCTTGGCAGCGGTGGGATTCGAACCCACGCCTCCGAAGAGACTGGTGCCTTAAACCAGCGCCTTAGACCGCTCGGCCACGCTACCACTTGTACATTTCTTCGAAATTATCGTACAGTTACAACAGGTTCGTAACGTTGTGTTCAGGGTTATCACATATTTTATTTGATTGAGATTATTTTTAGTGTAATCTTGCACTTAAGATAATCGTATCTAACCAAACTTGAAGAAAGCAAATATTTTCTCCAATAAATCTATGTCATGGTAATAATTTCATAAGTACAATCTTAATTCAGTGCTCGTTGACATCACCATCCCGCATGACGAAAACCTCGTGAAGGCCGAGAAGGAAAAACAAAGCAAATACCTTGACTTGGCCCACGAGGTGACCGCCATGTGGGATGTTGACTCGACGATCATTGTCCCGATAGTTGTCTCGGCAAACGGGCTAATAGCGAAGAGCTTCGACCAACATCTAAAGAAGCTCTCGCTAGATGGTTGACTCAAGGGTCAGATTCAAAAGGCAGTGATCCTCAGCACGGCACGCATTGTCCGGAGGTTCCTCAGCCTGTGACCCTGACCACCGGTAGCTTGAGCCCTGCTCCGCTGCCAGCGGGTTAACTATTTTTAAGATTTTTGTTTTTATAATGTATTTTTATTTTTTGATAATTACATTGTAAAAAGAAAAAATTAAAAATAAGAAAGAAAAATTAATAAAGGAGATAATAATAATAAATACACTTTATTGCACACCAAAGATAAGAACAGAAAGAAAAGGAACACACAAGGTACAACTAGGCGAATGTTATTATTATATTTTTCACAAAATTAAATGCCTTCATGACGGCAACCATTAGTGTGCCAAATAAGTTAACCTTGACCTTATAAGTTTGATTTGTTTACTTTGTCGCATGTATTAGGTATTTCTTCGGTACTGTAACTTTTTTCAAACTTTCAGGGTCACTAGTTTGCAAACTAACGTTATTATACCTTATAATGATTATATAGGGTGCTATACAATACAAAATTGTAAACTGAGCCAATTAAGCAAAAATAGACACTACTAAACAATAAATAAGTGCCCTTTTCCTGTAATGCGTATTTCGGCACGCGTCGTGCGGATTTAAGGACGAGTCGCGCATTTATCAACCCGCAAAGGGATCGTAACCGTATTTATAAACTCGAGGCGGTCAGTATTCTTTGTATGAAACTCCATACTGCAACGCACACTTATCCGCACCGTAACGTAAACGCCTCGCCTCGCGACTCAGCGTGCGAAAGGCGACACGGTGTCGATCCCTTTCCGAGTTGATAAGTCTGCTATGAGCTTTAATCCGCATGCGGGCGGCCCGCATTCATTATATAGGCTGGTTTTAGTGTCACGCGGACCGTCCGGTGCGGACCCGCTCCGCACGGCCAATCTGTATGAACTTCTAGGGAGCGTGTTAGAGTAATGCGGTCCGGAGGAACCGCTCCGCTCCCTAGCAGTTCATACAAATCGGCTGTGCGGAGCGATCCGCACTGACAGTCCGCGTGACACTAAAACCAGCCATACATTGTTTTTCCTATAACTTGAGCTACACGCACGCGGGACGCGGATTGGCTGCGGGCACACAATACAATAATAATTTTCAAAAATAGGCTACGATGCTAAATGGTTTAGGTACATTATGCTCGTGCTTTGTCCTCGAGATTAGAAATAAGAACTATGTAGTATCACGTACGGTGATGCCAGTTTACGCACTGTTAGTTGAGGATATTTTTTTTTTTTTTTTTTTGTGGGTATCTCAGTTTACATCCCATTTGACATTGGTATCCGTCGTCAGTCACNATTAATTGTAATTAAAACGAACATGCCACTTGATTTAACTACTCAAGTTTTGTATGATAAGTTAATTAATTAACCATGGTGATTAATTGAGAGTGAGTCACAAGTATTCAGCTTAATCGAGCATTGAAATTCGATTCATGATTATATCATGAATGAAATAAGGGTGCAGTCCTGTTGTCCCCCCTGCTTGGCCCCCCTGGGGGAGCCAACAGGATTTCGAAATCCTGTTGTCCCCCCTGGCTAGGGGAGACAACAGGACTAGATTTTTAATCAATGATTTGAGGACTGTTGTCCCCCCTGACAAAAATTATTTAAAAGCCATACATTTTTATACCATAATATTTATGAAAAACTGAAGTATTTGACTGAATGCCAAATTGCCAAACTGAATACCTAAACGTTTGTCAAGTAGGTAATAATTACAACTTTGATAGGTAAGTATTGGTGCCGGCCGGAATTTGTGCTAACACCTACAAACTTGAAATTTGGCAGGTAGGTTCCTTATAGAGTGTAGACATCCACTAAGAACGGAATTTATTTATTAAAGGATAGAAAATAATATGACAAAATCGCGGTCGGCCGCTAGTTGAATCACTGTCACTGAGCAAGTAATTTGTTGAATATTATGATTAATTCAAAATTATTCAGTTTTAGCATCCTACCTACCTACTAATGTTGTAAGTAAATGCGGAAGTTTGTGAGTAGGTATGGATGTTTGATACTCTTTCACATAAAAACTACTAAACGGATTTTTACTTACACTTGATAAACTTTACAGTAGATAATATTTTTTATACATGAGAATAGCATAATAGAGGTACCTACTTAGCTTTTGCCTACGGCTTTGTGCGTGTAAAATTTTGTCTGTCACAGAAAAAATATAGAGCGCATCACTGTTTCAAAAACCGGGATAAAAACTGTCCAATGACTTTTCCCAGGACTCAAAACTATCTAAATATCAAAATCGGTTCAATGGTTTAGGCGTGAATTCGTAACAAACAGACAGATAAAGTTACTTTCGCATTTATAATATTATTTAGTAGGGATAATTCAAAACGATCTGTTAAAAGCAAGTAAAGCAGATTTTGAAATAGTCTAAAATAGTACCGGTACCAAGAACTTATATTTTTTTCGTTATCCAAATGTTAATTATATTATTATTTGACATACGTTTAGGTATTCAGTTTGGCAATTTGGCATTCATTCAGGTACTCCAGTCCTTCTTAAATGTTATAAAAATTTATGGCTTTTAAATCATTTTTGCCAGGGGGGACAACAGTCCTCAAATCATTGATTAAAAATCTAGTCCTGTTGTCTCCCCTAGCCAGGGGGGACAACAGGATTTCGAAATCCTGTTGGCTCCCCCAGGGGGGCCAAGCAGGGGAGACAACAGGACTGCACCGAAATAAGTACCTAATTTGTTATTGACCAAAAATAAATGTTGTGGAAGAAAAAGTATGAAACGTCTTTTCGGAACATTTTATTTAGATTTTTTTACTCAAAGAATAAAAAACACCTAGTTACTTAATTAGAATATAGAATCAAGAATCAAGCTTTTCCTTGTAATAACATCGTATTCATACAAATTATACTTATTATTATTATGAATAAATAACTAGCTTTAGCATTAGCTACTTAAGAAGGTAGATATACCTACCTACTTAGCCATACTTAAATATTTTTGTCCCAGCACTGGGCCAAGTTGTTGTCCTGAACTGAAACATTCGAAAAAAAGTTAGGTAGAGCTTTAAAAGTTCAGAAACTGGTTTGGGATAAAAAGTTCAATAAACATTTAAAAGGTATTTTAGCAAGATGTAAATTTATAATTTTGAAGCAATTCACGATTCTTTATCTTTAAACTTAATACGTGCAATCAATTTTTTGTAGGCGCGCCGGTTGTTAAAATGATGACAATTGATTTTTTTGAACCAAACAACACGCAAGCTAGATCACCTAATCATTAAAATAAAATAGTTTTGAAGAAACTGACATACCTACCTAGTCACTCTTTTTTTTTGGGTTTTATCGATGTGGTTTTGATTCAATCGTGTGTTGGAATTAGTTCTAGATTGACCAAGAGATAGCGCTGTTTCGTTCACTTCGCGGTATGGAAATGTAGGTACTTAGTAAATATGTACTTATAATGAAAAGTTTTCAAAAACATTGTTTCCGTTTGTAGTAAATAATAATAAATAAATAAAAATTCTTTATTTCAGACAATTTTAAAAGTCCATATTAAGCGGGTTCGAAATAAACATAAACACAAACAAGAAAAACTTGAGAAAAAGGAGATTCAACTGATGGATTTAGCTAAGCAGCGTGTTTTCTTTATAAGAACGATTCTGCAACAAAACTGTGTGGTTTGTTCTGCCTTCTAACTTCTGTACAAGGATACAGATTATTAGATGGATGGATGGATGAAGGATGGAGATAAGTACGTACGGAACTCCAAATTTGTGAGTCTGACACCTGTTTTATTAAAAACTGAACAAAGGACCTGCAAACTTCAAGAAGCCACCTGAATGTTAAACGTTAACTTTTGGCGGGTAAATCCCAGCAAGACACTCTTTTGGTTAACTCGTTTTCCTTGTGCGCAAACGCATCGCGCATGGTTTGCATACGAAAGTTATAGGGGAAATACTGATACGGTATTACCCTCTTAGATCATGAAGGAAATATCGTTGTAATTGATAGACATTTGCGGTTTGTTAGTCGGTAATATAGTGTCTAGTTACTGCATAATCTCGGGGCTTATCCTAGAATAAATTGGCCATGTATTACCTATTATATTTGCTGAATTTATGCTTTGAAATATGAACGAGAAATCACGCTGCGTTAACTTCTAGACGGTAATGCTACAATAAACAAATAAATTGTAGGATTCATAATAATGTACAGTCACGGAATGAAAAGGTTCGTCAGTTTTCAAATTGATTCCTTCAACGAATCGCGAGCACATATTACCTTTTGAAACTATGTTACAGAATAATCTCGAATTAGAGAAAATAATCTTTAACTGTTCGTCAGTAAAGTTCAAAATTATTCATATCAAAGTTTTTTGACGATTTAACTTGTCAAGAAGATTATTAGGATTGATAAACTAAAACCTTCTTGTTGGTTCAACCTGCCATTATCTATTAAATAAAAAAACTACATTTTGTAACATTGCACTGATGGGATAGAAAAATAAACAAGCAAAACCTTATTCTTTAGCAAACGTCATATTTATTTAAATGTTAGCAGCGCTGTTTCTTGCACTGTTATGTTGGCAGGTTTGACTCTTACAGTACCTCGTGCAAGCGAAAACCGACACTAAGGTGACGAACCTTTTCATTCCGCGACTGTACTTCAATGTAAACAAATTGCTTATGTCTATGTTACTGTAACTAAGCCCATTCTACGGTAGATCTTATGATTTTCCAGTAAGTAAATCTTAAGTTATACCCAATTCCATGGTAAGAGTCATTTCGAACTTTTACTATCATTTCCAAATGGTAAATCTAGGAGATATTTTTGATTTGATTTGAATTATTTAGACCATCGGGATATAATATAGAGAGATTAAATCGAGTATTTTGAGCGCTATTCTGTATTAAATACGAAAATCAAGTTATTCAAATTTACGCTAACTTTTAAGAATCAGTTCAGATTCAATGTCTTCACAAGTTTTAATCTAACTAAATTTAACTAAAATTTAAGCTGTCTCTCTGAGTAGGCTTTTTAGATTATAATGAGCCTCAAAGTTATCCGCGTTAAATATTCAGCTAGATTTCAGTCTAGTCTATATTTCTAGCATTAGCCTACTGCAGTTGCCCCGAGGTCGAGGCCTGTCCTTCGAGCGAGGACATGGTCACTGGACAACTCTAAACTGCGATACAAAACTGGTAAAATTTACTTTCTTCTTTGATATTAATATTTCATAGTCTTGTATAAATAGAAAAGCGCAGTGCAGCGATAAAATGCCTTGATTTCTAAGAGTCCTTGATTTTGTTTTGAAGTTATTGGAGATTTTTTAAAGTCGATTTGTAACAGGGAAAAGCATGTGTAAATACGTCACTCTTCACATTTTCGTTGCAATTGACACGTAGTTCTTAGTTTATGACGAATTTACTTTTCATTGTATGAAACTAACGTAAGTGTGACGAATTATTTAGGATAAACCCCAAAATGATGTAAATACCTGTGTCTATTCCGTTAGTTTCAGTAAAAATCGGTTTGTGTAACTGGGATTTTGATTGACAGTCTATATTCTTTTCATCATCATCATTTTAGCCATAGGACGTCCACAGCTGAACATAGGCCTCCCCCAATGATTTCCATATTGGCCGGTTGGCGGCCTGCAATCCAGCGCCTTCCTGCTACCTTTATGAGGTCGTCGGTCCACCTTGCGGGTATACGATTTTCTGTTAATAAATGGTAATGAGGTACTGCTAAGTCCTTAAAAACCTGTTATTTAGGCATACCTACCTTAAAAATAATCAATCTCAAAACTTCTACGTAGTTAACGCCCGTATTCGCAAACGATGCTTGCTTATGTGAAGCAGCAAATCGAACGCACAGCGTTGAATAGAGCTCTGTGTTTGGCTCGTATGTCTGTGAGACCTCATAGTAATGTTTGTGAATACGGGCGTTAGTAGACAAGCACATGACTGGTTTTTCAGTCATAACAGTAGGTATGGGTTTTATTAATAATTTACAATACCTAAACAAAACACTTTATTGTTTTCCTGCATCATAAAGTTGTAGTTTTTGTCATTACTCACTACTAAATGTTATCAATGGATGATAACGAACTGTAGTATGTTTGTTATCAATTTGATGGGTGGAGCGATATGGGTCGGGTTTTGTTTTGGTAACGAGGTGAGGTCCATACTTTGAATGGGTAAAATATCCATATCCCTACTTTACTATAAAATTAACTCTGTGTGTCTGTCTATTACGCTTTCACGCCTAAACTTCTGAACCGATTTTGAAGAAATTTGATATTTGAGATAGTTTGAATTCCAGGAAAGGACATAGGATAGTTTTTATCCGGGTTTTTGAAACAGGGACGCGCGCGTAAAGTTTTCCTGCAATAAGAAAAATATTTGTCGCGGGCGAAGCCGTGGGGAAAAGGTAGTTTTACGTCTAAACCACTGGACACTTTTGATGAAAGGATACATTTCCTTGTTATTACGATTATAATTGCCTCTACCTGGAATCGAACTCAGTGCTAAACGCTACGTCGACCCTTGTTGAACTTTGTAGGGGGAAATCTTCATGTGGTGAGGAATACCATGTTTTTTGTTACTCGAACTCATCATGATATTCAAATTAGGTTCTCTCCCTTCTAAAAAAATCATAGTCATGTTCGATGCAGATTTTTTTATGATTATCTATGTGACGTCAATTTGGGCGGGAAAACTTAGTTTTTTTTCTGACGTAGGAGGTAAATGGCCAGTAATAGTTACCTATAGTACTTGAAGAATCACAGTGCGTGGAATGCAGGCTGTATAGATTTTTACCTTTGACTAAATTGTATTTGAGGTTTCTTCTTTGATAAAAAAATATTTTAAAAAGCGCCATTTTGAGGGCAAAAGATTTTTAGACCTTAGGAAGATCCGACGGCTAAGGGATCAGAATTTCTATCCTATACAGGCACGTGTGAACTTCACTTGTATATGTTACAGGAAATGTATGAATTCTAGGAATTGTATACTATTCCTAGGAAATGTATACAATTCCGAAGCTATTTAGGAAATGTATAAAATATTGCTTCAGAGATTGTTTAATACGCACATATCCTAGGACATGTATACTTTTCCTAGGATTTTTATAGAATTCCAATATTGTATTAGGAAATGTATAAAACTAAGCGGCACAAGCGCAGTCGTGTGATCGGGTGCCCCTCAGTACGCCTAAAATTTCATTTAGCCAAACCACATTGGCCGATAGGTACTTTTAACTCACAACTATTATTGTTTAGCCTGAAAGTTGTTTTCACACTATTATACTTTGGCTGAAAAAAATATTTGCCTATTGGCATACCTTTCTTTCGTCATCACGCATATTACGCTGAAGTATTGGAAAACCTTAATTTTAACATCTCTTTTATTTAACTATTATTGGCATGAAGGTTTTAGTACTCCTGTAGCTGGATAACAAAGTCTCGGTTAGGTTAGGTTAGACTTGCGACCTAACACATACACAGCGGCCGCGGCGCGATAGCGCCATTTAAGTTTCGGAGAAAAAAAAGAAATCTTAATTACATTTCCGATTGCTGTTTAGGAAATGTGTAAATTTCCTAGGAAATGTGTCTAATATAATTTACATCACACATTTCCGGGTGATTTTAGGACTTATACACAAATCCTAGGAATTGTATACAATGACGGATTTCATACATTTCCTGTAACATATATATATTTTAAAATATTTCTTACATGTAACATTTATGATAAATCTTACCTGATCTTACTTGACCTAACTGAAGTAATTAACCATTTCAGTTTAAAGCATTAACCTCTATGAATAACGAACGTAGGTTAATAATTTTAAGAAACTTTTACGACAAGAATGACAATAAATCATATTATTATCACCTATTGTTATCCATTGCTGCTCATTATTCTTATTAATTACCACTTAATTAGGTCAGCAAAATCAATATAATGCTTCTTTTAACCGCAATACCTTGAAAATGCCTTCAAATCAATGAAAATCAAGTTAAACCCAATTGTTATTGTTAACTACCGCAAATGCCATTGTTTTTGAAACCACGAAACGAATATGACGCATGGTAAAGTAAATAATAAACAAAAATAACTATCAATTACATAGGTAGGTATGTTCCAAATACATTTAGTTTCATTAATGCAGATGCTTATTAAAAAGTTCTTAGTTTAAAAAATAAATTCGAATCCTACTTATATTAAAAAGTTTTAAAGAAGTTTCAGAAACTTTTTTACAATTCTAACAATTACAACATATTACAAATCATGGCTTATGCGTAAATTACCTACATACATCATAAAAAAGAAAAAAAAAAGAAATAAACATAATAAAAAACATAATTCACTAATTAGTGATGTCAACATGCCTGTTTATTGAAATTACCAAGTATTTTTATGAAACAAATTTTACTACCATAGATAACACAATCTATTATTTTACAAGGAAAACAATATTCACCGTTGTTTATTTAATAATTTATCGATACATTTCTCAATCAGGACAAGTTTAACCTTGCTGTATCTTTATTATTATATTAAAGTTACACCACTTATAAGAAATGAACAATACACAATCGTAATTGAACAATGAATGTACCTATAAAGTCATTGTCTTACTCAGTGCGTGTAAAATGTTACTCATATCGCCAATTACAATAAAATAATACATTACACATAAAAAAATCGCGACTATCAATGTCAAGACGTTGGGACGTCCGTCACAAAGGGGACAGACGACCTCATAGTCAAAAGTCAAAGTCAAAATGTCTTTATTTGTGTAGACTATTATTAGTGCTTACAAATCGTCAAATATTTTGCTCTCAAGGAGCCGCTACATGTCTCATAATCTTTTTACCCTACCAGCGCTTCGAGACCAACATTTGGCAAGTGCTGAGAAGAAGCGCCGCAACAAACTCAGTCACCACCAACCACTGTCTGCACATAAAGGTAGCAGAAAGGACGCAGGCCGCTACCAACCGGGCGATGTGGAAGTCATTGGGGGAGGCCTATGTTCAGCAGTGGACGTCCTGTGGCTGAAATGATGATGATGATGGTGAATATGAAATAAAAGTAGCTACTTTAAATACCATAGTTTAGTTATGGATGTCAAAATGTAAAAGCGACTAACAAGGGACAAAAATATGCGAACCCGTCTGGCCAGCGTAGGGAGTGTAGGACAAATCCTTCATTTGCCTCTGGTAAATTAGAGAGGGTCCTGGAATGGAGACTCAATAACCTGATGATGTACGTCGTTGTACTGAAAGAGAGAGAGAGAGAAGCTAAAATTACTAAGGGTGGATTTGACCAAACAAGAAAATATTAATCTCAGAATTAACTTGTCATCTAAATATAATTATAATTATAACTCAAAGGTGACTGACTGACTGACATAGTGATCTATCAACGCACAGCTCAAACCATTAGACGGATCGGGCTGTTTGGCATGCAGGTAAATGTTATGACGTAGGCATCCGCTAAGAAAGGATTTAACGAAACTCCACCCCTAAGGGGGTAAAACGGGATCCACGCGTACGAAGTCGCGGGCGACCGCTAGTTTTGGCATATTTCCCATACTGAAACTGTCAATGTGCCACCAGGAGTTTGAGAGGGAGAAAGTTTGGTCGAATCGGGCCTAAATTGACATTTTCTACAAAATATGGATTTTTAATGAAGAAAGAACTTACAAAACTCCAGTTTTCTTTCTTCTTTTTAATGTCAAAGACATTTCATTTGTATGAGTAAGAACTTGCCCTGGCCCTGGTTTGTTTGTTTACATAAAAAAATATTACGTAGCAATATGAATGTGAATATTAATCTTTAGTTTGACTATAAAGGCGTTTTATCAAATGACGAATATTGTTTTTGTAATGACTCATATACGTCACACCTGAAAAACCATTGACCCAGTCAATGTCATGACGTCACGAGCCTTAAACTTGTTTATCGGGATTCGAACCCGGAACCCTCATGTGATGACGTTTTGGCGCCAATTTATCAATGCACTAGCTTTTGCCCGCGGCTTCACCCGCGTGAAATTTAGTTTGTCACAGATCGTCATAAATTATAGCCTGTATGTATGTATGTTATTCTGGGTTGTAAACAATAATACTGTAAAGTTTCATCAAAATCCGTTCCGTATTTGCGTGAAAGAGTTACAAACATCCAGACATCCAAACTTTCGTATTTATAATATTAGTAGGATAGGAAGTAGGATAAAATTAAATGCACTGGAATCAATATGGTGACCATGATACAGTGAAAACGTTACTATTATTTTTTCATATTTTATTAAAGGAAATAAATTAAGTATTTTTCATTTGCATAGTAATAATATATTTCCGCTTAGAACTGTAATAAGATTAGTTTAAAGTATAAGGTTCATAATAAAATTGTTAATTATTTCAGTTCATCTTTCCTTTTTTACTTAATACGAAGTTTTTATTTACCTATTCAATGATTAAAATAATACAATATCCTGAAGTCAAGTAAAAAAAAAATTTTTTTCGCAATTCAGGTATATTCTGGTTTCCATAGAGCTCTGTGATTGGTTCGTGTGTCACCCTGTGCGTCCACGCGCACTGTGAGACCTCATAGTAATGTTTGTGAAGACGGGCGTTAGAAGAAATGATGCAATAATAATTCTATCGCATTATGTTATTGACCTGTAAAGATAGTTTTAGTTGGTGAAAATAAATAAATAAATACATAGATCTTCATTCTTCATAGAGCAATTTAATTTGGTTCTGTCATATTTCTTTTTAAAATTAAAAAAGTTTACACTGCCAGCCAATTCGACGCAGACAGTTCATTGTACCCAAAACTGTTTTATGACCCCATCATCTTTGCGTTATAGCAAAAATTGCCAATTAAGAGATATTGTCTGCGATCGAACTACGCTTTAAGCTTATACAGGGTGTCTTTTCATGCCGTATCTGTATCTGCCAAAAATAAATTAAAATAATGCTCGTAATTTTAGAAAAAAAGAAATTGCTAAGTTTTTGCCCTCGTTTTACAATTTAAAACCAAACTGCGAAAATATGTGTAGGTACATAATTAAAATACCTAAGTACGAATAGGTGATGTTGGGTCGAAGTCCAATAGATTTTTTACTTTCTTTAACTTTTATGTTTTTATTTAATGTTTATTTTTTGTTAAACTTATGTGATATTGATAACATGTTTTTGATAACTTGTTTACTTAATAATTATATTTAAAATCCTCAACTTTTTACTATCAAACAGACACCCTGTATGTTACCAAGAAATTATTTCACGTGTAAAAAATATCCGTAGTTACATCTTTAAAAATTATGGTGTGGGATGAGTCATTTAACTGGGGAAAGTACCTTTTTGCGTCTTGCAGAGATGCATCATTCAAGAAATAACAAAAGAATTTAACAGTGTTTTCAAGGGCAGAGGAAATGGTAAAATACCTATACACAGCAATTTGAGACAAAACATGCACATATGAATGAAACGAATCGCTTTAATTAGCAATTTATATAAACCTATTCAAAAATACCTCGACTGATGAAATTTAAAAAAAAATACTACAATATTTTAATTATTTTTGTAAAAAAAATCTACATTAATCAATCGTATTGTGACGTTGATCATTCATGAATTAAAATATCCGAATCGGTCCAGCTATTCTGAACTGAAGATGCGCTTGCAAACTCAGTAGGTATTATTTGAATTAAGTTGAATATTAACATTAATTTAATAATGATAAACATTATTGAGAAAACATTGTCCTAGACAAATCATAAAAGGATAACTACAAATTTTAAAATTTCGTGCAATGAAAATAAATAAACGCGCTCACTAGCAAAAAATGTATGAAAATTTTAGTTTTTGAACGTTTCCCGTTAGGGACGCTGTACAATCCGTCATAGATTAAATTATGTCATTTTTTGACGCGCTCACTAGTGACTGTTTTTGATGAAAACTTACACTCAGCCCTCTGTTAGATTTATAGGACAGTTATATTCTTAGGCCGAGTTGCACCACCTTATTTTAACCGTGACTATAACCATAACCGATGTTTTTTTGTATGAATTTTGACAGACTTGACATTTGTTAAAGTTAAAGAATGATGGTGCAACCGAGCCTTAATCTACTCGTGTATGGATATACAGTTATAAACTAGTGTTATTGTTAGAATCTTATCTTCAATGGATTAAATACCAGTTAAGTGGTTTATAACTTTCCTTGGCACACATTTTCGAGAGTAAACAAACAAAATTAACTCATTGCTTTTTGAGTTGCGAACTAATTGGATTGTAATTAAAATTGTCATTAATTATATCATTAAAACGGCGTTAACTACTCGGTTTTTGATTTGTGTGCTATATTATCGAGTCCCAACAATTAAAATAAAAGAGTCACGGTCATATAAAAAAATGTCGCGTTGAGACCAGTGTTTCTCTATTTTAGAGAGTCACGGGTCTAATAATCCAGCAACTTTAATAATAAAATATGATGCTTTCTCGCTGGAGACATTTTTCATGCGGTATTAAAACGAATGCTTTGTTAAGTAAAAAGTTGAAATAATTTAGTATTTTGCTTTACACCCGAATGCTTCCAGTGAAAGAGCACCTTTAATAACACTTAACTAAAATATTACTCTGAGAATAATTTAGTAAAAATACTCTGAAAATATTAGAACTACGCCTCGGAATTGCAAACAGAATGAAAAGCATGAGGAGAGTGTGCGAGTTGTTTTATTAATGAAACAAATTAATATCTTTTAATTACTTAATTACACATCGATATTTTCAGATTTTTAGTAAGTTATAAAATTGTTTTAAATATTTTTATGACTTACTAAAAATGTGAAAGAAATATGGAAAATAATTTTCAGTTTTCTCAGCACCGACAAAATTATTCCACTTAGACTTCATAAAAAAAGTTTGAGATTATTGTGTATAAAGCTATAAATTGCTAAAAATTAATGACTAAGTCATTAATTAATGAACACCATTAAAACCCATACAACATCAAACTCGGCTCATTTCACATCAACTAAAAACCGGCAACCTCCCCTAGTCTTCCGCGTAAAAAAATCAATCAAAAACCTTTCCCACGGCTCAGAGCGAGCATTGACCGTAACCGGTTGGGGCAACCCTTAAATCTGCTTAAGCTTAGGTAGCTTGGCGACAAGCTGTTATCATTATCACTCATTGAACTGTCCACCTGACGTGCGGTATAAGCGACGGATTACTACCTGAACCGCAGTCTGGCGGCGAGCGCGCGAACGAACGCACTTGTCAAATTCAAAAACAGAACGCGATTCGAACACGGAACGCGAACGAAAATGTAAAAAAATCGAACGCACGGGAATGTAATTTCAAAAAACTGACTGGCCAGTGTACATAATTATTTTTGTGTAAATATTTTTTTTAAAGTGTCCTTTGTGTGTGTTTTGTTTTTTTATACAAATAAAATCCTGTGATATTAGATTTAAGAAATCCAGCGAGCGGACGAAAGCAAGTAAGTTATTTTCACATAATTTGTTTCATATTTGCATTATAATTTTGTTACAGTTGATAATATTGTTATGGTCGTTAGTGGTAAATAGCATGAATAAATAAATACCCAGTTTATATGCCTGCATACCTACCTAAATATTTTGTCCTGAAGGTAAGTGTTTACGTCAATAAAAGTACGTATTGTTGAATTTTTAAGTGCCTATAGACAACCGTTATTGTCCTTTTAAGAAAGAATAATACTTCAATAATTATTGAAGAGGTTTTAAGTCATACAGATATGAGACAATAAACTTACCGATAGAATAGCGTAGTTCAATGCTTACGTTTATGTTATTGTTTGAAAATTTTAAACAATAAACATTTTTCGCACCATCTTAACTTTCAGGCACGTAGCAAAATATGCAGGTAGTTAAATTATCGTAAATAAGCAAATAAAATCAGTTATTCCATACATGCTTCGTAATTAAATTCTTGTTCAGTCAGCTGTCAAACTTAAGGAGCTGTCAAAACGAGAATTCTTGGGTTTTGTATGGAAATGCAATCTACATCACTCAAATATGCCTTTTTGTGACAACTACCTAGTGTTTTTTACAGGAATGATATTTTTATTTGTAAATAAACAATGCTTGTTTATCGCATCAGTTGTAGATACAACTGATATTTAGGAATGTCAGATACATATTTTTATATCATGCGATTATTTTCGGATTTGAAATATTGTGAACTTAACTTACCATTAGTCAAATTTTTTTGAGTTTCCGAACTTAAAAAAAATATAGTTTTTAATTTTTAGCGTTAAGAGTTGCATCTCAAACTCTGTAATTTGGAAGAGCAGTCGCCCGGCAAGCGGAAGGTCGTGGGTTCATTCCCGCCTTATACAATTTTTTCAAGTTATAAATAATAATAAAAAAATCGTAACTTAGTAACTTTGGTGCAGTGCACTGCATCATTGGGTTAACTCAAAATGCATCAATTCTCATCAAAATGGAAATGCTTTCTTATGCAAATGTCACATTCTTACTGATTAAATTATTAATTCCTTCTAGGTTAAAATAAAAAGTCTGAGTGCCAACAGACTCGACTTAGTTAATAATTTTTAAATTTTTCTTGAGCCAGCTTATAATAATAACAAGTTTAGTCTACTATCTTCTTCTTTAAAATATTCTAAACTTAGTTTTATTATAATTATCATAATTTGTGTCAGACTGACATTTATCGGCCACTATAACGTGACATTTGCAGCATAGAACTTATCTTATCGGCCAATAATAATTATGGCGTATTGATATGGTGCAGTGGCATGGAGAATAACCATAAACAGGGTTCTAGGTTCGATTCTGACCGCGTCAATAAAAACAAGGAAGTTCTTTCTCTCTGGGAGTCGAATCCAGGATCTTCTGGTCAGAGTTTAAGTCTACTAAGTAACTAAGCAGTGCCTAGTGGATTTGTAGGGTTATAGGCTAGAAGTTCGTAAACTCTTAAAAACAAAACAATTAGTAAATATAATTATTTAAATAACAACGAATACTCCGCAAACATTAGTATAAATATTTATACATAAATATACCTACTAATTAACTGATTATAAATAAATATATTATTAAGTATTTAACTAATTTCATAGTGTAATGATGCGCNTGCGCACGATAGTTCTCAGTGAAAAGGTTATCATAGCAATTATATTATTATCTATGATGATAACTATCTACAATGTAGTTTTAATTACCCGACGCGGCACAAAAGAAGGGTAATGACATGTGTTTTTCAACGTATATTTATGTACGTTATGTTTTGTTCATTCGTGATCAATTTTAATAGTTCTTAACTCAATTAGGTAATTTGGTGAACTCTTATCTGAAGATTATAATTTAATTGTTATTTCGAACATTTTCATACTAAAACTGTCAATTTGCCAATTTTATTTTTCAGTTCAGACTTAATATTGTGCTATGATATTGTTTTGTATTGTTATTGTTTGTTCTCTGTAGCTGTGCCTGAAATAAAATAAATATAAAATAAAATAAATAAAAGTTACTCAATGATTCTCAATGTTAAAGTTACTCAATGAAGAATCAGCTGTTAATTTTGCAAGTGTCACTACTAAAGCCATTCCTTATCAGGCGGCTACCAGACGTAATTTTGTAAAAAAAAAATGAAAATTTAAAGTTGTCGCACTTTGTTAAGTGAGGTATATTGAATAGTGCTTATTTTAAAATCATCTAAATGTGATAATTATGATCATCNTGATCATCAGGAAAATAATTTTTAATGGGAACCATAAATACGGAACTCTAAAAACCGCCTGCGCTAATCTAATAATAAACTTTTCCTTATTCGTTATAAACGAAATAAAACCAAATAAAATGTATTAAAGAATAAGTTTAACCATAATACTGAGAATTGTATCAATTCGTTTTAGAATGTCTTCTGCATGAAATATTGATACAACTTAAAAAAGTGAAAAAAAGGAGTTAATAAAACCGTTGATTTATTGCAAAATATTAATCGATATCAAGGAAAATATGAAACCTTATGTACTGGTGATAAGGGCGATTTTGTAACGACGTGTAGTCTGATGTTTCCGACTGTACACCATTTGTTATAACCAGTTCGGCTTAGCAACATGTTAGGTCGTTTTTTAATCAGTGTATATTTAATTCAGTGTCCGATTTCGATTTATTAAACACGTGGTTTTGCAAATAAACTATACTTGGTACCGTCAAATACACTATTACTTTTGGTTCAACTAAATAAAAAAATCGTAAATTGATTTTGAATCTTATTGTAAAGGAATAAGGTTTAAATCCTTTGGTAAGATATGTAATTTATGACGCCGACTGTACGTAATATAAATAAACATTTAGGATGAGATAAGGTCTGGTGATTGAACTTTATTATAACTTATTCGATAATCTTGAAACAGGTAATAATTTATAAGTTCCGAGGCAGTGGCGTGCGTTAGTTTTATTTTCGAGGTAGGCGCTATAATATTTTTGGGAAAGCAATCAATTTAATTGCCTGTATGCAGTAATTTGTATCGCATGCCACTGAGTCCTCTGATACAGGGTGACCCAATTTGCGTTTCTAACTTCTAGTACAAAGTAAGATGGTGCAACCCAGCATAAGTATCTCTATGTCTCTATCCTTCAACCTACCCCCTATTTTTTTTGTGAATAATTGAATTCATGCTTAGCAAGCCATTTACCATCAATAGGCTTCATAAGTTGTTAAAGCTCCCATCAAGATTCGAACCTATAACTTTTTATTTTTTTCTCTGTATGAAACTCCGTATTGCAACGCACCGTAAACGTAGACCCCTCGTCTCGTGGTGTTGATTCCTTTCCGGCTAGATAAATGTGCTATGACCTTTAGTCCGGTTATAAAATTATCAAGCATCTTCAATCCTTCAACTTTATTAAACTCATTTGTAAAAGTTTTTCTAAAAATATTCCACGATATTCTTTAGCATACAACAATAGCGAGTTTCATAACAAACCAACATAATTTATTTCTCATTAAACACACATTCGCTTTGTGGTTTATAAATTCGTTGCGGCTAAGCCATTTGTATGTCGTATCTAGATTAAACTAGCTTGGTTTTATAAAAAAATCTATAACTGTAGTAGAAATAGAGAGAGCTATTAAAACAGCATTTGTATAAACCGATTGGAGAGATAAGACCTCTTACTGAGATTTATTTCTGCCAATTTTGAGTAATTTTGTGTATTAATTGTATTTTTCTGACGACAGCAGAGTTAGTAAAGTCAACAGTGTGGCACCTTATATAAATAATGCGATTTAACAATATTTAAGCGAGATCTAACCACCAAAACCACGCGGGAATTTAGAAACAATTATGCACACAGGGTGCTTAGGCGGCTAATGCCCGTTTTATTTTATTTTTTATTTTATTTTCTTTATTCAGATATTCAGCTCTTTATAATAATAATACAAGATCGTAGATCTACAAGGCTTCAGCCCGTTTTCACCATCAATCCCTAATTTTTAAAAGTGATGGTAATGGTAACACAACAGGAATTTTGTTTTCATAGGGGTCATTTAAAAATTAGGGATTGATGGTGAAAACGGGGATAAGTCTTGTAGATCTACGAGCTCGTGAAGAAAAGCCTTAATTTTTTTCTGGCGAGAAAAATACAAAGATTCCATATTCATTTATTCTTTAATGCCATACAATTGGTAAGTACATTAGGTAATTCATCAGCTAGTGAGTTATGTGGGGTTTTCCCTGAAAGGAACCCAACTACTAAAACATGATGGTGATATTGGTGAGCCATATGAGTTGGAAACGTGGTACATCATTAACTTTTAATCATACTTCGAACTCTTTTCTGATAAAAGTCAAACTGTAGATCCTCGCTGTACATGAGTTGCAGAGGTAGGAACGAGAGTTAGAATTAGGTCATATATCGAAAGAAAGTGGAGTGCCAATTAAAGTAACGGTAATTCTCCTATCTCAATGACACCCTGTATTTTTATACACGGTCATTGTATAGCATTAGCTGAGTTAGGGAAGTTATTCAAAATTGCAGACGCATTCATAAACAAAAGTTTGTCTTTTGTTTTGAGGAAATTGCTAACCAAACCGTGAACATAACAAAGGCTTTGTATTAACTATCTAAAGGTAGAATCAGATTTGTCCATTTTAAGTGTGATGATAATGATGATGATGATGATGAGCAGAAGCATTCATAGAGTTATGTTGTGTATGTTTATGTATATTTAAATGCGAGTATGTTTATTTACGAGAAAGTATTGATTGACTTTTAATCCAGTCGACATATTGTAGTCAAAAGCAAATCAGACTATACGTACATTTACCTAAGATAAAAAACCTGAATTAGGTAACTATTTTTTTAGTTGGTGCAGTTTTTTAGCATGAACCTAGTATTTGGTGTTTTTTTTCTTTATTTCAGAATATAATTATAATTAATAATTTATTTATTTCGGACCAGAAAAATCCATGTTTGTGCTAGTAACAGTTGAGAATAATGATGACGAAAAAAGGAGATTCTTTTTTTGCTTAAATCAATTGGGTCTGTTTCTACCTTTAATACCTAAGATTAGACAGTTCATAAATATTTTGTTTATGAAAAGTTGTTATTATTTAAATAACTTGTCACGCATGATTATCAGATAAGTTTACAAATAACGTATCAATAACAAATCTATGTTTGGTATTCGATATTTATTTACCTGCAGTCAATAATTTGACTGTTGTAAATAATGAATGTACCTACTTACACTGAAATTCTGTAAGGGTCCGTGGCCGAGTCCCCCAGTATTCGACGCACCCGTGGTTGAAGCCCCCGATTTAAATAAATTTAATATCATATATTTTTCGGCTTTTTGCACTAAGTACAGTCAACGAAAACCATGCATGTTTGACGCTATTTAAAATGATGTATTTAATTTTTTGTTAAAAATACTTAAAACTTTTATAATTAAAACTTTTATTTGTAGTTAGTTAAATGTAGAGAGAGTAGAGTTATTTTAAAGACTGATTGTTACAATTATTTTGATTAGGTAAAACGATTTACATGTTATTATAGGTAAATAAAACCTATGATAAAATAATGATAGGTTAAAATAAAACCTATTATATTTTTAGGTATCACTATGGTAAAATAATATTAAACATTTATTTGTACCTACGATCAGTATAAATATTTATTCGTTTATAAATATTTTTGTGACTGACTGTACATTTGATTAAAAATTGCTTCTATCTGACCGGGGGGGCGTCGACCACGGGTGCGTCGAACACAGCTGGGGACTCGGCCACGGAACCTTCTGTAAGCATAGGTACTTACAGTATTAAGTAATTTCAATCATTATGCCAGATATCTAGTGCCCATTGTCAATTTAAACCGTAGGTACTTATGCCTATTAATGTTTGTAAATGTCACGATATTCTCTAAAATTAATACCTACGGAAATCCTTGGGGGAGGCCTTTGTCCAGCAGTGGATGTCTTTCGGCTGAAACGAACGAACGAACGAATACCTACGATTGAGTTGAAAGACCGAATATGCGAATATAACAAACATGTCAGGTGTCTTTAACATCAAATATCATAATAATAAATTGACATAAATAAATAAACGTCTTACGTAAATGGGTATTGTTTCCAATTTTATATTTTACACTAATTAAATCATCAAAAGAAATAGCTTTCTATAAGAAGTGCATTTCGCATGCATTTCAAGTAAAAACACTTGTGAAACAACACAAATGCTAATTAAAAGTTCTTTTGTTTTTTCTATGTATTGACTAATTTTAGGTTTCAGGTCATAAATAAATACGTTTATTTTATTTTTATAGAGAACAATAGTGTCTGGACAAACCTATCCCATCAAAAACAATACTTGTCAAAAAAACCAAGTCTCGCAACTCAGTTGTTCTACGGTAAAAAGTTGTGAGATCCATGTAATACCAAGTCCAGGCCAGGAAATCTTTAACGTTTTACATAAATTATTGACTTGGCCATCGCACTAAATAATTTAATTTANCCCATCAAGATTCGAACCTATAACTTTTTATTTTTTTCTCTGTATGAAACTCCGTATTGCAACGCACCGTAAACGTAGACCCCTCGTCTCGTGGTGTTGATTCCTTTCCGGCTAGATAAATGTGCTATGACCTTTAGTCCGGTTATAAAATTATCAAGCATCTTCAATCCTTCAACTTTATTAAACTCATTTGTAAAAGTTTTTCTAAAAATATTCCACGATATTCTTTAGCATACAACAATAGCGAGTTTCATAACAAACCAACATAATTTATTTCTCATTAAACACACATTCGCTTTGTGGTTTATAAATTCGTTGCGGCTAAGCCATTTGTATGTCGTATCTAGATTAAACTAGCTCGGTTTTATAAAAAAATCTATAACTGTAGTAGAAATAGAGAGAGCTATTAAAACAGCATTTGTATAAACCGATTAGAGAGATAAGACCTCTTACTGAGAATTATTTCTGCCAATTTTGAGTAATTTTGTGGATTAATTGTATTTTTCTGAAGGTCTATCCACCAAAACCACGCGGGAATTTAGAAACAATTATGCACACAGGGTGCTTAGGTGGCTAATGCCTGTTTTCACCATCTATCCCTAATTTTTAAGTGACCCCTATAAAAACAAAGTTACCATAGGGGTCACTTAAAAATTAGGGATTGATGGTGAAAACGGGGATAAGTCTTGTAGATCTACGAGATCGTGAAGAAAAGCCTTAATTTTTCTGGCGAGAAAAATACAAGGATTCCGTATTCATTTATTTATTTATTCTTTAATGCCATACAATTGGTAAGTACATTAGGTAATTCATCAGCTAGTGAGTTATGTGGGGTTTTACCTGAAAGGAAGGACCCAACTACTAAAAAATGATGGTATTGGTGACCACAACAGTCAGAAACCTGGTACATAATTATCTTCTAATCATACTTCGAATTCTTTTACAAAAGCCAAACTGTAAAGGCTTTACATGAGTTGCAGTGAAGGGAACGAGAGTTAGAACTAGGTCATATTATATCGGAAGAAAGTGGCGCGATGGCGTGCCAATTAAAATAGCGTAATTCGGTAATTCGAACTCTTATCTCAACTTGACACCCTGTATTTTTATACATAAATATAGTAATTGTACAGTATTAGCAGAGTTAGGGAAGTTATTCAAAATTGCAGACGCATATAAACAAAAGTTTGCCTTTTGTCTCGAGGAAATTGCTAACTAAACCGTGAACATAACAAAGGCTTTGTATTAACTCTAATCTAAAGGTAGAATCAGATTTGTCCATTTTAAGTGTGATGATGATGATGATGAGTAGAAGCATTTTAAATAGAGTTATGTTGTGTATGTTTATGTATATTTAAATGCGAGTATGTTTATTTACGAGAAAGTATTGATTGACTTTTAATCCAGTCGACATATTGTAGTCAAAAGCAAATCAGACAATACGTACATTTACCTAAGATAAAAAACCTGAATTAACTATTTTTTAGTTGGTACAGTTTTTTAGCATGAACCTAGAATTTGGTGTTGTTTTTTTTCTTTAATTCAGAATATGGGTCATTCCATAAAAATCTGTATATTTTCGACGTTTGTTTTGTTATTATCACCATATAAAAAACATCATTCCCTAACTAGTAATTTATTCCCAAGTGCCGTTTAAAGCTAGGGCCTGACGCTCTAGGGACTGACGATTTGGAGTAAAACTTAACACAAATGCAGATTAACTTTATATTATAAGATGCTTTATACGATGTGCCGAAAATAGCCAAAAAAACACACGTAAATACTAATTAAATTATATACAATTTCTTATTGTAATCAATAAAGCTACTCAACTAGGGACTGACGAAGTGACTGGATTAACACATGTTTCCGCAACAACTGGCACGTTTGCACTAATTCAAAAAACGGCTACCGCAAAGCCAGTATGGTCTGAGGATAACTTCGTATCGTACTTTAAACTCAACTAAATGTCATTCAATCTAAATACATATTAAAGCGCAAAATTATAAAATCAGTGCGTGGCGAGGGAATGACGCTAAAAGCTGTAGACTCTTTTTCAACTAAAGAAAATCAAATTATTGTTTATTAAAACCGCAAAATATTAATAGAATTTAGTGTAATATACATTTAAATAGATTATTCGTTAATTAAAACAAAGGATAAAGTTGATGTTTTTATAAATGTGGGTCCCAAAACACAAACTTTTGGAGTACGGACATGCCTAGGGAATGACGTTTTGGGTCATTCAAAAGGAATTTAAGAAGTTTTAAAAATAGTTTCAAAAAATATAAATGGGTGATGAATAAAGCACATTGCGAGCTGTTATTTAACAATTTTGGAATAAAATATTAACAAATATTTCATGTGAAATGTGGCGCGGACTAAGAGTTGACATATTTTTGTGGAATGACCCATATAATTAATAATTTATTTATTTCGGACCAGAAAAATCCATGTTTGTGCTAGTAACAGTTGAGAATAATGATGACGAAGAAAGGAGATTCTTTTTTCGCTTATATCAGTTCGTAAATATTTTGTTTATGAAAAGTTGTTATTATTTAAATAACTTGTCACGCATGATTATCAGTTAAGTTTACAAATAACGTATCAATAACAAATCTATGTATGGTATTCGATATTTATTTACCTGCAGTCAATAATTTGACTGTTGTAAATAATGAGTAATATAATAACCTAATTACATTGAAATTCTGTAAGCATAGGTACTTACAGTAATTTCAATCATTTTGCCAGATATCTAGTGCCCAATGTCAATATTTAAACCATAGGTACTTTTGCCTATTAATGTTTATAAATTTTGTCACGATATTCTTTAAAATTAATACCTACGGAAATCCTTGGGGGAGGCCTTTGTCCAGCAGTGGATGTCTTTCGGCTGAAACGAACGAATACCTACGATTGAGTTGAAAGACCGAATATGCGAAGATTACAAACATGTCAGGTGTTTTTAACATCCAAATCAAATAATAATAAATTGACATTTAATAAATAAACGTCTTACGTAAATGGGTATTGTTTCCAATTTTATATTTTACACTAATTAAATCATCAAAAGAAAATAGCTTTCTATAAGAAGTGCATTTCGCATGCATTTCAAGTAAAAACACTTGTGAAACAAAACAAATGCTAATTAAAAGTTCTTTGTTTTTCTATGTATTGACTAATTTTAGGTTTCAGGTCATAAATAAATTTTAATATGTTTATTTTATTTGTATAGAGAACAATAATGTCTGGACAAACCTATGTAGGTAACGGTTAAATATAATTATATTAAATATACATTTAACCGCCTCTGTGGTCTAGTGGTAAGACCACCTGCTTCAAGTTCAGACGCAGAGGTCCCGGGTTCGATTCCCAGTGTGGGCAGATTTTTCTGTTCCATTTGGTTGGTGGTAGGGTTTGTTCTAAGTCCGCCTGGCTAGCTACCACCATCTTACCTAAGTCTGTCGCCATAACAACAATGTTAACAGCATTGTTGTGTTCCGGCAGTTAGAGGTAAGATAGCCAGTTCCTCTGTGGTTGAGGATTCCGGGTGAAGCTCGCTTCCACCTTCGGCCTGATCATCACTTATATCATCAGGTGAGATACAGGGCAAGAGCTTCCTCGTTGTGTATAAAAAAAAATTAATAGTTTATCCGTACCAAAGTCTAAAATGGATGCTGTATAATTCTTGTGTCTTTTTGCATAATAGTAATGACTATTCATAATTACTGGACTTTGGATTTCAAAGTTACATTATTCTGTTTTTCCAAACGGTAAAATCACGGGTGTACAAAGTACATAGTTGATGCTTTGTAATTAATTTTGCTTTAATAGTTGCCTTAATATCATATTTTAATGATAGTACTATGAATTGTACTATGAAGATTATTAAGGCCAAGTCTAAATATAGAAAAAGATCAGTAAATCCGTACTTCCATATTAATAACAATAACAACACAATAACAATTACTTACAATTTAATAATTACAAAATGAAACTTGTAAACATAAAAAAAAAAACATAAAAATGACTTATTTTTATCCGACAACATTAACGGGAGGGTAATGTTTTTGAAGTATACATGCACACGTGCATCTACATGTGTCATATCATATACCTTCTTAAAACTAATCCTGATAACACCAATGGTAGATCCTGCAACCTTTTGCACCGGTTTGGGCTGTGCGTTGATAGATCACTATGTCAGTCAGTCACCTTTGAGTAATGTATATTTAGACTATAGGTAAAATATTACTCACCTGGCTTTTATGCAAGTTCTAGGAAATCCTGAACACTAATCATACCCATATATTATACCTATCAATAATTTATTATTGGGAAAATCCGTTATTTGCTAGCTTTATCAGTGATATAGACATTGATAACGAAACATTATTCATAATCCGTAATTAAACTGGACACTCTTCTAGAGGCTTCCCCAAATCTTCTTATAATATTCTTCATCATCATCATGATCACCATCTCAGCCATAGGACGTCCACTGCTGAAAATAGGCCTCCCCCAATGCTTTCCATGTTGCCCGGTTGGTAGCGGCCTGCGTCCAGCGCCTTCCAGTCCAGCTTGTGGGTGGACGTCCCACGCTACGAACCTTGCTGCCCCATCGGCCGTCAGTTCTGCGTACTATGTGCCCTGCCCATTGCCACTTCAGCTTGCTAATCCGTCGGGCTATGTCAGCGACTTTAGTTCGTTTACGGATCTCCTCATTTCTGAATCGATCTCGTAAAAAAAACCGAGCATGGCCCTCTCCATAGCACGCTGTGCAACTTTGAGCTTCTGTATAAGGCCTGTAGTGAGAGATGATTAATTAATTAACAAAGTATCAAAATAACTGTCACTCCTACGATGTTAATTTACCATTTATTTTGCAAAGTATCATCTATAGACCTAATTATCAATGCTAATGCATTTATACAATGATTGCATAACTTCTAATTGCGTTCATTTCGTGATGACTGCCATCAAGACGGTTCAAGATCACATGAAATGTAACTGAATGGGTTAACAAGGTAAGATAAGCAGTCGATGACAATTTCTTTATTTTTAGGGTTCCTTACCATAAGGCTGCTGAACGGTCCTATTTCGCTGACTGTGAGCTGTGTGAGTCTTTTCATTTATAATAGCAACTCTTATGTTGATTTGTATTGTTTTTATTTCTGGTACTTGCCAATAAGTAATATTTCTTTCTTTCTCTCTTGAAAATTTCCTTAAAAATAGTGCTTTTGTCTTTGGCTTTCATCACGTGAATTTTGTCTGTCACAAAAATACGTCATCTGGGATAAAAACTATCCTGTTTTGCCCTGAGTACTACTAAACTTTTCCCCGGGAGGTACTGACCATCTCTATATCAGTACAGTGGTTTAAGCGTACTTTTACATCCATCCATCGATTAATTCGTGACATAAGAACGATTAAAATTTAAGGGCGTAAAGTAAAATACATAAGGTCGTCACAAGGGCGTAGGTACCTGCTTTACTAGGTGTAACTATCTAACCGTATCGTTGTACCAGTTGTACGGGATATACTTAGGTAGCAAGTTCACTGGGATTGACTGACTTTTAGGTAGAAATACATAATTTTATCGCTAAGTAGATTTCTGCAACTATAAATTTACTGTTTGACAGAAGATATTGGAAATTGCATTATCTTCAGGCAATAAACAGTTGCAGAAATTTCCAACCAATAATCCAAAAACTTTATAATCGAAAACGATTTAATGCAGATTAGCTAATGTTAATCGGACTATAAATAACTATGATTTCATTCATGATAAAACTTATTTTATGCGTATTATTTTATGAGTATTCGCCTGTATCAATCATTATTGTTTTATTACGAGTATTGTTCTTTGAATTTGTTTCTTATTAGTTATTACACAAAAAAGCCATTTCACTTTATAGGTTATAAAATTTTTGATTAAAGTCATCGAGGATTAGGGTACTGTAGACTTTGAGGATTATGAGTCACCAGACTCATAATCCTCAAAGTCTACCAGTATTTATAATTTTTATATTCGTTTATCAGGAATGTTTTCAGTATCACGATTTGGTTAACTTTGAGAATGACATGCCGTATATAAATAAAAACGGGACAATTCCCACCTCTCGTTCCCACCGCTGCAACTCCTGTGCAGCCAGGATCTACAGCTTGACCGCCAATAAAAACCCAACCAGTGAAGGTCAAGTTTGTCCCGGGGGAAAGTTAAACTGTCATTGGACCCGCAACGAAAGTACTGAGAAGAAGCAGCGTAAGAAACTCGGTCACTGTTGATTTTCTTGCGCTACTATCAAGCAATATAGAAATGGAGAAATGTGCGAATGTTTAAGCTAAGTGTACCCGCAATATTTTCCCATACCTAGTCGATGTTTTCAAACAATTTCCACTAAGGGAAACACGATTACGGGGTTTTGCCCATGTTATTGGTTCATACGGAACCGTGCGACTTTTATATGCCACTAAATTCTAGTTGACATAAACAGTGACTTCGATTTCATTAACCTTTTGATTCCTGTGTGCTTACCATGAGTTTACGTTAGGTGTGCTCGCTAGCGACTACGTAAAAAAATGACATTAATTCTATGACATATTGTGCAGCGCCCCTAGCGGCTACTTTCAAGAAACAAAATCTTCATAGAGATTTTTGACGTACTCGCTAGCGACCACACCTAACGTAAACTCATGGTAGGTGCACTGATGTTCTACAGGAAGAACATGCTATTTCTTTGATTCTTGATTCATACGCTTATAACTTGTCTTATACATAAAATATGTATTGATAGTTAAATAACTAAGTTTTTACCAAATAAAGAAAAATTGTTTCAGTTGTATTTGGGAAATAAAGATTCCGTGGTAATATTTGTAGAAACAAGGGATTTTTTTTGTGCATGGTTAGAAAAACTAATTGCTTGTGATTGCATGAGTAAAACCAGGGGATAGAGTCACGGATTTTTAACAACGTAGATATTTAGAAACTGACAGTTTGTAATTTATTTTATTTGCAATTTTTTTATGTTCGGAAAAACTAATCCTACCCGTGGTTCTATTATTAGAACACGAAATGAGCCGAAAACGTGACAAATCTCTATATCATATTTGTCCTATTGAAGGCACGTTCTAACTACAAGAACATGAAAAGAAATGTCTCATAGAACTTACAGCTATTGTTGCTTGTTACAGGAAATGCAAACAAATGCATTGAGGTAAAATCCGTGCACTTTGCCATTTTACGGTCATCTACTTAGTATCCTTTCGTAACTATTTCCTTGATAAATCATTGTAATTTATGAACAGGTAGTCCGATAGGATAAAAAAAAATGCATTTTCACAAAAACACCTACTTTGTCTAAGGCTTAGTTGCACTAACTTATTTTAACCGTGACTATTTATAACCATAACTGCTGTTTTTTGTGTGGAGTTTGACAGACGTTTGTTAAAGTTAAAGTAAGATGGTGCAACCCAGCTTTACTTTGCGTCAGTTCAAGATAGAGCAGCTACTTTTATTCTTATTTTTATTAATAACTACGTAACTTCCCACGGTTTTGGCCATGTGAGTTTATTTTTTTATGTTTTCTTAATTTTCTCAGACTTAAAATATTTCTTTGATATGTTAACAATCATTAATGTAAAGTTTTATCTAATTCCGTTCAGTACTTTTTGCGTAAAGAGTAACAAACATCCATCCTCACAAACTTTCGCATATAATATTATTAGGATTTTTAACAAAACAGGCCATAAAAGTAATTGCTAGTCATGAATGGCACCAATAGTGATACGGTTAGTGGTAAAACCAACCGTTAGAACTCGTAAATTCATTTATGGCTATTATAAACCACTATTAGGATTGTTAAAGCACTTTAACAATCCTAATAGTGGTTTACGACCTAAATAAATTTAATAATTATAACCACTTGGGACGATAATGATATAATCAGAGAACTTTAAAATTCACTATTAACGATCTGTGAAGTACTCTGTGATCTGTGACAAACTAAATTTCACGCGGGTGAAGCCGCGGGCAAAAGCTAGTATAACTACAGGGTGTTAGGTAAATGGGTATATGAGCCGACACTAGCGCATGTTAACATGGACATATATTATAAATGGTATGGTGAAGTCAGAAAATTGATATCTTCATTTTAATTATTTTAATTTTTATATAAATCGGATCTTATAAAATTTATTTGGTATGACAATTAAAAAAAATAAAATGATGATATCAAATTTCTGACTTCACCATACCATTTATATGCCCATGTTAACATGGGCTAGTGTCGGCTCATATACCCATTTACCTAACACCCTGTATAATGGTCATCTACTTTATAGTATCCTTTCGTAACTATTTCCGTAATTAATTCAGTAATTTATGGACAGGTAGTGCGATAGGATAAAATAAATGCATTTTCACAAAAACACCTACTTTGTCTAAGGCTGAGTTGCACCACCTTATTTTAACCGTGACTTTAATCATAACTGGTGTTTTTTGTGTGGAGTTTGACAGACTTTTGACGTTTGTTAAAGTTAAAGTAAGTTGGTGCAACCCAGCCTTACTTTGCGTCAGTTCAAGATAGAGCAGCTCTACTTTTATTTATATTTATATTATACTTTTATTAATAACTACGTAACTTCCCACGGTTTTGGCCATGTGAGTTTATCTTTTTATGTTTTCTTAATTTTATCAGACTTAAANAACTGTAAATTTAGTACTTGCAAAAAGGTCGGTGTGTGTGCATTTTCACAAAAACACCTACTTTATCTAAGGCTTAGTTGCACTAACTTATTTTAACCGTGACTATTTATAACCATAACTGCTGTTTTTTGTGTGGAGTTTGACAGACTTTTGACGTTTGTTAAAGTTAAAGTAAGATGGTGCAACCAGCCTTACTTTGCGTCAGTTCAAGATAGAGCAGCTACTTTTATTCTTATTTTTATTAATAACTACGTAACTTCCCACGGTTTTGGCCATGGGAGTTTATCTTTTTATGTTTTCTTAATTTTATCAGACTTAAAATATTTCTTTGATATGTTAACAATCATTAATGTAAAGTTTTATCTAATTCCGTTCAGTACTTTTTGCGTAAAGAGTAACAAACATCCATCCTCACAAACTTTCGCATATAATATTATTAGGATTTTTAACAAAACAGGCCATAAAAGTAATTGCTAGTCATGAATGGCACCAATAGTGATACGGTTAGTGGTAAAACCAACCGTTAGAACTCGTAAATTCATTTATAGCTATTATTACGACCTAAATAAATTTAATAATTATAACCACTTGGGACGATAATGATATAATCAGAGAACTTTAAAATTCACTATTAACGATCTTTGAAGTACTCTGTGATCTGTGACAAACTAAATTTCACGCGGGTGAAGCCGCGGGCAAAAGCTAGTATAACTACAGGGTGTTAGGTAAATGGGTATATGAGCCGACACTAGCGCATGTTAACATGGACATATATTATAAATGGTATGGTGAAGTCAGAAAATTGATATCTTCATTTTAATTATTTTAATTTTTATATAAATCGGATCTTATAAAATTTATTTGGTATGACAATTAAAAAAAATAAAATGATGATATCAAATTTCTGACTTCACCATACCATTTATATGCCCATGTTAACATGGGCTAGTGTCGGCTCATATACCCATTTACCTAACACCCTGTATAATGGTCATCTACTTTATAGTATCCTTTCGTAACTATTTCCGTAATTAATTCAGTAATTTATGGACAGGTAGTGCGATAGGATAAAATAAATGCATTTTCACAAAAACACCTACTTTGTCTAAGGCTGAGTTGCACCACCTTATTTTAACCGTGACTTTAATCATAACTGGTGTTTTTTGTGTGGAGTTTGACAGACTTTTGACGTTTGTTAAAGTTAAAGTAAGTTGGTGCAACCCAGCCTTACTTTGCGTCAGTTCAAGATAGAGCAGCTCTACTTTTATTTATATTTATATTATACTTTTATTAATAACTACGTAACTTCCCACGGTTTTGGCCATGTGAGTTTATCTTTTTATGTTTTCTTAATTTTATCAGACTTAAAATATTTCTTTGATATGTTAACAATCATTAATGTAAAGTTTTATCTAATTCCGTTCAGTACTTTTTGCGTAAAGAGTAACAAACATCCATCCTCACAAACTTTCGCATATAATATTATTAGGATTTTTAACAAAACAGGCCATAAAAGTAATTGCTAGTCATGAATGGCACCAATAGTGATACGGTTAGTGGTAAAACCAACCGTTAGAACTCGTAAATTCATTTATGGCTATTATAAACCACTATTAGGATTGTTAAAGCACTTTAACAATCCTAATAGTGGTTTACGACCTAAATAAATTTAATAATTATAACCACTTGGGACGATAATGATATAATCAGAGAACTTTAAAATTCACTATTAACGATCTTTGAAGTACTCTGTGATCTGTGACAAACTAAATTTCACGCGGGTGAAGCCGCGGGCAAAAGCTAGTATAACTACAGGGTGTTAGGTAAATGGGTATATGAGCCGACACTAGCGCATGTTAACATGGACATATATTATAAATGGTATGGTGAAGTCAGAAAATTGATATCTTCATTTTAATTATTTTAATTTTTATATAAATCGGATCTTATAAAATTTATTTGGTATGACAATTAAAAAAAATAAAATGATGATATCAAATTTCTGACTTCACCATACCATTTATATGCCCATGTTAACATGGGCTAGTGTCGGCTCATATACCCATTTACCTAACACCCTGTATAATGGTCATCTACTTTATAGTATCCTTTCGTAACTATTTCCGTAATTAATTCAGTAATTTATGGACAGGTAGTGCGATAGGATAAAATAAATGCATTTTCACAAAAACACCTACTTTGTCTAAGGCTGAGTTGCACCACCTTATTTTAACCGTGACTTTAATCATAACTGGTGTTTTTTGTGTGGAGTTTGACAGACTTTTGACGTTTGTTAAAGTTAAAGTAAGTTGGTGCAACCCAGCCTTACTTTGCGTCAGTTCAAGATAGAGCAGCTCTACTTTTATTTATATTTATATTATACTTTTATTAATAACTACGTAACTTCCCACGGTTTTGGCCATGTGAGTTTATCTTTTTATGTTTTCTTAATTTTATCAGACTTAAAATATTTCTTTGATATGTTAACAATCATTAATGTAAAGTTTTATCTAATTCCGTTCAGTACTTTTTGCGTAAAGAGTAACAAACATCCATCCTCACAAACTTTCGCATATAATATTATTAGGATTTTTAACAAAACAGGCCATAAAAGTAATTGCTAGTCATGAATGGCACCAATAGTGATACGGTTAGTGGTAAAACCAACCGTTAGAACTCGTAAATTCATTTATAGCTATTATTACGACCTAAATAAATTTAATAATTATAACCACTTGGGACGATAATGATATAATCAGAGAACTTTAAAATTCACTATTAACGATCTTTGAAGTACTCTGTGATCTGTGACAAACTAAATTTCACGCGGGTGAAGCCGCGGGCAAAAGCTAGTATAACTACAGGGTGTTAGGTAAATGGGTATATGAGCCGACACTAGCGCATGTTAACATGGACATATATTATAAATGGTATGGTGAAGTCAGAAAATTGATATCTTCATTTTAATTATTTTAATTTTTATATAAATCGGATCTTATAAAATTTATTTGGTATGACAATTAAAAAAAATAAAATGATGATATCAAATTTCTGACTTCACCATACCATTTATATGCCCATGTTAACATGGGCTAGTGTCGGCTCATATACCCATTTACCTAACACCCTGTATAATGGTCATCTACTTTATAGTATCCTTTCGTAACTATTTCCGTAATTAATTCAGTAATTTATGGACAGGTAGTGCGATAGGATAAAATAAATGCATTTTCNCGAAGCTTTTGTCTTATCTTAATTAATTTTATCGCCTCATTAGGAAGTGTGAATCGATAAAAGGCTTAATAGTAGAATTGCGTTGATCGATGATTTTGTATACATATAAATATTTTCATTATGTTACTGATAAGGTAAAGAAAACTAGTGACAAATAATTTTTTTTAGACTATCATACTTTAAGGTTAGCTTGTAATATTTCATACTACGAGTATTTGATATACACAAGCGTCCTGGCGTTGCTCTTAGAAGTAGTTAACACTTAAAGAATTCGTTAAAAATGACAAAGTAAAATATAAAAAATAATTTATTTAAATTAAGAGGAAGAGGTGCTTTAGGGATTAAATACCTATGTTATTTCCATTGGAGGATGTTTCACAAATATTATTTTCAGTTTGAATATTACCAAACACGTTCGTTCTTGACCCTCGACCCAACAAGTATTGTCACTCCTCACCACCATACTATAATACAATTAGTTTTAGTAGCTACACTTCACACATCACACATAATAACCAACGAAATGGTATTTGTAGGAAAGAGAAGCATTTTTTTTCGGCAAAAATATCTTACTTGTTCAAGCTGTGTGCATTGAAGGTTTAGATCAATTTTATTTTAAGTAAATTCTTTGAATTGTTATGTCACTGCTGCACATATCGTTCGTTTCAGCCAAATGATGTCCACTGCTGGACAAAGGCCTCCGCCAAAGATTTCCAGAATGACCGGTCCTGCGCTGCCAGCAATCAGGCGCTTCCCGCGACCTTCACCAGATCGTCAGACCACTTAGTGGGACTCTCATAAAATCAAAATCGAAAATATTTATTCAGTTTAGACCACAAGTGGCACTTATGAACGTCAAAATGTAGTAAAAAATAAAAAATAAAAGGTAGCCCTTATGGGGCACTTTTCATGTCTCCTTATCTTTTGGGCCCTACCAGCGATTCGAGACAAACATATGGCGAGTGCTGAGAAGAAACGCCGGAACAAACTCATCATTCTTCACATTATGTCAATTTTGAGTAACTTTTGCATGATAACAATAATTCTAAAATATACTACACTAGCTGTGCATGCGACTTCGTACGCGTGAAATAGTTTGAATATTTCCTGTTTTTTCGACATTTTTCTTTACTGCTCCATCCCTATTGGCTGTAGGGTTATATTTCCTCGATAAGTAGTTCCTAAGATTAGCGCGTTCAAGCAAACAAACAAACTCTTTAGCTGTATAATATTAGTAAAGATTAATTAATTCTTTGTCTTGAAAATTATGACGGTGTTCCTTGAATCATCTGCGATCAATTTCCATTGTGCTATACCAATACATCTAACAAAACAATAACTTCGCCTGCCAGTCTATGACTTGTATGTGTAAACACATAACTACGACTCTGAAAACGTGACCTAGACACGTATGGGCACGTCGATAAACCAGCTATGTGCGTTATGTCATATTTCCAGTAAATATGAAAAAACTGTTACTAATGTTGGAAAAATTACAAATCACCTATACAGGGTGTCCCAAAAACAATGGATAACCCTGTAACCATCGATAGGCCTCGCCATGATCTCCCTAACGTCCATTTTTGACCCCAGTAAAAATATCACCGTTTTCAAGATTTTTAAGTTTTTGTGCATTTTTAGAAAATTGCCACCTGCGATTACTTTTTCTCATGCCATTTCTACAAATGAGGATATTTTTCAATCTAGTTTCTTTCCTAATCACAAGGGATAGTTGGGCTATCAAAATAAAAGATTAAAGTTCAACAAACTTGTTTAAAAGTATGAAAATTTTAAGAAATTGCAGAGAAGAAGGAAAAATTCTTGCACTTTTGACCAGCCATCGTGTAAAAAAAATGTAGGAAGACCATCGTTCCCATTACCTTAAAAACTTTCTTGGTTAATTGAGATTCTAAAAAGGTATCACAAGCCTATGTATTCTGTATAATTTTTATCTTATGGCTACTTGAATAGCAACTAGTATGAAAACTGCAAAAATGAGTTTTTCTCGTAATAGTTAAACTAGGACTGCATAGTGGCATTAAATACAAATGGATAATTTTTAGCGTAGGAATTTAAATAAAGCAACATTTTATCATCATCATCATCATCATTTCAGCCATAGGACGTCCACTGCTGAACAAAGGCTTGTACCCCAATGATTTTCATAATGACCGCTTGGTAGCGGCCTGCATATAGCACCTTCCTGCTTATCTTTATGAGGTCGTCGGTCCACTTTGTAGGTGGACGTCCTACGATGCGCTCTCCGGTACGTAGCCTCCACTTGAACCCTGCTGCCTCAGTTCTGCGAACTACTGTGCCTTGCCCTTTGCCACTTCAGCTTGCTGATCCGTTGGGCTATGTCAGCGACTTTAGTTCGTTTACAGGTCTCCTAATTTCTGATACGGTTTCGTAAAGAAACCCGAGCATAGCCCCTTCCATAGCACGCTGTGCAAAAAATCCACGTTTCCGAGCCGTGTATCATCACGGGTATCTGTCTATAGGCACATTTATAAGGTGTAAAACAAAAATTAAGTAATCACAAAAACGCAGAACGGACGGCCAATGGGGCAACAGGGTTCAAGTGGAGGCTACGTACCGGAAAGCGCATCGTAAGACGTCCACCTACAAAGTGGACCGACGACCTCATAAAGGTAAGCAGGAAGGTGCTATATGCAGGCCGCTACCAAGCGGTCATTATGAAAATCATTGGGGTACAGGCCTATGTTCAGCAGTGGACGTCCTATGGCTGAAATGATGATGATGATGATGATGATAAAATGTTGCTTTATTAAAATTCCTACGCTAAAAATTATCCATTTGTATTTAATGCCACTATGCAGTCCTAGTTTAACTATTACGAGAAAAACTCATTTTTGCAGTTTTCATACTACTTGCTATTCAAGTTCGTTCGTTCGTTCGTTTCAGCCGAAAGACGTCCACTGCTGGACAAAGGCCTCCCCCAAGGATTTCCACAAAGACCGGTCCTGCGCCGCTTGCATCCAGGTACTTCCCGCGACCTTCACCAGATCGTCGGTCCACCTAGTGGGAGGCCTGCCCACGCTAAAGCTTTAAAGTAATGGGCACGATGGTCTTCCTACATTTTTTTTACACGATGGCTGATCAAAAGTGCAAGACAATAAATTATTTTTTCCTTCTTCTCTGCAATTTCTTAAAATTTTCATACTTTTAAACAAGTTTGTTGAACTTTAATCTTTTATTTTGATAGCCCAACTATCCCTTGTGATTAGGAAAGAAACTAGATTGAAAAGTATCCTCATATTTTGTAGAAATGGCATGAGAAAAAGTAATCGCAGGTGGCAATTTTCTAAAAATGCACAAAAACTTAAAAATCTTGAAAACAGTGATATTTTTACTGGGGTCAAGATTGGACGTTAGGGAGACCATGGCGACGCCTATCGATGGTTACAGATAAGATAAGATAAGAAAAACTTTATTTGACACAAAGAGAAAAAAATAGAACAAAGGAATTTAAAACTATACACGCATATTTTGTGTCAAAAAGGCGCTCGCTCAGCATTAATCGAGCCACGCGTGCATGCACGCGTGCCCCGACGCTGGTTTTCAGCGGGTGCCTCTTCTCCAACCAACATTTAAATTAAAAAAATAACACTAAACAAAACATTGACAAAGACATTGACAAAGAGGGCGCCACTATCTCACCACATAATAATTACGACAAGAAGAAAATAAAAATTAAATTATGAAATTAAAATATTGTATAACACTGGAGGCGACTCATGACGCTAGCCCAACAAAGGTTATGGCCAACCCAGTGTGCACCAATGCAAGCACAACAGTTACAGGGTTATCCATTGTTTTTGGGACACCCTGTATATAACCATCAAACCTTACTTAATAAAAGTTATCGTTTTTAATGAAATAGTTCCTAAAAATCTATAATTGCACAGTCAGAATAATTTTTGTTACAAAACATCTTTTATTGGAACTACAAAAGATGCCAATGTTTATTGCAGTTTGTTTATTTTAATAAAGACTTGAGGAAGATGTGCGTTTAAACGTAAATATTATAATTATAATTTATTTATTTATTTATTTATTTAATAGGACAACCAACAAGACATACACTGGAAGACAATCAATATTTACAACGTATTTAACTATTAATATGCAAACATAGAAGTTAACTAAATCAAATTATTTATGAAACTATACTACGTCTTACTCAAGTGTCGTAAGAGGCGACTTAGGGACTACACATCAAACAGAGAACGGACAGCAGTGCTCTCTGAAAAATATCAATCTTTTAAACTGCGATCTCCAACCCGCCTGCCAAGCGTGGGGATTATGGCAAAACTCTCCACTATAGTGGAGGAGGCTCATAGTCCAGCAGTGGACTGTAAAGGGCTGTTGATGATGATGATGATGACGACTACATCTTAAAATTTTGAAATGTTTGACTGAATGAACGTAATGGGTCGAAATGGCCGACTCGACTTCCAAGGTGGTTCGAACCCCATTCGTCGCTCAACTGTTATGGTGAGCCCTTTTGTAACACAAGCATTTAGCTTAGCACGAGGGGCTAACGGGATTAACTATACTCTATCTATAAAAGCAAAAGTTCACTGACTGACTCACTCATCACGAAATCTCAGAAACTACAAGTGCTAGGAGTCTTAAATTTTGCATGGGGGTTCCTTTTAGAACGTAGGTGCTCACTAAGACGGGATTTTGCGAAATTCAACTCCTAAGGGAGTAAAACGGGATCCACGCGTACGAAGTCGCGGACCGCCGCTAGTAACTAGTATTCTTTAAAATATAGATATTTTAAATTACTGTAACAAGCAAAGCTTAAAGGTGTCATTTCCAATGATATCCTTGTGTTTTTTTTTAATACGCAGTTTCTATATAAAATAATATAAAACGCAAGTAGGTAATGCATAAAACCAATAAAATTAGTGATTGATGTCAGAGTAGGTATTTGTTAAATAATTAGCTTTGCCTTGATGGGTAAATATTACAGTCCTAGAAACCATATAATAGGTATATCATAATTTTATTTACGTACTGTTATAATAATATAAAATAATTATATCCTTGACATAAGTACAATACTAGATGTTATGGTTAAATTAAATATTAAACGTTTTGTGTACAACACTGACCGTGACTTTGAACTCATTTTCATCAATAACGGTATACTATACAGAGTGATTTTTTTATTTCGCACAAACTAACGGGGGATTATTATCTCTACAAAAAATAAATACGTAGAGTTAAAAGTCACACTCCAACCTAAATTTTTTTTCAATGACTTCAAGAATCAATCACATAAAAAGGTGGGAGTCGAACCCACGCCTTTTGCTTGTCGGGCGACTGCTCTCGCCACCTGAAAGTAGAGTTAGACTGATGTTTAAAATTCTACCGTTATTTTGATATAAGCACCTTAAAACAATTACAGCAGTTAAAGTTTGTAATTTAAAGCTACACCTTTTTAGGGTTCTTTAGAAACCCTTAAATCTTGATCTAAACCTCAGATCATAGAAGGGAATAGATGTGAAACGGGGGCGTGGCGCGTGTCTCCGCGATATGCCCAGAAACGAACATCGGCCGCGTAGCTAGGCTAGTCGCGATTCAGTCGTACTAAGGAAATGTTCTCCGATATTTTGGATAATGCGTCGTTACGTGCAATAAAACAAGTAAAACGAAGAACTACAGGAACAATGGAGTCATTTACATGTAAGTATTGCAAATCCATTGGTATTTTGCTTATAAATAANTATTTATTATTATTCTACGGTATGAGTGAAAATATTATGGTAATGTTTAGGGATAAAAGTGTTATGATAAAAAACAGTAGGAGTTTCAATATATTTACATAAATGATATTATTAATTAAAATTTTCGGAAACATGAGTGTTATGATCATCGCCGGTAGCACTTCAAATAGTATGAATGAAAACTTTAGGATGAAAAGTTTTAGGAAGAGTGATCATTCGGATTTAAAATCGTTAGGAAGAACAATTTCGGGTAAATAACTTTAGGTGAGCCAATATGGACCCAGAAAATATATTCCGTTATTTATTTACTAGGTCAAATTTATACCATGATTGATATTTTCGGAGTCGGTGGTAGCACTGGCAGCCTACGGTTTGATAATTTGTTTTGGAGTTGGTTTTTATTTTTAGTGAAAATTAATTTATTTTATGCTTTTGTTGTTGTTGACCCTGTTGTTGCTACTGAAAGTCGACATTGAGACCATATTTTTTATGTTAAGTGCTGTTATCTATACATTATCGATATCTTGTCGACTCCATTTTATCTTTGTTCTCTCACTAGCGTTTTCTTAGTGTGCGTCACGTCACGCGGCCATTGATTGGCCATAAGGCATGCCTTCTGGCCAATCACAGCACTTTAATGCACATGTTGTCGTAGACTCTTAGTCGCTTTGTTTTTACACAGTTGTGTGTGTGTGTGGGAGCTGTGGTGGGGGAAATGTGGGGACACTGGTCTCGTTGTAGTTCTGAGATCTAAACATTATATTTTGCGTGTTAAGTAATGCTATTGTTGATATAATAATATGAACCAGTTTGTCCATTCATATGAACATTGAACATACAAACAAACATTTGTCTTTCCATAATATTATACCACAGATAAGGTACAAGAATAGAAGTTAAAACAACTTCCTATTGCAGTAACCATAGATGCACATCATTCTAAACATTTTTGACTCTTATGTATTTATGATAAGGTGCAATTTTGCATCAAAATCGTGTAAGTTGATGTGTGACTGCTCATTATTGACTTCTTACGTAACGAAAATAAACGTACAACATATTTATTGTGGGTAGTTTATTTTTTATTGCAGATGGATCTTCATATTAAATAGGTACTTAGGGACATGTTTTTTTTCGTATCATGGAATCTGCCGTATCTCGGAATTATATTCTTGAATATTTCCTTTTAAATCTTAAAATGAACACTGTAGAGTCGAGACAAAAGTTACTGTAAAAGTCCATGGTTCCTACCGGACCATGGGCTATTCAAAATCTTAGGATTTTTCAGTAAATCTTAAGATTTACCAAATTCAATAGCAAAAGTCCAAAGAGTTCATTTCTAACTTTTACCACGAAACCCTCTGTAAATCTTAGATTTACCGCAGGGAAACGATAAATGTTCAAAAACAGTATTATGTATCAAAAGCATTAGATCCATTGTCGTGTTAAAACGTTGACTTTTATCCTATAAAATAATACTTCTCCAGTCAATCTCTATACTAAAAATCATCAAAACGAGTCCAGCAATTTACGCGCACTAAAATGTATAAACAAACGGACAAAATTACTCTTTAAACTCGTATTATTATCGATTTATAGTTCGTACTCAAGTAGAGCAAAGCTATTCAACTCATAGAAAAGGTCGCGTGTCGAAATTGACAAACGGTACCTGACTTATTTTGATTTTTTTACGTAATTCCGAAGCGAACAATGGTTAACAAAAACCTAATTGTGAAAGGCGCCGTTAGTGTTTGGTGCTTTTATTGTTTTGTTTTGTTTTGTTCTATATTTAAATTCATTCGTCTTTTGGTAATAAATGAGTAAACTTTTTTTTTCCACATTTAAACTCATTCATTAGTTTTGGTACTAAATGGACCTTTTTTTCTTTCTTTTTGAAATTGGTTCTAGAACGCACATCGTATTTTTTTTTACAGACGATGGAATTGAGTGATTGAATGGCCAGTTCAAGGTCATTTATGTAGAAAAAAAAGTTTTATGTTCGACATTTTATGGTTTAATGACAGTTAAACATTTTTCTAAACAAACTAATTGATACTATTATAGCTTAACACAATTCCTTAGTAATATGACAATAAAAATACTTAATAACGTATAGTAGCAGTACTGTATAGGTAATAATTGATTTAATAATGTTTGCTTTGCCAAATAACTTCATTATTATTTGATTTATACACGAAATTGCTTTAAAATTGGTAACCCCAATACAAACAATACATTAATTGTGTAAAGAAAACAGGTGTATTATAATAATATGTATAGTATAATTATCTTAGAAACAGTAGTCGCCTGTAAAAAGCTGTGTACACATGAATAGAGTTCACAACTCACATGAGTCATTCAGTAACAGCAAAAAGTTTTAATAGTTGCCGAAATAAGCAACTCTATCCGTGGTTCGCGATGGATGGGTGACCACAGGATCATATTTTGGCATTTACCACAAATATTCTACGTATTGCGGGAGGCACTTTATTCTGCTAATTCAACGGATCGCAACATCAGTTGACCTAATCAGGAATTGAACTGCATTCAAAATGATATTATACCTACTAACCTACAGAGGTTCGTTCGTTTAAGCCAAATGACGTCTACGTCCCATTAAGAGTTTCATGTTAATATTATTATTTGTTAAAAAAATACACTACAAGTGTATTTTTGTGTGGTTGGCATACATTTAGTTTTGAACCTACAGAGGTTCGTTCGTTTAAGCCAAATGACGTCTACGTCCCATTAAGAGTTTCATGTTAATATTATTATTTGTTAAAAAAATACACTACAAGTGTATTTTTGTGTGGTTGGCATACATTTAGTTTTGAAGCTGGAAACATTGAATATTCGGATAGATCCAGTGTATTCTGTAACCTATATTGATACCGTTTGATAGATCTCATGAAGCACTTTCAAAATCAGTATCTTGATTTTTGATATCTTGTATAGTTTAGAAATAATCGAGTGAGATCACTTATCGTTTCCACCCTTTAGAGTTTTAGGGAAATTCCAAAACTATATTAAAATTAATATTTTTATTGAACTTTTACTACACAATAATAATCCAATTATAGATTTACAATACTACACCTAATTTCTTTAATGCGAAGTTTTTAAATATACAATTTTCCTTAACTTTATAATCTGTGTCAAATCCTCCATTTTCCTCTTAAAGTTCAAGCCGCCATATTTTTCCTTCTAATCTGCGGGTTTTACTGGATGACCTACAAAAAGTTGGTATTTAATTGAGCCATATTTAGAATTACCATTAAAATACGGCACAATTATATGTATACAAATATAGTCTAAAGGTAAAAAGATTTTATTTATCTGTCTAAGTAGGTACTACGTAGTAATTTGTGATTGCAGATGTGATTATTGTTTTTAAACACGACACAAAACTAAAATCAATGTGACTCTGGGACCTGACGACTAACCGTTTATTTTGATTCTACCAAACTGTTACTAATTACCAACCAATATTAATGTAAGAAAATTCTAATCGAGATTTGCAGATTAAACATTTTGTTACAAGCCTTTACTACCTGACCTACTACTTTATTATCTGACTCAAGTAATAAAATAGCACAGAATCATGCGCAAACTATTATCGTGAGAAGATCAAGATCTGCGACCAAAGGAGAACTGGCAAAAATGTATAAACCTACATGTAGATTAAAGTAATTCATTCAATTAATTAATTAATTCAATTAATATTAAACGAAACTCATAACAATAAAAATTCGGTAGTAAATAAAATTGTAGCTTTTAAGCTTAGCTTAAGCTTTTTGACACAAAAAATCTCTCAAAGGTCAAATCTCTCTCAGCACAAGATCTAATAAACAGTTCCATTTGCTCACATAGAGTCGCCTTAATGGCCGTAGGTTTTAGAAGATTGGCATGGAAACAGACAAGCTTCCTTGAAGATGGAAATGGGCTAAAATAGAAGTTAAAATGGAACGCGAAAGTTTAAAATCGTATAGAAATGGGCTGCCTGAATTAATTATTCTACACAGATAAAGTTGCAAAAACCGGCTACATAATCAAAAAGCTCGTACGTTTCAGCCGAATGACGTCCACTGCTGTACAAAGGGTTGCCCTAAGGATTTCCACAACGACCCCGGTCCTGCGCTGCCCGCATTCAGGCACATCCGGCGACCTTCCAAATATCGTCGGTCCACCTAGTGAGGGGCCTGTCCACACTACGTCTTCCGGCCGTCATAATTTAAAAGATCATCAGATACAATTTTACCCATTCTCCTTTATTAACAATCGCGTATCACATTCGGTCTAAAACGCTGACTCCGTTTAGCAATGCGACACTCCCTCGGTTCAGTGTCAAGTATAAATTATTGTAACTTGTATGTCGACACCTTTATCGTGTTGCCATGCCAACTAATCCCACGGTTTCGTTTGCTTAGGAACAGGAACTTAGATTGGATCTTAAGACTTACTTCGAACTCCTCCTATGTTCTTCTGATTAATTTCGTTGCGCGTCCAATGACCAACTTTCCCTCGGGACGAACTTGACCTTCACTGGTTGGGTTGTTGGCGGTCAAGCTGGAGATCCTGGCTACACAGGAGTTGCAGTGGGAACGAGAGGTGGGAATAGTCCCGTTTTGGCAGAAACGAAAGAGCTTGTTAATTAATTGATTGACATATCAGCCGACTAGTAGACAGTTATTCGACACACCTCAACCTCTATTAATAATGCGAGACGATACAGTTAAATAGACAAAGATGTCAAGTCTTAATAAACATACAAAATATTTACTCAAGTGTATGCAATGCAAATGCAACCTGGAATAAACTCTTTTATGTATACAGGTAATTATGTATAGTGACGTCATTACAGATGCGGCACCACGAAGTACCACCTACTGCAAAATGCATTTAAAGTTATTGGTTCGATTCCCAATGGGATCAATGTACCTAAGCAATCTTTTAGTTCAGCCGTAGTACTTATTATTATTCTGTGGTTCAGCCAAGAATGTTAGTTATATAACGTGGTACTGATGTACGTACTAATATGTATGTATTTTGTATGTACCGCTTGAAAATCATACCCGGGACCTTGGGATAAAGGTGCAACAAACCATTGACCACGATAAACGCATGGAAACGACTTATTTTAGCCGATAGCTGGAAATACTGTATCACGTTTGTATAATAATTATGTAGGTAATAATTACAAAAATAGTTATTTCATATCAATATAACTAACTAATATCTGTGATTACCTAGAAATAAACTAGTTATCTGGGAAATTATCTTAAGACCAACATACGAGTAGAATAATAGTTAGTTTTATCTAATCAGATAATATGCCAATTCACTTTCTATTATAGAAATTAGATAGGCCAAGTTAATGTAGGTAGTTCGTTCAAGTTCTGTAGAAGTAGGTAAGTATATGACCACCACAACTTGAAGATTCGGCAGAACAGTTTAAATTTCCCCCGGGACAAACTTGACCTTCACTGGTTGGGTTTTTATTGGCGGTCAAGCTGTAGATCCTGGCTGCACAGGAGTTGCAGCGGTGGGAACGAGAGGTGGGAATAGTCCCGTTTTGACAGATGCATAATAATGTGAGCAAACAAAGGTATTTTAAGACTGGGCCCAACTGCACAATCTTAAGACTGGGCCCAACTGCCTAATCGAATTCACAGGCTCTAAATCAAATCAAACGGTGCTTGCTTAAGTGAAGCAGCAAATCAAACTCACTGCGTTGAATGGAGCTCTGCGATTGGTTCGTGTGTCACTCTGTGCGTCCACGCGCACTGTGAGACCTCATAGTAATTTTTGTGAATTCGGCCGTAAATCCATTCTATCACGGACTCACAATATCAAAGTATGAGATGAAATCCAAAGCCAATTTTAGTCTACATCTTAATCTAAGCACAGAAAGAAGTACTGTCGGTACTTCAAGCTAAACTTCTTACGTAGTTGTAATAAGTACTATTTTTGAACAAAATTCAAAAGTTTTCTTGTCTCTATCCACAAAAAGCGGCGGTTTCACGAAGTCTGTCGCAAGCCTGCGCTTGCGCGACTCTGTGGCAATTGTAATGACCATTGCAAGGGCTTGATAATGATAACGATTACATAATATCGTAAACACGTTATTTTCATTGGAAGCGGAAAATTTGGAAAGTCATTTGTTGACATTGGAAGAAGTACCTAATAAATATGTTTGCTGTTAAATTAAAGTTCCCTAACTCTACAATACGTGTAAGTTATGACTGACAGAAGAAGATAACGAAAAAGTCATTATTGGACCTAATTTTTGAAGGGAAAGTTCCATGACAATTTTTTTATGAATAACAAAGCAAGGTGTTAAGTGAGATGCAGTCTAGGATGGTAGGGTCTATTCACTCTCGCCTTAAAAAGGCCCGGATTATTATAGTGTTCGGGAAGGACAGCAGCAAGGAACGAATTCCAGTCCCTAGCTGTAATTTTGCTTGTAAGCACTTTGAAACTATTCTGTTAGCTTTTAAGATGTTTGGAAAATAAAATTTATATGGTAGACAGCAGAAAAGGATCACTCTTCCCGTGGATGTCGTAAGAGGCGACTAAGGAACAAATATGGGAACATCAGGCCTCCCCAACCAGTCTGGCCAGCGTGGAGAGTGTATGCCAAATCCTTCATTTGCTACATAATAATTTATTTGCATTATACACAATACACAAATTGGACCGACGACCTGATAAAGGTAGCAGGAAGGCGCTGGATGCAGGCCGCTACCAACCGTGCGATGTGGAAGTCATTGGGGGAGGCCTATGTTCAGCAGTGGACGTACTGTGACTGAAATGATGATGATGTACATTATACGTACATCACTCTACAGCCAATAGGAGCGGAGCAGTATAGAATAATGTTGCAAAAACGGGAAAAAATATTTGAACTATTTTCACACGCACGAAGTCGAAGGCACAGCTAGTTCCTTATATAAAATAGTACTATATTTATTTATCCGTCAGGGTAATAACTGTGACAGTAACTGTGAAGTTCAAGTTTAACAATAGCCAATAGTTGTTGTATGAAAATAGACATACACGCTCTTTATTATAGTAATAATAGAAACAATAAAAAACAACAATTGCTTTGCGAACGTTCGAAAGCATTGCTTGTGTGTCAATAATTATATTGACTACGTGATGTTATACAGGGTGTTGCTTTAAGTATAGTGATAGACCAAACAAAAAGAATTATCTCGAGGACTCAAATAATATGCAACAATCTTCCTATAAGAACAATATTGAACAAATTCTCAAATAAATAATAACTAATAGGCCTCCCCATACTAATAGGCTGATGGTGACATTTTGTATGGAAACATTATTTTTTAAGATTAGAATCTTCCTTCTCTTGGGGAAAGTTGTTACATTTGAGCCGTAGAATCGTAAGTTACAATATAATATATTATGTAGAGCCTTTATTTAAAACAATACAAATAATCTGCACCGATTTCAATGCAGATTTCATTCAATAAAGGGTTTCGCAAGGCGTTTGCTTGTGTTGCTGCAATCAAAGATAATCTCTTATTTTGGATTTACTGGACCTTTGTGCACCGGAAACACGCTCTGAGTTAGGGCTGTGCCAAACATTCTACCAATCTGCACATTATGTACATTTTTTTTAAAATACTACCGTAGTTTATTAGTCGTTTAGTATGGAAATGTCAGTAGTATCTACTCAAAAAGATCGTAATTTTATTATAAGTATTAGATTACAATGATCGAGTAAAGCTGCATGCTGCTAATTCGTTTTCAGAACTTGAATGAAGTGTTTTAGAAAAGCTGTACTTATGTTATAATTTTTTTTAAATTTTTATTGGTATTTATACTTAATCGTGACTGCTTGCTAAAATTACTATTACTATTTATCTGAAAAGTACTTATAAGCTCTACTTTTTGCAATTTTTATATAAGTGTACTAGCGGTCGCCTGCGACTTCGTTCGTATGGATCCCGTTTTAGTGGAGTTTCGTAAAATCCGTTCTTAATGGATGTCTACATCCTATAAGGACCCTACCCGCCAAATTTCAAGTTTACAGGTATTAAGTTTCTGAGATTTCGTGATTAATCAGTGAGTGGTATTTAGTTATTTACATGACAACCCTATATTTACGTTATATTGATAAGATCAGTGCTTAATTGTACCTTATCTAACAAACTCGCCAAATATCGTTTGTAACTTTCTGTATTGCTGGTTTGTTGTGGGCAAATATCTGATAGAATCAGGTTTTTCCGAGCTCGTGTCGACAAAATTAGGAATTATGAAAATTTATCGTATCTTTAATCAATCTAACGATATGCCTATGAGGTGTACGTACAGCAATCTATACTAATATTATCTTAACTAATATTTTTAATGCGAAACTCTCGGAAAGGACATTAGGATAGTTTTTATCCCGGTTTTTGAAACAGGGACGCGCGCGATGTAGCTTTTCTGTGATAAACAAAATCCACGCGGGCGAAGCCGCGGGCGGAAAGCTTGTGAAAGATAAGAAGAAAAATGGTATAACTTGTAATACAACCCCGCCCCGTTTTTTTACTCTTTTTGCTCTTTGGGAATGGAACCTTAAAAATCACGAATCTTTTAAGAGATTTCGGGCTCTCACAATAGGCATAAATATTGACTTTAACTTCGACTCTAAATATGCAAATCTGCCAGCTGTTTCTACAAAAATCGAAAATTATTTGGGTCACCATTTGATTAAAGTCAAATGACTAACATATGGTTAAATACATTACTGTTACCTACTTAAAATGATCATTCACCGTCATTACAAAGGTACAATGTAAACTGTTACGTAGCTACATAATAATAATGATCATTCACCTTTGAAAGGTTAGCTTTGGACTGCGGGTTTGCTTGGTTTTTTTTAGAATATTTTTTGAAGAATTTGTCCCGTACTAGTAAGGCTGAGTTGCACCCCCTTATTTTAACCGTGACTGTAAACATAACCGGTATTTTTAGTATGAAGTTTGACAGACCTTTGATGTTTGCTAGAAGCCTGAGACGAATTTTACCTTAAAATCAATTGTTTTAACTTAATCATCTGCCTATGAAAGCCTAATGTACCCTCAAAATATTGAGTTCTTTAAATAATGAGAGAAAAACCATTCCTTAAGCAATGACAATGACCATAAGGTCCATAATAGCTTATCAAGTTACCTATTTAATAAGACAGGATACTTTGAATTCGCGCTATATCACCTTACGTCGATTGATAACACGCTGCTCGTTCCAAAAGCGACTCTGTCCCTTGGTGATAGGGTTGTTTATACAAAAGCTACAGAGCTGCCCAAGCAATTGTGTCTAAAGGTTAAAGTGTACGGTTTTGGAATAAAAATGCGCTGAAGTGAGAGGAGCATGAAATTAATGTATTTAGTGGACATTGCGCGATACAGTTTGCTCATATTGGCAAATGACAATCAAACTATAGGCTTGCACAATAATATAATAAACGCAAGACAAAAAAGAGATGTAATAACTGATTTTAAAACTAAGTATGTCTCTAAGACTTTTCTTTCACAAGGCTCTAGATTCAAGTCTGTTACATTTAAAAACTTGCAACAAATACAAAAAGTGAGTTTATACTATGATTGCCACATCTGGGAATCAAACTTAAGACCTTGAGAGATTATTTTTCTAACCACTGAACTACCGAGTCATTGTTTACTGTAACGACATAATACGTTACTGGCACACATTTTCGCCAGCCATAATAAGAAAAAGAAAGAAATACGCAATTGAATTCCAAATTTAAAAATTAGAATTAATATAATTTATTATTCGTTCCGCAAAGAACAACCTAAGGTCAAAAACCGTACAGCCTAGTCGTTAGTAAAAAATGAATACTGTATTGAACCTCTGTACTAACCAATGAAATCAAAGAAAAAGTCAACACCATCTCTTTTACTCTTATGAACATTCAAAAGAGAGTGAGAATGACGGATAGAGTTTTTGAAGTAGAGCCTTAGAATTTATTAATAATTCTCACAAAAAATGACCGTTTAGATGTGAAATGAGCATAAAAAGAATTTTAACCAAATGAAATAATGGAATGACGCAAAAACCATTGTTTGAAGATTGATTAAGCGTCACCATGACATGTTTAATCGATTCTTCGATTTACCGATACATATCGATTGTACTAACTCGGTTAACGTTTATGTTTGAAAAGAATTTGTATAGTTGAGGTGCAATTTTTCGCTTTTCAATGCAATAAATTGATTTCATGGGTTTCAGACAAAAACAATCGGATACGTTTGATTGACGTGGTTACTGAATTAACTGTACCTTCAATTCTCTGATAGAAAAATATACACCTTATGGCATTTAAATAATGGAATAACTATTCCATTATTTTAACGCCTAACTAGGCTTATTTAAATAAAACAATAACTTAAGACGTAGATTTAATACCTTTCTACTTTTCTCTCTTGATATAACAAAATTTTGGTTCAAATTAAAAAAAAAGCTTGGGTACGTCGCATAGGATTTTCACACTCATATGTTACAACACTTACAAAATAGAGCTTTAAGCGCTTCTAAGTTGTTTATTTTTTACTATTTGACATTTTCTTTTTACAGATCTACAGGTTTCTAATAATATTTTTAGGCATAAAATTTCAGTGATGTAAAAATTTATAAAATCTCCGCTGGCATCTCCGCTCCGCTAGCATCTCCGCTCCGCTAGCATCTCCGCTACCGCTTCCAACATGGCCGCCATCGCTGTAATCACGTTCCATATTACCAAACCGAATCAATTCTGCCTCCATCAACGATATTTGTTATTCGTTCTGAAATAGACTAACATACAATAGTGCAGGTGTGGTCAACTTTGTTAGGCCCAAGAACTACTGTTTACCGATGAAATCCTTTATCTAAAAAAGCGAAAGGTCACTGACTGACTGACTGACTCACTCACTCACTCATCACGAAATCTTAGAAACTACAAGTGCTAGGACTCTCAAATTTTTCGACTTCGGAAGCCTGCCTAGCTCGCATAAATATTTATAACTATGTATATTTTAAAGTCTGTAAACCTTTGTAAAAGAGACTGACAATAGTGACTGCGTTGCGTTTCTTGTGCTGCTTCTTCTCAGCACTGGCCCATTTATTGTCCTGAAGCAGTGGTAGGGTTAATACTGGGACGTGTAAAAGTGCTTCTTTAAAGCCTATTTACATAAATAAATGAGTTTTATGAGTTTTTATGCAGGCCGCTATCAATTAGCACATCTGGAAATCATTTAAGGAGGCCTATATTCAGCATTGGATATTCTATGCCTGGATGATGAAGACCATTGTGTCTCAACATCTTCGCCTAGATTACTAAAATTTACGAGTTCGTTCGTTTCAGCCGAAAGACGTCCACTGCTGGACAAAGGCCTCCCCCAAGGATTTCCACAAAGACCGGTCCTGCGCCGCTCGCATCCAGGCGCCTCCCGCGACCTTCACCAGATCGTCGGAAAATTTATAAGTAGTCGCAATCGAAGTAAACATATATCTATTTTATTGCCTAGTGGACCGATTGGCCACCCCTGCAATAGTGTGTATGGATTGCTAATTATGTTGGTCAATAAACCCTTGATTGCGCCCTATTTTGATAACTATTTCGTAGTAAATTACAGTACACTTCAACAATGATACGTAGAAATACGTACTGATTTTCTTTCTATTTGTCATTGATTTCATAATCATTAGGTCATTATTTTAGTGTCCACTGAAGGAGCCACCTCCAATTTACAAGAGGAAAAAGGAGGGTTTGGCCTACACTCCATATGCTGGACGGACGGGTTGGGGAGACCTGAACCTGATGGTCGCTTAAGAGATTGTCCCGTAGACGCTTATTGTGACTTTGTGATCGGGGGTTCCCTCGAAGCTGGAGAGGCCTCAAGCCTGAGGCGGAGCTGCTTCGTCCAAAAAATGACAATAACTCGCGACTCCGTTTCATTGGGCTCCGGTGGACAACGTCGGGCTTTAGTGGGTTGGGCCCGCCTTTAGTGATCAGGCGGGGAGAGTCCCACATAACCCACTGGCCGTTCCCATCGACCACTAATGCGCAAAACATTTACCGACGTAAAAAAATGGTCGCATTTTAAGTAATTGTCCCGTAGTCGCTTATTGCGACATCTACGCGAAGAGAGAATTGCCCTATTCATCTCTGCCGAAACCACACGGTTACATAGATTTACATTTACGCATAATCATCTAAACATGATAACACACTCAAATCGATTAAATATAACATCGATTTAAGTGTGTTTATCTGTAATTAGTAAAACATAACTAAAATTGTGTGTTAGAAAGTAGGTAAGGTCAAACTTACCTAGCAGAAAACTTCTCGTGGGGACCACGAGCCGGAAGACGTAGTGTGGGCAGGTCTCCCACTAGGTGGACCGACGATCTGGTGAAAGTCGCGGGAGGTGCCTGGATGCAGGACCGGTCTTTGTGGAAATCCTTGGGGGAGGCCTTTGTTCAGCAGTGGACGTCATTTGGCTGAAACGAACGAATAAACGAAGTTCAAACTTGGAGTGCAAGCGTGGTTGTGTTCCCCAGTCGATTAAGCACATGATGTCGTGCCCTGCGTGCCCAAATAACTACACGCAGGAAAATGTATGCTACTGACAACGCCACTCTTGTAGCGGAGTTTTGGGCTGACACTGTGTAGGTTGTTGTCGACACGACAAGAAGAAGAAGTCTATAGATAGGTACTAGGTACTTAGTTTAATTCTAGGTAACTAATAGAGTCATTAAAACAATTACATTCATAATAGCTATACCTNTTAAGAATTCTTTAATCTTTAAATGACACGTTGCGTTTTTCAATCGAACACTACTTTCATTCATAAATTTTACTTTTGATAAATTCCGAACGTTTTGCTGTTGAGGGGGCCTTCGCGGGGTGCGGGCGGCAGTCGGCCGCTGGCCTTCAGACGGGGAGGTTGTGTTACTCGCTGCAAACTGACATTAGCGATCAAAATGAATTTTTTCTTTGGCTGAGTTGCACCACCTGACGTGACCTAACTTTGACCGTAGCTTTGGCGAATACCGGTGTTTTTTTGTATGGAGTTTGACAGATATTTGACTTTTGTCAAATTTAAAATAAGATGGTGCAACCCAGCTTTTGTTTGACAATATATTTTATGTCAGAGTTGTTCATAGAGTACGTTCAGTCAGACGATACGATTGAATTAAGGCATGCTTGGACGCTATTATCTACATAAATAGAATCTATTAGTGTAAAAAAATCGACTCGAAAACAAACTGCACTAGATAAGTAAAAGTAGAAAATATGGGTGCGCCAAAGTTCACCTAAATTTTCAACTTCGAAAATTGGAAGTCCGAAAATGTTCTTCCTAAAATTTTTCATCCTAACAATCACAATTCCTAACTACTCTGTCTCTAATGTTCATAATTCCGAATCATTCAACTTCATAATGTCATTAGCAATAAACATCTATTATACTTTTATTTGTTCTCCTAGATTTTCTTTTACACACAACATACATTGTAAGCTAAATAAAATAAAATAAAAAATATTATCCCATACAAAATGTTCATGGATTTGTAATTTTTGTTAAATATAAATACCTTACTATACGGTGCGCTAGTTTAGAACATTTCGGGCGATCACTTGCGCCTGGGTTGAATGACATCGAAATCAAGGTTCATCAATTCAAGTTTAAAATAATAGGCAGTAATGTATGAAGAAAGAGCTTCTATTCTGTACCTACCTATGCCCGTGTATTTTTGATCGGTGTCAAATCGGAGTTTTCGTGCGGGGTGCGCGGGTGTTGTGCGAAGCGTGAAGGTCAAACGCTCAAGGTCATTGAGGACTCTAATCGCCTTAACACGACGTTTATTAATGAGTTACATTATGTACTCACGGCTTGACGTTTTAGCTGCGATGCTGCAGCCGTGGTCACAAGCAGTCTGCGTTTTAATCGCGTTAAGACCCGTGTCTTGGGATGGGTTGCACCATCTTACTTTAACTTTCACAAATGTCAAAAAAGTGTCAAATTCCATACAAAAACCACAGGTTATCGTCAATATTAGATACGTGGTGCAACGCAGCCTTACTATTTTAGTTGAAATGGAACGCGAACGTTTAAAATCTTATAAACAGAAGTGTTTGTAAACAACATAAAGTCACTTACGAAAGTAAGTGGGTATACTCACTTACCTCCTACTTAGCGAATTAGTCTCGCCTTGCTTTCAGTATCGAGGCGCCGTATTAAGAAAGCGATCCAACATTTTACTACAATTTTTAGTATTTTAATGAAGTGCATTATTTTAAAAGAGCTTTTATGTTTCTCATAAAACAAGTGATAGTGAAAGTACTGCTTAAAAATAATATTAATATACTACCAAAAATTATAAGGTGTCCAACTAGCTTAAAAACCGCAAATTGAAATTGTCGCAATACTAAAAATTTGTACAACACATCTAGTTCCAGTTGTAGACATTCTGTTAAATCAAAATCACATGTATAATAATTATGCTATTATCACTAGTTTCATAAACAAAGTTATTGTTTTTGCCAATTAAGGAGCACTTAAAATAATAAGTACTCATAAAAACCTTTTATTTTATTTGAAAACACGGTAGTGTTTATACATACGGGCCCGTTACCCACTTTTCTTCATCCAACGCTTTGTGTAGACGGTTGTATAATTTTCTAAGAAACTTTTCTTAGCCGTAGGTTTATTTCAAAGGTTTTGGTCATGGTTTTTATTTTATGACCTAGTTTAGTTCCTACTTAAAACGTTTTTATTTTGCATTCCACTTAATATCTTCGTTTTTATCTTGAGGTATTTTCTGACCTTCATTGGTTTGGTTTTTATTGGCGGTCAAGCTATAGATCCTGGCTACACAGGAGTTGCAGTGGTGGGAAAGAGAGGTGTGAATAGTCCCGTTTGAGGTCTTTTCTATAGGTCTTTTATACGTTCTAATATAATTTTAACCCTACCATTGCTTCAAAAATAATGTAGATGTGGGCTAGTGATGATGATGACTCTATAATTCACGTGTTCGATAATACATAAGTATTATTTGTCGTATGGCGGTGGATTGTCGATAGCTACGAGTATTTTCTAGGGCAACTTAATTGTGTATTGAAGGAAGCCTTACAAAGGCTTGTTCTCGTTTGATGTTCCAAATTCCGACAACACACCATGTGACCTAAATAATAAAATAATCGATTAAGTCGATTAAGTGAAGCTTTTGGGCTCTGTGGAAGTTTTATAGCCTCATCAAAGTAGTAAAGAAATTATGGTCAATGGGACTATTCCTACCTCTCGTTCCCACAGCTGCAACTCCTGTGTACCCAGGATCTACAGCTTGACTGCCGATAAAAAACCGACCAGTGATGGTCAAGTTAAACTGTCATTGGACCCGCAAATTTTATCAAAAGAACACAGGGGGAGTTCGAAGTTAAGGTGGTTAAGGTTCCACTTCCCTCCAGTATTAAGTGGATGACAGGTGACAAAACAAAGGCTTAAATAACCATACGAATAGATACGGACAGTAAGCATCATGTTAACATCATATCAATAACGACCTTAAAGAAGCCCAAGTTAACAGTAAGACAACCCAGGACCAAGCCGCCTGGAGACGCATGACGCTGAGGGCCGACCCCAAATAAAATGGGAATGGACCAGGCAAAGAAGAAGAAGAAGTAAGCATCATGCTAACAGTATTTTCTTATTGTTCCAGGCATGGTTGGAGCGCCAGATGTCGTCAAGCCCTCAGAGAAGGTTGAAGATCACTCGCCGCACGTGAACGGCAGTCCAGTGTTCACAATCAGCAGTAAGTTCATCATCATCATCTTCATCATCAGGTTTTTAACCTCGAATGCAGGAACCCCTCTTAATTTAACTCAGAGGAAAAGCGGATTTAGGCTACACTTAAAATTATCTTTTTCCTTCTTTAAATTTATCTTGTATTTATTTTTAAAGAAACTTAATTAAACGCCGTATTAAGCTTGCTCGATTAAATACAACAGTTTAGGTATTAGAGTATATTCAGCCACAGGACGTTCACTTGAAAATAGGCCACCCCCAATGATTTTCACATCGCCCGGTTGGTAACGGCCTGCATCCAGTGCCTTCCTGCTACCTTTTTGAGGTCATCGGTTCACCTTGTGGGTGGACTTTGACGAATATATGAAACTAAAATAGACAGAAATACACTTGTTAAGAATTGAGACGTAATTTTGGCGTAATTTACAGTTACTACATTGTGTTGTCTGTAATTTGAGTGACACACGAATTGCTGTCCATGTAAATTAAGAATTCAATGTCCGCATTGTTCATACAGGGTGTCCCAAAAACAATGATAACATCCCAAATCGATAGGCCTCCTCATGATCTCTCTAATTAATCTTTTTACCTTAGTGAAAATATCACATAGTTTTCAATTGTTTTTCTCTTGCAATTAAACAAACTAGGTTTAAAAGTATTAGAAAAGTAATTAGGTAGATAAAAAAATAATTAATTTTCAAAAAACAATAAAATCTTGAAAACTATTGATATATTTACTATGGTCAAAGTTTGTTGATATTGGGACACCTATATGATGGCACATGAAGATAAACACTGCATCTTATTCAACGGTAACAAGTGCCAAAAATGTACAGCTTGATCTGCTGGTAACTTTAATTTTGAATTAAGGTCATTTAAAATAAACAATCTTATTGTTTTAAGTATAAATGCGTAATTACTTGTTCTAAACCAAGACTAGTGTTCGATATGAATTGATTACTTTGATTTAAGCTCTTGTTTGATAAACAAACGTTATCAGCAGCGATAAATCTAATAATTAGACACATTAACTACGTATTTATTTATTGTTATGATGTTTGAAAATAATTATTCAATCATAGGTATTAAATCAAAATAAAACTTTGGACAATTTCACATAGCGCCATCTAGCCGCAAAGTAAGCAACTAATATGCTTGTTTTATGGGTGCTAGTATAATAATAATANTACGGTCTAACTTAACTGGTAGCAAAGGTGAGAATATCGTACAGTTGAACTCGAAATTTTGGGAGCACCGCGACGCGTGCTGTCCCTTGCAATGCTTACCTCCCACAGTATAACGGATATACCTACTACATTATATAGTTTTTTAAATATGTAACATACATTTTATACATAGTAACACCCAGACCCGTCACACAAATTAAAATTCATCATTTCAATTTCCGCCCGGCCGGGAATCGAACCCGGGACCTCTCGACATAGTAGTCCGTTCCGAACCACTACACCAAACGGTTGACCAATTCAATTTGATTTCTGGTAAGAGTCAGCTATCATCATCATCATCATCATCTGAAAATTATAAATAACTTGAAAAAATCGAACTGCCTAAGGCGGGAATTAAATCCACGACCATCCTCTTGCCGACTGGGCGACTTTCAAATTAGTTTGAGATGTGACTCTTAACGCTAAAAATTAAATAATCATCATCATCGTCTGATATAAGTAATTTAGGTAGGTACATAGAGGAAAATTTATAATATTAGTAGGATTGCTTGATGAGAGAAATAAAGATGTTTTGTCGCGTGCTTTTGATTTAGTAGAAACCGGTCACCACGCCCACGCATTGTGCGAAATAAGAAAATTCTAAGTATGGAAGTATCTTCGCCATGATGTTAAATTATTACATTATAATGAACAAGTAATATAATTTTTATTACTATTGTCATTAAAATCGACGCCATTAACGATCTTTAGTTACTTTTCCTGCTTCCGTTATAATTTTAATTCCATGACACGAAACTGGCGGCCATTAAAATGCAAGTCACCTATGACATTGTCAAGAAGTCCTTGGTGATAGGAGAATTACCTACAAAAGACGCAGTTCCTTTATGAAAAGAAGATGGAAAATATTTATTTGGCAACAGCAAATTGCAGAAAGTGACAGTATAACTAAAAATAATCATATTGATGGTAGGTACATGGATAAGTAGCTAATTAGTTTTATATAAAACTAGCGGCCGCCCGCGACTTCGTACGCTTGGATCCCGTTTTACCCCCTTAGTACTGGAGTTTCGTAAAATCCTTTCATAACATCTACCTGCATGCCAAATTTCAGCGCGATCCGTCCAGTGGTTTGGGCTGTGCGTTGATAGATCACTATGGATTATTATTTACATCTTGAAGCAACTTCTACAACAAAACACTAGTATTTTCTTCAGGTAGACTGTATATTTATTTATTTTTGTGTAACTAATTCTTGTAATTAGCCTATATTACTCATTAAAATCAAGATAAGTACCTAGGGAGTTATTTGAAAAATCCGATTGCAGATCTCGATTTAATATCGATCAACAAAGAGTTACGCACTTAATCGATGCCAATCGATAAAATCTGACGGTTCAATCACATCACTAGTCATCGACATTTCCTGCGTATAATCTGAAAAATATTTGAATTTCCTAATTATATAAGCATCTACAATGAATGATAAGGAAAAAACTTGTGATTTTCTTAACGTAAGACCATAATATTATTAAATACCATAACAAACGCGTTAAAAATATTTATTTTACTTATTATGCAGCTCTACCTTTGGATACCTCTGTTTAAATACACAATGTTGGTGTTCTTTGCATGCCTTTTTTTCTTTTTCTGCTATTAGANCCATTAGACTCTTAAAATAGGTTTTACTTACCTACTCATTCGTTTGAGTTCGTTACTTACCTACATATTATTTTTGGTCAACCTAGCATAGGTACCTAAAACAATAAAAATAACTAATGTTTTATCTCTTATGCCTTTGATTGGTTGAGTTTCGATACTATTTAGTCCAATCACAGAAAATACTATTGAATCGAATTTTTGGAATCTTTTCTGAATACTTACCGAGTTTTTCAAAATTTTCAGAACTAACAAAAAGTCTATTTTTCTTATTTTTTTAACTCTTTTTAGTGATTTTATTTTACCTGCTGATTTCGTAGTTTTTGCTACATTCTTCAAAACTATGATATTGTGTGTACCAGTTGGAACTTACGAGTATTTGGCTGTTCATCGCATATATGCCATGAATTTATAGGTCAAAGCAAGGATTATGTGTAATCTTTCCATGCTAGCTTAGCATGATCTTAGTCGATTGTATTATTATCACTTAAATAATTAGTTGTATTAAAATTGTAATAATCCGATAAGCTTGTATTGACGTAATTTACAACCTTCTTATCTCTAGGTTTCTTCTAAATCGCTTAAAATAGGTTTTGGGCTTTCTTACTTCCTTTAACGGGACTATTCCCAACCCTCGGTCCCACCGCTGCAACTCCTGTGTAGCCAGGATCTACAGCTTGACCGCCAAAATATCCCAACCAGTGCAGACCAACTTTGTCCCGGGGGAAAGTTATACTGTCATTGGACCCGCAAAGAAATTAATCAGAAGAACAGGGAGTTTGAAGTTAAGGTTCGACTTCCCTCCATTGCAAAGCGGATCTCACTACCTTTCTGATTAAAGTTATTTTTACATGAAAAATATTTTAAAGAAGAAAAGATTTTAGTTTGAAAAATTACATCCCACATTACATTTCACATAGGAAATAACCAGTAAATGCATCGATTGTCAATTAACCGCATTAATTAAGAATTATCACTCAACTTCTTGTTTACATTGCAAATGATACTTTCCACTATCAACCATACACACGGATACTGCAAATGATTTATACCAACATCCCTTCGTAAATTATCAGAAATAATGTGAGTGTTATCACAACATTATGCATTCAATAAATAAATATTATTAATAACAATAACTATTAACCAACCTCGATGTTATCATTATTTGATGCGTTGGTGTCATAATGTGTAGACGTTTTCGGATCAATTAGGTACTTTTATTAAACTCGTTCTCAAATTATGAAACGTGCCAGTTACATTTCAAGTTACCGAAACCGCGATGCAATAAAAAATAAAAATCTTACGCGCCACATTCGATATTTGAAATTTAAACTTTTGAATTGTGCGTTCTGTCAACACTGCGTTTGTTTGAATTTATTTTTTATCAGGGTATTTGCTCAGATCCCCGCTATCACATAGTTTTTATCAATGATTTACTCGGTGAGTGCGAAAGAATCCGACCTAGAACGTTGTACAAGTTTTTAATGAGGAAACTGGCATTTCCTGAAATCGTTTTAACAGTTATTCGGTTTTCAGTGTTCCTAACTAGCTGTTCGTGAAGTGTAGTGAAATTTGGTGTTATGTCTTCAATTTTGGGCATGGGAGCGAGTTTGGAGAGGTCTTTTGATACGTACATCAAGAAAATGAAGGGATACACTATTTTAGGTAAGTTTTAAAAAGATAACTCCGCTTTTATTACTGCTATGACGTATTTTTTTAACCAGAAACTGGTATAATAGACGTAATAGATATGGATTGATAAAAATAAATAAGTATATTGATTCATTAAATGAAATAGTCATATTCATGACGTTCGTGATTATTTTATGAATCGCTACGAAATACTTCCGTCGTCAATCTTACGTAGTTAATTGATTACTTATCCGAGTGAGTAGTTGTACGAAATACGTCACTGACACTATGAGAGACTATTGATTGAAAGGTGAAGCCTTTCAAGTATGGCGTAAAATGAAATATAAATAAAAATCAAATTAAATTAAATTTTAAGCTGCATGTGTCAAACAAGGCTGTATGTTTCTTTAATAAAGATAGATAAATAAACAAATAAATATACGTTTAGTTTAAGCAGGAAAGTCAAGAGAACAGAAAAAAGGGACAGTCGCAAAACAAAAAAAATATAAAAGTACCCATACGGCCAAGGAGTTTGGTCGTACATTTATTTGAAACCTTTACTATTTTTATTAGCCCATCAGCAGACAGACCAGAGTGTATGTGACATTAAATGTATGATGAATTGTACAGCGCAACTAGTGGAAACGTTCAAGAACTAAAATTTTCATATATTTTTCAACGCGCTCACAAGTGAGGATATTTGATGTAAACTCACACTCAACCCACTGTACGGTAGGTAAATTCTGATATTACAGTATTATTTACCCGACTGCACCGGAAGGAGGGTTATGTTTTTTTACATAAGTACATTCCTACAGCGTATTTTCCTTGTGATGTTAAGTAACAACATAACTATTATGCACATGCTAATTGGATAGTACTTCTATACATACACATAAGGTATTTTTAGAAAGACAGTTGGATTAAGTAACAAAGTCCTTGGTAAATGGACAATGCATTTACGAAGTGTAGTCGCTACCGGCAATTTTAACCGACTATTGCATTATTCGTAATGGTCGACAAGCATTAATAGAAACGTGTTATCATTAGTTTTCTTTCGAAGTTAGCGACAGAATTGCTTTAATATGTATTTCTTTTACGAAGACTGACTAACATAATTATCAACAAAAACCTCTAAAGAGTCTATTTGGCACGTCGCGTATTTTCATATTGAGGCTACGTGAACTAAGAAATTCAACCGCTCGTGGGGTGAATGGGGGTCCAAAATGTTTAAGGAGAAATACGATCAGATGGACTTTTATTCAAAACTTCGCGGGAGTACTCCTAAGTGTTGTTCAGGTTTTTTCAGAATCACCAATAAAACCTCGTGGCTCTGGTATCGGGTCTATTCCCGCCTCTCGTTCCCACCGCTGCAACTCCTGTGTAGCCAGGATCTACAGCTTGACCGCCATAAAAACCCAACCAGTGAAGGTCAAGTTTGTCCCGGGGGAATGTTAAACTGTCATTGGACCCTCAACAAAATTAATCAGAAGAACATAGGAGTTCGAAATTAAGGTTCGACTTCGAGGCTTTGGTAGGAGCTACAACACTATTTGCCTGTAGGCTAGGTAGGCATCGCATGGAGTAGGTATTAGTCCACCAACTTTTAGTCGGCCGGTAAGCAGTTCAGCCCGATTTTAGTTTGTATGAAGAACCGGCCAGATACCAAACCGGCCGGATACCAAATCAATGTAATGTGCGCACTTTCATACATGTCCATACTGATTAACAGCCCGACCCAACTACTTATCGGCTAACTAAAAGCCGGTGGTCTGCGCATAGGCTAATTACATAAAGATCGCCGGAAAGTTGTTCCTATTAAAGCAATTATGTATATGTTACGGTCAAAGTGATAAATGTGAAAATTATGAATAATCGCCGGTTATTATGAATAATTACAGCATGATTTGGTAAATGTGATTAATATGAGGTCATTTATGTATGTATAAAACTAAATAGGCGGCTTAGGGGTGGCCCAAGGGCCACCCCCGCCGCACCTTAACCTATTTTTCACTTTAAATCAAAACATTATGTTATAGGCATCATGGAAAAGTAATATTATGCAGGAAACACTCCAAACTCATTATGCCAAATTATATTAATAAATGATATCAAAACATTCAAAAGTTTGGCTGTACACGAGCACGTACACAAGATGTTGTTCTCTTTTATTAAATTTGTTAGTACTAAGCTTAAATTGATAAATAATTACTGTTAAATGTGATTCATTTATCACTTTTACCGCGACTGTCGGTAATTATTCATAATAACCGGTTATTATTAATAATTTTCAATTTATCACATTAACCGTAACATAGGCATTATGGCAAAGTAATGTTACGCAAGAAACAGTCCAAACTCATTTTGCCAAATTATATTAATATATGATATCAAAACGTTCAAAATGTGAGACTGTACATGAGCTCTGTACACGAGTCGGTGTTCTCTGTTATGATATTTGTTAGTGTAACAACGTCACATTTATCNATTAAAGTTACATTAAGAAATAATCACTAATAAATGTGATTAATTTATCACTTTTACCAAGCCTGTCGGTAATTATTCATAATAACCGGCGATTATTCATAATTTTCACATTTATCACTTTGACCGTAACATAGGTATACACCAAATTGCCAAAACATGTTCCTAAGGATTTTTGTTTTGTAAGTTCTTTTTAAACAAAAGTATACGGAAAATATGAAGTTTTCCTGTTATCAAAGATTTTATTATTTACGTTTTGTTTATTGTACCATTTTGGCTCGTGCTAAGAAGTTACTTCAAACACATTGCTAATTTTTATGATTTTTTTATTTTTAATGTTGTAAAGGTTTATAAATCAATAAGTAGGTATAATGATAATAATGTAATATATATCATTATACATACTTAGTATTTATTATAATTTACATGATAAGAGGCGGAGGTAGATANGAAGGTAGATATATATCACTCTATGACGTTATTAATTTAATTATTTAATAATGCAGCATTATTTCTTGCCTTAAGGGTTGCCTACTTGTTTTATTAGCACTTTCGTTTTTAAATCAGAGGTCAATTTTTAATTTTTTACCGGGTCAACTAATTATCTGTACTGTAGTGCGTGTTTTTATCAAATCATTTGATTTTATTTATAGATATGCTAATAATGCGTTAAATTAGGCATAGTAGTAAATCATCTTACGTCTTCAATTTTTTTTTGTTTATAAACTTCAACCAAATTACAAGTTTGACGTGCAAAAACCCGCTTTAATTACGGTGTCAAGATTATGAAACATGTAAAGTTTGCCTGCACCGACTCCAAAAGTATCAATCATGGTATACCTACATAAATATTAATTCGTCCTTATAAATAAGTAGGTAATTAGTAATTATTTTTTTACTTTTTAGTGTAGGTTTTTTGGAGTCGGTTTTTTTTTAATAAAATTTTACTTATTTCTTGCTTTTTAGTTAACTAATTATTACCTTGATGTTACCACTGAAGGTAGGCGGTACATTGAGACCATATTCTTCATGTCTACTGTAAAATAATATTCCCTACAAAATACAGGTTACCATATAGGAAACCTAAAAAGACCTTAAACCGTCAGCCCACCTTAAAAACATAAAAGAATACAACTGTTGGTCTATTTGTACCTATAATATTTAAAGAATTTACCTCCAACTCCTAAACATTAAGGAGTTGTACCTACCATGACCAGTTCATCATGATGAAATGATGAATATCTGATGTAAACACTTGAATAACTTTAGAAACTATACTTATCTATAAATTAAAAGAATTATCTTCCAACTCCTAAGCATTAAGGAGTTTTACCTTCTATCATCAGCTCATCAATATGAGATGATGATTTCCAGGAGCAAATACTTGAATAACTTAAGAAAAAGTTTGAAAAACGATATACGTGCCTATAAAATTTGAGGGTTGCCCTCGATTTCCCTAGGATCCCATCATCAGATCCTAACTTGGTGACAATGGGACCACCTCAGAAGTGTACCCTATCGAACAAAAAAAGAATTTTGAAAATCGGTCCACAATTGACGGAGTAATCGGTGAACATACATAGAAAAAAAAAATACATACAGTCGAACATATAACCTCCTCCTTTTTTGAAGTCGGTTAAAAAAAGATAATTATCGTTATCACCATTAATTACAATATCATAGTGGCTTGTTTTAATGTCGAAAAACTAGGAACAAACTTCAACCAGCTACTTAGCTGCTACATAAAAAATACATGTTTAAAATATGTAGGAAAATAAGTAGCTACATGTTTATGATTTCGTTGAAAACTTGAAGTAGGTAGATTTTCGGTAGTTGTAACTCTCACACGAAAATTCTCTTCAAGATAAATAAAAATAAATAAATAAATAAAATATTACAGTCGATACCGAGATTAATAAATAATTAATTGAAATTGTCACGTGTCCGATTAAAAAGCAATTGAAAAAAGCTCATTGATAAATCTGTGCCTCCATAAGCCTATATGGTATTTTATCAATCAAGATTTAATTTATCAGCATCCAAAATAATAAATAAACATTACGTTATATTGCCTACTGATATAAGATACATTTTGAGTATGTATGTATATTTCATTGCCAATATCACAATGTTATAAAACTACCTAGAACCGATAAGATTTGTGAATAATCCGCAATTACATCTTGATAAGATTTTGGATAGTGAAATATAAATGGGTATAAATACGCATTTAAATAAGTAGAATCTTTCAGTTCCCGCTTACTATCGGACGCTCGAGCCGCCTGCGGAAAAAAAATTATACACGTGACTTATCAAATGGCTTAAAAAAGTTCACATTACATGTGATATTTAATTCATTTGAAAAAAGACAGTCTGTGTTAACTTTAAAAAACAAGTGTTGGTTCGGGTCTTTCAATATTTGAATTTTCAAAAGTTTTCGAAATTACACTTTTGAATTTTAAAATCAGTGTCGGATTTTCAACCAGTGTTCAATATGACGAACCAAAACGGTGAGTTCGTATATTACTTAACAGGCCTAGATAAAGAAAAAAGCAATGTCAACCTTGGATTTGCCACGGTCGACTTTCGCGAAGCACGCTATGGCATGCAATTTTTAAATAAGACGATTTAAGTTGTAAGCAAATGATGAATCCAGTGTATCACAGATCTAACCAGTATTTCTATACTTTTAATTATTTTTTTATACCTTTATAATAAAAAAAATATTTAAATATCTTAAAAAATAAGAGAAAGTTTTACGCCATTTATGTTTTTTTTTATTTAAAACAAAAATCACTCTTTTATAATAAGACAAAAGGTAGGTAAATTTTCACTACTTGGTTAGTCAACCGGTTACAATACGAGTAAATTTTATTTTAAGCCCTTCTGAAATAGTCATTCATTTAAAATAATTTCATCATTCATCCATAATATTATACGGAGTTTTAAATCCTTTTTTTTTTCAATATAATTAGGTATTAGACACTTTGAAAATATCCTAAACATTAATAATAGCAGCAACAACATTACACAAAACTGCAATCGTTTGCATCGACTGACCTTTGTCTAATGGACCGCTGCTGTAACAGCAAACTATTGAAATGGCATAACAAAACTCATTTTCTTTTTAATATCAACTTTTCGATATTTAAATTATATGCTTCATAATTTTATTTTCTCAATTTTTTCTTACATTATCTAAGTCAGTTTTCTAAACATATTATTGTCTATTCTACATTTAGCTCTTTAAAATAAAAGCAAACTAAACAATATTGCAGGCCCTATTATCAAATAAAATTATTTTCCAAAAGACCTTTATTTATAAACGGAGTTCAATTTTATATGAATTAAATTAAAATAATTTAATACTTTGCGCAAACACAATATCTTCAGCTCTCTCAAAATACGGCAGAACATGTAGAACTTTGTCATTTTAAGAACTGCTGTAACCATATTATTTGAAATAAACTATTATATTCTATTCATACTATAATAGGTCAATATTATATTTTTAAAACATCAAAAGTAAAGAAAACAAAGCACGGAAAGTCACAATTAAATTATTATCTTCATAAGTAAACAAAAGATACATTTTAAATCACCTGCATGTGGGGTAAAAACAAATTAACGAAGATAACGGGGTATCTCGATCTTATTAGGAAAGATTTTCCGAAGAATCATGATAAAAAGTAAATCACTGTCCATTTTGTAGGTATGACGTATTCGAGACACGCTTACATTTACATTTTGACAGGTGTCAGCGATTTGACGTTAGTACGTGAGAGTTGCGAAAATAAGCGATTAGAATTTGTTTTGAAAACTGTTCAATCTGTCGCAAAAGGTATCACACTAATATTATAAAGACGAAAGTTTGTCAAGTGTGACATGTTTGTTGTATTTTCACGCAAAAAATACAGAACGGATTTTAATAAAACTTTACAGTATTATTATTTATAACTCAGAATTTAGTTTGTCACAGATCTGTGACAAACTAAATTCAACGCTGGTGAAGCCGCGTGCAAAAGCTAGTAAAATATAATTTATCGGATCACTTCAAAAACATTATCTATCCTACCATACGTGCATACGTAAAAAATATACAGAAATCCAGGGTGAATTTCACATCCCAACTATATAATATTATAAATGCGNAAATAAATAAATAAAAATAAGAAAAACCGTCACGCCATTTATGATTTTTTTTGTTTAAAACAAAAATCTCTCTTTTATAATAAAACACAAAAGTAGGTAAACCGTCGCTACTTGGTCAGTCAACAACTTACTCGACTTGGTGGGGGCACTGCCGTGCCCCCAGATAATACGAGTAAATTTTATTTTAAGCCCTTCTGAAATGGTCATTCATTTAAAATTAATTTCATCGTTCATCCGTAATATTATTTTAAATCCAACTTTTTTATTAAATATAATTAGGTATTAGACACTTTGAAAATATCCGATACAGTAATAATAGCTGCAACAGCATTACACAAAACTGCAATCGTTTGCATCGACTGACCTTTGTCTAATGGACCGCTGCTGTAACAGCAAACTATTGAAATGGCATAACAAAACTCATTTTCTTTTCAACCGACTTCAAAAAAAGGAGGAGGTTCTCAATTCGACCCGTATGTTTTTTTAATATTAACTTTTCGATATAAATTATATGCTTCATAATTTTATTTTCTCAAATTTTTCTTACATCATTTATCTAAGTCAGTTTTCTTAAACATATTAATGGTATATTCTACATTAAGCTCTTTATAATAAACGCAAACTAAAAAATATTGCATGCCTTTATCAAATAATAGATTTTTTGCTATTTTCATTTCACACATTAATACGAGTACCTACTTGGTGAAAATTATTTGCCAGCCCTAACTTCAGCGCGACTTTTCCAAAAGACCTTTATTTATAAACGGGGTTCAATTTTGTATGAATTAAATTAAAATAATATAATACATACCTACAGTCTACATTGTTCAAACACAAGCTCTCTCAAATTATTTTCTTTTTTGACCAATAATAAATATTATATTAAAACATTTGAAGAAAAAAAGCACGGAAAGCACACTTAAAATATTATCTTCATAGTAAACAAACGATACATTTTAAATCATCTACATGTGGGGTAAAATCAAATTAACGAAGATATCGGGCGTATCTCGATCTTAATTGGAGAGATTTTCCGAAGAATCTTGATAAAATGAATCACTGTCCATTTTATACAGGTATGACGTATTCGAGACACACTTGTTATTAAATTTTGACAGGTGTCAGCGGTTTGACGTTCGTACGTGAGAGTTGCGAAAATATGCGATTAGAATTTGATTTGAAAACTCTTTCCAGTCTGTCGCAAAAGGTATCACACTAATATTATAAAGACGAAAGTTTGTCAAGTTTGCGTGAAAATGTAACAAACATGTCACATGTTTGTTACATTTTCACGCAAAAAATACAGAACGGATTTTGATGAAACTTTACAGTATTATTGTTTTAATTCAATTTCACACTTCAAAAACGTGAAAATAATACAGAAATCCAGGGTGAATTTCATATGTATAATGTGTAAATTCATTAGATTGTAATATTCATTAGATTCATTAGATTGATTTGTAATATTCTATCCAGTCAGTATCAGAGTTTATAAAGATTTTATCCAATAATAGTCTGCAATAAAATATTTTCAGTTAAAATCATAATGTGTAAAGGAATTGAGTAATTTATATGACAAAATTGCGAGTTAAGTGGCAAAACTAGTGTTTAACTATAATAGTAACACCTTAAGAGCAAAGCAAACTACAACATGGGTATCGTAGAGCCTAACTACTTACTCGTAAGTAAGTATTGGATGACAAATTAACAATGCCCGTCTTAAACAATCAATTTGTGTGCTCTTTGATTTGCAGGGTTGTCAAAAGTAACAAAAAATGTATTTCACTCAGAATTCTCATTTTTGCAAAGTTAATCACATAAAAATCGATTAATGTCTTTAAAAATACGTTTTTAGCTCGATAATAAAAATTCTGATTCAATACCAAAACTAAGAAAAAACTATCATAAATCGTCATTGTAATCAAATAAATGTTTACGGTGAAAAAGTGATGCAGAGCTTTTCTTAGAATCATTACGAAGGAAAATCGTAATCATCCCAAATCAAATTAATGAAAAGCATAACTCACTTTCTTTGTAACAAAAAACTAACATAGGTACCTAATGTTCTGAATGTCATTCTAGCCCCTTAGACAAAGTAACATGAGATAGTAGGTACATACGAAAACGCTTCGCCCTAGCGTTTAGAAAGCCTCTTTAGTGTAACTAAGCCTTGAAGCGATTGCAAAATCAAATCAGTCACGTATACTTTGTATTTGGGATCATTATCAAATTCAAGTATCGTCTTCCCTGACACATCGGTCGTCTACATTATCACGCACGTTGACTGACGTATGTCATCTGATGCATCTGACAACCCTGTAACCGACGCGTGCGCATCAAAGCACTGCAATCACGCCAGCCGGTCACGTTCCCTTTATCTGTCATTATTGACAATTTCTTTAAACGCCGACGGTTGTCCACTTATTTGTAAACCACTTGACAGTTCTTGGAAACAGACAATAAGGCAGATTCCTGTTGACTTCCGTTTGAGGAATGTGGTGGATTACAATGACCCCTCCCCCCACCCCTATAATACAAGACCTTCCCCCTATTTTCAAGTTTATAAAACAGTTAGAAGACAATTAAGGTGCGCGCTCACAGCCCAAGNAGTGTCTCTCTTTCACTATACCTACTTATTACTTAATCATAATACTGCCACGGTGACAAAATTTTAGGTACTTTCAGACCTGTCAAAGTTTTCTGTATTAAAGACTTTTTTTTTCGCCCGTAGTCAAATTACCTTATAGTCTATAATAGCTAAAAGTCAGATAAAATAAAAAAAAATCATGAATCAAACTATTATAATTGATATTGATACAGCCTTGGTTAAGAAATTTAATAGCTGGTTCGTTTTATAACGAGTAAAATCCGTCCATTAAAACTAGGAAAACTAGGTATTCACAAATAGCAAAATCTGCATGCTTTTCATGATTCTATCATTTCCTTAAGGAAAATCATAGATTTCCTCTACAACTGTTTAAACAGCTAAATATAAAGACCAAAAAGTAAGTTTAGAATTATATTATGAACTAGCTTTATGCCCACGGCTTCGCCCGCGTGAAATTTTGACTGTCACAGAAAAACAATATCGCGCGCGTATTTGCTCACCGTTTAGATCTACCCTGGACTACGACAAACATTTTAAAACCAAAATCAGCTCAATCGGCCCAGCCGTTCTCGAGTTTTAATCAGACTAACGAACATCAATAATAATTCATTTTTATTTATACAGGGTGTTAGGTAAATGGGTATATGAGCCGACACTAATCCATGTTAACATGGTCATATAAATGGTATGGTGAAGTAAGAAAATTGATATCTTCATTTTATATAGTTATTTAATTTTTAGCGTTAAGAGTCGCATCTCAGGAAGGTAGGTATTTATAATTTTCAAATCTTCATTTTAATTATTTTAATTTTCATACAAATCGGATTTTATGATTTTTTTTTGTATGAAAATTAAAATGATGAAATCAAATTTCTGACTTCACCATACCATTTATATGACCATGTTAACATGGGCTAGTGTCGGCTCATATACCCATTTACCTAACACCCTGTATAGATAGATAATTCAAAAACACTTCCAAATTAAGACTGTTTTTTTTTTAAATTCGTGAAATGACATAGTTCTCGTAGATTACATAATTACATTTGAGTTTTCAGGAAAAATGCTCTACCTGAAAAAATTTAGATCATAGGTACACTTACATAAGTGACGTCAATGAAACACAAAACTCTTTAAATGTAGGAAGTGTGCTATTTCAGCTCTCATCAAATTAGTTACAAATTATTATGTAGGTATTAAATTAAGCGTTAAACGACGATTACTATGCAGATAACCTTCTGCATAATGTTACTCTATAACAAATAACAACGGCATGTGTAGCTAAACTCTGTGCACCTTATGTAAAAGNGGTAAAAGGTGACTGACTGACATAGTGATCTATCAGGGCACAGCCCAAACCACTGGACGGATCGGGCTGTAATTTGGCATGCAGGTAGATGTTATGACGTAGGCATCCGCTAAGAAAGGATTTTACGAAACTCCACCCCTAAGGGGGCATAACGGGATCCACGCGTACGAAGTCGCGGGCGGCCGATACTTGCTAATTAAAGGGACTTCATACAATTAGATACAAAGTATAGTGGTGTGATAGTAATTATTGAATCTTCGGAAGTGGGAAATATTTTCCCTATAAATAATTATATTAATCTCAGAGATAATAGTTAATTGCAATAATTGACTGGTTTAATCTAGTGGCGTACTTAAAGGAGAGTACAGACTAGAGTATTTACTTGTTACAGAACAACTAACCGCTCTATGAAATGTTCTAGTGTCCTTGTCAGTCCCTTTCCTGTATTCCCTTTTACATGTATTGTACCATTCGTAAGAACGTTATATTACTTAGAAATGCTCTAGCCTATACTCACCTTAAGCTTTATTTATAAGTAAGAACCAGTCATAAATGATTTTGTTTATTTTTTTTCCAATGTAAATATCAACGTGAAATTGTGAACTCTGTCAGTTTATAATATAACGCGTTAGATTGTAAACTAACAGTGGGTTAGGTTAGGTTAGATTGTAATTTAACTACGTCAGATTATAATCTGACGGAATTCACAATTTTACGGTGACATAAACATAAAATAGATTAGAAACTACTTACAAAACGATATCTATCTAAATATTCGCCTAAGATTTCTATCATAATTAATTACATTTCCTTTCTTACAAATAGTAATTTAATTTTGTGATCTACATTAATTTTAAGAAAGTCGATTTTTCAAATTCTTTATTTGGTACTCCTTAATCTGCGTATACCAAATATTTAAAAACAAATACTGTAGTTTATTAATAATCCATTATTATCATTGAATAGACGTTGATATAATAGTCGTTTTTAAATCCGGAAAAGGGTTACGTCATAATAATAATATTTTATTATAAGAGCCATAAAATAATTTTATTACCATATCATAGGCGAAAAGAAGAATTTATGGAACTATCAAAGCCAATTATAAGGAACTATCCGAACAAAGATATTGTGAATAACATTTAATCACGAACTATAGCAATTAATTCAAAACCAATCAAAGTGAATAAGAAAAGATGAATAATCAGGAAAAGATCGTGTGAACAGAATCATGGGTATTGTTATATGATATGGTTAACTAAGTCAATCGGATATACGAGTAGCTACCTATCTTTCCCTAGTTTTTAGAGTTAAGTGGTACTTATAATGTCTGTACGTAACCATAAGAAGGCTGAGTTGAACCACCTAACTTTGACCTATAGCTATAACGATAACCGGTGTTTTTGTGTGGAGTTTGACAGATTTTTGACGTTTGTTAATGTTAAAGTAAGATGATGCAACTCAGTCTTATTTGCTCTATTTATATTTTAAAACTGTTTTATGCAATGACGTTTCATAGATTTATGTAGTCACTTCAGCCAAATGACGTCCACTGCTGGACAAAGGCCTCCTCCAAGGTTATCCTCAATGAACGGTCCTGCGCTGCCCGCATCCAGGCTCTTCCCGCGACCTTTACCAGATCGTCGGTCCACCTAGTAGGAGGCCTGCCTACACTACGATTTGTGTAGATTTCGTCATAAATAATTATCTAATCGCAATTTAAAGAACGTAATAATTAGCCGTGATTTCTTTTATTTACCAATTTCATTATCAATGTTCCACTCATTAACATACCATATCTAAATCTTTCGACGCATTATTTATTATTCTATGCTGTAACTAGTAATTTCTACATAATAGCTGTATCTTAATCTATAAATCTATTGATATTACTCGTTGAATAGAATAGAATTCATGGTACTTTGGCGTTTATTTAACTGTTTGTCTAGTGAAAACTATTTGGAACATAAATACGATACGACAAACTTTCAAGAAGAGAGCGCATCTTCACTTTAAAGGCCGGCAACGTAACGTGTCCTGTAACGCCCCTGGGACTGCAGGTGTCTATGGGCGACGGTATAATCACTTACCATCAGGTGATCCGTTTTCTCGTTTGCCTCCTGTCACATAAAAAAATGCTTATACTTAGAACACATTATATCGTTTACAAGACAAGAATAGAAAAAAAAAATACACAAAACAAACTGTATAATTTAGGCGGTTTTATCGCTATGAAACGATCTCTACATGTCAAATAGAGGACAGTTGTTTAGAATAAGTAAAAGGGAAGGCGGTGAACGATTTTTTACTAAAGAAAAGCCTACTTCAGTTAAATGGCAGGATCGATTTTCTAAGCTCTGCTTTTTCTAAACCCTGACCTATAATATTATTCCGAAACAGTAGGAATATTAACGTTAAAAGTAATCTAAAATTTCCATGGAAATTAATTTCGTATTCCGTCTTTCCAGATGATATCGGCGGGGACTCCACTTACAACATGGCGTCCATAAACTCTAGCGGGGAATTGAAAAGCCCCGGGGACCCCCCGGACAAGAAGGTAGCTGACGTCGATGCTGAAAAACAACCACTGTCCGGGGTAAGTACTTTGAATTTACCCTTAATTTCGTGGGAGAACGTTATGAGACCGTGGCCTAGCGGTTTAAGTGGTTTGACAACGATCATGAGAGTTAAGCAGCTTTCAGCTAGGCCAGTTTTAGGATGGGTGATCGTTCGGTAGAAATTACTTGAAGATCCTGTCATAAAGGTCTCAAGCAATCGTTCTTGGTTATAGGACGCTGAAATTAAAATTATTAGTATGGTAGGGAGGGAGCCATTTCAGGACATATAAACATGTTCTAAATATTATTATACTTAGTTTGCACTATCACCACTTCAAGGCAATGTTGGCTGGTGCTGAGAAGAAGTGGCGGAAGAAACTCAAGTCACCTTAGCCAAAGTAGGAAGCCTTTAAGCCCTGACGTAGGTATCGTAAATATTACTGTCAGGGTCAGTTTCCACTGGTTTAAAAAAAAATAGGCTTTTAGTTAAAAAATAATGAGAACTTTGATTCAGAGCGAATATTCGTTTCGCTCCGATATTTAGATGGTATAAATATCCTTCTGAATGTAGGTAACACAAATTGCAACAGACTTTTGTACGACAATGTTTATTGTTTTCAATAATATTTAATCTGATTGACTCTTAATGCAAAAAACAATTAACCGGACATTCTTATCAAACAAAGTCCGGTATGAACTAGTCTCGTACCAATCTTCGGGTTCAATAACTGATACGAACCTTCGATATAATCGTGCTTGTAATTTAAATCATTGCAATAACTCCATGTCGTAGACAATTGTCGATAAATTAATCAATTTATCGATACTATCTCACAGTGACAGACATGATAATGCAACGTATTTGTTACTGTTCAATGTGTCCATAAATTTTACTTCGTCTTCATTATCATTAATGGGTTTTTGTTTGTCTGATGTGAAGAATGATCTTGGATGATACCTACTAGGGCATTTCTACGGGGACGACCGATCGACCTACTGGGGCGAAAAAAGTACCTTTAAAATTGAAGTACGGACTTGAAAAAAATCACACGTATTTATAGGACTCTTGACTTGATGGAGAGCAAATTTAGAAGACCGCCAGGTTTTACATCTCGCCTTGAAAAAATCCGAAAGTTCAAAAACGGGCGAAATTTGGCCTAAAATGGAGTGTCCGGTTTCCAGAATTTACTCGTTTTTGTNAAAACCCCGGTTGAACGTGATATATATTGAAACAAACGTAGATTTTTGCAACGACTGTGTTTTATTTCTCATGCTACCATAAACAATATTTATTTTGTTACAAAGAAGTTCTAATATCAATACCCCCACTTAACAAAATAAACTTATTAAATTCAAACTGTGTTTCATTTAATTAATCATGACAAAACCTATTGCATTAGTCAGTTGTAACGCCTAATAAATGAAGAAACCTATAATGCTTACACGACATTAATCCCATTGTCAACAAGTCAGCAGGCATCTCATTTGAACACAAATATTTAATTTCAATAATCTCATTACAATTTCTAACTTGCCTGTAAGCTCATAAATTTATAGCCTCTCTAGCAGCCTATCCATATCTATAGTTTTACAATCTGACATTTGGAACTTAGACAATAACTGCTCTATATATTGAAGCTGATCTACAGTTATTACATTGTTTTCTCTATCAACATTAACATTCATGCCCAAATAACGTTTGACAGGTCCTAAGTCTTTCAACTTAAATTCTGAACCCAACATATTTGCAATCTATTATTAGAAAATATAAGAAAATCATCAACATACAAGCAAATTATGATTTTAACATCATCATCAAATTTTGTAAACAAGCAAGGTTCAAACTTACTAATATTTTACTCTTTCATACCATGCTTATAACTTATGGCTTCCACAAAATCTATCTCCTCCATATCTGCTGCACTGCTAGTGCATAGATTTGTGAAACCATACTTTTGTGGTGGTCTCCTCTGTCTCTTCGGCCTGGTATTTGGAGTCTGAGTAACTGGATTCACATCTGAAGTACTTACTGCTTCTCCACCATCTGCACTTTCTGAAGATTGTGAGACTGTAGTTACTGTGGTTGGACAGTTCAGGGATTCTTGTTGTTTCACATCCCCCACTGAATCCCTATCCTCTGCACACACCACAGCTTCATCATTATTCAGGACCCAGATATTGTTGGAATCTTCATCTGAATCTGTCAGTCCTGTCTCTCCTTCCATCACAATAACATCTCTGCTGGTGTATACTGCATTCCTTTTCGGATCATAGATGCGGTATCCTTTCACATTCTCGGAAAAACCCACAAGTATCTGTCTCTCCGCTTTTCTATCCCATTTCAATCTGCGTTCTTTTGGGATGTGGACCATTACGGGACTTCCAAATAAACGAATGTGACTTAAGTCAGGTTTTTTGCCATGCCACGCTTCATATGGTGTCATATTTTTCAAGCTTGAAGTTACACATCTGTTCTTCAAGTAAACAGCTGTGTTAGCTGCTTCAGCCCAGTACTTTTTCTCGAGTTTTGCATCAAACAACATGCACCTGGCCTTTTCAATGATGGTTCTGTTGGCTCTCTCACTCACTCCATTTTGTTCTGGCGAGTAGGCATTCGTTCTTTGATGAACTATTCCATGGGTCTTCAAATAGTTCTCAAATTCTCTACTACAAAACTCACCNATTAATTATTGAAATACATTAGGTATTTCTTCATAATGTCATCAATTCTAAGTTTGCGGAGCGATTTTTATATTTGGAGATTCATTTCTCAATTCCGTGATTCATTTTCTCAATTCGGTGCTCTCTCAATTCGATGCTTAACATTTCTCATAAACCACTTCACAATATTTAGTGACAATGCTATTTTTACATTCAGAATGGAGTAACATTTATTTTTTTGTATTGAAACTAGTTAAAAAACTAAATATAAATTTTAGCACCGAATTGAGAAAAAATACACCGTACAGTAGAAATGCCCACTACATGTTGTATATAGTTCATGTCCTATTGTTATACTATTTTTGATCGTTTGTGGATAGTCAATGGGATAGTGATTTTATCAGTCCATTTTAATGACATCGATTCTCTATGTCCCTAAGTGCCACATAAAATATAGTAACTATAGTAAGTGCCTAACTAGACAGTCACTTTGGATATCTACATATTTGAATTCGTTTTGAAGTATACATGTACTTACTGTAATGTATTCAGGGACGTAGCGAAGCGATCACAAATCAAATGTATACCGTATTTCACATTGTCTAAAGATATAATGTTGGTGAATGGTGATAATGTCTAACCTCAAATCTTGTTCATAACTGGAAGGGGCATGAAATACTAATAAATTTATTTTTGTTTGTAAATTCTACATGATAACCATTTCACACCAAAGATATACTAACTGGTCTAGGTTGTAAGATCCTGAGGTTTGACGCTGTTTCTGTGAGTATCCACTCTGCTACGAGTGTCCATAAAGGGTCTCCCCACCTCTCGTACCCAACGCTGCAACTCCTGTGTAGCCAGGATCTACAGCTTGACCGCCAATAAAAACCAACCAGTGAAGGTCAAGTTTGTCCCGGTGGAAAGCTAAACTGCCATTGGACCCGCAACGAAATTAATCAGAAGAACATAGGTCTGTGTCCATAGTCATCTGTATCAACAGGCATTAGAGGGAGAAGGAGATAATTCGGAGGGCTCGGAGACAGATGAAGAGGCGAATATATGCGAAGCAGAGGAAGAGGGCAGCAGAGAAGCTAGTATCAACGTAAGTGAGGGAAGTGCCCATCATAAGAGCAGTTCCACAGTCGGTTTTTGAATTTCACCAATGACTGGTGCCAATGGTTCAAGTCCATACCATGGAATGACGTACCCGTATTCACAAACATTACTATGAGGTCTTGCAGAACGCGTGGACGCACAGGGTGACATACGAACCAATCACAGAGCTCCATTCAACGCTGTGCGTTCGATTTGCTGCTTCACTTAAGCAAGCATCGTTTGTGAATACGGGCGTGAGTGTAATACTTAGCTAGAATCATGAGCCCGATCTGAATTGAGATTTTTAACTTGAGCGTGCTCATCTTCTTTACATTACTTTTCTTAAGTTCATACTTAAGTAGAAATCAAATTATGACATCAAATATTTCCAGTTAAAATTAAGATTTTTCAATATTTCTGAAATTATTAACACTAAATATGCATGCCGAATTAATAAATAAATAAATGTTTGTAAAACACAATGTTGCTGTGCCCAAACCGGGTCTATGTTTGAGACTATACAATATATTGTTTAAGACCTTATGTACAACACAGAATGCAATAAAGATATTGAATTTGAATTTGAAGGCCTAAGTCTTTAATCAATGCTTGAGTATGAAATGAGTTTTGAGGGTCTCTTCTTAATAGAGCTTAAACCATTGCCCAAAACTCAAGTTAAAGAGATCTCAAAAGTATCTAGCAAGTTAAGACCAGTGTGCCTACCATGAGTTTACGTTAGGTGAGTTCGCTAGCGAATACGTCAAAAAATTCTATGAAGGTCTTATTTCTTGAAAGTAGCCACTAGGGGCGCTGCACAATATGTCATACATTTAAATGTCATTTTTTTACGCAGTCGCTAGCGAGCACACCTAACGTAAACTCATGGTAGGCACACAGGTCTAGCCCATAACTTAGCCAGTGCCTGAGGTATGAGAGCGGCATGGGAGGGGTGACATTGACATAATACACTCAACATCAAATAAACCGCACCTTCCGCGACGCGAACTTTAAAGATTTTCTTCTGACACAATCATGGTACCCCAACAATATTGGTGTTGTTTGAAAGCCCAATAAATATCCTCAAAGAAAAATACATTTCATTTCTAAATAAATGATTAACATTTACCATAAATGTGACTTGAAAATAGACCTCACTTTGGGCTCACCTCTGGGATCAATTAGAATAATTTTTATGGTTATAAAACCAACTAAAGATCTCACGTGTCCTCTTTAACAGATGGATAGCGATTAATCCCAACTTAACAGTTTTAAAGTCATAAAAAATGGCTATAGCGTAACTACCTATTTTTTGAAGAAGTGACTCTGGATCCTTGTAAAGACACATTTTTGGGGTAAAAACCTTTCCTTTAATGAAATGAAGTAGAACTAGGCTTTCAAATGGTACCAATGTTGGTGGGAAGTGGGGATGCATACGTTTGATAAGTGCTTGTCGCGGGAGGTGCGATTTATTTGATGCCGAGTGTATTATGACGTGACAGAGCATATAAATCTGAAGTTTCGCTAACGTTTGACGTTACAAAAATCCCGGGCCTCTCCCATACCTCAACCACTGACTATAATTTCATATTTCTTAGACACTTTCTATAGAATAAATCAAATCAAATCAAACTTCAAAAAAGTCACTTAATTTTCTTTTTCCATAACAAATCTAGTGAATTCAAAAATCGACTGTGCTCTACCATTAGACCTCCAATTTGGTGCACCGATGGCACACCGCGCAGTATGGCCGCTACCTCTACATATAATAATATGTATGTTGTACGTCGTATACATGATATCATCATATACATATGATATACATGTCTTATTAAGCTATCACAAGTGTAACACCCGTATTCACAAACATTACTATGAGGTCTCACAGTGCGCGTGGACGCACAGGGTCACACACGAACCAATCACAGTGCTCTATTCAACGCTGCTTCATTTAAGCAAGCATCGTTTGTGAATACGGTGTAAGTACACTCACTGGACACTTCAGGGAGCGTATATGTTATGTAATTGTGTGCTTCTGTCAACATTGTATCCATCCACTTAAAATTACAATCATGGCCAAGGAATTGCAACGCTTTTTAATCATTAATCATAATCGCTAGTAAAACTACTATTAAAAACCTTAATTTTACAAGGGTTTTAGTGTAATATTTAGAGATTACTAACCAACTATTAGGTATTAGGATTTACAATACAAGTCTTATTTTATTGATAAAAATCAATGTAATCTCCCTATTTCCAATGAATAGGCAAGATTTCTAATCAACAAATCTCTCAATAAACATATTTATATTTACAACTAAACTATTATAACTAACATTTATTGATCGGTCATAGATGATTATGATGCTTAGATCATTATCGATTATTTTGTAATTTTTATTGTCATTTACACAGAGACATTTTTTTACACGATGACAACAAATTTTGCCACTGAGTGTAACTAGGTGGTGCTACCATTCATGATATAAATTTGTCATTTTTGCTGTCATTCATACAATGTTATTTTTTATTTAAGGTAGCCTTTCGAACTAAGCGTCACACTCGCAGCGTCTTTAGCTTTGGTCTTGTGCCACCAAATCCGCGTCACTATCTCGCTTCGAAAGGCTACCTTTAAGACCAAAGCTAAAGACGCTGCGTCAGTGACGCTTAGTTCGAAAGGCTATCTTTAGGTAACTACGATGACAACTAATCTTGCCACTGAGTGTAGCTGGGTTGTACCACTCATGATATAATTTCTATTGTCTATTGTTCACTGAAGTGTTTTCCCCGAGACAGTCACCTTTGACGACAGTAAAACAACGTATTATAAAGGATAATGAAATTAAAAACCCCCACAATACATCTTTCTGACGTAAAGTTACGAGTAAGTAGGTATGTGCTAAAGATTGTCTGACACAATATTAGGTACCTATTTATACTAAGTACTTAATGGTCTGAAGAAAATCTTGCATTTTGAGGTCAATATTCAGAAAAGTGCTGAAGAATAAACTACTCACGAATTTAAGCGTTTTGTTGAACATTATTCAATTGTCTTTAGACATCAACCAAATCTTTATTTTTAGAAAATCCATGCTAATAAGTATGTAATAAGAAAATTTTCCAGTTCTGTTCTCTTTTCCTTTTAAGGCTTATACCACATTTTGTTGAAATTGAGTGTAGAGTGAATTTACGTGGAGTAAGCCTCTGGCAAAATCAGTACCTATTGTCCCTTTTCAAAAGTTAAAATAACTTACTTAAAGTATATATTATAAAATTGTTTATTGAATAAATAAAAACACTTACCCTTTATTTGATAATGTTGTCTGTAATAAACTTTTGCATTTCATGCTAAACCATGATGTAAAGATACGTCAAAGAAACCTTGTGTCTCGGTCATTAACCACCTATTATGTCAATGACATCCCAACTAATATTATAAATGCGAAAGTAACTCTGTATGTCTGTCTGTCTGTCTGTCTGTCTGTCTGTCTGTCTGTCTGTCTGTCTGTCTGTTACGCTTTCCCGCTTAAACCTCGCAACCGATTTTGATGAAATTTGGCATAGAGATAGTTTGAGTCCCGGGAAAGAACATAGGATAGTTTTTATCCCGGTTTTTGAAACAGGAACGCGCGCGATAAAGTTTTTCTGTGACAGACAAAATTCCACGCGGGCGAAGCCGCGGGCGGAAAGCTAGTATCATATAAAAACATCTTAGCCTATTATGTCAATCCTCAAGAGTAAACAGTTTTGATTGTTCAACGTAAAACCAGTAAAACCGAGTAACTCCATGATAATCTTCACAATTTCCGTCTTTTGAATAATGTTAAATACTTAAATAAGTTATTTGTCTCCTGCTAACTGATAAGGGTTTGCTCACTTGTTTGATAAAATCTATACAATATTATAAAGCTGAAGAGTTTGTTTGTTTGCTTGGACGCACTAATCACAGGAACTACTGCTCCGATTTGAAATTCTTTGGCTATACATTTATAACATCACCCTACAGTCTATAGGGGCGGAGCTGTAAAGAAAATGCAAAAACGAGAAAATGTATTATTCAAACTATTTTACGCGTACGAAGTCGCGGGTACAGCAAGTCTAAATATTATCGTTATATTTCGATTAGATTAGTGAAATAAAATCTGTTCAAAGGTCTGTCGATTGTATCTTAAGATGATACAAACACGTTTATACAAGCATTTTCTGCGGCTTCGCACGTTTAGATTTTGAAAATTAGTGTATAAATCTCTATATTACTATAGTGACACGATTACCTAGATAATACTTAACATACAACCAATAACATTTATTTTTGCTGAAAAAATCTTTGTAATAGAAACTTCCAGCTACTGGACGTTACCAGTCATTAGGCAAAACACCCCTTGAACTTCCATAATGAATAAAACTTCAAATACAAATCTCTGTTATTGTTGTAATACAAATGATATTTTTGATTCAATAAAGATCTGTCCATAACTCAAGAAGGTACATGCCTTAAGTGTTCAATTTTACTATAGTATGAAATATTTTTAACAGTTTTCTTTTATTGCGTAAACAAACAAACACAGAAATTGTTATTATAACACTTCTGTCAGGAAGGTATAATTTTCATAGATAACGTAATCTGAAGTAAATACAGCTCAAAAATAGCTACTCCAGATATCCAACAAATCTGTGCACCTAACTCCTAATCTACATATATCTACGTAATATCTTTTTAAGTCTATAAATATCTATAAAAATGCGTACTTACTGTATCTTTGTGACAGTTAAACAGATAGCGTTTATGTAACCTTTTGTTTTTCATGCTGTAAGAGGTTCCTTGCGATAAAATCCATATCTAATATTATAAAATGCTAAAGTATCTACCAAATAATATATACTTTTGTGAATTTTATCGTACTTAAATAGGATATGTAGATGGGACCTAGAATATGAATATTAGGGGATGAAAACTGTATATGAAATTCATTATTTGTCACCTTAGCGACATGAAAGCTCGTTATGCAATAAACGATTGAGTATTGAGTAGTTATGTAAATACTTAAATAATTGTTATACAGCCTGAAATTCACGCAAGCCTTATAGCTATATTTATTTATTTATTTATTAAGGTACAGCAAAAGATTGCAAATCATGGCTTTAAAAATAAAGTACATTGAACAAAGATAACAATTAATATAATTATGATAGCACTTAGTGGACATTATGACACCTATGGCACTTAAAAGTATGTTTTAAGTTATTATTGGGAAAAGAATTAGAAAATTAGTTCCAAAGGTTATTTATCTGATAAAATCAAAAAGAAATTTCTGTATTTTGTTAATATACTTTGGCGTTAAAATACATTATAGAACGCCGTTTCTACGATTTTTTTCTTTCAATTAATATGTACCTAACATTCTATTTTTCCTTCTAGAAAAAAGAAGAAAGATGGTGGAGCACACTGATGCAGGTGGCTGTGCCGTTCTTCATCGCCGGCTGCGGCACCATCGGAGCTGGTCTCGTGCTGGGAACAGTCAGGGTTGGTACATCATCAGACTTCGTAAATACTTCCTGAGAATAATGTAGTTACAAAAACACACACAGAAGATACATTAAAAGAAAACTGCTCCAATAGGTACGGGATCTTTCCATTATGGATCATCTTAAATCAAATCGAACATTTCTTATGCCCGTTTTCACTAATTTATAAGTGACCCCTATGAAAACAAAATTCCTGTCATGCACCTACTACCATAGGGGTCACTTAAAAATAGGGATAGATGGTGAAAACGGGCATTAGACTAATAAAATTAGTGCTTATGTCAAGCAAATTTTAATTAAAAAAAAGGCGCGCAAAAAAAGGCGCGGTCATCGCTATGTTGCGTGACACAGTCAACAAACTTTTTGTTTTATGCCTATGTTCATTAGAAAGAAATCTGATGGTGACAAAATTTTTCAAAAACCTTGTATCTAAGTATCTGAGTAAAACTGCTATTTATTGCAAAAAGTGGATGGTGCTATAGGCCATAAGGCATACCAATCACTGAAGGTCGAGTAAGTCCAGTCTGAAATCTGTAACGAAGTAAACCAAGGAATCAATCTATTATTTATCTTTCATAATAATACGTTCTTGCAGTTTTTTAGAATTAACTTTAAAGCCGAATAAATTGTGTCTCTCTGACTAAAAGTGGTAATCCACTTTCTTGGCCTACTCTACTTACGGGTATTTGTTTATTTAACTGGCAGATACACGATTATAACTTGAAACACTTAGAGAATAAACAAATCGAAATGTGTCAGCACAAAAATAAACATAAATGCAAAACTGTTATACATATAATATACAGGGTGTTCGGAATAGAGAGTCAAACACATTGAGTGTGTAGGTAGAGCCATTTTGATAATGCAAAATCGGCCATTTGATCCTATTTGAGCTACTTCTGTTAATGCTTTTTTTGTAGCTAACCCTCTTCCGATCATTCTGTATTTTAATATAAATTCAAACTCTGCTATAGACACTTAGAGAGAACTCTTTATTGTATTGTAGACAATCATTGTAAACAAAATTAATTTATAGCCTGACCAGGAACATAAAAACCCTGGCATAGAGGCGCGTCAATTGCATTTGATAGTGCAACACTGAGTACAGTCGTACCTGTGTTAAATTAATAGGCTAACTTTATGTATCAGGATTCAGAATTACGGGCTAATTTGATATTTTCATAAATTAACGAAAAAATATTATTATAGGTAACCTGGTTTAAATAAATTAAATGAAACCATCAATCGAGCTAGTAGGATTTATTTTATTATTCATCAATAATAAAATTCAGAACTTGAATATTCAACTGCAATGTCTGCTAAGAACGCTTCAAACTCGGTACTTCTTTCCCAATTCCATAAAATTCAACACTTAAAAAGTGTCAAAAAACTTTAAAATAGGTAGTTGAAACAAACCACAGCTAATTTTCATAGTTGACTGTACCATACGATAAACATGTCAGTCAATTTGACAACCTTTGTCGGAAACATTATTCAATGAAAATATTGTCCGAATCCTTAGTATTTCTCTTCGACAAATACTTTAACACATTGTGAACCACTTTTCTTTCACGACTATAAAAAGATTTTAGCAATTTAATTCACAAAATCAATTGCGCACATTTAAAATAAAGTTTGTTTACACTTTGACAGCAATAGACTGACATGCAAGGTGACATGTCAATGAAGTTTTCAGTTACTGTTGCCATTAAAAGAAATTAGTACCATTAGTTTTCCGCAACATGGCGAGGGTTTTTATGTTCCTGGTCAGGCTATAAATAACCAAAATGGACCCAATATCACAATTACCTAAGAGGCCAACGTACCACAGTTTCGTGTTCCGGGAAATAACTTCATGCGCTTTGTTCTAGGACTGGGACGTGTTCCTGAACGTGTCCGCCATCTTTGTTCTCGTGCCATCTCTCTCTGGACTTAAGGGTGAGTTTTTGTTTGTCTATGGTATATTTTCTACCATTTTTTAGTTTCCACTTCAAAATTTTCCACTTCGTACCTAATATTCGAATGCGCATAAAAACCAAATATGTAACAGAACTTCTTTTTGAATTTCAGTAGTAACGTAAATGTACTGAAAACACATTCGATTAAATCAAATCTGTTCATCGAGTTATTATGAGGAAAATTGCCTGTAACTTAACTCTATGTAGGTAGGTACAACGAATAGTATTTTCCTCCATTATTATAACTGTCACATGTAAAAAAAATATCTTCAAAGTTTCCTCAAACCACACAAAAATTGTAGCAAAAAAACCCCAGGTACAGTCAGCGTCAAATAGTTTGTTACACCCAAAGTACCCAAAAAGATCGCAAAGCGTCTTTGTTACCTACTTGGAATAAAGTAGTGTGTCAACTTTTTGGCCACTGGGTGTCACGAAGTATTTGACGCTCCACTTATTAATAATAATTTCACATGTGAAAAGAAAACAAGACCACATCAAAGTTTCCTTACCACATAAAAATTGTAGCTAAAAAGCCTAGGTACAATCATAGCGTAAAAAATTGTGAGTCAGTTTCCGTCCGCTAAACACATATTTCGATAAGAATCTGTCATTTTCTCAAAGCCCGAGTCATCGGAGCACACGTGTAATTGCTGTAGTTACTGACTGAGCGGCGCGTGCGCAGCGAGGCAAGGGAAGGCATGTGTGTAAACACATACTTGAATCATGTTATTAAACATTGTATGACAATATACTTAATTAGACTCATAAACATTTTATTGTATTGGAAACGCGAATATTGTCGTAATTTAGTCTCCATTGTAAGAGCACGACCCTTTGCAATTTATCTAATGGAGGATTTGCCCTACATACACTCCCGACGGTGGCCAAGACTCAAGTCTTAATTTATGTCGAGACTCATGGCACTTTTTGAGATACAAAGCATCTCGTAAACCTATTATTTTGACTTAGATGAATAGTGTATCAACTCAAAAAAATACAGTTTTCTCTAGAAAGCTTTAAAATCGAGGTTTCAATATAATAATGAATCGAGACACTTTTACTCTCTTTTACTCTTATGAACATTCCATAGAGAGTGAGAAAGATAGATATAGAATTTTCGAAGTAGAGCTTTAAAATTTAATAGTAGGTACATTTTCACAAAAAATGGCCGTTTAGATAGTTTTCTTTATACCTTTGTTTTTTTTTTCGGAGTTTTTACAGTTAGATACAACCAAGTTGCCTCGGGAGACAAACCGCTCAGTCAGTGCAAATAATGACATATCGCATAATAATACTCCCAATGATGTGCGGACTTGAAACAATCCGTTTAATACAGGGCTGTCACTACTGTCATCAATCATCAACATCTACCTCTACCTACTACCTATTGCTTGTCATGACAGGTACTGCTTCCTGTCTTTGTACCCACAATACTACGAGGGTTAAATTCGTTGGTGTAGAGGTGTATTAAATACACCTTACTTTCATTACCCTGATCATCAGGTCATTTAGTAAAAAACTAACCTCATAAAACTCATTTATTTCTGCAAATAGGCTTTAAAAAAGCACTTTTACACTCTCCACTGCAGGAGTTCGAACCTCTCTAATTTATCCAGACGCAAAATGAGGATGTTTAAACTGCCAGTTTTTAAGGCTCTAGTCTTAATTTTTTGAGTCAGATATCAGAATTACTAAAGTCTTAAATATTTGGTGGATCTCCTTAGCTATCGCTACTATATCCACCTTCATTGATATCTTTCTATCTTATTTGCATTCACCGGAATGCAATTAAGGGTATGAAAGGCAGTTTAAATCCTGAAAACCCTAGACAACATGACCTTCTCTATAATCCATGCGAGGTCAAACACTTCCCTCTTGCTTGCACTAACCTAGAGCATAACACATGCTGAATGGCTGCCGTTTTGGTTCAAATTGAAAAAAACTATGTAAGGCTGGTTTTAGAGTCACGCTGACGCACGCTGACCATCAGCGCTGACAGCCGAAATGTATGAAGCGTCGGCGCCGAGCGATCAGCGTCACTTAGGAACGTTCCTTTCAATTACATACATATTGATCTGTCAGCGCCGACGATCAGCGAGCTGTAAGCGTGATTCTAAAACCCGCCTAAGTACTTAAATTGATTTTGTAGTCTAAGGATTTTGGAATAAATAAAAAAAATCTTTCTCTCTTTCAAATTGCATGTTTTCATATTTTGTCAGTTCATTCAACCGTAACCATCATCTAAAAGACAAAAATTTGCGTACGCGCATACATTAAGGCAATAGTTATTACAAGGCTGCTCAGTGGTACCTCTTACAAATGTTTTTGGGTTATTAGATGTGGGAAAAACAAAACAATTTCAGCATTTCCGGTTCTATCTGTCTCTTTTGCTCATGAAAGTATTCCTTGCGTAAGAGGGAGACAGACAGAAGAATAATTGAGGCTATGCTTGGTGTCAACTGTGGGTAAACACATTATTTTGTATGGGATTTGAATGTTTTTACAAGGTATTAATGCAAAAAGGAAATAGTTAAAGCCATTAAAGATAGTGGGTATCTTTATAACATCGTAATATTTCATTATAAATCCATTTTCCCTTAGTTTTGAGTATGATTGCAAGGTTTATAATAATTTATGCGTCTAAAAAGTAAAAAAGCTTTTTTGTTATTTGAATTATCTTGGATTGACAGAGGTTAGGTAACTTAGAAGGCAGATAGGTTGGAATTACATACAAATTTTCAAAAAATCACTTACTAAAACATACTTATTTTATTTATTCATTACAAATGAATTTGTATTGTTGTTTAGTATAATAAAAGCAGACGCACATTGCACACATACTATTATGTGGGCAAGTTTTCCATATTTTGATTAAACACAATCTATTCAAGGTAGACATTGATTTGTGTGAAAAGGTGAATAATTGTTTTGCTATATAAACCCTATGCGAGTTCATTCGCCGTAAATATTTGCAATATCAATCATCATCATCATCATTTCAGCCATAGGACGTCCACTGCTGAACATAGGCCACTGCTAACATAATATTACGTCAAACGCTACAATCTAATATTAGATAAGTTACTTACATAATGCCTCATTGTGTAGTTCATGGTTAAAAAGGTTTCTAAGTATTTTCCGTGAATCTCTGCGATCTTCATGAAGACCAGGTCTTGTCAAACTAATTTTAGTACCCTGCTAGTTCTACGACCTAATAAATAAGCTAAAAGAGGCTAGATTACAATGCAAGATATTGTCATGACTCCTGCTTTCACTGAAAAAATGGAGGTTACAACTAACTACTAACTTTGGTTATCAGGGACAAATTGTTGTGTAAATTAAACAAATTATTTTAGTGATCTAACCCTGGTTTGATTATTAACACTGTCACTTTTTTGTGTAAGCAGTAACCAATACTATTTTTCAGTGTGTAGCGCTGTTTGGTAGAGACTTATGTTCATATGTAAACTGGAATTATAATGATAATAAAAATTAATGATCCTCTTTAATTTCAGTTTATATTATTATGCTAGATTAACTTAATACTCGTAGTACAAAAATGTCTTTACCAAATAAAGCCTACTTGGTAATTTCCATCCGTTATTTCGACATTCAAAACGCTTCTGTATTTCCCTCGTAATTACAATATTACTTATAATAAAATTTACTTGAGTAAACTAATTAAAGAACAATGTTTTGATAAGGTCTCAAACAACAGTGATAAGAACTTAAGAACGACATTGGCAGCTGTTTAGATATACCGTATTAAAACAATGGATTTTATATCGAAGGCTCACTACACATTTCATTTTAAACCTAGGTTTCCCCATAGCTGAAAACTTTTCAAAATCTTTCCAATATCAGACACTAACAACACATAACGCGACATCATAAAGGTAGCAGGAAGGTGCTGGATACAGGCCGCTACCAACCGGGCGATGTGCAACACATTGGGGGAGGCCTATGTTCAGCAGTGGACGTCCTGTGGCTGAAATGATGATGATGATCCAAAATTTCTGATGGAGAATCCGACAGTTCTTCGTATCACACTTTACAGACAATATCATAAAGTTACGATACCTAGCGGAAGAATATAATCTTTATGGACAATATAAATATTTTTTCCTATTAAAACTTTTTGTGTGTAGTTGTTAGGTAGACCACTCCCACTCTTCTCTGAAAAGGCAACTGGGAAATATACAGGGTGTTAGGTAAATGGGTATATGAGCCGACACTAGCCCATGTTAACATGGTCATATAAATGGTATGGTGAAGTCAGAAATTTGATATCATCATTTTAATTTTTTTAATTTTCATACAAAATAAATTTTATAAAATCCGATTTGTATGGAAATTAAAATAATTAAAATGAAGATATCAATTTTCTGACTGCACCATACCATTTATATGACCATGTTAACATGGGCTAGTGTCGGCTCATATACCCATTTACCTAACATCCTGTATATATTCGTATTCTAACATTAGGCCTCACCAACCCGTCTGGCCATGGTGAGTGTAGTCCAAATCCTCCATTTGCCTCTGGTAAATTACGGGACTATTCCCACCTCTCGTTCCCACCACTGCAACTCCTGTGTAGCCAGGATCTACAGCTTGACCGCCACNCTTTCTCTCTTTCAAATTGCATGTTTTCATATTTTGTCAGTTCATTCAACCGTAACCATCATCTAAAAGACAAAAATTTGCGTACGCGCATACATTAAGGCAATAGTTATTACAAGGCTGCTCAGTGGTACCTCTTACAAATGTTTTTGGGTTATTAGATGTGGGAAAAACAAAACAATTTCAGCATTTCCGGTTCTATCTGTCTCTTTTGCTCATGAAAGTATTCCTTGCGTAAGAGGGAGACAGACAGAAGAATAATTGAGGCTATGCTTGGTGTCAACTGTGGGTAAACACATTATTTTGTATGGGATTTGAATGTTTTTACAAGGTATTAATGCAAAAAGGAAATAGTTAAAGCCATTAAAGATAGTGGGTATCTTTATAACATCGTAATATTTCATTATAAATCCATTTGCCCTTAGTTTTGAGTATGATTGCAAGGTTTATAATATTATGCGTCTAAAAAGTAAAAAAGCTTTTTTGTTATTTGAATTATCTTGGATTGACAGAGGTTAGGTAACTTAGAAGGCAGATAGGTTGGAATTACATACAAATTTTCAAAAAATCACTTACTAAAACATACTTATTTTATTTATTCATTACAAATGAATTTGTATTGTTGTTTAGTATAATAAAAGCAGACGCACATTGCACACATACTATTATGTGGGCAAGTTTTCCATGTTTTGATTAAACACAATCTATTCAAGGTAGACATTATTTGTGTGAAAGGGTGAATAATTGTTTTGCTATATAAACCCTATGCGAGTTCATTCGCCGTAAATATTTGCAATATCAATCATCATCATCATCATCATTTCAGCCATAGGACGTCCACTGCTGAACATAGGCCTCCCCCAATATCAATAGAAAAAACATAATATTACGTCAAACGCTACAATCTAATATTAGATAAGTTACTTACATAATGCCTCATTGTGTAGTTCATGGTTAAAAAGGTCTAAGTCTTTTCCGTGAATCAATTTTAGTACCCTGCTAGTTCTACGACCTAATAAATAAGCTAGAAGAGGCTAGATTAAAATGCAAGATATTATCATGCATGATTTCACTGAAAAAATGGCTTGCGAACTGGAGGTTACTATATACTAACTACTAACTTTGGTTATCAGGAACAAATTGTTGTGTAAATTAAACAAACTATTTTAGTGGTTTGATTATTAACACTGTCACTTTTTTGTGTAAGCAGTAACCAAGACTATTATCAGTGTTAAGCGCCGTTTAGTAGAGACTTATGTTCATCTGTGAACTGGAATTATAATGATAGTAAAAATGATGATCCTCTTTAATTTCAGTTCATATTATTATGCTAAATTAATTTAATACTCGTAGTACAAAAATGTCTTTACCAAATAAAGCCTAGTTGGTAATGGGTAGTATTTAAACGAGTGACTGTAAATTTATGTTGTAAGTGTCAAAAATAATTAATGTGGGCTAAAGAATTACTAAGTGAGCGACTGAGTGCGAGTGACGAAAAATCAAAAGAACAGCAACTTGCAAAAAAAAATTGAGTTCCTTAAAATACAAAATGAGAAGCTTCATAATATTTGAGCGACCTAATATTTGATTGAGTGTCAACGTTAGGTCCTGCATTTTTTTCAATATTTGGCAAATGCTTTTTTTATACTGAGCGGTATTTTTAACTTTAATGAAGTGTTTCGAATGCAAAAACTACTTTGAAAAATACTATTATGAGCAGCGTATTATGAGCCNCATAGCTGAAAACTTTTCAAAATCTTTCCAATATCAGACACTAACAACACATAACGCGACATCATAAAGGTAGCAGGAAGGTGCTGGATACAGGCCGCTACCAACCGGGCGATGTGCAACACATTGGGGGAGGCCTATGTTCAGCAGTGGACGTCCTGTGGCTGAAATGATGATGATGATCCAAAATTTCTGATGGAGAATCCGACAGTTCTTCGTATCACACTTTACAGACAATATCATAAAGTTACGATACCTAGCGGAAGAATATAATCTTTATGGACAATATAAATATTTTTTCCTATTAAAACTTTTTGTGTGTAGTTGTTAGGTAGACCACTCCCACTCTTCTCTGAAAAGGCAACTGGGAAATATACAGGGTGTTAGGTAAATGGGTATATGAGCCGACACTAGCCCATGTTAACATGGTCATATAAATGGTATGGTGAAGTCAGAAATTTGATATCATCATTTTAATTTTTTTAATTTTCATACAAAATAAATTTTATAAAATCCGATTTGTATGGAAATTAAAATAATTAAAATGAAGATATCAATTTTCTGACTGCACCATACCATTTATATGACCATGTTAACATGGGCTAGTGTCGGCTCATATACCCATTTACCTAACATCCTGTATATATTCGTATTCTAACATTAGGCCTCACCAACCCGTCTGGCCATGGTGAGTGTAGTCCAAATCCTCCATTTGCCTCTGGTAAATTACGGGACTATTCCCACCTCTCGTTCCCACCACTGCAACTCCTGTGTAGCCAGGATCTACAGCTTGACCGCCACAAAAACCCAACCAATGAAGGTCAAGTTTGTCCCGGGGGAAAGTTAAACTGTCATTAGACCCGCAACGAAATTAATCAGAAGAACATAGGAGGAGTTCGAAATTAAGGTTCGACTTCCCTCCATTGCAAAGCGGATGAGAGGTGACAAACAAAGGTTTAAAACCTGAACCTAAACTCTGGTAAATTAGTGAGAATCGTGCTTATGCAGTATATGTAGACTTAATAATTATGACGATGATGGTTAAAAATTGTATCATATTAATCTTACTGTGCACTCCTATACTAGTGCTACTTACCTACACATACCTATCTATTGAAATAGCTCTAATATTTGTTCCAGTGCGATTGTCAGGTAGACGATTTTCACTTTCAGCATTTGTCTAAACGTAGTTTATGGCACATCATAAGCACTAAAGTTAATACTACAGACACGTTTTAAATTTTTATTATTATTATAACCTGACGAATTTGGGTAATCCAGCGCAATCTGCGTCGTTATTAAGGCAAAAAATAGAGCAATAAAATGAAATAAAGTCATAACTGACATGCACATATCGCATGTCAGTCACAAACCCAGTTTTTAGGGTTCCATACACAAAGTGTGCCAACGTCTTACGCCCGTATTCACAAACATTACTATGAGGTCTCACAGTGAGCGTGGACGCACAGGATGACACATGAACCAATCACAGAGATCTATTCAACGCTGTGAGGCCGATTTGCTGCTTCACTTAAGCAAGCATCGTTTGTAAATACGGGCGTAATAAGCCCCTTCAAACTCTTGTGAGCGATTAGCGGTTTTTTATACAAAGTATTGCCTTCCTTTTACTGATGCGCTGTGTGTGGGATTTCCTCATACAATCGATTGTTTGCTTGCTACAAAGTAAATGAATCGGTACTTATACTCAAGTGTTACTAAATGGGAGAGACGGGGGATTCCCTATAATTGTGATTCCCAATCGATTCTGAGTACGTTTCAGATTAATATGTAGGTACATTGTCATAAATGAAAACCTTTGTCTCTTATATAATAATACCTACATAAACTTTAACCACGCAATAAATAATGGCAGTCTTTAGTTCAACATTATTATAGTGTGAAGATATAAAATTACCATAAAGCTATTTAGAAGTGGTCTTCCCCGTATAGTAGATAGCCTTGGGTCCTTACTTTACGCCATAATAAACTAAGAATACCCGCCTATTACATATTTAGTATCAGTATGAACAAGTATGAAAGTAAGCACGTTACACCGATTTGGTATCGGTCGATTCCTCTAAAAAAGAAGCTGGCCAAATTATCGGCCCATAAAAATTTATTCATTAAAAAAATATTGAGTCTATACAGACTCAATATTTTTTTAATGAATGTTGCTGTCCGTAGCTGTCCGTAAATGGCGGGCCTTAGAGTCCCCGCATATACATGCGGGCTCTAAGGCCCGCCATTTACGGACAGCTTGAAGCAGCTAGTATCGACATCTTCAAGCTGAGACTGTATAGCAAACTAACTGTAGTTTATTTGCTATACAGTTAGTTTAGTTAGTTAGTTAGTTTAGTTTATTAGTAGTATTCTACATACATACTGAACAGCTTGAGCAGCAGTGACTGCTTCAGGCAGTTGTCAACACGGTGAATTTTCATTGTGACTATGACTGTAACAGCGGTCCGCGTATGTTGATCACTATAGTTATGTATCGTTTCATCCACGAAGACGCGCCCCACCATTCTTTCTTCCGCTAATGTTTGAGTGTTATCGGTACACGCTAAATTATCCATGCACACTACAATAATGACGCTCGGATTGCTCGGATCAAACTCCCCGCCGCGCTTCCCTCGGCCAAAAATTGGTGGGGCGCGTCTTCGTGCATGAAACAATCTATAACTGCTCGAGCTGTCCTTGTAAGATGGGCCTTAGATAAAAATCGTAGGTTAAACAAAAATTTAACTGGCACCTCTGTGGTAGGTCTCGGCTTTCATTGACTGTAACCTAATAGTTTCAAGTTTGTTTATATTTAATTGTGATAAGCTTTAGATGGCAAATCTGACCTTAAACTTGCTCTCTTTATGGCTTTTGTCTCAGATAGCCGCCAGTGTTTATAATAACATAATAAAAAGATTGGACGATTTGCTGAATAGTGTAATTCAGGCGTTAAATGGCCCAGACAGTTTTATGGTCTGACTTATGTTATTTAATTACCAAAATGGGGTTCTATGTATTTACATATTCAGTTAGGTAACCCGACTTTCGTGCTGACTTGATTTTCATAAATGGTTTTCTAAATAAATAAATAATATCCTTGGACATTATTTTTACACTACGCTTCAAGTCCCAAACTAAGCAAAGCTTGTACTATGGGTACTATAAATATAACATAAATAAACCTCTTTCTCGCGCAGTCGGGTAAAAAGTAGTAGATTTTGAAATATCATTGCTCAATGGTTATGAACTCTACCCTACTACGTTATTTTCAATTCCCACTCAAAACAAATAAGTCCATAAGTGGGTTTATTCCTTGGTTTCCATAATTATTATGGCTAACAGGGCAAATCCGATAATATCCGATGATATTTGTTTTAGAGAGTAATATTAATTCAATATGCGATAACCTTTTTAATGACAGACTTTTTGTAGGGTACCTGAATAGTTTAAGAAATCCATCTTTATGTTTCTTATAACTTGTTTATTAAAGGTCTGCTCCTTCCCCAGGTAATCTTGACATGTGTCTCGCGTCTCGGCTGTCGACGCAAGCCAACCTGGGCAACATGGAATCAACCAGGGAAGTCATGTCCATGGTCATCGGGAACATATCACTGGTCCAGGTGAGAAGTACACAATGTTCTTCTGATAATTTCGTTGCGGGTCCAATGATAGTTTAACTTTCCCCCGGGACACACTTGATCTTCACTGGTTGGGTTTTTATTTTCGGTCAAGCTGTAGATCCTGGCTACACAGGAGTTGCAGCGGTGGGAACGAGAGGTGGGAATAGTCCGTGGTCCGGGTAAGCATCAGTAATACCAGTTGAGCCTCTTAAGTTGTCATTTGATTCATTATTATCAGGTCACCCTCTCTAATGTACCAGAATCAAATGCGACAAAATGCAAAAAAGGCGAAAGGATCGGAGTAATGTCTAAAGTCTTGAGATCCTAAGAAACGCGGGTTCGAACCCCACTGCCGCTCGACTGTTGTGGTGAACGCACTTGTAACATAAGCATATTTTGCTTGTCACAAGGGGCATTATTGTTAATTTGTTTGAGGGAGGCCTATGTTCAGCAGTGGACGTCATGTGGCTGAAATGATGATGATGAAGGGGCTTTTATTCAATTTAGACCAAGATTTGAATCATAAAAAGGTAGCCCTTAATCTTGAAATGTCTCCTGGATTCCACTATGGATTTGGTTTTATTGTCGATCAAGCTGTAGATCTTAGCTACACAGGAGTTGCAGCGGTGGGAACGAGAGCTAGAAAAGCCCCATTTACCAAACTTTTGGAATATGTTTTCCTAACGCAGACAATCCTTTTTTTATCCACAACGAGGAAACTCTTGGCCTCTATCTCACCTCATATTTTACTTCACCAGGTGCAAGCGATAGTAGCGTCATCCGTGGTGTCGGTCTTCGCGATAGTGGTCAACTCCATCACGGAGCGGGGCATCCACGGGCCGTACGTACTGCTCATCACGGCGTCCGCCATCTTTACTGCCACCACCACCTGCTTTGTGCTTGGTAAGTATTGGAATGATCAAAATGTTGATTATTTGTGTTATTTTTGACTTGACTAGAACATCTTCTACCTCTCTTCCAATTTTTGTTTTATTCTTGAAGCTAAGTAGCACAGCCTCGTGCTTATTTTGAGCTAACTTGTAATTACACAGAATAGGACAAAACCAATAATTAAGTGGATAAAATCCGCACTAACAGTATCTAGTGAATGAGAGTTTACGCGTATGAAAAATCCACCAGATGGCAATACGTAGACGCGAGGTCCAAATGCTGCATGATTGGTTATTTTTGACATGACATTGACAGATATGTCAAAATCCACCAATCACGCAGCAGTCAGACCCCACATCCACGTCCCGCCATCTAGCGGATCTTTCATACGCGAAAACCCTCATTGAGTAGCCTACTTAATACTATCTTTGATGGCAAATTGAAGTAAGTACGAATTTGAAGACGTTTGAATCTTTTAAATCTTTGGTACCAATAAATAAGTTTGTAAAATGACAGATTAATTTAGATTCTCTAGATTTTGATTGCTTAACAAAATTGCCAGTTTCTAGCGTAACGTGCACAGTAACGATCGTGCGTGTAGGTCAAATCTTCCATTTGCCAAGAGAGCGTACTCTTGCAATAGAGGCTAAATGAGTTGATGATGATAATGCTGTCTACAAAAACGTTGATGATGATGACTAGAATATCTTCTATCTCTCTTCCAGACTTCGTGATGGTGATGGTGATCTACGGCTCTCACAAGTTCAAGGTGAACCCTGACAACGTGGCGACGCCTCTAGCGGCTTCCATCGGAGACATCGTCAGCAACTCCGTACTCGCTGTGACAGCCCAGTACATGTACGAGCAAATACGTGAGTATTGACTAGTATATCTTACTGGATTTAACTTTCCCCGGGACACCGGTAACTTTAACTTCGAACTCCTCTTATGTTCTTCTGATTAATTTCGTTGCGGGTCCAATAGCAGTTTAACTTTCCTCCGGCACAAACTTGGCCTTCACTGGTTGGGTTTTTATTGGCTGTCAAGCTGCAGATGGCTACACATGAGTTGCAGCGGTGGGAATGTGAAAAGGAATAGTCCCATATCTTACTGAGTTTGTTGTACTGGAACTAAAGGGTAGGTTCCAGTAGAGTAAAATAGGACTTCCCCCACTCTTTCTGTGGATGCGTAGGCGACTAAGGGAGAGAAATAACAAGATTAGTGCTCGTTTTCGCCATCAATCCCTAATTTTTATGTGACCCCTATGAAAACAAAATTCCTGTTATGTGTTACCGGGCATAGGCTTCTTACAAGCTTAGCCAGCTTGGGGTGTGTAAAGTGCTCCTGTAGTTTAGACCACTATGGCCTAATGATGATACATAAAATTGATGAAATCGATTATCGTGAACCATAAATTTAGGACCTTTATGGCTTTTGCTTATTGCAACTTCTCTCTTGATGGTCCTTAAAGCATTGAAAGAGTTTAGGTAATAAAACTATAGGTAACTGATCTACATGAATAAATCTGTCGGCGTTTTAGATGTTATAGTACATTGTTAGTTATTAGATTCAAATCTCTAGACGTGACTACACGGAGTTACAAAAATCTTGTATCCTAGAGACGATAAACGAAAACTGTCAATTTATCTGTCCCAATCGTGATGTCTGATGCAATTTTTTCTGTCTATCTGTCAAGAGCCCGATAATGGAGACAAATCTGGTGAGTGGTTATCAGAAACCTCTTAAAATATGTTGTAGATAGTAATTGACACATTTTACATGACATTGGTTGCATTCAGGTGTGAGATGAAGATGGTAGATTTGTATCTTAGAATGGATTCTGTGCAGTCTTGATTTGTATCATCAATACGTGACCCTTCAGAATCATACATTTTACATGACATTGGTTGCATTCATCTAGAGTCAGGTGTGAGATGAAGATAGTAGATTTGTATCTTAGAATGGATTCTGTGCAGTCTTGATTGGTATCATCAATACGTGACCCTTAAGAATTATACGTGTGATTCCATTATTAGATATTATAGATAAATAAATACTCTTGAGTGCATCCCGCATAATCACAAATAGAGAAACAGGAACGGTACAATTTAGGTATTTTCGAGACACTTCGTTTCGGTTTGGAACAAATTCAGACAAAATGTTAATCCACACACAAACAACTTAGCTTATCAAGATAATTTATAATTTATCAAGAGTTTTAATTAATATAGATCCTGATAACAAGATTAACTATCGAAAGATGTTTTGTTCTTACTAATAATAATTTATTTTGCCATGTGTAAGTGGTAAAACACGTGTAGAATAACTATATCATTTAAAAATCCGATAACTAAATATCAATTAAATTATATAATTTACTAATAGAACTAATCTAAGCCTATTCAATGAAATAATAATCTTGTATACGCTTAGTCAAATAGTAATTACTAGTCCAATTTAAGATTTATTTTACAAATCAATCCTGAGCGAATTTAGATAAAGTTTTCATCAGTTATCTGCCAGATACCTCTATCCGAGACTAGAATAATCAAAGTTATCAAGTTAATTCCAATAGGCAATCAGAGGCTTAGCAAGTGATGGAAGTATGAATCAAATGACACGTGTTAAATCTAAGAAAAAAATCAGTTTCATGTGCGAAAACAATGGTTAATAAATTAATAATATGATGATTGTTATCATACCTATCTTACATGTGTACACGTGCATCAAAAAAGTTATTGTCAGTTCGTCACACTTTTGTGATTAACATCACACTGAAAATAAATTCGATAAAAGCGCATTTAAGTAAGCATTAATTGTCACTAGACAATGATAATTATGAAGTGTGGCAATTTCCACATGCTGTTCTTTGTCTTGTAACTAGCTGACTCTATGACAAATCAGAAATAACCCATTAAAGTTATGTGCCTTACTTTACAATAAAGTTAGATACTTAGTAGTTCTTAGCTTCACGAACCCTTTGTGCATGCGATGCAACAGAACCAAAGGCACTTCATTATCATCATCATCATTTTAGCCATTGGACGTCCGCTGCTGAACATAGGCCTAACCCAATGATTTCCACAATGGGGCGGCCTGCTTCAAGCGCCTTTCTGCTACTTTTATGAGGTCGTCGGTCCACCTTGTGGACGTCCTACGTGGCGTTTTCCGGTATGTGACCTCCACTCCACACCCTGCTGCTCCATCGGCCGTCAGTTCTGCGACCTAAGGGAACTTAGCGATTTTCAAAATTACCCACAGTTTCTCTGGTCAGTTTCAGCCTCTGGTCGATTATATTCAACATCTTATTATTTAAATTTCTATTTAGGCAGTAGATATCAATAGCTATACTTTGATTTTCATTTAGTGGTAATTTTATCTCGTTTCATTCAAGAATTTAGATATCACTGAGATTTTGAGATACTGTAAATCTAATCGGAAACCTACGTCAATGGCATTTATCATGATTACTAGGCATTGACGTATTTAATTGTAATAATAATACATTTATCATAGAAGTCAAAATTAATTCAGTGATTAATGAAATTAGAAGTATTGTGTATATGATAAGATGGAACAATGGAGAATAAAAATATTATTTTATTTAAATTGAGCTGAAATTATTATATTTCAAATGGGGTACAAAGCCATGATTTGAGTACCATAGCTCACAGTAATTGACCTGACGTTGATTTTCCTTAGGATTTCCCTTAATCTTTATCTCACGCCGATCTTGTTTATTCTTCATGATGACAAGCAATACTTATTTATAGGATTCCACCTATCGTTTTTAGAACTTTATCTTTTAATCAGTAATCATCAAAATTAGTAGTGCATGATTTGCAAAATGTATTAGACAATAGGTATTGCTTTATAACGTGCGTTTTTATATCTAGTCTACCAATCAGTGAGCAATGTGACTATACCTTTCTATGTCTTTGTTTTAAGAAAGCCTGTAAACAATGCAAGTAACATAAGCTATGTTTATACTTTTAGTAGGTATAACACCGTCACAAAGTTTACCGTTTATATTTGACACTATTTTATTTTCTTCCGCAGAGGTCTCTCTATGGCAGCCTATCACGCTCATGTGCGTATACTACTGCCTCCTGCCTCTCTGGGTGTTCGTGGTATGGAAGAACAAATACACCAAGAAAGTCCTCACCACTGGATGGACTCCTGTCATATCAGCTCTCTTCATAAGCGGGTATGTCATTACTTTTAATTTAATCTTTTACCTTTAGCATATCAGGAAATAGAATACTGATCTTAGATCCAAATAAAAGCAGAATTATTTTACACTAAGTATTTGTTAATTAGTGTTAAGTGTCAAAACCATTAGCTTAACACCAGATAATGTGTTTTTAACGGCATCGAAATTGTTTGTGTGTCAACTTGAGGCTTTATAAATAACTTATGAATTACTCTGTTTTCCTCAGTATCGGAGGTATCGTACTCGACCAGGCCGTGGATAGGTACCGAGGGTACGAAGTCTTCCAGCCCATCGTCAACGGCATCGGAGGCAACCTGGTCTGCGTCCAGTCCTCGAGACTCGCCACGCACTTGCATCAGACCGCCATTCCTGGACAGCTGCCTGAAGGCACCAGGATCTTGGAGTGGCCGTGGAAGACGCTGTTCTTCGGAAGTAAGTACCGACTTAAAGTTTATGCTATTTAGTTGATTACAGATATAAATAAAAAATACTGATAATGAGACAGTCTTATGAGATAAGTGATACGACATTAAAAAGCTCTTAGAATTGCTAAAGATTAAAAGAAACTAAAACGTGATAANTCGTGATAACTTTCCTAGGGGATTTTATTTGCATACCTCTATTCTAAAAGCCATTTTTTTCTATAACTAATATTAAAATATAATTCTTCTTATTTTTCAGCCAAGGCTGCTAAAGTGGCTCGCATGTTGATCATCCTGGCCCTGTTCGGTCAGATCATCTTCATGACAGTAGCCGACTTCGTCTACCAAGGAGTGGTGACCATTCAAGTGGCGTTCGGTGTTACCTACCTCATGTGCTCTATGTTACAGGTAAGATACAAAATTTTATTGAATACTAGCTGACCCGGCGAACTTCGTACCGCCTTAGCGTAGAGATTTTCTTAATATTTTTTTCCGTAAGAACCATCCTTGGACTTCCACAAACATTAAAAAAAAAGAATTATCGAAATCGGTTCAGCCGTTCACACGTGATGCCGTGACAACGCGAAACGGGTTTCATTTTTATATATATAGATCTAATCTTTCTAAACCTTTACTTTGAAATTATCAGTATAATTAAAAGATAAATATTTTATGAATCATTAAATTAAAATGTAGCTACTAGGTATTAAAGATATTTCCTGTTATTTTCAGGTTATGGTGCTCTTATACCTGGCATACATGCTCATCCATCTGATGTGGCAGAAAAAGAAGGACCCTGACAATGCAGCTATCCCTTACCTCACTGCCTTAGGTGACCTGCTAGGATCAGTCTTCTTAGGTCTTGCCTTCGTCGTCCTGTCCATGTTCGGAATGGAATACGGTAACAACGTCCTGTGAGCTGTTCCAAAGTTTTATCCTACGCTGGATGTTATTATTTTCTTGTGATTCTTTTCTAAAGGATGGAGTTGGAAGATGCAAATTGGTGTCAACGTTGTCTGCACTCGTAGAATTGCACAAATCATTAAAAACGTTGATATGGCAGTAAATCTTTGGTTACGTAAATTCATATAACTCGAGAATTTTGAAAATATTCTCGTCAATACTTAGACTTGAACGTTGATACAATGGTTGCCATATCAACGACAGTTATTGTCTGCCAAATTTTTTATTGTTGCGATGTTTCTGTTAATACAGTAAATTATATTTCTTTTTAGATGCATGTAACGTATTTCACCAAATTAGCTTTACTTGGTTGTAGGTGTTTATTAGCCTTTTATTTGAGATAAAAGTTTACATTTTTATTAAGAAATACGTACCTTATGGAATTTTAACCTTGAGCAGTATTGAAAAATAATGAAATAGAAAGTATTAGTGTTTATGGTGCCAATGTGTTTACATGGATGACATGTTATTGTATAGTGCACAACTCAATTATCATCCTAGTTGTTATTCTTCCATGTTTTGAAGAAGAGCATTGTGCTTAGTGGTATCTCGCTCTCTCGCTCTGACCTTTTGTATTCTAAGAATGAGAGTAGCTCCGTCTGTGATATGTACCCAAAAATGTGATTTATTGCAATTACTATGTTTTAAAACTTGACACCATGTTTTTCGAGGAGGACAATAAATTAACCGTTGTGGGATATTTTGAATATTAATGACAAATTAAGTGGGGCGTGATATTTTATTCGACGATGCTATCTATTTATCGACTATGATGTTTTTCCAACTTTTAAATCTTTATTTCTATTCTTTCTATAACTTTTTATGTTAAGCCCTTTTTAAAGCATGTTATATTATTTTATTATGTGTTTATTTTAACTAAACTTCGAAAACTTAACGATTAGGATCAATTCAAATTGTCATATTTTTCGGTAGATTTTGTCTATGAGTAGTTAGCATATTCGAAGTGTAAATTGCAATTATCCTAGTAAATTGTAGATATCGTTGAGTGTAAATAGTTTTTGCGTAATATTAGCATGTAACCGCTATACCTGTGCCGTTTGCTAATGTGATATAGCAGTATATTATAGCTGTACTATATGGTTTCTGAATTTAATACTTACTGACTTAGAATAAAACTAGGTTTTTAGTTTTATTCTATTGTTTTTTTTTATTTGTTTACTTTAGACTCAAAATTATGAGATTGAAATCATTTTAACGAACTTTTTATTCGTTCATTTTACAATTCAGGAGCCAATAAAGTTACCTATAGACGTAGTATAGTTTAGAAAAAGAGTACAATAAAGCAATTACGTAGATAAGGTACGAGGCCTAAATTATGTAATTTATTATAGTAATGATTAATCTTCTAGTTTAAGAGAGCATTTTATGAGTGAATATTATTATTAAGGAAAATATATTGTGAGTGTGTGATGAGATCTCAGTATAAAAAATGAAATCAATAAAATAAAATTCTTCAAATTTGGACCTATCATTTTCATCTACCTCTATGGAAATTATATTTTTGCTGTTAGAAAAGTATTTCAAATACAAAATAGACGAAATCAATTGAAGTCTGTACAACACAGATGTAAAAGAATCGGTTAGAGACCAGTCCTTAACTTTTCTTTATTCCTGGTCATTTTACCTGAAAAGGAAAACTGAAAATTCTCCTTTTAATTTTCATTCCATAATTCGACAGGCACCTACCATAAAAATAAATTTAAATTTGAACCTTATCTGAAAAACCTAAGGCTGGGTTGCACCATCTTACTTTAACTTTGACAAACGTCAAAAATCTGTCAAATTCCATACAAAAAGCACCGGTTACGGTCAAAGTTAGGTGATGCAACTCAGCCTAAGGTTAAAAAGTCATGAAGAAAATTAGTTAACTATTTATTGCGCCTAAGGCCTAACAATATGTTGAAAAGAAATGATAGTAAGTTATGTGACGGTATGTTTAAAAGAAATGGTAGTAAGGTATACGATTTAATAATATCGGCTTGCTTGCTTGTTTCACAAAGTGTTGTAAGTCACAAACGTTATTAAGAACGTGTAAATTGGTCACGAGAAATATACAAGTGTGACGAATATTCATATAATGCTTTTCCCTGTGACGAGTTAACATCACATCTAAAATAACTTGTAGGTATTCTGGATTGGTGTAAAAATGTAAGTAGGTACCTACCCTGTCTCTTTGTATAATAATCGATTGTAAACGTGAGGGTTGATCTTAATTTCACAAAAAATATCTCTTATTTCGTGCACTAGCCCGTCAATGTTATGAAATCAAGAAAATGAAAACTATGACCAAATCATGAAAAGAAAAAAAAATGGGCCCATTTTTTTTTTTTTTTTTTTTTAAAAAGATTATTAGTAATTTGTTATTACACAAATTACTAATATTCCCGTTAGCCCCTCGTACTAAGCTAAATATGCTTGTGTCACGAGTGAGCTCACCACAATAGTCGAGCGGCGGCGGGGACCGAACCCGCGTTCCCCGGATCACGAGTCGGCCAGTCCGACCCCTTCACCGTTCGGCTATAGTGGCTATAAAGCCATTATAGCCCTATAACTACAAAATTTCAAACATGTCACTATAAGTGACTCANGCGAGTATGTTCGATGCATCTGTATTATTGTATAAAATTGCACTGTAGTGTAGGTAGCATTTGCATTTTTTATTTTTTGCGTAGTTACACATTATTTAGCAGATGCAGTGCTTTTCTTTAAGTGATGGGGCACTTATACATGTAATTTTGGTTATGTATTTTAAATTTTAATAGTGTACTTATTGTTGAAAAGCCAAAATAAATAAATAAATAAATAAATAAACTTTGACAAACGTCAAAAATCTGTCAAATTCCATACAAAAAGCACCGGTTACGGTCAAAGTTAGGTGTTGCAACTCAGCCTAAGGTTAAAAAGTCATGAAGAAAATTAGTTAACTATTTATTGCGCCTAAGGCCTAACAATATGTTGAAAAGAAATGATAGTAAGTTATGTGACGGTAGATGTTCAAAAGAAATGGTAGTGAGGTATACGATTTTATAATATCGGATTGCTTGCTTGTTTCAGAAAGTTAAAGTGTTGTAAGTCACAAACGTTATGAAGAACGTGTTTAAATTGGTTACGAGAAATATAATATAAAGTGTGACGAATATTCATATGCTTTTCCGTTTGACGAGTCAACTGTCATATCTAAAGTAACCTCTATTCTGGATTGGTGTAAAAATGTAAGTACCTGCACCTGCCACTTTGTATTATCGATTATAAAACGTTGCGGTTGATCTTAATTTTACAAAAAAAAAATCACCTTATTTCGTGCACCAGCCCGTCAATGTTATGAAATCAAGAAAATGAAAACTATGACCAAAATTAAATCATGAAAGAGAAAAAATGGGCCCATTATAGCCCTATAACTACAAAATTTCAAACATGTCACTAAAAGTGACTCAAATATTATGAATTAGGGTATATTTTTGAATGAATGATGTGATATTATCCTACAATCTTATGTATAAATAATTGTTATGTAGTAAGTAATTTTGATGCTGTTGATAGTTTTGTAGAACACCAATTAAAGTAATTCAATCTTATTATTAAGCTTAGTATAAATTAATAATCAAATTCGCTGAAAAATATAGGTAATTACCAAATAATTAATAAATATAAGATTTTTATGTCTAATTAATTTAAGAAAAAATAACTGGTATTAGGGCGAGCCCACACGATGCGGAATGCACATCAATAACTTTTTGTGTAAAAGAATNAGAAGAATAAGAAACGCAAATAGTAGAATATAGTATGTCGAGTTTATACGCTAATTAAAATTCAAGAATAGGGCTCTACATCACGTGTCTAGATCTAGGTAAAAATAACTCTAAACCTAACTAAAGTAAAGTTCTTGACGACCCTTTATATTATAAAATGTTATTATCGGTGAAAATGATACAGGCGCAGGAGTGCAACGCATCATGTGGCCTTCGCCTTAAATTGAAAGACGTCCCTGAGTTTGGTTAGGGAAGTACCATACACCTCATTCGCTTCACGAATTGATTTTATATTAGTGACATTAGTAAAGCGAATGCACTGTGAGTAGGTATCCCATCCCTTAGGCCTAAGCAGACGGACTGCATTAGTATAATCTTAGTTTGTAGCGCCGCTGCGTGCAGTAGAGTTCAGTAATTTAGTTCAGAGTGTAAAGTGCTCCCTTAAGGGCTGCCTTTTTTTTACTGTATGACGTTCATAAGTGCCACTAGTGGTCTAAATTGAATAAAATATTTTTGATTTTTATTTTGATTTTGAGTCATATACTTTAAAGCACTCCACAGATTACAGAATTTTTGACGGCCGATAGTTTGCTCGGCCAGTTAATCAGTATAAATATGTATGGAAGTACGCACTTAACATCATGGTAAGTCACTTCCTCATACGAATTGAAAGCCGAGCTAACTATCGGTCGACCAAAAGTGTGTAATTTGCCGGGTGTCAAAGAAGGCTGGCTATCCAATTCAGGGATGTTATGGATATCCGTAACCGTAACCGAAACTTTCGTATATCCGAAATAAAAAAATATCCGTAACCGTAACCGATTCAAAAGTTTCGGATAGTTTCGGATGTAGGCAGAGTCAAGCATACAATGTCCTTACGCTGATTTATTGATTGGATTTGGAAGTACATGAGTTTTTTCCCATAAGTTAAAAGCTTTTTTGTGAGACCAAAAGAAGGTGACAGATGCCAAAGAAATCTCTTCTGCACCCATTTTATTCGTAAGGCATGAACTGTGTTGGACAACTATTGCAATTTGCATTCTACTTATAGCATAGATATCCGTAACCCTAACCGAAACTTTCGGATATCCGAAATAAAAAAATATCCGTAACCGTAACTGAAACCAGTATAATATTATTCCAATATCCGTAACTGTATCCATAACCGAAACTACATATCCATAACATCCCTTATCCAAATGCAGTAAGTCTGTCGAGGCCTTTTTAGAACGTTTTGGAATATTCCTTTTCATTAGTCAAATAACTAGACTAGCCTTATAGACACTAGGCATTTGAGCTAGCGAAAACTTGTGGTGTAACGATTCGATCGTAGTATATTTTTTGTAATTACGCTGTCCAAATTTGTACTTATTTATATCTTATGTATTAGACGTATACATGGTTTTATATAAATTGAAATTCGATTATTGTAAAAATAAATAAAGTTACTCGTCCTAATTTCGTCACACACATCACAGTAAGAAATATCAAATAAATAATCATTTTAAAACCAGTGCCATGTCATTTACTAACATTTTATTACCGAAAGAAACAAGATTAATAATTAAATAAACAGCGAAAATGTATTATTTTTAAGTGCATTGTCAAGTAATCCAAATAATTGTCGTTGTGATCCAAGCATACTATTTAACTGTAAGTTGTACATTTTTAATTGAAAATAAACGGAACTACGGAATTTTAGTATTTTTATTAACATTTCGCTCCATTAAAGCCCTTCCATCTCAAACATAAAAGTGATAACTAATTTTTTAGTAAAACTAGGTCACTTTGTACTTACCTACAAATAGGTAACACTAACATTGGACCCTCGCGGAATTCGAACCCGCAAACGATGATAGAGCGGAGTGGGCTGGTAGTGCGCCGCCTCTGTGGTCTAGTGGTAAGACTACCTACTTCAGACGCAGAGGTCCCGGGTTCGATTCAGTGGGGTCAGAATTTTCTGTTCGGTTTGGTTGGTGGTAGGGCTTGCTCTAAGTCCGCCTGGTTTTAAGCTACCACCATCTTACCTAAGTCTGTCGCCATAACAACAATGTTAAAACAGTATTGTTGTGTTCCAGCAGTTAGAGGTAAGATAGCCAGTTCCTCTGTGGTTGAGGATTCCGAGTGAAACTCGCTTCCATCTTCGGCCTGATCATCACTTACCATCAGGTGAGAAACAGGCCAAGAGCTTTCTCATTGAGGATAAAAAAAAAGTGTGCGAGCAGGTAATAAATAAAACAATAAATATACACAAAAAATATGCCAATATCTACTTGTATACTAGATTCTAAGAACAGAAAATGGAAAATAAATTTTATTGAAAACGTATTTACTGGTAACATTACGTCTTCTTATTTATCACTTATTCAGTATCAAAAGATGGCAGCACTAGTTTTCAGTTTTCCGCAACGAATTTATCTGAGAAAAACATTTAGTTATTAAAACTGCCACAAGATGGCAATACGATACCGAAATTGATCTAGTGTTGATCGTAAAATTTTAAGTGTTGCCAAATTGATATAATATTTAAAAAGTTTATAAGTTTTGCAAAAATACAATACAATTACCTACCTACTTACGCAAAAAGAAACACATAGTATCAAAATAAATGTCGCCAGTATTCAAATCTGACGTGAGCTTTCAGGCAGTTTCCGCTTTCCACCGCTAGAGGCGCTAGTGGTTGCATTCCAATGATTTTTAATGTCAACTGTTTTTAATTTTTTGCTAAAAAAAAAATAAAAATCTTTACAATTTTTTTGGAATAATGAGATTAAAGGTTGGTTTTCAGTGAATGAAGACATTTAGATGTCCGATCCACCTGTTCACGGCTGTCGGATCGTTAGGCGGACGGGCATCGCGCACGCGCGGGCGGGCGGCCGGCAGTCCAAGCCGAGCCGCGAGACCCGGCGATCCATTTCTCGCCACCGCCGCACCGACACACCGCGCATGACCGTATCGATCGCAACGCAATGGTCCCTGTAACTAGGTTATCCAGCTATTATTAAGGTGCGTACCGATATTCAAGGTTGACACCACCGCTAGCGCAGCTCCGAAATAACTATCTTACGGAAAACGGCGGATACCTAAACACGTATGCGTAAGGGCGAGAGTCGCGTGCCCGAGCGGACATGGCGGCACGTAATTATGTAAGAATCGTACGGTGTTGTTTCGCACGAAATCTCCTGTGCTGGGTTTATGTTAAGTTACCGGGTCGCGACTCGCGAGTGACGCTGTGAGGGGTGTTGGCCCCATAGTGACGTGCGCGGCGGTCCGTAAGTAGAACTGGTGGAGAACAAATATAAACCCAGCTACGCCTGGTTTTCGCCTGAAATCGCGTTCAGCTGAACACCGGCCTCGGGCTGTGAACACATCGAAATGTCACACACTCCAAATCTAACCCATAACCTTTCCGGAAGTCATAGATCGGCTGTGGCCTCAAGATCGTGTCCAATTGTTCCCTATTTAGAAATTGTGTCCCATTTTCATATTTATATCGAGGTCATGTAGCTCCAGACACAATTCAAAGAATTGGCTATTGATTTTTTCGTTCTAACACTTCCTCTCTATCGATTGAAAGAGTTTTGGGTACCGTACAAGGTTTATAGACCCGAAAGCTTGTTCTTAAAGCTATTATACGAACATTTCTGTCAAATTCCTTACATTTTCAGTAAAATGAAGTTGTGAAAATAACTTTCCTTTCATACAATCATCAAATCATCAAACACTCTCAATCAATATTGATTCATTTTATCTATTTGCGTTAAATAATTACTTTTTTAGCGGCAAGTGGCGAGCTCAGCGCCAGCCTCCGGGAAATGCCGATAGATGTCGCTAGTAGCCTCTATCGACTTTCGCATCGATGCTGGAAAAATATGTGTGGCATAACATTGATTAGGTTAATACTAAACTTTAGTTAACACATCCTTAATATCGGTTTAATTAAACTATACCTGTGATGAAAACTTTTTAATAAAATAACAATGCCTAATCTCAAATTAACTTTGTTTGGAGGTTATCTTTTATGAAACTTTCATTCTTCCATTACTTTATGTAAAGATGCCAGCAGATCTAAATTGTTTTTTTTTTTTTGGAAAATAGCAGCTATTAAAATTTCATAAGATGCTTGTTTTTAGCTTGAGCTTTCGCCATCATACTGTTATAAAGTTTTTCATTTTATCATATTCACACGTAACGATTTTCCTTCATTCAATTACCTCGAAAAGCTACCTTATTAATATCGTAACGTAAATATCATACCTATCAAAAAGTAATTACCTACAAATACATTAATTGTCCCCGGAATATATCACCAAACTAAGCATTGTTGTGTTCTAACAACTAGACAACGAAAAAATATCCTTACAAATACATTAACACTAAAGAGTTACAACTCATTAATACTCGTGTTCAATACAGTAATATTTGTCCCCAGTGGAATTCGAACCCACAATCATGGCTGGAATTGTAGTCAGTAATAACCAAACCTATTGGTTTAGGTAAACTTAAACCACCCTTTTAGGCACGAGCAGGCTTGTTACATAACTGGGGTTGTTGTACACACTTTTAACCTGTGACGCGCCCCGCGACGCATCGACAGCCCTAGCACCGAGCGCAGAGATTTTGACAACCCTACGGCTGCGCGGCCGCACGCCGCACGGACCGAGCTAATATAAGAGACGGCGGCGACCGCGGGCGCCTAGCATTCGCTCGGGAGCCATTGTAACAGCCAGACGTTCGCGCGCGCGTCTATCGTTCCCTCGGCTGCATTGCACAGAGTCCCTAGCGAATAGCTATCCACATTGTTCCTTACTAACCCTAACTGTTCGACTCTGGCTTGATCCGATACCTCGTCATTTATCCGCGGCTTGCCATATAGCGTCGTGTCGAGACGTTCTATCGTTGATAGCCAACCGGTTCTCGTCCTTACCGAGTAGTGCATGAGATACTCATCCCGAACCTGCGGTAGCAATCCTGCTGCCACCCTTCCTGAACTTCACACCCCCTCACCTCGTAGGTCCAACGCCTTTCCCTAGTGGTCGTACTCACTATCGAGGCTTCGGTCTCTGGCTTGAGCTAACGAACCACATCCTACCCCCCTAGTTATAAGTATCCAGACTAACACTCGATAAACCTCGCANTATGTCCCTTTTTGCAAACTTTACAGTAGGAAATAACTGTTTATTTTTCATAGTTATGGTACTAATTAAAGTATAATGATGTCTAATTGAAATATAATCATTCATCGCAATTTTTTTCGATCTGCGTAAATTAAAATCGAGTTAACATTCCCGTAGGCAGTTATGTTAGAATTGGCAGCGCTTCGCATCTGTATTCTGAGCGCACTTTGGTATCGGGCAGAAGCGCGGGCGCGCGGCGTGAGGCGCGTTGTCTCGCTCTAATGCTCAAGGTCGTTCGGCCATGTAATCGCCTTAATATCGGTTTAATTGAACTATACCTGTGATGAAAACTTTTTAATAAAATAACAATACCTAATCTCAAATTAACTTTGGAGGTTATCTTTCATGAGACTTTCATTCTTCCGTTACTTTATGTAAAGATGCCAGCAGATCTAAATAATTGCTTTTATTAGAAAATAGCAGCTATTAAAATTTCATAAGATGCTTGTTTTTAGCTTGAGCTTTCGCCATCATACTCTTACAAAGTTTTTCATTTTATCATATTCACATCTAACGATTTTGCTTCATTCAATTTCCAAGAGAAGCTACCTTATTAATATCGTAACGTAAATATCATACCTATCAAAAAGTAATTACCTACAAATACATTAATTGTCCCCAGAATATATCACCAAACTAAGCATTGTTCTGTTCTAACAACTAGACAACGAAAAAATATCCTTACAAATACATTAACACTAAAGAGTTACAATTCATTAATACTCGTGTTCAATACAGTAATATTTGTCCCCAGTGGAATTCGAACCCACAATCATGGCTGGAATTGTAGTCAGTAGTGACCAAACCTATTGGTTTAAACTTAAACCACCCTTTTGGGCACGGGCAGGCTTGTTACATAACTGGGGTTGTTGTACACACTTTTAACCTAAATTCGGTTCTCTTAGTTATTAGTTGAATTTATTTGTGTCAATTTTTAATAACCTTTAATAATGATTAATATTATCCCCACTTAACTACCTATAATCACTATATCTTCAAGATAAGTTAACCATTTATCTATGTGGAAAAACAGAACTTCCCAAAGAATATAAAATAAACATAATTTTGCCAAACTTTGTAATATTTTTCGTTTCATAGTAATGTCCGTATGAAAATAAACACCAATTTTGAAAAAAAAATAACACGGAAGTGACTCTACACACTAAAATGAACTAAGCACGAAAGAAGTAAATAAATAAAAAACCAGTATATCAACCTACCAAAAAAAATACAAACTTCATTGTCAACGTTATCATGAACTTTTAAAGTACAAAATCCATTGCAAATATTATCTTTTTAGAAAGTACACTTGTCTTTAAATTGAGGAAAAACAGTTTTCCGAAAGACGTTGATCTTTCATATCCGGGAAAAATAATCACATTATGGGATTCTGGATATTTAAATGAGTTCATGTTTTAAGTTTTTGTCAACTGATTCTTAACATAGATGATAAAATCAAGTCTTAAATCAAATTATTTATTTCAGACGTACCTAACTTAAATCCATATTAGGTACAATAGAGTGAAAAATATCTATCATTATTGCATACACGAATTGCCACCTTATCCATTTATAAGCGTTATAAATCAATCAAAAATTAGTTATCAATTAATAAATACACGCAAAAATGTAATCAACTTAGCGACTGATACTCACAATAAAATGTGGGAACTGTTAAAAAAATGATTTTGGGCATTATTTTAATGAGAGAGAGACTAACCTAAGTCTTAGGAAACTTCAACCATATTTTTTTAATTACTTAATTGAAAATCTCCAAAACACCTAATAATAGTTATTTCAAGATACGATCTCATTTTATTTTTCCGTTTTTCTCTTTCTTCTTCTTAGGAAGAATTATCAGATATTAACTCTATCAACTCCCTTTATTAATTTCGTGATCTTGCCTTTCGTTACAAGACCATAAACATTAAAGAAACCCCCTTTAAAATCCAGGTTACGGAGGTGGGCAAAGCTGTGCATTCTCCGGGCAAACTCAGTTACGAGTTGACGACCCCTGACATTTAGCGAGGTCAGGTCGGGATAAAGTTTGCACCGTACTATCCCTGCCTATTTTCTGTGAACTAGAAATAGTAACAATTGCTATTTTGAGTTTTGACGTAAAGTCAGAACTGGTGAACATTTTTTTTTTAATTAATCTTTTGAGTTTTCCCTCTAGTAACTAAACTATAGCCTGACCAGGAACATAAAAACCCTGGCATAGAGGCGCAACAATTGCATTTGATAGTGCAACACTGAGTACAGTCGTACCTGTGTTAAATTAATAGGCTAACTTTATGTATCAGGATTCAGGATTACGGGCTAATTTAATATTTTCATAAATTAACGAAAACATATTATTATAGGTAACCTGGTTTAAATAAATTAAATGAAACCATCAATCGAGCTAGTAGGATTTATTTTATTATTCATCAATAATCAAATTCAGAACTTGAATATTCAACTGCAATGTCTGCTCATGAACGCTTCAAACTCGGTACTTCTTTCCCAATTCCATAAAATTCAACACTTAGAAAGTGACAAAAAACTTTAAAATAGGTAGTGATTTATTTTATTATTCATCAATAATCAAATTCAGAACTTGAATATTCAACTGCAATGTCTGCTCATGAACGCTTCAAACTCGGTACTTCTTTCCCAATTCCATAAAATTCAACACTTAGAAAGTGACAAAAAACTTTAAAATAGGTAGTTGAAACAAACCACAGCTAATTTTCATAGTGGACTGTACTATACGATAAACATGTCAGTCAATTTGACAACCTTTGTTGGAAACATTATTCAATGAAAATATTGTCCGAACCCTTGGTATTTCTCTTCGACAAATACTTTAACACATAGTGAACCACTTTTCTTTCACGACTATAAAAAGATTTTAGCAATTTCATCCACAAAATCAATTGCGCACATTTAAAATAAAGTTTGTTTACACTCTGACAGCAATAGACTGACATGCAAGGTGACATGTCAATGAAGTTTTTAGTTATTGTTGCCATTAAAAGAAATTAGTACCATTAGATTTCCGCAACATGGCGAGGGTTTTTATGTTCCTGGTCAGGCTATAAACTAAATTATTCCTAAAAATGGTTTGTGATTAAATTATGCACAAAACACGTTTAAAATAATAGTGTGTTAACAGGGCTTATTTTTGATAACTTAATTGGGTAAATTAAAAAAAACTTTTTTTAATGTTTCGAATTCTCTTTTATTTTTATGAACAAATGTTGAAAATGCCTAACGAAAACTTTCCTTGGTTAATATAAAAAAAAAATTCAAATCCATTTTTGTCGCCTGTTAGCTCATGTTGACTTTTCATTTGAGTCTTACGAGTATAAACGTCCAAACCACTTGCTTTCCCATTTGAAAGGCCACACCTTACAAAACTGTAAAAAACCTTATCGTAGGTACAAAATGACTTCAAATCCAAACGGAAAAAGCTGAAGTATTATTTATTATACTCAAATTCACGGCTACAATGTGAGCATTAATATAAACATTTCTAAATTTCTCCCTTGAGAGCGCCGTTACGGAAAGTATGAGCAATTGTTCACTTTACGGGTATAATAAATCAACATTGAGCAAACAAACACAAGCAAAAATGTAGCATTAGCAATATTTTTCAAACAAAGTTAAGAAACTAGCTTTTGCCAATGTTTTCGCCCGCGTGATTTTCGGATGTGTGCGTATTTTTTCCACTATTTCATTTTGATTTTTGTAAAACATGGTAGTTACGCTGCTTATTTTTCTAAAGTAAATGTAATCAAATATCTGTTTTTGCCTGTGAAAGACACATGAAAATCCGTTCAGGCGTTTCGGGAACCAATTGGTACAAACAGACAGGACAAAAATAAAACGAAATGTTCCATTTAGTTATCGTATTTTATTTCGTATGCGTTTGGTTAATATGACTTTACAAACAAACATTTCAATATTGTTTACTATTGTTAAAGGTAGCTTTACCTAAATGTTTCTTAAAACAGCTTTTAGAACTTTCCACAGAAGAAACAAATTACTCACTTAAATAAGTTCGTAAAGCAATAGGTACAACTCAAAATTGAATAAGATTATGTTAATTACATAATACCATTTAACGTAGCAACATTTCCCGAGCAAAGCGCGAGTTGACGACCCCTGACATTTCGCGGGGTCAGGCTCCTGCAGGTCGGGGCAACTTTTATGTGCCACTGAGAATTAGTTTTAGTTGCGGCATTAATTTTGCGTTTTTTGAAAAGGTTTGCAACCCCTGCTAACTGTAACGAGCTTTGTTAGGGCTAAGTTTTAAAGTGGATAATCTGCGCTCAGCAACCAAAAATTATTTTCAATATAATTAATTCCCACTCGTAGCACAAGCATAATATTTAGCTTAGTATGAGGAGTTAACGAGAGACTACCATGTTAGTTTGAATTAGAATTATTTTTAATACAGTTATTAATATTCCTTAAAACAAATAAAATTGTTTCAGACTGGTGTCTTTGAAAATGAGTGAGGAATAAGGCTGAGTTGCACCAACTTACTTTAACCGTGACTATAACATTATCCGGTGTTTTTTGTATGGAGTTTGACAGATTTTTGACGTTTGAAAAATTTGAAGTAAGATGGTGCCTGGGTTGCACCCAACTAAATTATGTTACCAACCTAACTAAATTATGTTTACAATAAATACATTTTGTTCATCAACTGTCAGTTGATAAGGGTACCTAATGTATTTTGTAATAAATTATTCGTCAAAATTAGGTTTTTATACGTCATCAACAGAGAAAATACATTTCAAAATAATATTTTTTTATGAATTATTATAAGTATGCTTAGCTGAATTTTAACATGTCATTTGACTCAACATTCTGGCCCGGCTCGTGCGAGAAACATAACACTTACGACTTTAAAAAGCACATTAACCACTTTAAAACACCACCCTCTTTTTCGCGATAATCGCGTAAAACCCAGATCTCTGTAACAATGCAAGAGAAACATAAAACGGTAATTTCGTCCAGACAAATAAATAGTCGGCCATGTTGTTTCTCGCAGCGCCATCTGCCGAGAATATATTTTTACTTTTATTACTAACTGTTACATTAATTAACCGATTGATGACTTTGAAAAGGTTTTATGGGAGTCCCGACGGTTTTATGGTGTAATTCGTGTATAGGTAGGTGTTAGTTTTTAGTGTTTAACAGGTCGATGATTCTTAATTCTTATGATGAAAATTTTTATTGCAATTTTGTGAAATCGATGTGTTTTAAAAACCACCATCATCATCAGGTAATTTTAGTCTACTGTAAGAGCACGTTCCTTATCAATATCTATCTACCTATCTATCTATGTCAGCCTTTGGGTTCGCCTTCGAACATAGGCTTCCTCTTCAACCCTCCACCGACTTCTGTCCCTGGCCACACGCATCCAGCTCACTCCAGCCTGCTGCCGGATATCGTCTGTCCATCGTTTAGGCGGTCTTCCCCTGCCTCGGGTGTTGTTGCGGGGTCTCCACTCCAGGGTCTTTCTGGCCCAGCGATCCTGGTTCATCCGTGCAATGTGCCCTGCCCATCTCCATTTACGGCTCTCAATCTCTTCCACCACGTCGCTGATCCTCGTCTTTTCTCTGATCCACTCGTTCCATTTGTGATCTTGTAGGGAGACGCCAAGCATCTGTCTTTCCATTGGTCGACCACTACATCTATCTAGGCCACAAAATCACTCTGGACTCTGAGAATCAGGTTGCGGAAGTAGGAAGGCGCATCGGGCAAGCTTGGGCGGCATTCGGGGCAAACAGCCATGTTCTACGCTCCAAGAAAATTGCTCAACACCTAAAGACCAAAGTGTTCAACCAGTGTGTACTGCCGGTCTTCGTGTATGGGATGGAGACCACGACGCTGAAAGAAAAGTCTGCTGAGAGACTCCTTATCAATATACCAGACTGAAATTCAGGATTTAGCCTACACTCCCCACGCTAGCCTGATTGGGGAGGTCTTATTTTCGCATATTTGTCTCTTAGTCGTGTTTTATGACATCCATGGGAAGTGTGGGAGTAGATCTATTCTACTCTGCTTTCAAGTAGCTCCTTTTAACATACAAAATTATCAGAGATAGCAAGTTGTGATCCAGTGACGTAGACACCAGCAAAACCGGTGTGTACGTCTTTTGAAATTTTTAGTGACTCGCTTTAAACTAGAAAAAATATTTATTCCACAGCAACATTCATAAAACACATAAACCAAAACAAAATAATTAACACATTTGCCATAAATTTCTACTGCTAGTTAGCACAGGTTATATTTTCTGTTTCTTCCATCTGGTAAGGTTGCCAACCCCTGATCTAGGACATTGTGCTTCACGTAAAGGCCACAACATCGCACATGACCTCGGCAATTACGAAAATTGATTGTCTTTCACCTATTAGGGTCATGGAACTTAATGGGAGACTATATTTCAGAGCCTTTAATAACTGTTATTAATACAACTTGGACTTCCGGACCATCTATTCCGGGTGATGTACCTACATTGCTTTTATGTAAGGAAAATACTTACATAATTATCAGCTGAGTGTTTTGTGTTAATATAGTAAAATGTCTTTTTACTTACCTAGATTAGTTATTTTATAGATATGTATGAGTGGAGGAGGTGAATGAAAGAATTTGTTAACAATATCTGTATTTAAAATAAAATCAACATGTGAATATACTCATAGATCAGCAAAAAATTTTAATAAATAAAATTTAAAATCGTTGATATTACATTCAGCTGTGATTTCTATGTTGATTTCCTTTTAAATACAGACATTGTTAACATTCATGTTTTCTTTTATTTCATTGACTTTCTGACGGTACTAAATCTCATTATGTTCAAGAATAAATTAAATGGGACGAATCCACAATGAAACAAAATATTATTTTTTTAATTCAGTGTTTCGTCCCAGTGGGACGAACCTGTTGTGGGACGAATCACTGAACTAGCCGCCATTCAGCTTAGAAAAACTGAAACATATCGTTTCGCAAATTCCAAAATACGATTTCCCCAACAGAAATGAGAAAAAAGTCCTTAGATGTTGGTCAAAACGTCTTAGTTAATAGAATCTATGACATTAGATCAAATTCGAAAATCGCCCATGATCTATGCCAAAAGCATCATCATATTATACCTAGTCAATATGCAAATTATAGTACCTATCTATTGATAATGCAATCATGTTACACCAGCGTATCATGTAACCTTTCGCACTACCAGCAGTGCCAGTCAAACTGACAGCCGCCTGGAACCAGCCACAAAGAGCTCTCAGGCGTATCTGGCGAATACAATCGTTAACTGATCAGTTAATGGCGGGAGGCCATTTTATAGTGGCAGCCATTCCGTGCCACTATGAACAAGAACAATGGTTATCTCATCAAGCGCCATCTGTGTTGTGGAGGGAATCGTTAATTTTGTAGTTTATAAATTAGCTTTTGCATAATGAAACTGTGTGCGAAATGAAAAGTGGGACGTCCACCCCACAAGGTGGACCGACGACATCATAAAGGTAGCAGGAAGACGCTGGACGCAGGCCGCTACCAACCGGGCAGCATGGAAAGCATTGGGGAGGCCTATGTTCAACAGTGGACGTCCTATGGCTGAGATGATGATGATAATAATAATGAAAAGGTACATTCAAAGCCTGTTTTTTTATTAATTTACCAAAAGGTAGTTTATTTAGGTGGTAGATAAATGTTATATACAGGGTGTCCCAAAATTAGCACGTCACTCTGACACTGGAGGTAGCTGGACCTCATGCAAACCTAAATTGAAAAGTTTCAAAAGTTTAGAGATATGACCAATTTTAGTGATTTTCTATGGACATGTTTGGCTTGTTTAGTGGCCAGCTGAGGCCCAGCTATTATTTTCCTTACTAATCTATTTATTTCTGCTTCAGGTAAGAGTCTCACCAGTCCGGCAGCCTGATACTCCAAGAACTACCATCTTCATTCCTCTTTCCTGAGACTCAACTGTAGAAAATTAGCTGCCACGTGAGTATTTGTTTACATACATATAAATATAATCTCGATTTATAAAGATACAGACATGACACATTGACACCCGTATTCGGATTAGTAAGGGGGTTTGTATTTAAAAGTTAGTTAGCAATTTTTTATAGAGCCACTGAAAGTTTTGTTTTATCTTACTACCTTTTGAAACGTCAGCTCTGAGGATATTTTTGTATTTCAAAGTGCTTTAAAAATCAATAAAAGCCCCAACTTTACATAAATAGACCTGCATAGTATTAGTGACCAATGCACTAAATTAATTAAGCCAATACCTATACCTTGCTTACTGAATAAAAAACGCAAAGTCCCGTGACGTCACCGTCGTCACGACGCGTCGTGCGCTGGCGCATCTCCAGCCCCCGAATAGCATCGGCCACGTCTAGTGTTGTACGTTTTGTCACGTTCGTGTCCTGCTGAATGGGGCCGAAAACGAAACGTAAACATAAATAAAAATTTGGCGCCAGTAACTTAAGGTTTATCATTTACGTTATAAGTGTAAAAACTTAACTAAATGTTTTCGTTTAGGTAAGCTCATAGCGCTTAATAATTTTCTTTGATGATCATTTATCAAAGGTGACGTATTTTAGCAGACTTGTTTTAGTATTATGTAAACAAAAACAGCATTGTATGAATTTGTATGCAACTGGAGGTAAGATAGCCGTTATAACAAGCTCGCTTCCACTTCCGAAATCATCAATTTCCATCAGATCATGCTGGCTTCCCATCTTTCCCATTGTGGCTAAAAAGTACTTCCTAAATTCTACAAATCGCGCCTTATCTCGCGTAGAGTGAAAAAATTTCGGCTGATTATAGTATCGATAGAATGCCAGCACATCACTAGACGAGCGTTTTATGCCTTTTACTAGCGCGGTTGTACAGCTATTTTTACAGATTAATTGTGATTTCAGACTAGACGGTTGATATTGGGATTTCTTCAAAATGTCTGGTTATTGTTTTAATAGTTTGATAAATGTGATCGCGGTGCATAAAGTCTTATGAAATTCAAATTAAACTACTTACTCGTATTCAACATTATTGTAATCTTTCGTAACAAGTTATTAATTAATATGTATAACTCAATCCAACTATTCGTAGAAAATCTTCTTTCAAACCTACCTAGTTTTCAAAAGCTTTGAAAACAGATATTTAACGTGTAACCTTGAGGTTATTTTGTACTAGCTTTCCGCCCGCGGCTTCGCCCGCGTGGAATTTTGTCTGTCACAGAAAAACTTTATCGCGCGCGTCCCTGTTTCAAAAACCGGGATAAAAACTATCCTATGTTCTTTCCCGGGACTCAAACTATCTCTATGCCAAATTTCATCAAAATCGGTTGCGAGGTTTAAGCGGGAAAGCGTAACAGACAGACAGACAGACAGACAGACAGACAGACAGACAGACAGACAGAGTTACTTTCGCATTTATAATATTAGTTGGGATTTGCATACATCCACAATTCTACATATTGTCTGGAAGAGGAAGCTTTCTTGCAATAAGACCCATTTTTAGACAGGCAGGCATAAATAGCCCAGCAAATTATTATAGCCACGATAGCCGAACCGTGAATGGGTCGGACTGGCCGACACGAGATCCGAGGAACGCGGGTTCGAATCCCACCGCCGCTCGACTATTGTGGTGAGCCCACTCGTAACACAAGCTTATTTAGCTTAACACGAGGGATTAACGGGACTATTAGTAATTTGTGCAATACAAATTACTAATAATCTTTAAAAAATAAATTACTAATCCCGTCTGACTTTGTGTGGTATTAGTATCGATGAAATGAACACTCATTGGAATGGGTCTCAAATGTAATGATTCTTTTCCACTTTCTTATTCACAAAGCAATAAAATTAAAAAGTACGTCATATTTCCCATTTTTCCCGTACCCGTATATCCTCCAGTCAGCCCAGAGCTTTAAGCTCCCTGGGGAGTAGTGCCGCCCGACGCGACGCGGCGACGGGCTGGCGCGCCGTCTAGCCACGATGCGGGATCTGATGGAATATTGGCAGGACCAGGACTTGTATCGGACTCGAGTATCTTAGACAGATAAAAAGATAGGTAACTACCGCCCGTATTCACAAACATTACTATGTGGTCTCACAGTGCGCGTGGACACACACGAACCAAACACAGAGATCTATTCAACGCTGTGCGTTCGATTTGCTGCTTCACTTAAGCAAGCATCATTTGTGAATACGGGCGTAAGTCTTTTTGCTTTAAGGAAACCGGAAACGTAACATAGCACCTAGCCTTTGTCTAGGGATCCACTCGCATGCTTCTAATCATCAGGTCATTCCCGTCATTTTCGACATTAGCATTCTATAAAAACTAGAGGTACAAGTTGGGATAGTCCTTAGTTGGATAATTGTTGTTCTAAGTCCGCCTAGCTAGCTACCACCATCTTACCTAAGTCTGTCACCGTAACAATAATGTTAACAGCATTGTTGTGTTCCGGCAGTTGGAGGTAAGTTAGCCAGTTCCTCTGTGGTTGAGGATTCCTGGTGAAGCTCGCTTCCTCCTTCGGCTTGATCATCAGTTTTCATCGCTTCCTTTTTGTGGATAAAAAAAAACATTTTCTCTCGAAAACTAAGGTCTCGACCCATATTCTCTAAGATAGTTTTTAACTTGCAAGGAGAAGAGCAGTTTATTTTTTCACGGGTCACAATCATCCAATATTGTTAAGTCATAAACGTTTCAGTGTAAGATCCAGGTGGGTTTTATTGCCTGCGATCTATTCCAGACGACGTAAGATCGTTCTGCACCGTATCGAATTGTTTAATTCCATGGGTAGGCGGTTTTATATCTTTCCCAGCGCTTTGTAGTTTTTGGGAGTCAACAGTCAGATACAATGAACCTTTTATCTAAAGCAAATAGTCACCTAATACATAAAAAATCCTCCAATGATTTCCATATTGACCAGTTGGTAGCAGCCTTCATCCAGCACCTTCCTACTACCTTTTCATCATCATCATCATTTCAGCCACAGGACGTCCACTGCTGAACATAGGCCTCCCCCAATGACTTCCACATCGCACGGTTGGTAGCGGCCTGCATCCAGCTACCTTTTATGAGGGAATCCGTCCGGCTATGTCAATGACTTTAGTTCGTTTACGGATCTCCTCATTTCTGATTCGATCTGGTAAAGAATCACCATTAAAGGAGTTTAATGGTGATTCTTTACCAGATCGAAGAGGCCTCCGCCTATGTTCAGCAATGGACGTCCGTGACTGATGATATGAAAAAAGCCGTGTAGAGGTTTCGGCAGTAGAAGATAGGCCCACTCCCACTCTCCCTTGGATGTCATAGGAGGCGCCTAAGTGACATTATGAGAACATCAGGCCTCCTTAACCCCTCAGGCTAACGTGGGGAGAATTGGCCGAATCCTCCATTTCATCATCATCGTCATCATCATTTCAGCCACAGGACGTCCACTGCTGAACATAGGCCTCCCCCAACGACTTCCACGTCGCACGGTTGGTAGCGGCCTGCATCCAGCGCCTTCCTGCTATCTTTATCAGTTTCCTCCATTTGCTAATTTAATCCTCCATTTGCTGTTGTAAAATAGTGAAAGTTTCTGCTCGTAACAAGACGTCACATTCAAGTTAAGTGACGTAACTAAACGTCATATTATCCTGGAGAAAAAGTCTCCTTTTGACTGACTTGCATAAACTATTTTGACCTGCAATCGCAGAAGAACGCTCGATCAGTAAGCGTAAGGTGTACCCTCAGATCATAGAATTCCCTTCTATGATCTGAGGGTGTACCGGAATCACGCTTTTACAAACTGACTATCACACAATTCTAGACTCTCTTCCTTTGTAATAAGGAAGCACTATTGTATCGCACGCAATCGCAGAACACTCGAACTTATAGCGTAAGGTCAAAGGTGTACCGGAATTATGCTGTACATCAAATTACGCATGCAATTTTAAACTCTGATCCATGGTAATAAGCGTAGTTGTCGTGCAGCTGAAAACAGGAGGTACGCGGAATTCGTCGGCTATTCCTGTCACGCGTTGATTGCAGTTATTTATACTCAAAGCAGCAGCTCCCGTGCTGTAAGATGGGTATTTTGATGCTATATGAGGGCATTTATACAAACCCCATGTTGCGAAATACATAAATTAATATCGATGGTGGAAGTATCAATTAATGTAAGGGACATTTTGGCCAAAATGAGTTATATATACCANTTTGAGTGTAAATGAGAAGTACCCACTTATTATTATTCTGTGCTAATATTTTAAATGCGAAAGTTTGGATGTCTGGATGTTTGTTACTCTTTCACGCAAAAACTACTGAACGGATTTTGATGATACTTTACAGCATTTTGTTTTTAATCCAGAATAACATATAGGCTATAATTTGGTATGATCTGTAACAAACTAAATTTCACGCGGGTGAAGCCGCGGGCAAAAGCTAGTTTAATGATAAGTCATTGACCAAATGATTCCATTGTTCTTAGAAAAACTGAAACATATCGTTACGCAAATTCCAAAATACGATTTCCCCAACAGAAATGAGAAAAAAGTCCTTAGATGTTGGTTGAAACGTCCTAGGTACCTAATAGAATCTATGACATTAGATCAAATTCGAAAATCGCCCATTATCTATGCCAAAAGCATCATCATACTAGGTATAACTAGTCAATATGCAAATTATAGTATCTATTGATAATGCAATCATGTTACACCAGCGTATCATGTAACCTTTCACACTACCAGCAGTGCCAGTCAAACTGACAGCCGCCTGGAACCAGCCACTAAGAGCTCTCAAGCGTATCTGGTGAATACAATCGTTAACTGATCAGTTAACGGCGGGAGACCATTTTATAGTGGACGCCATTCCGTGCCACAATGAACAAGAACAATGGTTATCTCATCAAGCGCCATCTGTGTTATGGAGTGTATTTTGTAGTTTATAAATTAGCTTTGGCATAATGAAACTGTGTGCGAAATGAAAAGTGGGACGTCCACCCCACAAGGTGGTCCGACGACATCATAAAGGTAGCAGGAAGACGCTGGACGCAGGCCGCTACCAACCGGGCAGCGTGGAAAGCATTGGGGGAGGCCTACTTATGTTTAGCAGTGGACGTCCTATGGCTGAGATGATGATGATGATAATAATGAAACTAGGTACATTCGAAGCCTGTTTTTTTATTAATTTACCAAAAGGTAGTTTATTTAGGTGGTAGATAAATGTTATATACAGGGTGTCCCAAAATTAGCACGTCACTTTGACACTGGAGGTAGCTGGACCTCATGCAAACCTAAATAGAAAAGTTTCATAAGTTTTGAGATATGACCAATTTTAGTGATTTTCTATGGACATGTTTGGCTTGTTTAGTGGCCAGCTGAGGCCCAGTTATTATTTTCCTACTAATCTATTTATTTCTGCTTCAGGTAAGAGTCTCACCAGTCCGGCAGCCTGATACTCCAAGAACCACCATCTTCATTCCTCTTTCCTGAGACTCAGCTGTAGAAAATTGGCTGCCACGTGAGTATTTGTTTACATAAAATATAAATAATAATCTCGATTTATAAAGATCCATGACACACGTGTTCGAAATACCCCATGAAAATGCATGTTTTCTTTTTTAGTTTTTCCCCCTTATTAATAAAAGGTACGCAACTTGTCACTTAGTATGTCATTTTAAACCAGGGTTCATCCTAGGTGTATTTAGTCTTTTTATTAGTAAGGGGGTATGTGTAAAAGTTAGTTAGCTTTTCATAGAGCCACTGAAAGTTTTGTTTTATCTTACTACCTTTTGAAACGTCAGCTCTGAGGATATTCTTTTATTTCAAAGTGCTTTAAAAATAAAGTAATTAATCAAAGCCCCAATTTCACACAAAAAGAACCGAATAGTGACCCATGCACTAAATTAATTAAACAAATACCTATACTTTACTTACTGAATAAAAAACGTAAAGTCCCGTGACGTCACCGTCGTCACGACGCGTCGTGCGCTGGCGCATCTCCAGCCCGCGAATAGCATCGGCCACGTCTAGTGATGTTCGTTTCGTCACGTTCGTCTCCTGCTGAATGGGGCCGAAAACGAAACGTAAACATAAATAAATAAAAATTTGGCGCCAGTAAGGTTTATCATTTACGTTATAAGTGTAAAAATGTTTTCGTTTAGGATTTGTTGTTATTGCTATGAGCTTAATAATTTTATTTGATGATCATTTATCAAAGATGACTTATTTTAGCAGACTTGTTTTAGTATTATAGTAAACAAAACAGCATTGTATGTAATTGGAGGTAAGATAGCCGTTACATAACAAGCTCGCTTCCACCACCGAAATCATCAATTTCCATTAGGTCTTGCAGGCCAAGAGCTTTCCCATTGTGCCAAAAAAATAAGTACCTACTTCCCTAATTCTTCAAACTCGCCTTATCTCGAATAGACCGAAAAATTCTTCGGCTGATCTTAGTATCGATAGAATGCCAGCACATCACTAGACGAGCGTTTTATGCCTTTTACTAGTGCGGTTGTACAGCTATTTTTACAGATTAATTGTGATTTCAGACTAGACGGTTGACATTGGGATTTCTTCAAAATGTCTGGTTATTGTTTTAATAGTTTGATAAATGTGATCGCGGTGCATAAAGTCTAATGAAATTCAAATTAAACTACTTACTCGTATTCCATTATTGTAATTTTCCGTAATATGAGTTTTTAATTTATAACTCAATCCAACTATTAGAAGAAATTCTTATTTCAAATAGTTTTAAAAATTGTATTGTCAGACAATCGTAATGTCTGGAAGAAACTTTCTAGCAATAAGACCCTTTTTGGACAGGCAGGCATTAACTAATCCCTTCTGATTTTGTGTGATATTAGTATCGATGAAATGAAACTCTCATTGGAATGGGTCTCAAATGTATAACGATTACTTCCCCTTTCTTATTCACAAAGCAATAAAATTAAAAAGTTCATCATATTTCCCATTTTTCCCGTACCCGTCTATCGTCCTGTCAGCCCAGAGCTTTAAGCTCCCTGGGGAGTAGTGCCGCCCGACGCGACGCGGCGACGGGCTGGCGCGCCGTCTAGCCACGATGCGGGATCTGATGGAATATTGGCAGGACCAGGACTTGTATCGGACTCGAGTATTTTATTTTTTAGATAGATAGAAATAAAAAAAAGATTAGGTAGTACGTTTTTTTTGCTTTAGGAAAACTGGAATCGTAACCTAGCATTTGTCTGGGGATCCACTCACGTGTCTCTTATCATCAGTAGGCCTAAGATGCGCGCCATCATAGGCGGTTATCACGTCATTTTATCGACTTTGCCCATACTAATTGACTTCGATAAAAATGATCACAGCGCGCATCTTAGGCCTACTGGTCATTCCCGTCATTTTCGACATTACAGGCATTCTATAAAAACCAGAGACAAAAATTGTGATAGTCCTTAGATAAGGATAATTGTTGTTCTAAGTCCGCCTAGCTAGCTACCATCATCTTTCTGTCGCCATAACAACAATCTTAACAGCATTGTTGTGTTCCGGCAGTTGGAGGTAAATTAGCCAGTTCCTCTGTTGTTGAGTATTCGTGAAGCTCGGTTCCACCTTCGGCTTGATCATCAGTTTTCATCACTTCCTTTTTGTGGATAAAAAAAAAACATTTTCTCTCGAAAACTAAGGTCTCGGGTCTCGGCCCATATTCTCTATCAAGATAGTCTTTAACTTGCAAAGAAAAGAGAATCACTTATTTATTTATTTTTTCACGGATCACAATATTCCAATATTGTTAAGCCATAAACGTTTCAGTGTAAGATCCAGGTGGGTTTTATTGCCTGCGATCTATTCCAGACGACGTAAGATCGTTCTGCACCGTATCGAATTGTTTAATTCCATGGGTAGGCGGTTTTATATCTTTCCCAGCGCTTTGTAGTTTTTGGGAGTCAACAGTCGGGTACAATGAACCTTTTATCTAAAGCAAATAGTTACCGAATACATAAAAAAATCCTCCAACGATTTCCATATTGACCAGTTGGTAGCGGCCTTCATCCTTCCTTCCTGCTACCTTTTCATCATCATCATCATCATCATCATTTCAGCCATAGGACGTCCACTGCTGAACATAGGCCTCCCCCAATGACTTCCATATCGCACGGTTGGTAGCGGCCTGCATCCAGCTACCTTTTACTAGGTGCTAATCCATCGGGATATACGACTTTAATTCGTTTACGGATCTCCTCATTTCTGATTCGATCTGGTAAAGAATCACCATTAGAGGAGACTTATGTTCAGCAATGGACATCCTGTGACTGATGGTGATGATGATATGAAAAAAGCCGTGTAGAGGTTTCGGCAGTAGAAGATAGGGCCGCTCCCACTCTTCCTTGGATGTCATAGGAGGCGACTAAGTGACATTATGAGAACATCAGGCCTCCTTAACCCCTCAGGCTAACGTGGGGAGAATTGGCCGAATCCTTCATTTGCGGTTGTAAAATAGTGATTGATGTATCTACTCCTGAAAGTTTCTGCTCGGCACGTGACGTCACATTCCCGTTATGTGGCGTAACTAAACGTCATAATATTATCCTGGAGAAAAAGTCTACTTTTGACTGACTTGCATAAACTATTTTGACCTGCAATCGCAGAAGAAGTGTAAGCTCGATCTGTAAGCGTAAGGTGTACCGGAATCACGCTTTCACAAACTATCACACAATTCTAGACTCTCTTCCTTTGTAATAAGGAAGCACTATTGTATCGCACGCAATCGCAGAACACTCGAACTATAGCGTAAGGTGTACCGGAATCATGCTGTACATCAAACTACGCATGCAATTTTAAACTCTGATTCATGGTAATAAGCGTAGTTGTCGTGCAGCTGAAAACAGGAGGTACGCGGAATTCGTCGGCTATTCCTGTCACGCGTTGATTGCAGTTATTTATACTCAAAGCAGCAGCTCCCGTGCTGTAAGATGGGTATTTTGATGCTATATGAGGGCATTTTTACAAACCCCATGCTGCGAAATACATAAATTAATATATAAAAAGTCTAGCATTAGGTCGCATTTCAAACAAAATTTAATTTTTGTGTATTATTTGTATGTATTATTTTGGTTTAAATTGTATGCCTTTTATTATAATTTATTTCTTTAGTGTTGACACCGCCTTCCCCTTCATATTTGTTTCAAGTAACTGTCCTCACCATAGGTTGTCTGGAAGAGATCGCTTCATAGCGATAAGACCGCCTAATTGTGCCTTGTGTGTTCCTTTTCTTCTGTTATGTTATTTGTTTGGTGTGCAATAAAGTGTATTTATTATTATTATTATTATTATATGTAACTAACATGAAAAAATTTAATTGCCTTAGGTGGGCATTGAACCTACGTCTAATTACGTTTTTTATGCCGCCAATCCAGTTTCGATAATATTGTACGTATAAAGAATTAGTAAGATTGTGAAGGTCACAGTCTGCTCACATGCAAAATGTTAATAATTTTGAGTAGTTGAATCTCTGTTTAAATCGACTTTTCTCATACTTTATTTTACTGTGACTCACAGACCACAAATCAATCTTATAGGGACAGAAATAGAAGATTGTTAACAATAATGTATCAAGTAAGGGATCTGAAAATACATTCAGTCATTTAATTTGGTCATTTTAAACGCCAATTAGTACTCAGGACAGGAAAATAAAGAAACGGTATTTTTGTTTTAGGGTCTTATTAATTTCGAAATGTTGACTATTTCTTTGATAGATCGAAATTTAAACGAGCGTAACCGCGAGCTAAAAAGTATGTAAAATGGTACAGCGCCATCTATTGAAAGTAGCACCGCGATGTTTGAAAAAAGTATCTATTCAATGCCTACGTCACAATATTATTGAGTTCTGTCAAGCGAATGGCCTCTTTTCCAGTCTTTCAGCCCACGCTGTAGTTCCTAGTAGTATCTACAGTTGACAGTACATCAAACTATATATTTTCATTGCAAAATCACACCTATTGCAAGAACATAAGATGCTTCGACGAGTACATTCCCAGTTGGAAAACTTGTATTGAGACTGTCTATCTATTGTCCAAGATCGTACGTTTCTCGGTGACGTCACGGGAGATGCAATGCTTTTGAGTAAAGCGAATTATACTCATTTTGCCTGTCATGTTTTTATACAAAATTGTATGAGGGATTTATATCTTTATAATAATAATAATAAATAATTTATTTCAGACTTTCATCCATTAGTAACAATTTTTCCTTATATTATGTTAGTTGAGTTAGTGCACTTTTACTTTATGGAATACTATTTATAACTTTACAATCCTATAAAAATTATCCACTGTGGCCCACTCTCCTCTATGAAAAATATTGTCTGACACGTCATAGCTATTTTTAAAAACTAAGCAGAGCAGAAGCCGCGGGAAAAAGCTAGTTGTTCAATAAAACCACAATGTCATCAACTGAGTCGTTCGACAATGATCAAATCATTCATGTTCCTCCAATCATCAACAACAATTAACACGGTGAGCTCGTTGCGTCATCATTACCGTCTTGTCATCACATTTGACAGCTGTCAACTGTGCTCTGTGACGTCACCGCGACACGGCCAATGACGTCACTTGGCTCGGGGCTATTGGCGCTGTTTTATAAATAACTAGCTTTCCGCCCGCGGCTTCGCCCGCGTGGAATTTTGTCTGTCACAGAAAAACTTTATCGCGCGCGTCCCTGTTTCAAAAACCGGGATAAAAACTATCCTATGTTCTTTCCCGGGACTCAAACTATCTCTATGCCAAATTTCATCAAAATCGGTTGCGAGGTTTAAGCGGGAAAGCGTAACAGACAGACAGACAGACAGACAGACAGACAGACAGAGTTACTTTCGCATTTATAATATTACTAGTTGGGATTCGCTCATAACCAAAGGGATAGAAACTAGTGTCTTTAAATGTAACTAAATTGTGCTTCTTTGGTGAAGGTCGCGGGAGGTACCCTGGATAGGGGCTGCGCAGGAGCGATCGTTGTGGAAATCCTTGGGGGAGGCCTTTGTCCAGCAGTGGATGTTATTTGGCTGAAACGAAAAATCAAAATTGTGCATTATTTTTATTTTATTGAAGAAAAACAAACAGTTGAAAAATAACAATTCTAAAAATTACAATTTAAACCTTAATAGACAGTCTTTTTCTTTTCGTGTCGACAACAAACCTACACAGTGTCAGCTCAAAACTCCGCCACAAGAGTGGCGTTGCCAGTAGCACTCATCAAATCCTCCTGAGTGCAGTTGCTTGGGCACTCAGGGCATGACATCAGGTGCTTCATCAACTGGGGAACAAAACCACACCTGCACTAGATAAATAGACAGTTCAGTAATAACACAACCAACACCGTTATCCACAAAAAGACTGTGGGTCTAGGATACGCGCAGTTTGTGCTTAGTTTGGGACTGGAGAGCTAGGTCTTTTGTCGCTTTTTTTAAAAAGTCAATTCAAATTGTCAGTGTTAAATAGTAATTTAGTAATTTGTACGAACAGATTTGATGTTAGTAATTATGCAGTCCTAATTAACCAAGGTAATTAGCATTTAAACATTTCATTTATAATCAATCAAAGTTTATAATTTGCATGAAAGAATTCGTCTAGTCCAGTCTAGCCAGAATATTCCAGTAGCATATTTCAAACCTTACTCACGATTTTACGAGCACAGTCGCGAAGAATCTTAATTTAAAAATATTCTTTAACCGTCACCGACATCCCTAAATCATCCAATCCAGACGCTATGACGTCACACTTGGGCGGTGACGTCACTTGGCACAGCTTTCTTTTACGGTCCCGTTATATGTGATTGCGGTAAGCCAATGTATTTTCATTCTTTATTATTAGACTTCTGTCAGGACTTGTGACGTCTTATGCCGCGTCCACCACATCACCAATAATATAAGCAACTCACATCCATGCAAGTAAATCCTGGTGTTATCAAGATAGTGAAGTTTATGTGCGTACGGAGGTGGCCACGCGCTGATCCGACGATCGCCTCCTTCCGCCGCGAGCGGGACACATATCCATTTCAAAAGTGACTGTTTCCAGCGTCGCATACGACACGATTTTGTCCTCAACGAATAAGCTCTTAGCCCTGATAAAAACGGGACTATTCCCACCTCTCGTTCTTACCGCTGCAACTCCTGTAGCAAGTGCATTTCACCTGATAAAAACGGGACTATTCCCACCTCTTGTTCCCATCGCGCACCGCTGCAACTCCTGTGTAGCCAGGATCTACAGCTTGACCGCCTATAAAAACCCAACCAGTGAAGGTCACCTGACGGAAAGTGATGATCAGGCTGAAGGTGGAACCTAGTTTCACCCGGAATCATCAACCACAGAGGAACTGGCTATCTTACCTCTGATGCTAATGCTGTTAATATTGTTGTTATAGCGACAAATTAACCCTGGGCGGCACCGGCACCATCTTACTTTAAGTAATAACAAACGTCAATAGTCTGTCAAACTCCATAAAAAACACCGGTTAAAGTTAGAGTTACGTTAAAGTTGATCAGTATGAATGACAAGAATCTATCACTACAGTAGAATCTGTCTCTGTGGTTAGTTAGCCCATCAAACGTGTTTAAGAAGCAATATATTTTATATACGAACAATAACTTGTTTTGTGTGGCAATAAAGTGTTAGGTATTCGATTCTATGTTTAAATAATTTCATATTACCATCAGCGTGCATTAAGGCGCTATCAAAGGTACCATAGATTCATCGTGGTGTACTGGAAACACGCCTCAGTAATTGTATAATATTTGCAACGACGACGTCGCGTGCGCTTGCGAGCAAACTGTCGCAAGATTAAGAGACATGGAAAGGTACTTTAGGTTCTAAAATGCATTAATCAGACAATTATGATCTTCATGCTTTTACAGACACTCAATTAAAGATAGATAAATTTATTTATTTTCCACACTTATAACTATAACGTTAAATATAACGTTTATTTGCATTGTAGCAAAATTTAATACACATTACCTACATAGATTTGTCTAGTTGGAAGACAGCAGATTTAAAAAAAAGGTTTGTTTGGCTTTTGCTATTACTTCTTTAGCCAGCGTCTTTTAAAAACCTTACTATTTTATGAAACTTCGATTCTCCAAACTCCATCGTTGTTTTCAGCCGAATAACGTCCACGGCTGGACAAAGGCTTCCCCCAAGGATTTCAACTAAGACTGGTCCTGCGCCGCCCGCATCCAGGCACCTCCCGCGACCTTCACCAGATCGTCGGTCCACCTAGTGTTGGGCCTGCCCACACTACGTCTTCCGTCTTCCGTCTACGTCAAACTCCATATTTATTTACACCAGTAGGTATTTACGTCAGTCAAAATCGGCCCGCCTTTTATTTTTAATTTATTCCCACTCCTCTGAAGGGTTAATTCACGTCTCATACGAAGTATAATTAATTACAAAAACTCGGTAAGTGCGTGTCCGACAGGAATCATGCGTTTCCGTGGTCAGAATTTTACCATTTTTACGTTGCAAATACGATTTTATACGTACTTATTACGTGTACTGCGTGTTTTGTATTACATTCATTGTTATAAAAGATTACAGCCTATAAATCATAGTGTGCTATTATGTGATAGTGTGTCCACAAATACTGTTTTAGGTATATTTCTGTTACCAGTTTCGTTAACGCTGTCACTGAAAGTGGGAGAAATTTAAACTATTCTGACACGCTATTTATTATAAACTTCCTTCAGATATTACATGAACTTTGTTTTATTTAGGGAAATGATAAGTTCATAACACTTTCCTTCCTTATTTCTGCCTTTTCAGCTTACCTACATTTTAGCTAAAAAAAAGCTAAAGTATGATGCGACGCGGTTTGAATCATACATTCCAATCCCACTTATAGCAGTTAATTGAATTTTCTTTACAAAATCTAAACACAAGTTTTTCATACCTAGATTACACATTTTCACCAAACCATGCAAAAACATTAGGCAAAATGAAGCTTAAAATATCGACATCACAATTCACAGCAGCTTGATAGCTTTCCAAAAAGCTTTAAGCTCATTATCCGCTGAGCTTCACGTGTCATAATATTAAGCGGGCAACATGGCCGCCGGATGTGACGCGCCGGTTACACCTGCGCCACCGCCGCTTCCGGTGGAAACCCGCAGTTTTCTTTCCCATTTTAATTAGGGTTTGTGTGTCACTTTTGAGAGGTTTTTGTGCATATTCGTTGGTTATTGTATATGAGTTTTTGTTTTGAGGATAAAAGGAAAGTTATATTTATTAATAATTTATACTTGTTAATAATAAAAAACTACCCTACTCTTCCCGTGGATGTCGTAGGCGACTAAAGGAGAAATATACGAACATCAAGCCTCGCTAACCCGTCTGGCCAGCGCAGCGTGGGAAGTGTAAGCCAAATCCTCCATTTGTCTCTGGTAATTTAGGGAAGATCTTAAAAAAAACTCATTTATTTATGCAAGTAGGCTTTTAAAAAGCACTTTTACACGTCCCAGTATTAACCCTACCACTGCTTCAGGACAATAAATGGGCCAGTGCTGAGAAGAAGCAGCGCAAGAAACTCAGTCACTGTTGTCAGCATTATCTCAGTCTTGCTTCCGCAGTAGAAAATAACTGACCTGATGATGATAGATGATAATGACAATTGACAGCACATCAGAGTGTAAAATAGCTCCTAAAACCAGTAGATAAGATGCCCCATTATTTACCTTAACGCGCCATTATCTGTATGCCTACTTACATAAACACACGATTTTATGATTTCTCCAAAATCCAATCAGAGGAAGGAAGTTTTTAAATAATAAAAGCTCCAGTCAAATTCAGAAAGCTAAGCTTTTTCACGGCGCCCAGTACGGGATAGAAGATAGGGTGACCATACTATTAGATAAGACTAGGAATCGTTTTACGTAAACGATCGAATGATAACTACATATTACTTCGCTTCATGAAGCGCTCAGGAAATTGAATGACACAAATGTTGCTTTGTCTTTCTTTTGGTTTCAAAACAAATGTAACAAAATCACCATAGAAGAAAAATACTGTCATAATAACATTAATAACTAATGACGAACGGACTGCTGAAAATAGAGAAGTTATTCTATTAATTTGAAATCCTTGGGGTAGGCCTTTTTCCAGCAGTGGACGTCATTTGACCGAGACGAATAACAATCGAACGATTCTAGTTAACTTTTTTTTAATTAATTAAAAAACACATGTAGTGTACATCGTTAAAATTTCTAACAAAAAAATGAAAAGAATTAGCTCGTGAACATTAAAGTTAAATTCTCAATTTCATAGGTAAAATCCTACTAAATAGCAGCCTCATGGACACCCTACTCCACTCAATTATGCACGCCCCGGGAGCAGAGCGGCTGAATCTTTCATTCGGTATCTTAGTACGCGATTACTGCGCAAAACACTCAGGTAAACACGCGTGTCTCTTTATATTCCTTGATGATTGACACCCTTGTTTGCGAGACTTTTGGAGGAGATGTTTATTTATTTGAGTTGGCTTTAAACAAATGAATTAAGGACGGGTAAAAAGAAACAATGCATGTCTTTAAATTGCGCATACTTTTTAAAGTAGTTAGACTTTTAATTGTATACCTACAAAGTTTTAAACACCATCAGCTCGGTCTCCATGACCGAGACAGTTTACAAAATACCTACCTATATTTTTTTTGTAAAATAAGTACAACTACTACATAGATGACAGTGTTTATTTTGATATACCTATTGTCGTATAAAAAAATTGTAGAATATTTACTCGAGTTATTTTATTACTCATCGTAAGTCTTATTACCTACGCCGTAAGTTTTAAGAATTTGTCTAGTTGCAACTTTATAACAGACAATAATGTTGAAGGCTTTATAAGGTCTATTATTCCATTTTATTCTAATAGAAAAAGCAAAAAAAGCAGATCGTTTCCTCCCAGTCACAAATCCTTCGGAAATATGGCTAATCGTCCTAGATTATGAATTTACGAGTCCTGAGGGTACCTAGTTAGTTCCGCGTCGTAAAATGCGTAGTTACCCTCAATAACCGCCGACAAAGTAGTAAAGACGTATTTAAGCGCCTTGATTGAATTCCAGCGTTTCCAGCTCTGATTGGGGGTCGGTGACCGGGGTCACTGTAGTTTTGTTTTCCGATAGTCGTCTTAGAGATTAGTACCTACTTAGTAGTAGATTCTGGATTACGTTTACGTCTGGAGGACGTAGGTTTGGTTCCCAAAGGTGACAGAAAATATTGAAAACAACCAAAAAATGACTTTGTGTCTGTTAGGTACAATTTCCGCTTTTTAATTGTAACTGGTAAAATCTTAGAGCACTTTCACATTAGGTGACTTTAGCAGCGCGACACAAAACAAACAAACTTGACCTTCACTGGTTGGGTTTTTATTGGCGGTCAAGCTGTAGATCCTGGCTACACTACACGATGTGGGACTAGTCCCGTTGCCCTCACAAAATGTAACCTTGTTGGTGTTCAAATAAATAAATAAAACGCCGCTGCCGCGCTGCTGTCGCGCTTCTGACGCCCTAATGTGAAAGTGGTCTTAGTTTTAACTATGAATAAAAGTTTTCCTATACTAAAATACATACGACTGCCTATCAAGTTAATCTACTATGGCATAACGAAGTAATACTTGCAATTTTGCCATATTAAATGTCTGATTTTGTCTTTCGCGGGATTTGCGCCCTCAACCACAGTTAAGTCTGATACAGTTAAATCTACACCCGCATTATCAAGCAAATGATTAAATAACAGGCAGGCTTACCCTCTGTGTGTTAACTTTGCCTAACAAAGGCAAAATATTTGCCGTCTAAATAGAACCATCTCGAAATAACTCCAAATCAACCAACAGATGTTAGGGGAGTATTGATAAACCGATCTTGACTTTTGACTTTGGATAGCTCGAATTCATGAATCAAGAACAATAGGTAATTCTTAGTGCAGTCGATAGACATAAAAAATACATTTTTCCTGCAATACGAGAGCAATTAAGTGCACATAATTACATAAAGATAACATAGTATTTATTTATTAAAATGTGCCCAATTAGAGTACATTCGTAACCAATGTGTCCTGTAGCATAATTAGTCTACATTATTTCGTCTATCGATGAAGTATTTTTTTCAGAAATAACTAACTTTTTTTCAGAAGAAACTTCCTCAAAATTTTCTTTAATATTTTTTGACCTAAAGACAACAGAAAAAGGTTCACATCTTGAAAATGTCTTCTTTATCCTACGCTCCTCTCATATCTGCAAAACCAAAAATCCTTCGACTACCTTCATAACAATATGTTTTTTCTTCATCCCAAGATTTGGCTCGAATCCGTTCGCTGCTAACCTGCCACACAAAACAGGATTAAGCAAGTAATCCATAGATGCGTTTATGAATACGGGCTTAGTTAGGGGGCGCTTATTGACAAACCGGTCCAGAACTCGGCGCGGCGAGATGGCGACAGTGCGGCCTTGAACCTCTCCCCACCCTCCCCCTTCCCGTTTAGTAGGGCTGCGAAAAACGACGGTAGCCAGGATGAGGGCGCACTGCATCTGATCAGTGTGTTTACTATGAGTTTACGTTAGGTGTGCTCGCTAGCGAGTACGTCAAAAAAATCTACGAAGATTTTATTTGTTGATAGTAGCCGCTAGGGGTGCTCGCTGCACAATATGTGATTAAATTTAATGACATTTTTTACGCAGTCGCTAGCGAGCACACCTAACGTAAAGTTATGGTAAGCACACAGACCCCCTAAGGGTTACTTTCAAGAACTAAAAGTTAAAAAAAATTACGCACTCGCCAGCGATTACTTTTAATGTGACCTCATGATAACGGTACAGAACCAAAAATATCGTACCTAAAGGGTAACAACAAAACCAAATAAAATACTTTACATACGAGTAGGTACATACGACCTATATCATGCAACTTTCAATACATAAAATAGTTTCTACCTAAACGATGTCTCCTATAGATTTTAAAAGACAACATTGTGTTAATGTGTGTAAATTAATGCCTTTCTACATTAACAGCGCAGGCAATTAAAAGTATTTCACAATTTAATATGTTATTTGAATTTCTTAGTTAAATTATTTAACACTGAAATGAAATCATCGAGAAATGCCATAAGGATAAGACCAATATAGAGTATCAACGATAAATATTCGGGAACTATTTTCACGCGTACACAGTCGCGGTCAAAAGCTAGTAATTTAATATACTAATACACTGATATTGTACTTAATATGTTGATGTTGTAGTCAATAAGAATTTTCATCATCATCATTTCAGCTATAGGACGTCCACTGCTGAACATAGGCCTCCCCAATGCTTTCCATGTTGATCTATTGGTAGCGGCCTGCGTCCAGCGCTTCCCTGCTTCCAATAAGAATTTTGAACTAAATTAAATAAAAAAAATCATTCTTTAATAAGCGACAACCCTGCCTCACCCCTCCCCTCAGCCTAAGGGATGACCTAACTCTCCTACGGGAGTCCTTGACTTAATTCCTAGAAGCCTTTTACGACATTCATCCAGTAATTCGTTATTCGCTTATGGCAACATTTTGCGAATAGACATCGGAATTTAGTAGTAGTAGTATAGTACTTTAGTTAACAAGACAGTGAATCTTCGCTTCAATTTTCGGTCGGTACAATTTATTCTTGCAATATTTTTGTATTAAAAGCCAGTTCTTTAGAACCTTCTTTATTGGTAAGCGTGAATGTTACAAGCTTTTATTTTAACTTATTGTTTCTTTAAAATATAATTAATTTTGAACTTTCGCGTTGCTAATTGAATTAAGTTAAACAGGATTTAACGTTTTAAATACGAATTAAAAAGTTAGTTGCAAATATTGAAATCTAAAGAGCCAACTTAGAATTACAATGACAAAATAATAGTTGAAATTTAAAAAAATTTATAGCTAGCTTCATAATTCAAACTCATTAATTATTCTATGATTAAATACAGTCAGGATTTATTTGCATAAATCAATACAGTGTGGTGGCATACAAATTAACTATCCTACAAACATTCAAGTAGAAAGAGCTTCGAATAAACGCCAATAGATGGAGGTAGAATCAGTGTAAACAAAAAACGCAGCGCTCGAGCGGATTCCTGCATCGCGGTGACGAAGTTTTAGCGCGATGTGAACTTAAATGCGGATGAATTGATCAAGCTGTCGGGTGGTCCCTTTCTACACAGTAAGCCAGCCATCGGGGAGCTGGTCCCAATCCCTGACGCCTCATGTGACTCTTAACACTATATCTTTCTGTAATGTGTTCGAAACCACCGAAAAATGTAAAAAAAAAATCTGGCACTTGACCGTTTAGAGAAGTTCTCAACACCACTGCTGTAGAAGACCGACCACCTTTTTGTTAAAATTTCTGACTTTTTGTTTTTTTTTTTCAAGTATATTTTAGGACACTAAACAAAAGTGCCACTTGTGGTCTAAACTGAATAAAATATTTTTGATTTGATTTGATTTGATTTGAAAAACTTAAGTATAAATTAAAATTAAAAGAAAACTTGATTATACTTATACTTTACTCAAATTGAGTAGTAACTTTACTTTGTTTGTTAATTCATTTTATTTTAGACTGAATTGCTTTTTTATTTCATTGATAGTAGCTATAATTTGTCTGATTATGCCCTATTAAAATGTAACTCATTATTAGAGTAGGCCCACACCGTTGATTTTTCGTCGGCCGATAGTTTAGTCGGGCAATTGATCAGTATGAGCATGTATGGGAATGCGCACACTACGCCGACTCAATTTGGCCGATTCTTCATACAATTTAAAATCGGGCACAACTATCGGCCAACTAAAAATCAACGGTGTGCGCCTACTCTTAGGCCTCAGCCTCGAACTTAGCGGGCAGCGGGGCGGGAGCGGCGGCGGCGCGGCAGCGGCAGGATCTTATGCGTAAAATCAAATGGACCGGTTCTCGAAAACAGCGGCGCGGCAGCGGGGCGGCAGCGGGCAACGAGCGGGCAGCGGCGAGGGAGCGGGCATCGAGCGGGGAGCGCACTCCTTCTTTTGCCCACTATAAATCGAGCGTTAGGAATAAATTTGAATCGAAATAAAATTGTCGCCGTTGTTCAGACATTTCGTTTGCGAATAAAAACAAATATCTCGACAACACAACCCCGAACACAACACTTCGCCGCTAAAGCGCCGCGCGAGCTGCCCGCTGGTTTCGAGAACGGGTCTGCGTTACCCGCCCCGCTCCCGCGCCGCCGCCGCCGCCGCCCCGCTGCCCGCTAAGTTCGAGGCTGAGGCCTNAAATATTTAAAAATAAAACTTTTTTTAATGATTAATTAATCATATCCTGGACTGAAATTTATTAGGCAACCCTTAAGCAATATAATTATTGACATGTTAAATTGAATATAAAATATGTTTCATCAAATAAGCATCTCGGTGAAGGTCGTTGTATAGCGGGATCTTATACTATTATTAATAACGTTTTACAAGCACTATTTTCTGGATATTTTTCTTAGCATAGTCGTATTATGGTTCCGACAGCATAGAACTGCCCTTCTTCTCCCGTGGATATCGTAGGCGACTAAAGGCGAAATATACGAAAATCAAGCCTCGCTAACCTGTCTGGCCAGCGTGGGGAGTGTAGGCTAAATCCTCCATTTGCCTCTGGTAATTTAGGGAAGATCTTAAAAAAAACTCATTTATTTATGCAAGTAGGCTTTTAAAAAGCACTTTTACACGTCCCAGTATTAACCCTACCACTGCTTCAGGACAATAAATGGGCCAGTGCTGAGAAGAAGCAGCGCAAGAAACTCAGTCACTGTTGTCAGCATTATCTCAGTCTTGTTTCCGCAGTAGAAAATAACTGACCTGATGATGAAGATGATAATGACAGTTGACAGCACATCAGACTGTAAAATAGCTCCTAAAACCAGTAGATAAGATGCCCCATTATTTACCTTAACGCGCCATTATCTGTATGCCTACTTACATAAACACACGATTTTATGATTTCTCCAAAATCCAATCAGAGGAAGGAAGTTTTTAAATAATAAAAGCTCCAGTCAAATTCAGAAAGCTAAGCTTTTTCACGGCGCCCAGTACGGGATAGAAGATAAGGTGACCATGCTATTAGATATGAGGGAGTCGTTTTACGAAAACGAGCGAATCATATAACTACTTCGCTTCGTAAAGCGCTTGTGTTTTGCAGTGTAGTTAATGCTAGTAAAAAATTAAAAAATAAAACAATAGGATAAAATACTATCCTACAAACAACTACGAAACGGACTGCTGAAAATAGAAGCTATTCTAATATTTTTTATTAAAATAAAATTACAGAAGATGTAAATCGTTCAAATATCTAACAAAAACACGAAAAACTTACTATTTGTTCAAAAGGTACTATTACCTTGTGAACATTGAAGTTAAATCTCAATTTCATAGGTAAAATCCTACTAAATAGCAGCCTCATGGAGACCCTACTCCACTCAATTATGCACGCCCCGGGAGCAGAGCGGCTGAATCTTTCATTCGGTATCTTAGTACGCGATTACTGCGCAAAACACTCAGGTAAACACGCGTGTCTCTTTATATTCCTTGATGATTGACACCCTTGTTTGCGAGACTTGGAGGAGATGTTTATTTATTTGAGTTGGCTGTAAACAAATGAATCAAGGACGGGTAAAAAGTTTACAATGCATGTCTTTCAATTGCGCACACGTTTTAAAGTCATGTTCACGAGCCGGAAGACGTAGCGTGGGCAGGCCTCCCACTAGGTGGACCGACGATCTGGTGAAGGTCGCGGGAGGTGCCTGGATGCGAGCGGCACAGGATCAGTCTTCGTGGAAATCCTTGGGGGCTAGGCCTTTGTCCAGCAGTGGACATCTTTCGGCTGAAACGAACGAACGAACGTTTTAAAGTAGTTAGACTTTAATTTGTATACTACAAAGTTTTAAATACAATCAGCTCAGTCTCCATGACCGAGACAGTTTACAAAATACCTACCTATATTTTTTTTGTAAAATAAGTACAACTACTACATAGATGACAGTGTTTATCTTGATATACCTATTGTCGTATAAAAAAATAGTAGAATATTTACTCGAGTTATTTTATTACTCATCGTAAGTCTTATTCCCTACGCCGTAAGTTTTGAGAATTTGTCAAGTTGCAACTTTATAACAGACAATAATGTTGGCCTTATTAGGTCTTTTATTCCATTTTATTCTAATAGAAAAAGCAATTCTCGCAGATCGTTTCCTCCCAGTCACAAATCCTTCGGAAATATGGCTAATCGTCCTAGATTATGAATTTACGAGTCCTGAGGGTAGTTAGTTCCGCGTCGTAAAATGCGTAGTTACCCTCAATAACCGCCGACAAAGTAGTAAAGACGTATTTAAGCGCCTTGATTGAATTCCAGCGTTTCCAGCTCTGATTGGGGGTCGGTGACCGGGGTCACTGTAGTTTTGTGTTCCGATAGTCGTCTTCTTAGTACCTACAGTAGTAGATTCTAGGTTTGGTTCCCAAAGGTGACAGAAAATATTCATAACAACCAAAAAATTACTTTGTGTCAGGTCAGAATACTGAACTGTCCTATGCATGACATTGACAGTGGGGCGCCACCGTCTATACCGGATCGCTGGTTCCGATTTTTGCCATGTTGGAAACCATATAGTTGAACGATGGTAGCGCCCCCCTGTTATTGAGTTTGGTGGGACAGTTCAGCGTGGGTCATCTATAGGTACAATTTCCGCTTTTTTATTTTAACTAGTAAAGTCTTAGAGCGCTTTCATATTAATTGCTTACTTTGGGGCTAGTAGATACCGCTGTGTGAAATTGTCTAAAGATATTTATTCATTTTTATTATTAAGGCGACTTTAGCAGCGCTGCCAATAAATTTCATACATACAGCGGATGCTTCACAAAAGAGACAAACTTGACCTTCACTGTTTGGGTTACTGGCGGTCAAGCTGTAGATCCTGGCTACTCAGGAGTTGCAGCGGGAACGAGAGGTGGGACTAGTCCCGTTGCCTTCACAAAACGCCGCTGCCGCGCTGCTGTGGCGCTGCTGTCGCGCTTCTGACGCCCCTCAGTTCCCTTCTATGATCTGAGTGACGCCCTAATGTGAAAGTGGTCTTAGTTTTAAATTAAGCGGATTAACTGTGAATAAAAGTTCTCCAGTACTTAATACAGACAGACGACTGCCCATCATGCTAATCTACTATGGCATCTAACGAAATAATAGCTGTAATTTTGCAATAAAAAAATATTGTCTGATTTTGTCTTTCGCGGGATTTGCGCCCTCAACCACAGTTAAGTCTGATACAGTTAAAGCTACCCCGTATTATCAAGCAAATGATTAAATAACAGGCAGGCTTATACCCTCTGTGTGTTAACATTGCATAACAAAGGCAAAATATTTGCCGTTTAAATAGAACCATCTCGAAATAACTCCAAATCAACCAACAGATGTTAGGGGAGTATTGATAAACCGATCTTGACTTTTGACTTTGGATAGCTCGAATTCATGAATCAAGAACAATAGGTTACAAGTTACTTAACAAGAACAATTCTTAGTGCAGTTGTATCATCAAAAAATACATTTTTCCTGCAAAATAGCAATTAAGTACACATAAATGCATAGATAAGATAGTATATATTTATTAAAATGTGCCCAATTAGAGTACATTCGTAACCAAAATGTGTCCTGCAACATAATTAGTCTACATTATTTAGTCTATCGATGAAGTAATTTTTCCAGAAGTAACTTTTTTTTTCAGAAGAAACTTCCTCAAAATATTCCTTAATATTTTTGACCTAAAGACAACAGAAAAAGGTTTACATCTTGAAAATGTCTTCTTTATCCTACGCTTCTCTCATATCTGCAAAACCAAAAATCCTTTGACTACTTTCATAACAATACGTTTTTTCTTCATCCCAAGATTTGGCTCGAATCCGTTCGCTGCTAACCTGCCACACAAAACAGGATTAAGCGAGTAATCCATAGATGCGTTTATGAATACGGGCTTAGTTAGGGGGCGCTTATTGACAAACCGGTCCAGAACTCGGCGCGGCGAGATGGCGACAGTGCGGCCTTGAACCTCTCCCCACCCTCCCCCTTCCCGTTTAGTAGGGCTGCGAAAAACGACGGTAGCCAGGATGAGGGCGCACTGCATCTGATCAGTGTGTTTACTATGAGTTTACGTTAGGTGTGCTCGCTAGCGAGTACGTCAAAAAAATCTACGAAGATTTTATTTGTTGATAGTAGCCGCTAGGGGTGCTCGCTGCACAATATGTGATTAAATTTAATGACATTTTTTACGCAGTCGCTAGCGAGCACACCTAACGTAAAGTTATGGTAAGCACACAGACCCCCTAAGGGTTACTTTCAAGAACTAAAAGTTAAAAAAAATTACGCACTCGCCAGCGATTACTTTTAATGTGACCTCATGATAACGGTACAGAACCAAAAATATCGTACCTAAAGGGTAACAACAAAACCAAATAAAATACTTTACATACGAGTAGGTACATACGACCTATATCATGCAACTTTCAATACATAAAATAGTTTCTACCTAAACGATGTCTCCTATAGATTTTAAAAGGCAACATTGTGTTAATGTGTGTAAATTAATGCCTTTTACAGCGCAGGCAATCAAAAGTTTTTCACAATTTATTATGTTATTTGAATTTCTTAGTTAAATTATTTAACACTGAAATGAAATCATCGAGAAAGGCCATAAAGACACGACTAATAGGAGCTGAGTGTAACGAAAAATGTTGCGAAACGGGGAAAAAATATTCGGGAACTATTTTCATGCGTACACAGTCGCGGGCAAAAGCTAGTAATTTAATATACTAATACACTGATATTGTACCATGTTGTAGTCTTAATAAGGATTTAGGATTTTTTTTTAAATCTTATTTCTTTGATAAGCGACAACCCTGCCTCACCCCTCCCCTCAGCCTAAGGGATGACCTAACTCTCCTACGGGAGTCCTTGACTTAATTCCTAGAAGCCGTTTACGACATTCTTCCAGTAATTCGTTATTCGCTTATGGCAACATTGAGCGAATAGACAACGGAATTTAGTAGTAGTAGTATAGTACTTTAGTTAACAAGACAGTGAATCTTCGCTTCAGTTCTCGGTCGGTACAATTATTCTTGCAATCTTTTTGTATTAAAAGCCAGCTTTCTTCAGAACCTTCTTTGTTGATAAAACATTTATTTAACTTGTTGTTTCTTTAAAATATGTATTAAAAACTTAAAATAATTGAAAATATTTTACTAATCTAAAGCAAAGACACAACTTGGAATAACAATGACAAAAAACACTTTAAAAAATAAAACAATAATATAACTAGCTTCACAATTCAATACCTAACCTACTCATAATTATAATATGATTCTTACCTTTCCTACAAAAATTCAAGTAGAAGAGCTTCGAATAAATGCCTATAGATGGAGGTAGAATCAGTGTAAACAAAAAACGCAGCGCTCGAGCGGATTCCTGCATCGCGGTGACGAAGTTTTAGCGCGATGTGAAATTAAATGCGCATGAATTGATCAAGCTCTCGGGTGGTCCCTTTCTACACAGTAAGCCAGCCATCGGGGAGCTGGTCCCAATCCCTGACGCCTCATGTGACTCTTAACACTATATCTTTCTGTAATGTGTTCGAAACCACCGAAAAATGTAAAAAAAAAATCTGGCACTTGACCGTTTAGAGAAGTTCTCAACACCACTGCTGTAGAAGACCGACCACCTTTTTGTTTAAATTTCTGACTTTTTGTTTTTTTTTTCAAGTATTAACGCAACAGATATTTTAGGACACTAAACAAAACTTAACTATTAATTAAAATTAAAAGAAAACTTTTTAATTATACTTATAGTATACTCCAATTGAGTAGTAACTATATTTTGTTTGTTAATTCATTTTATTTTAGACTGAATTGGTTTTTTATTTGATTGATAGTAGCTATAGGTACTATGTATGATTATGCCCTATTAAAATATCCAATTATCAAAGTTTTTTTTTTACATTTAAATACTATTATTTCTTGAACAAAAAATATCAAAAAGTTGATTTTTGTTTTTTCACAAAAAGTAGGCAAGTAATAAGTTTGTTGTTAAGCAATTAAATTCAAATTAACGTAATCCTCGAAACATTATCGGGCTATTTATCAATCTGATATTATAATTATTTATTGACTTTGCAATTTTATATCAAACATAAAATTAAAACGCATTTGCTTCTGAATCCCAACTATAATATTATAAATGCGAAAGTAACTCTGTCTGTCTGTCTGTCTGTCTGTCTGTCTGTCTGTCTGTCTGTCTGTCTGTTACGCTTTCCCGCTTAAACCTCGCAACCGATTTTGATGAAATTTGGCATAGAGATAGTTTGAGTCCCGGGAAAGAACATAGGATAGTTTTTATCCCGGTTTTTGAAACAGGGACGCGCGCGATAAAGTTTTTCTGTGACAGACAAAATTCCACGCGGGCGAAGCCGCGGGCGGAAAGCTAGTATGAAATAAATGAGATGTCAACATATCGGGTATTGTTTAGATTCGGGATGATTAATTAAAGTCATAAAATATTGTAAACTAGCGGCCGCCCACGACTTCGTACGCGTGGATCCCGTTTTACCCCCTTCATCTATCTTACGCGGTTTAGATTTTTTCATGAAATAAAATTGTCGCCGTTGTTCAGACATTTCGTTTGCGAATAAAAACAAATATCTCGACAACACAACCCCGAACACAACACTTCGCCGCTAAAGCGCCGCGCGAGCTGCCCGCTGGTTTCGAGAACGGGTCTGCGTTACCCGCCCCGCTCCCGCGCCGCCGCCGCCGCCGCCCCGCTGCCCGCTAAGTTCGAGGCTGAGGCCTTAACGGCGTCGCGTTAAGACCCATGTCTTACTATTTTAATTGAAATGGAACGCGAAAGTTTAAAATCTGATTTCTTAAACAAAAAATATCAAAAAGTAGATTTTTGTTTTTTCAAAAAAAGTACGCATGTAATAAACATCATCATACCTAAATCCAAAACGCACATACGTTTGTTGTTAAGCAATTAAATTCAAATTAACGTAATCCTCAAAACATTATCGGGCTATTTATCAATCTGATATTATAATATTTATTGACTTTGCAATTATCGTTGCAATCTTCATTAATTACAATGATCTAATCGGAGTCTTCTCAGAATTAAAAATGGATTCAACGCAATTTAAAAGCTGGCAAAAATATACCCATAATAGTCGCCCGGCAAGCGAAAGGTCGTAAGTTCGATTTCCGCCTTAGGCAGTTCGATTTTTTCAAGTTGTTTATTTAAAAAATATACCTATTCGACTTTACACTAAAACTAAGTACGTACCTACTACCGAATTTAAAAAGTAAAATGTACCTGTATTTATTTTCTTTATTAAATTCCATTCAACATAATATTACGTAGGTAAGTTACAAATATTTTTTTAATCTTTTTACTACGACACTCGCTACGTTACTACGAACGTAGAGGTCCGTAGCCTGTAGCACACTTCTACGTTTCTTGACTACGAATATACCTTGCTACGCGCTACAGTACGAGTGTGATGACGTATTATTTTTTTCTATTGGTTTTTACTTTTTACATTGTTTTACAAAATAAAATTTGATTTTGCTCGCATTATGTAATGTTCTTAAAATGTCTGTCCATGTGAAAAAACATTGATTATTCAGATTCTTTAAACTTTTAAAAATAGACTTACGCCCGTATTCACAAACGATGCTTGCTTAAGTGAAGCAGAAAATCGAATGCAGAAAATTGAATAGAGCTCTGTGATTGGTTCTTATGTCACGCGCACTGTGAGACCTCATAGTATTGTTTGTGAATACGGGCGTTATTCAAACAAGTAGACATATTTTATGCTGAGAATACTTTATCGTGGGGAACACAGCCAGTACATAATCATGTTCTAGATGAAGAACATCAAAAAAGTTGACTTTAAAGAACCTCACTAATCCTCATCATCTCCTTGCTGCAGGTATCGCGCCCGGAACCGTGCGACTGAGACAGACGATCGCGCCTTTCGCAAAACGCCTTATATGGAGGGGGACGGGCATACCACACGAGCTCCGTCTCGTAGCAGAACACACGAGAACCTCGAATGTAGGTAATAGTGCTGGGTGGTGTCACACCGGACTGCGGACTTTAGTATGGACTTACCAGTGAGAATGTGCGGCGGTACGGGGTGTCAGTGACTATGGACTGTGATGCGGCGGCCTAGGAGGTGCTACCAACGGCTACTAGTGAAGCCTTCCGTGCTGGTCTGACGAATCCGTTAGGGTAAGTCTTTTTAATACTTTTATTTGATGAATTTCTTTTTTTCTCTTTAAACAGTATAGCAGTAACGATGCTTGCTTAAGTGAAGCAGCAACACTATGTGAAGTGGAACGCACCGTTGAATAGACTCTGTGATTGGTTAGTGTGTGTCACTCCGCCCGCCACTCAAGTATTGTTTGAGAAGAGGTTTTTGGGACCCTGATCGTCCATGCGCACTGCGAGACCTCATAGTAATGTTTGAGTAAGACAGTTTATAGGGATGAATCATAAAAGAAGCTTTTGCTACATACCGCGAAGGTACGAGTAGCCTGGTGTCAATGAACTAATATAGCTAACTAACGCCATCTACATTTTGGTCGGTCGGTCACTGAACTGAAAAATGTTTGATACTTGTTTACTTAACTNATGTGTGATCTTCGACTATGCAACTTAAAGTACACGAAGTATCAAAACGATCGCGTTGACCGATTTCAAAATATTCGATAATTTGCACCAGTGGATTACGGGTGTAATCCACGCGACCACTGTAGGGTTAATTAACTTTGAATAACTGCTTACATAGTTGCGAGCCTATTTTTTTATGCAGAACAGGGCAGGTATTTAACCACAATCGCACTTGATGTTAGGTGAGTTGCAGACCCAGATTATATTGTACGTTCGTTTCAGCCAAACATTTGCTTGATTTTATTATAGTGTTCGAGAAATAATTAAATGTAACTATATCAAAAAATCAGTGAGCTTCAGTTCCTACCAGCTCGGCTTTATAAACTGTATTTAAAATAACTGTAAGTCCATAACATTCACAGACAGATTTCCTGAAAGCTATATAGCTACATCGATAACAACCTGTAATTATCAAATTACGTCTGACATACTCAACTGATGGCCACTGGACTCCAAATGAACTTTGTTACCTTGCCTAATTGACTGACATCATTTTCAACGCCGTGTTAATTGAAATAGGCACTAGACAAATAACTATTTAGATTCGTTAGTCGTTTGGAGAGCAACTGAAAGCGGAAAAAATGCAATTTAGGTATAAGTACAGAGTAATGTGTAAAACCGCTCTTTTGGAGCTGCTGCATAAATAAAAGATTTGATTTGATTTGATATGACCACCATATACCTAGTATGGCTGTGTACCATCATACCAAAATTAGAGCGCCTGACAACTGATGTCATAGGTACACACTTACATTCCAGGATAAATATCTTTATTCTCAAAAAAGTTACTTACGTCTTTTTCACGCTTCTATAATCTAGTCTTTTTTGCAAGATTGATTTTAAGGTTGATTTTGCACCAGACCGACTTGACATTAAAATAATATTTTTCAAATAAGTAACAATCAAATGACGTTCACTGCTGGACAAAGGTCTCCCCCAAGAATTTCCAAAACGACCTATGAAAATTCCAGAATACTATACGAGTACCTTAGTACCTTAGGGTACAAAATCCTGTTAAATAATGTACTAGATCAGGAAATAGTACCGATACGAGTATAACAGCTATTTTATTCTATCATTAAAACTCACATAACTTTTAGTAGTAGGTATTCATCGTACACCTTTACTGTTGAATATAAAGCAGAGTAAGTAGAATTTAGTGGTTTCCTAAACGGTGGAGCACACCATCCATCTCTGTCGTACTATATCCCCAGTAGGGGTGGGAGAGCGACAGATATACGTATACCTAGTGGGGCCTTCATCAATCGTGCTCTGTCAATTCTTAGATAATTTTCTACCAATCTTCCTGATGAATTAGGACTTTATTTGTAGGTTAATTCGTTGTTCTGTGGCGATCGATTCGACTCCGCGTAGCGCTCGTGGAAGTAGACAATTCATGAAAAGAGTTTCCTAAATTTAAATGTAAGTATTTACTGTTTTAACCTAAAAATAACTGTCTGAAAATGTGAGGGCTATAACGATACCCAAGAATAACATTGTAAAATAATATGTTTCGTAATTAATCTGTGAGTGATATTTCACTTTTTAGTATAGATTTTAAGCAGATGAATAAAATTCTGAAACTGCTGCGTTTCTTACGCTGTTTCTATTAAAAAAATGCTGTAAAAGTCCTGAAAGAGCTTTTAAAACTTTAGTTTTAAACAATAACAGGATGTAATCGACCAAAGTTTTCATTTTTTTTTGCTCTTTGTGCTGTAACAATATTATGGTTAACATTTTTTCATTATACAGTCAAATTCGTGACGGCAAAATGGTCCGTGCAGCGACACCTATAATTTGTGTTCACAAACTGCTAACGCAAATGGATGGGCGGGATATTGAACCTTGTAGATTTACAAGCTGTTTTTAAGGTAGTAAAGAAACTAAAGCACAAAATTATACAAAAAATACAATGAGGGAATTGATAAAAAAAATAAGAAAAACCAGTAATTTGACATGAGTGAAAATGTGACTTACATCACAGAATAAGTAATAGTACAGGTACAGAAGGATTACTCCGCAAGACGATTTAAATAAATGCGAGTCTTGCTGCGAGGCGATACAGTAGAATTCAGCTCTCACAGCACTACGTACCTACAATTTTATTCACCTACAAGTTTTGTCTCTTTCTATCGCGTGCCTCTGAACTCTTCTTACGCTGTTAGGGTTGCTGTCTAGTGAAAAAAATAATTATTCTACTTATATGTCATGAGGTACGTTCCTTATGACACGTATGTATGTAAATACGCATTCATTATGGAAAACCTTGGGAGAGGCCTTTGTCCAGCAGTGGACGTCATTTGGCTGAAACGAACGAACGCATTCTGAGCAGTAGTCATGGTAGGTTAGGTTCCTATACTATCCTAAGAATTATTGATTACCTACATGGCCAACATACCTTTCAGCATCTTTGGGAAGCGAAAAAAACATAAATCCGGTAGATTTCGTTTCGAATTTAAACACCCGAACGCCGCACAATATTTCTTTCTCTTTATGTCCATTTTTAAACAATACTTCGATCATAGAATTAGGTACTACAACGCACGCCAGCAGCGTCCTGACGGGCGCGCGCGTGACACTCGACTGATATAATACCCGCCGGCGGGGCGCTTCGCTATAGGTAATTATCGGATGTACCGCGCGGAGTGAGCCAGGCCTGCTTACATACAACATTGTTAGGTAGGTTCTAGTTTAATCAATCTTAAAATAACCGGTAATCTCATCTGTCATCCAGCGGTTAGAGAAGTGTCTCCTAAGGCTGGGTTGCACCATCTTACTTTAACTTTGACAAACGTCAAAAATCTGTCAAACTCCATACAAAATACACCGGTTATCGTCATAGCTAGTGTTAAAGTTAGCTGGTGCAACTCAGCCTAAGACTTCTGAGTTTCTGACTCTGGGTTCGATTCCTTGGTGAGACACACTCGATCATCATTATCCAATTTCCATCAGATAAATTGCAGGTCAAGATCTTCTCCGTTTTGGTTAAAAAATTGAAGCATCGCACCATCTAGATTCTAAATACGTCATGTCACATTATGCAGGCTAAATCTAAGCCATTAACAAAGAAGGGAAAGAATTACCGGTGTGCATGTGTGCCTCCAAGAGTACATAACACAACAAAATTCAAAAATTCAAAATTCAAAATACGTTTATTGTGACAAACTGTTTTTGTTGGAAAATAACACCTATTGCAAACCACATACCTCAAAATTTAGCTTGATAAGCCGTTATACTCCATGACCTGTGACTGTGCTACATCCAAACGAATCCGTCGCCCTTGGCTACACGTAAACATTTCTCGAAACTGGCAACACGACGGAATTAGCGCGCGTGTGTGCGACACAAACAAATTCGAGTTTTATCGCACGGGGATAGGGTTACCATTCGTCTGATTGGTTTCTGGACATAGCTATACCCGACTTTAGTTCAGCCCTTTCAAGTATCTTATTCTTTATCGTACTCGTAACACACTTAACTAAAACAAATGAACGCGACTTTATTAGTATAGGCAGGCCTGTTCATCTCCGCGAGTTTACATCGAAAACAAAACACGCACGATGACCCACCTACAGGATACTATTCGACAAGGCCTCACATACGAGCGAACATTGACTCACGCACGCGTATTCATGTGTATGATGGAAGAAAATAAAGAAAATGGTGTACTAAATACTGTGTAGTATTTAACTGCCTAAATAATAATAAAAACACAGAATGTACTTTTTTAAGTTGCCTCAAGACACTGAGAGGTAAATAAGTAGTTAATATTATTCACGATAATTCATGCTAAATCATGTATTTCCTCCGCCATTTTCCGCAGTTTGGCACCTCACGTCACATCATTTTACCGAAGTCAGCCCTATAGCTTCGGCGCAGTGCCGATCACTGACGTTTGTCAACAAAATGGTGCTTGACTCTTGAGACAGGCTAAATTACACCATATTGTTAATGACATTGAGCATACATTTTTTTAAATACCTTCGCGAAGTAAAACTTCTGTACGTAGTACTTATAATTATTCTGTGGTATAGGCCTAGCGCTAAACTCAGTCAGAGGTCAGAGCCTGAGGGAAGGAAGCGGCCACTATTTTTGAGACGTCAAACTTCAACGTGACTTTAAATATGCTTCAGATTTTCAACCGACTTCAAAAAAGGAGGAGGTTCTCAATTCGACCCGTATGTTTTTTTTTTTTTCTATGTTTGTTACGCGATAACTCCGCCAATTATGAACCGATTTGAACAAATCTTTTTTCGGCGTATAGGTAATACCTCAAGGGTGGTCCCATTTAAATTTAATAATAGAAAAAACAACCCCCAAGGGTGGAAAATTGGGGATGAACTTTTTTATACGCAATATCTCCGCCGATTATAAATCAATTTGAACGATTATTTTTTTGTTGAATAGGTATTATCAAAAGGGTGGTTTCATGCGAATTTGAAGAAAATATTTCACCCCCAAGGGTGGAAAATTGGGGATGAACTTTTTTATACGCAATATTTTTAATTTTTAGTTTTTTTTTGTGTTCACGCATTTGAAGTCGGTTTTTTTTTTTTTTTAAGTTAATTTTTATGCTCTGTCTTTAATCCCGTGATGCCGTTCCCCTACCTCAGGCACTGACTGACTTTATAAAATTTAAGATAGGATTTTTTTTTGTCGGGACTTCTGAATGTTTTATATGGTCACCCTACACTCGGATGACTTTCTGAAGCGAGAAGGCGTAAATCAATATACGCCAAACAATACCTAATGGCTGTTGGAGCTTGGATATAACTGTGGAATTAGGCATAAAGCTCAGCTTAGGTTATAAATGGGATTTATTATAAACTTAACTTAGAGGTCTATATTTGAATGTTAAAATCGGCTGACCCGCAAACCAGGGTAAAATACTTTTACCTGTCCTATGCTGTCAAAATTGCGTCTAATTATGTAAGATGCTTTTAAATATTATGTCAGACAACATTAAAGGCCTAAGAAACTGATTGGACAAATAATATATTTTCGTCTCATCATTACGTCATTGGGCCACACAACCAAACAAGTTTTTAGAACGAATTTTTTTAGGTTGTAAGTATTGTAATTTAGCTGTATAAACCTACATTTATTCTGAACCTACATACTTCCTACTTATTTTTAGTCTGTACGAGTCCCCCACAAAAAGTATAGTTTCCTACAGATCCCCTTTCAACGTTTATACCAAACTTCTTTGCTTCATTTACCGCGTACAATAGACCCAATAGTCTGCTACATATTTTCTTATGCTTCCAGATATAAGGTTCAATTTCCCTAAGCTGTAACGCAGCGGAACTTTTACGAAAGTCATCGCATTTTTGGGTCAAGCGAATAAATCGTATATTTTAAGGTGCGCTAAGTTCATTTTGGTTGGAAATTTCTAAGCGTATTCTTTTTCTTGGATTTTCGTGGTCGACTGAGCAGTGAAGAAAAAGTTAATAAAACCCAATTTGGTTAAGAACGTACGACATTCTTATATCTACATAAATAAATTGTTTAAAAATAAATAAAATAAAAATATATCTTACCAATTTGATATTGATTGGCATAAAGAATATTAATTAATTTGCTGTTTTCTTATGATGCGACCTCAGATCATAAGGATCTACCTATGATCTGTACGGCTAGCACGAAAAACTTTCGAGTTCAAATTGTTTGCGTACTCGAATCGCCATCAAAAGATTTAGTAAAAAAACTACAAAACAGCGCCCTTGTGAACGTGTCGTAAAGTGAACTTAGTATGAGATGTGGTGCAAGAAACTTATTTTGAGAATCAAATTTGTCACTTATCGTTTAATTCGAAGATTGAGTATCGAATTTTATCGAATACGCAAACGATTCGAAGACGAAAGTTGTTCATGCTAGAGGTACTGAGGATGCGATGTTACGAAAAATATTTATTTTTAGGACACTTGGGTAAAAAAATATACCTAGATAAAATAAGTTTGGTAAAGAGTATCATTATCAACAACAGTTATCTCCTGCAAAAATACAACTACTAACTAGGTTACCTACTTAAACTAACTTTACGAAACGACTCTTCAGTCGCTTTCTTTCTTATTATTACAAGAATAATATTTTTATTTTAAAAGAAAACTGACTAGGTTTTGTCACCACCAACAACTTAATATAGTAGGAAAACAACATGAAAAATAAATTAACTTAGACCAATACATTTTATAAGAATCAAGTAAATTAAGTAAGCGCCGCTGCGTGTCGCCACAGTCGCCGGCGGGCTAACGAACTAGGAAGCCATATTGGATTGCGCGGGAAATTATTACTACGCCGGATTATGGCGGAAAAATTAAGCAGGATAATCCTCTTAGGATCGGTGGAATTGCAACAATTTTACGTATTTCTTATCTCGAAGTATCACATTGTATTCGAAATGTATAAAAAGCATAATTAGCTATAACATAAGTAGGAAATACCTATTGCCAATATATGCGAGTTAAACCCATATGTAGACAAAGATTTATCAGACCTTAAGCCTAACTAAACTACTTTTTAGGTTTTTAGCAATAATAATTTTAATGAAAATTCTAACTGCATAGCTGTATTAATTGATATTTTATGTCTAAGACATAATACGAGCCCACTAATCCTCTAAAAGTCTAAAATATTATTTCCATTCAGATGCATAATATAACAGATTAATCCCAGTGTTGCCAGTTCAAAATAAAGCCATGTATTTATTATTCAAGTGACTGACTAAAATAGCAGACATCTACCTCTAAACTCTGCAATAACCGATTTTAATAATAGCTAAAATTCGGTCTCGCTTCCAACACTTGAGTATTTCGGTAGCAATGGCGTATTTTTTAACTTAAATTAAGGGTCTAAATGCAGAGATTTGGTTAAATAAGAACTTTTATTTTTATTCCGTGTATTTTCTTATGAAGCCAAGTAAACGAGAGATTTAATCGCATGAAATAAGCATAATTAAAACACACAGACGTTTTTGAGGCGCATGTCGTAATAAGAACTTCAAAATACCGTCGCGTCTGGATGGCAACATCAAAGGAAGGTTTTGTATATTAAGAATACACAGGGTGTGTCTGAAAACTTAAAAGTAAATTGTGTCACGTTACAAAGCCTTTTCTGTATTTTTTGTTTTAAATACCATCATTGCAAGCTTTTCAGAGATTTCACGAGAATATTTACCAAGTAAAAAGCAGGAAACCCGTCGCATCTGAGCACTCGTGTTGAAAAGCGGTCTTAGTGGAATCTTTATAAACGATTGCGATTATGTTCCGTGGCTGGGACGCTAACACCATCTATTGTTTAAAATGTCCTTCTTCTGTAGGGATTGTGAAGATAATTATCTTGGGAGATGAAATGTAAGAAGAAATCTTCTCTAGTTAGCATGCAATATATGCATACTTATAATAGTAGGTTTCGTTAAATGCCTGGCTTTTCAATAATTGACCTTCGTGATAAGCTATTGGCATTAGTAATATACCTAGTGACCATTCTGGAAAAACATTTGGAATGTAACATCGGAATGGATGGATTTAATCGTAATCTAATACTTTTGTGAGACGATAGATTTTTTGTTACAAAACCCTTTCTAGCTAATTAAACGCAAACTTTGTGGATTTGTTGCATTTTCATCCATTGTATATTATTTTATGTTCCTAAAACTACTTATAACTATCATCATCTTCTTCTATCTTGATAACATTTCACTTTCATGTCTCCGTTTATAATTAAATTGAATCTAACTGCTCGCGTCAGTTCTTGGTAACTGGCAAACTGTAACTCATGTAAAGTTACGCGATACCAAACTTTTGTTATGTACGTGAGTGCATGTTAGAGGCAGTTGAGATGCATAATTTTACACATGTTGAATATGCTTATCTAACTTCTAATATAACGTAGTTACACATAAGTCTTTAGTGTCAAACACGTGACTAATTTTCTTAGTAGATTTGCTTGAAAACCTTAAAAAAACTTATTTGTTCTCCATTACATGTAATATTGAAGAAAATCCATTTTTATACACAGTTTTCTAAGCTAGTTACATATTTCTAGATTATTGGATTTTGTTTCTTTACACTCTTATTTGACCCAGTATTGTAACAAAAATCATTTCAAAACCAATGTATTCAGTTTATACCAAAAGTCCTATGGAGAATTTGTAAAAGATTTGTGCATTTTAAATGTCTCTTGTCGTGTGTCCACTTCGAAACTAAAGTGCTCGAATATCGGTTTGTGATTTTATTTATTTAAACCACTTTTCTCTAAGACCGACTGTAACCTACTTGAAGCAAAGCATCTCCGATTTCTCCGATATTTTAATATTCTGCAATAAAACCAACATTATATAAATCGGTCCCGCTGTTCATAAGTTATTCTTTATAATCAGGTCATAAAGGCTGAGAGAGCACCACCAGTCTTTAACCGTAACTATAACGACAACCGGTGTTTTTGTATGGAGTTTGACAGACTTTTGACGTTTCTCAAAGTTAAAGTAAGATGGTGCAATCCAGCCTAAGTCTCCACTGCAGGAGCACGACGAGGAGGGATTGTAGGCCAAGTCCTCCATTTACTAAAATCATTTTTGGCCTACACCCTCCACACTGGCCAGAAGTGTTGGGGAGACTTTTCATACATGCAATTTCGAAACAAAAATGACCGTTTTGTATATTGGGGGCTATACGTAACCTTTTGGAGTGAGTCTACTGAATCCAACAGTGCTGTTCAAGTCCAGTTTATGCCATTTTTATCGTGTCACGGATGCACCACGGATGTAGCTGTACCTCGCTTTTGATTTAAATTGCTTGGTCCGGGGACATGGGACTTTCCTTTATGTTTCTGATTTATTTGCAACGTTTCGGTCATTTTAGTTAGCCAGTGACATTGTCTAGTAAAGCTAGATAAAGCTAGAATCTAGCTTCTAGATCTAGCTGCCAGATGAATTCAAAAGTAAGGTTACGTTTTTCATTTGTACCTTTTTCATGGGTATTGGTTACCGAATCCAGATTAAAACTTTCTTCAAAGACTGTTATTAGAAATGTGTTGTAAAAATATTTAGATGTCTATAACAAGCATTTTTAGCTTCAAAAATATTTTTTGCAAACTATCGATGATAATAACGTATAGGAAAAAATGTAGCAAATATTTTTCAGCGCCACAAAAACTTTGTTTTCCCCTAAAGTGGGGAGTTCTGTTCCGCGCCGTACAATAGTCCCGGTAGGTACAATAGAGCGCTGCCTTTGCCTCGACTGAGGCTGGGAAAAAGGCCGACGTCATTGTTATGCGGGCAACACGAGGTTGGGTGTACTGGCAGTTATGTGGCGGTAACAATCGGCAGGTTTAAAAAATAGGGTAACATTTACATCTGTTTTAATTAAAATGTTGGCAATGGTAGCTCATCTGCCAATGTAAAGTATTCAGAGGGCCAAGTGTGAGCATTTTTTCAGTTCAGAGTTCAAAAAATGACATTAAATGTATGACGGATTGTACAGCGCCCCTAGCGGGAATCTTTCAAAAACTAAAATTTTCATACATTTTTTAAACGCGCTCACTAGTGAGCGCGTTTGATATAAACTCACACTCAGCCCACTGGACTTCTTTTTCCATGAGGATGGCAATAAAAAAATACACCAGTGTAGGTATATCCTTTTCTTCGTAGTCGCTCAAGCTGAAAAAAACATAAAATGGAAAAAAACAATGTTTTGACAGATCTCCTTGCGCGGGAAAATACGCTCCATTATTATTGTTTTTTTTTTAACTTGACTACTTGACACTGGCTGGAATGGTGCAAGCCGAATGAAGTCTTATTTAACAAAAAAATGGTTAACTTGTTACAAAGATTGAAAAGTGAAGGAAGCGACATCTAGGGAGCTGAAAATGTTTGAGGAACGCGCCGGACGGTATTTTTACAGTTGGGTAATTTTTTTGATGAAACTACAATGTATGAATGATGTTTTAAAGAAGTTTTATTGTTATCTTCTTTATGGGGGCAAAATCGCGGGCTAGAACTTTCCTATTAAAGTAAAGTAAGTAAAAAACGAGCTGCCATACTTCTTCCAAACTTCAAAAATTAGGTTTCCCCACCCCACCCCTGAAAATATCCTTTAGTAGTGAAAATGCCATAGCAAAAGACTAAAAAAATAACACGTGAAAAACTCCAAATTCTTCTTTGCCGAGCTAAAAGGCAAACAAATAGTTTTTGTGCAGCGTCCCATTTCGTTTATTTTGCAAGAACACGCTTTTGCCTGGGAGAAAGAAAAAAAACGCCGTTAAAATATTAGGTAGGTATCGGAAAAATCTCTCTTTTAGAAGTCGCGTACAAATTAATTGCTTCAGAAACGTTAATTTACATTTCAGGCGTTTTATTACGAAGCTACACTAATAATAATTAATAATGCTGTCGTACTCGTATAATTATGTAGGAGTATTTCATGTGTTATGGTAACATTTGGAAATATTTTTACTGAATGTTAACTAATTTGTCTACTTGTTAAAATTATTCATGTAAGTAACCGCAATTCATAAGACCTATTCAAGTTGGTATTTCTATTTTAAAAGTGACTTGAATACCATTATTGGCAATTTAAATACAACCACCAATAGGGCCGATTCCTATCACAATTGTTGTCTGTACAATCCATCTTACATTCATTAATTAGATACAACACCCCAATTATCGTCCATTTGCCGTCCAAAAACAGTTTTTCACAAGAAAATCGTCGTCAAAGCCATTACGGAAACGAATAATATCTTTGAATTCTCCCGCCGGAACTGCGCGGCCGTGTTTAATAGGAATGTGGACTCAAATGCCTGCACACAGCGTTGCTATTCCATTGTGAGCTACGTTTCTTGTGACCTTTTGTCGTGGTCTAATTTCGTTTTAAAAGTTTGTGCTGAGCGCTTCAAGCGCTTTAGGGCGGGCGGAGGAAGCGTCACCGTCTAGCGGGCGCGAACGCTTCAGCGCTGAAGGAACGAGGCGCGGATCGATGGAGCGAGTGCGCGCGCCGAGTGACGTCATCGTCGCCGGGCGGGCCTTTCGACCGTTTTCAAACGCGATCACTTGATATAAAGAATGGGGAAATTATTATTTATAAATACATTTATTACGAAAATATGTATTGGAAAAGTCTTAGGATATTTTTCGGGGTTGTATACCCTGGGTTGGTGTTGAAAAATGAAAGGGAGGGGAAACGCGAGCACGAAACAAAAAGGCTTTTTACTTACTCGCTGAAATTGGCCTGCCAGTGTAACAAATTCACCGTGTGTGTAATCCTATTAGGAATCTTGCTATAGCAGCTGTTCGCAAATTACCATCAATACTAGAGNATCAATACCATTACACTTGTGTCCCTGCATTTGGAAGGTTTAATTAAAAATGAAAGCAAGTAGATAGTAATAAAAACTATAACGTCACGACACGAAGTTTTTCGCTCATTACACCCACGACAGGTCACTGGCTTCACTTCAACTATGAATGGAGTATACACTTAGTTCAGTCTAGTCTAGTCTATAAAGTTATCTTTACCATGGCCTGTGTATGCTGCTTGGGACTTTGGGCCTCGGCATGGCTCAGTGAAATAGCCTTCCACCAATCCCCACGATCACTAAAACTTGATCTTCCTTGCCTACCGTTTAATCTTTCGATAATTTTGTTACAATAATTTAGAAACTGCAGAACTGACGGCCGATGGGGCAGCAAGGTTCTGGAGTGGAGGGCACGTACTGTAAAGTACAGCGTAAATAGGACGTCCACCCACAAGGTGGACCGAAAACCTCATAAGGTAGCAGGAAGGTGCTGGCCGCTACCAACTGGCTTTTGTGGATATCATTGGGGGAGGTCTATGTTCAGCAGTGAACATAGGTGATGATGAAGTTATAAATCAGGCCCTTATTACTCTTCATCTTAGAAATTCTTCTATCCATCTCATAAAGGCATTAAAAGGTTGTATCTTTATTTACAGTCTGTCTATAAAGTCGTGACATGAATGTTTGAGGAACTAACATTATTCATGTGTCTGGCAACACCAGAGTTCACTAAACATCCCAAGTAACACAANGTTGAAGTTGCGCACGACGTCACAACGTGCGGCATTTTTAAGCAAGCGTTGACGTCACGGGCCTCTTCTTATGAACTTTGGGGCGCTTTATCTCTTTAAATTTTCATTAGTTTGAAAAAGTGAAAAATACGTGTAGAGTATTTTTTGATAAGTTAACTGACGGACTAATTAAAACTCTTGCTTTTTGACCCAGGCAACATCCCCATTTAGAAACTGCAGAACTGACGGCCGATGGGGCAACAAGGTTCTGGAGTGGAGGCCACATACTGTAAAGTACAGCGTACATAGGACGTTGTCCACCCACAAGGTGGACCGAAGACCTCATAAGGTAGCAGGAAGGTGCTGGCCGCTACCAACCGGCCTTTGTGGAAATCATTGGGGGAGGTCTATGTTCAGCAGTGAACATGGGTGATGATGAAGTTATAAATCAGGCCCTTATTACTCTTCATCTTAGAAATTCTTCTATCCATCTCATAAAGGCATTAAAAGGTTGTATCTTTATTTAGATTATACTACGTGGACACGTGGCGCATAAGTATGTGAGGCGTAGGTACTTATACATTGTCCACGGGGACTCCCGTACTTGCACCAAACCCGAATAACAAATGGCTTACACACATGCCACAGAGCAATGAATGCTTTAACTCGTTCTGTCCCGAAAATAATGATACAACAAAAACTAGTGTATGCCAAATCCCCCATTTGCCACTGGTTTTTATAATAATGACGACAGCAAAAACTGATCCCAGACCCAGAAGGTAAGATTCTGGCCCAGAAAAAAAAGGGGAAAAAGGACCCAAAATAATATTTGCATGCTCCTGCATGCAAAACTAACTACTCCTCCTGACTGCCAAAACTAAGTGCAAAATGCACGAAATCTCCCTTTCACACTAACTTTCGAAAATTTCAATTAAATCTGGAAAATCCCCTTCTGAAAACATTCTTCTGGTACAAAAGTTCTTTGAAGGTTTCACACGAAAACTTGCCTTCGCACCACACTCATGCAAAACCGCGGGCAACAGCCAAGTCTTCCCTATTTTTTAAAATCATATAAACTTTATTATTATCTGTTTGTTCAGCTTGATTACAATCGTCTGAATTAGACACAGCAAATATTGCACTGCGACGTTTAATCTTATCACTTATCAAATTCTTTAAAACGCGCGTGCGTCAAACAAACTAAGTGCGTCAAGATGTTGCTTTAGTGTTATCGGTTAGGTATTTAAATCACTCATGTAAGAATGAACATGAACTTCAAGTGTTTTATCGTCCATCATCATCAGATCATTATTTTAGGCTCCACATACAGGTTGTCCCAAAAAGTAGTATCAAGCTGAAGCCCAGAGGGTGCCAGAGGTGAAGCAGTTTTCGAGTTATGACGATTTTAAATATCTGTGCCTAGGCACTTTTTGGTCAAGGTGCCACCGCACGCGAATAGATAATGTACCTACCTACAATTGCCTGTTTTTTTATAATTAATATTAGATGAACATTAAGGCCTAAGTAGCTGATTAAGAGCACATTAAGATGTATTTACATCCATAACACGAATGTAAACTAAAAGTCCTGTATGTTGTAAAAAAAAATCATAACTCGAAAACTCTGGGCATCGGCTTGACACTACTTTTGGGACACCCTGTATACAGGTGCACGACCTTTCTCTTGTACTAGAGGCAAATGCATGATTTGAGGGCGCGTGTTTATCCAGAAGTGGATGTCATTTGGCTGGCAAACGAATGAACGGACTGAATGCAGTATTTAGCCTACACTCCCCAAGATAACTGGGGATGGACAGGTTGGGGACTGACCACTGACTGATGTTCGCGAAGAGTGTGATTGGTCCCATTCTACACTGCCAGACAGGGCCGCGCCGCCCCTGTGTGCGATGTGTGCGGCGCACACAGGCGCCAAGACAATAGGGGCGCCGCGCCGCTACTGCCACCTATTTTTTTTAAAATGGAGTATCGATAAGTAAGTAGGTACAGTATGCGCAACATAAGCCTTGTACACAACAAAACAAATATTATGCTTATTAAACAAGTCTCTCAATATTTATATGTTTATTATGATTCAAGTTTATGGTTTCATTTTTACGCTTAGGCTTAGATTAATAAAACCTAAGCGCGCAGTTCTTTTGAACCTCAAATAAAGTATAGTTATTTTGAACCGTAGAGGCGCCGAGTTTGTAATACAAAATGTTTATGACTATGAGTGAGTTGTATGATGAGAGAGACGAGTATGACCCGATGCGATGCGTGCGAGTTGCGTTGCGACACAAGCGGGATGGGGTCCCGGGGATTCCCCGCCACGGGGATTTTAACGAAAGAGATAGCCAAGTCAAAACCACAGTANACTTTTAAGTTGTATTTCAATCTCAGGGCCCTGGTCATTATTTACGACCAAAGTGCTCTTTCGTTTCTGCCGTTTCGGTTAGGAGTTCCTATGGCCACCTCCTGACTTCATTATCAGGACCCTGAACATCATCTAGCACTTAAGTGCTTGAAAAGACTAATCCAACAAACCCAAATTCGATGAGTTTCCACCTTTTCGTTTAGGAGTTCCTATGGCCACCTCCCAAATCCATCATCAGGACCCTGGGCATCATCTAGCACTAATGTGCTCGAAAAGACAAATCCAACGAACCCAAGTTCGATGCGATTCCGCCGTTTCGTTTAAGAGTTCCTATGGTCACCTCTTGACTCCATCATCAACCCAGCTAAATGGTTGGCGGTATAGCCAACAACCTGTTTANAATTCCTAAGTGGTTTCCAGTTATAATACACTTATGATAATATTATCTAAGTACTGTAAAACTGGAGAACATTTATTTTAGTCAAAATTAACAATTTAAATTCGTTTTTTTATGACGATTCATTAGAAAAGAGGCGCTTCATAGTTTCCGCACACAGGCGCTGGCGGCGGTCGGCGCGGCCCTGCTGCCAGAACCACCGTGTCTAAACTATTTTAATTATTTTGATACAGAGGTGTTAGTTCTCTCATATTTTAAAGCTTTCGCCAAACACTGCGCGTGCATAGGCCAATGACAGGACGCGCGACCAATGACAGGATGAAACTAAAGCTTCAACCACACTAACGCCTGCAGAACGCCTAAGCCGGCGCGATAAAAAGCCAATGACAGGTCGCGCGACCCATCACCCATGACATGATAGTTCACACGACCTGTCATTTCCCTATGATCGCGCTGTGATTAGAGATGGGTTTCCACCCGGGTAAAAACCCACATGAGGGTAAAAACCCAATAAAAACCCGTTTCATTCCACCCGCGGGTGTTTACACCGGGTGAAAACAAATAATTTTATAATTATTTCAATTGGTATCTTTTCTTTATTTTTATTGAATTTTTCTCATTTAAGTTTATTGATTAATAAGTAATAAGTCAAATTTAACACTAATATGCATTTATATCGTGGCCAAATCGTAAAATTGATCACGTTATGATGATGTGACCAATTATTTTATAAAATGGTGTTATTTCAAGAATCGTTGAACCGATTTAGAAGAAATTCAGTAGGAAAACAATAATTTGTGATCATGGCAAGGACATGGAGGGGGGGAGGGGGGGGGATGCCAAAGATGCCAAACTCTCTCTTTGATGACAGTACGGTATAAAGTTACGAATAACAACACCAACTACAAAGTACTTCTGCTTAAAAACTTGAAATCGAACCGCCCTTCCGCCACTGTAACGCATTTTAACGTTTTTCAATACCTCTTCTCCCCCCAGATTGCATTACGTAACACTAGAACGCCCCCTTAGCAACAAATACCACTTCTCACTTAAAAAAACGATATTTTTGTTTTCACCCACCAGAATGGGTGATAATGGGTAAAAACCGGGTTTAAACCCAAATCACCCAGTTTAAACCCAATCGGGTGAAATGGGTTTTTACCCACTACCCATCTCTAGCTGTGATCGCACCGGCGCCGATGGCATGCATTGGTGTGGTTGAAGCTTGGTTGAGCAAATTATTCCTTAAAAAAATAAGTAATTCTGAAAATACTGATTTTCATTATTCTCTCTAACAAAAATGTCGGTAGATAAGTAGGTCTACCTACATTTTTGTTTCAAAATAACTTCTATTACAAAGACATTAAGATGCCACAATGCTTAGCTGGAGGTGCTGTCTCAATGCTCATTTCGTCAAATGGGTCAATGATTCATTCACTTTTACCTACATCTACGAAATTAGAGAAACTGATTCATTTTAGAACTGCAGACTAAACAATACCGATTGTTTTGGACAGATCTTTGTGCCAACACATGCACTGTAGGTGTAATTAATACGTAACCCGGATTTATGTACAAGTAGGAGGTACGCTTACAAACTTACAATACACTTTGTGCCATTGTGGTAAATTGCAAGTTGGAACTTGGAACAAACATGTCTTTATGCGAGTGGGGCGTATCAGTAAAGCTCCCGAGCTTCGAACCTACAAACGCTGCTGCCGTTGTATGACCGGAGCATTCCACTCCCACTCGCAAAATCCGATGAGATTAGAATAAAACAAAAATATTTTTTGTTCAGGATCCAACGTTTGCAAAAAGCATTTTCATTTCGTTACATTCAACTACAATAAAATAATGCTAATTTGAGTAATGTAGGCTGTATGTTCTGAATTATTTGTGCCTGTAATTGTCAAAATAAAATAAAAAAGTTTTTGGCAGCGCCATGAAAAAATAAAAAGTTTTATTTTGACATCAAAGGGGTAATTTACACATTCAGATTAATTATTTGAAAGAAAAAATATAATACTTGAACTTAGGTCAAACTTCATTATTAAATAAACAAAACAAGTTATTGACATGTTTAGACAGTAAAATTCATTCATAATCTGAGTAGGCCTACCTGTTGGGAAACTCGATTAAGGTCTTCGAGCATTGTGCCAAGATCTTCCAACGATTCTGCCATGACTACAATATCGTCGGCAAACCGAACGTCCTATACGAGATTAGGATGGCTCTCAAACAGCTAAAGAACAACAAGGCACCGGGTGATGACGGAATAACATCGGAGCTTCTGAATGCGGGTGGAACACCAATACTGAAAGTCCTTCAGAGACTCTTTAACTCCGTCTTACTCCAGGGAACTACGCCAGAGGCATGGAACAGAAGCGTGGTGGTGCTCTTCTTCAAGAAAGGTGATAAGACCTTGCTGAAGAATTACAGACCCATCTCGCTTCTGAGTCATGTCTACAAACTGTTTTCGAGAGTCATCACGAACCGTCTCGCGCGTAGGTTCGATGACTTCCAGCCTCCCGAACAAGCCGGATTCCTAAAAGGTTATAGTACCATAGACCACATCCATACGCTGCGGCAGGTTATACAGAAGACTGAGGAGTATAACTTGCCACTATGCTTGGCGTTCGTGGACTATGAGAAGGCCTTCGATTCGATTGAGACTTGGGCAGGGCACATAGTACGCAGAACTGACGGCCGATGGGGCAGAAAGGTTCTGGAATGGAGGCCGCGTACCGGAAAACGCAGCGTGGGACGTCCACCTACAAGGTGAACCGACGACATCGTAAAGGTAGCAGGGAAGCGCTGGACGCAGACCGCTGCCAATCGATCAACATGGAAAGCATTGGGGGAGGCCTATGTTCAGCAGTGGACGTCCTATGGCTGAAATGATGATGATGATGAATCTGAGTAGGTATGTAGGTACTTATATTTTTAATGGTAAATTAATACAAGTAGGTAAATTAATATTGTTTGACGCACGATTGTTACTACCTATTTGATAACTAATCAGGAGGAGCGATTTTGCATCATTGTACGATTTAAAATTAACTACATAACGTAACTTTGGAAACAGTGCTAAATAAGACTAGACACATTTATTGTCATTTCGAGCCTTTACCGCCATTTTAGCGCAACCGACAAAAACCAAATTTTACAGGAGAAGGTTTTTTTTAAATATTTTTAATCAGAAGTGTGCTAATAACAAGAAANTGTAGATTATACTACGTGGACACGTGGCATAAGTACGAGTATTTGAGGCGTATACATTGTCCACGGAGACTCCCGTACTTGCACCAAACCCGAATAACAAACACACATGCCACAGAGCAAATAATGCTACAACAAAAACTAGTGTACCTAACCCAAATCCCCCATTTGCCGCTGGTTTTTATAATATGACGACAGCAAAAAGTAAGGCCAAAATGGCCCACCCTTGCCTTGACATGCCAGAAATTTAAGAACATTCTAGAAGATTAAGATTCCCATGACGACACTGATGACGATAAAAGTAAAAACGGGGTCTTTATCAGAACTACTACCCAGAAAAAAAGGGGAAAAAGGACCCAAAATAATCTTTGCATGCAGGACCTCCTGACTGCCAAAACTGAGTGCAAAATGCAAGCACTCTCATTTCACACTAACTTTCGAAAATTAAATTAAATCAGGAAAACCCCCTTATGAAAACCTTTTGGTATAAAAGTTCTATGAAGGTTTCACACGAAAACTTGTCTTCGCACCACACTCATGCAAAACCGCGGGCAACAGCCAAGTCTTCCCTATTTTTTAAAATCATATAAACTTTATTATTATCTATTTGTTCAGCTTGATTACAATCGTCTGAATTAGACACAGCAAATATTGCACTGCGACGTTTAATCTTATCACTTATCAAATTCTTTAAAACGCGCGTGCGTCAAACAAACTAAGTGCGTCAAGATGTTGCTTTAGTGTTATCGGTTAGGTATTTAAATCACTGATGTAAGAATGAACATGAACTTAAAGTGTTTTATCGTCCATCATCATCAGATCATTTAGGCTCCACATACAGGTTGTCCCAAAAAGTAGTGTCAAGCTGAAGCCCAGAGGGTGCCAAAGGTGAAGCATGACTAGGGCTATCCGAATCAATCCGAATCATATGTATGTTCCGCGATTTTTGTTAGTTTTCGAGTTATGATTGTTTAAAGGCACTTTTTTGGTCACGGTGCGGTGGTGCGAATAGATAAGGTACTTACATTTTGATACAGAGTACAGAGGTGTTAGTTCTCTCATATTTAAAGCTTCAGCCAAACCAACGCGTGCAGATGGCGATCACTGCGTGTGCAATGCACACTGTGCATACTTACTTAGGCTAATGACAGGACGCACGTCCTGTCATGAGCCTATACAATAGAAATACAACTAAGAAATTCCCAGAAAAATAGGTAATTCTGAAAATACTGATTCATCCCTCTAACAAATCTATATTATATAAGTTATAGCTATACCTATCTACATTTTTGTTTCAAAACCTATCACCTATCCAATTCAATTACAACGAAATTAAGATGCCACAATGTTTAGCTTCATGTGCTGTCTCAATGGCTCAACGCTCATTTCGTCAAATGGGTCAATGATTCATTCACTTTTACCTACATCTACGAAATTAGAGAAACTGATTCATTTTAGAACTGCAGACTAAACAATACCGATTGTTTTGGACAGATCTTTGTGCCAACACTAATGCACTGTAGGTGTAATTAATACGTAACCCGGATTTATGTACAAGTAGGAGGTACGCTTACAAACTTACAATACACTTTGTGCCATTGTGGTAAATTGCAAGTTGGAACTTGGAACAAACATAAGTCTTTATGCGAGTGGGGCGTATCAGTAAAGCTCCCGAGCTTCGAACCTACAAACGCTGCTGCCGTTGTATGACCGGAGCATTCCACTCCCACTCGCAAAATCCGATGAGATTAGAATAAAACAAAAATATTTTTTGTTCAGGATCCAACGTTTGCAAAAAGCATTTTCATTTCGTTACATTCAACTACAATAAAATAATGCTAATTTGAGTAATGTAGGCTGTATGTTCTGAATTATTTGTGCCTGTAATTGTCAAAATTAAAAAAAATGTTTTGGCAGCGCCATGAAAAAATGAAAAGTTTTCAAAGGGGTAATTTACACATTCAGATTAATTATTTTAAAGAAAAAATATAATACTTGAACTTAGATCAAAATTAATTAATAAATAAACAAAACAAGTTATTGACCTGTTTAGACAGTAAAATCCATTCATAATCTGAGTAAGTACTTAGGTACTTATATTTTTAATGGTAAATACAAGTAGGTAAATCAATATTGTTTGACGCACGATTGTTTCTACCTATTTGATAACTAAGTAATCAGGAGGAGCGATTTTGCATCATTGTATGATTTAAAATTAACTACATTACGTAACTTTGGAAACAGTGCTATAATAAGACTATCACATTTGTCATTTATTATCCTATTTCCTACGTTTCCTGCTAATATTATAAATGTGAAAGTTTGTATGGATGTTAACATGTTTGTTATTCTTTCACGCTAAAACTGCATAACGGATTTTGATGAAATTTTACAGTATTATTGTTTTATTGTTTATATTTTACATACATCAAACTTATAGAGTTACTTTTTACAAACTTTTCGCAGTGAAAATGATTAACAATTTTATATCTGAACCTGATTTTATAAAAAAAACGCCATACATTTGTTTATTATTTAAATTACTTTTGTTTAGTAAGATTTTTTCGTACGATTTAAACATTATTGTAAATCGATCAAATCATTCAAAAAAGCAAGGCTTGTCATTCACTGACGTCGTGTCCGCGGGCCGACTGACGCATGCGCGTCTGGTTAACGTCTATCCCGGACGGATATAGATGACTGTTAACTTGTACGTATTTTCGTAGTCCGCAGCGTTCTTTTCAACGTGGCTGCATTACTCTATCGTAAGAACTCACGTTCGAATGGATATCTCATAATTTTGTCGCATCGCACGATTTAGATAACGGCGACGTTCGTACAATATTTTGTCAATTATGAGATAGCGGGATTGCTACTTTTAATATAAATGAAAATTAAATTGCGACAGAAGCATGCCGTAGCGTGCAGTCGGTCGTGTCGGGTTGTGTGTGGCGCACGGACATCGTGTAGCACCGTGTGTAGCGGCCTTGTGCCAGTCAGAAAAGCGGACTCGAACCGCGCGGTCGCGCGGCGCGTCGGTGCTTGTAGTTTTTTAGTTTTGACAGTTGGCGGGTTTTTCGTTTCTGTTCAACCTAGATATTAATTGTGAAAATCATAGATTTTAAGTTAGTGTAATCTGTGTTTTTTCTACTCACCTTCTAGTGTTCGACTAGTCATTTGTGAATCTTCCGCACCGGCTGTGAATAGTGATTGCACGCCCTGTGTACTGTCGTCGTGGTTTGAGTGTGGAATTTTGTGATTTTCATTGGGATATTGTTTTGTGGAGGTGTTGATCCTGTTGCCAGGAACGACAAAGGTATGGACCGTTCGTTTTCTATTAAAATTAGGTTGTTTTTTGTTGATTGCGCTTATTGGGAGCGAACATTCTCTTGTGCCCTTTAAACGTGTTCTGATTCCGAGTATAGCTTGAATTTTACGTGTCGTGAAGTCATGATTTGAGTTTGGTTGTTGCGAATAGTGATTTTCCCTTGGCCGGGCTGAGATGAAACAGACAGCTGCTGTGAACGCGTAACGGGTAAAAATAAACACGGGCATTATCTGCTAGTAGACAAACCGGCTTTGCTGAGACAACGTGGTATTATTAGTGGATATTATACAATCTCCGCGGCCCCTTAGTTTATGTTAACGTGTAAGGATTCCTTTCTGTTGTAGAAAAATGTGAAAAAATACGTGTTTGAAGGTATTTGAAATGTCAAAATGTATATGTCAAACACTAGCACTGATACGCGACTGTCGACTCTATTACAACAGGCGTATAGGTTATATTGGCGCACGGTTATTTGTGTTCAGATAATAAATTCAGTGGATTTCACCTCTGGGTGTGTTCAAAAACCAACATACAAAATCATAAAAATCTTATTTTTGTAATGAAATAATGCATCTTTAACTAGGTAGATGTATGTTGATGATAATCATGCGACTAATTACTAATGTGAACTAATTACAACTTTGTTTTGTACTTTCTTTTGGCTCAAACGTATTATTAGTCTGTTGTTTACCCAGCAAAACTGTTTTATGGCCACTGACCTTTTCAGCTACTATTGTATTAATGTACGAATTTAGTAAAACCATTATAGTTCATTTAAATTAGTATACAAAATCAACTATGATGATGTCAAATCATTTAAAGTTCTTCTGCATTCCTGTCACTGTTTTCACAAAATTACCTACTTGTTTGCTTATCCTTTTCTCTTGGAAAATTACACTTCATTTAAGTAATTAAATTCTTTCAAAAACATTGCCAAACTAAATTCTTACACATAATTGGTAGCTATGTTTTTATCTGCCAATGGTTTTATAGCTTGAGTTTTGGGTTTTTATTCTTATTTTGCAATAAATTACTTATTCCAATGTTTCTATTTCAAACGAACTAATACAATTATCTCTTAATTGTTTTAATACTGTACTTGACTAACAACTACATAACCGAAACCAAACCCACGAAGCAAAAGACCGAATAGGAAATACATAATTTATTACAATATAACTGGCCAAGCATTCTTCAGCTTACTCATAGTTAATAAATGCATTACCATTTAGTCAACATAACTTTATTCCATAGTAATTGTATTGATATTTTATTTGGCTTTATTCCAAGTTGTAATATGGACGGAGCTTGCGTCATGTATTAAGTATTCATTCACTACGATAAATCTTTTTACTTAATCCATAACTGTACAGGATAGACAATAAACTCAGGACCTACCTAGGATGGCTGCCAAGGATATCGTATAATGACACCAATTCTTAATAACTGCCTAACGTAAAGGATTCGGTTTGTATCAAATGATATAAATGGGTGCCGATTGAATATAAGATTGAATGAACGGGAAAATGTTTAAAGATGTATTGTGTCAGCAAACTAGCATGCAGAAACCTACCAATATTATATTCTGTAATAATTGTAAGTAATTTCTTCTTTTAATGGTAGTATTGGTACTTTGTCTTTTTTAAATGATCAATGAAATTATACCTCTTATTACAATTTCCATTCACAAGACAAATTGATTTGCCAAATAATTTCCATTTACCAACCATGAAACTGATGAATTTCCATCTAAATTCTGTATGAGTGCCGTACATTTCATACAGGATGTGGTGCCAAAATTTTCAAAGCATGTTCGAGATCCTTTAACACACTATGTGCCCTATTTGGGCCGAAGTTTCAATTCAGCAGCAGTAATATCTCACAAGCAATTTGGCAGTGCCCCGTATGTACCGCCTGGGACCGCGGTTAGCGGGATGGGGGGTAAAAGGGGGGTGGGGAGGCCGATTTAAACTGAAATATGACAACTAGTCGCCGCCACCGCGGGGCGACTTCCCAGATGCATTTAATATGCGTTAGTATGAAAATTTGTGCAGAATTCCCTGTTGTTCGGAACAAATGAAATTACGACACCCGCCCACGGATTTGTTATGCTACTCCCTGTATTAACTTGGTTTTCAATTTGTTTTTGTGTTACTATTTCGTGGAGTTTCTGAAATTCCATGGGAATTAAGCAAACACAATTTAGGTTTACTTTCAAAATTTGTAGTTCAACTAATGTGAAAGAATTTTTAGAAGTAGGTACATAGGTAGGTAAATAAGAGTCATTGAACCTTAATGACCTCTCCTCACATGAGCAAGACTAAGCATCAAATACAATCAGGCAATTACCAGTGTAATGTTTCTAGTCGACCCTACCTTCTATGTTGACATTAATCGGGATTTGATAAAATTCAGACAAGGTTACCTTTCTTAGATAAGGAAGGTAAGGATAAATTAAGATTGGTGAAGGTCGCGGAAAGTAGGTACGAAGCGGATTGGGGGAAGTGCAGGACCGATCGTTATGGAAAACCTTGGGGGAGGCCTTTGTCCAGCAGTGGACGTCATTTGGCTGAAGCTGAGGAATCATTGTAATGATGTAATCGAACTGAAAAAAAATCATGCGCTTTCACAAGTTTATAAGCGAACGGAATGATCGTCGACGGCCGCGTCACATGCGCGTGCGTCACGCGCCACGCGAATAGAAAACTGGTGGCCCTCGCGACGCGTGACGTCACCGACGTGACGACCTGGCTCACATTACTAGCGAAAGTGCTGAGGAGAAATTATAAGATAGCTGATGATGACGGAGACACCGCCATTGTTGAGCTGATTTGCTAGAAATGTACAGTTAGCTTCAAATAGTTTCGTGACACCCAAAGCAGCCAAAAAGTTCGCAACACGTCTTTGTTACAATGAGGGTTTTCGCGATTGAAAGGTCCGCCAGATGGCAATACGTAGACGAGAGGTCCAAATGCTGCATGATTGGTTATTTTTGACGTGACATTGACAGATATGTCAAAATCCACCAATCACGCAGCATTTGTACCTCGCGTCTACGTATTGCCATCTGGCGGATTTTTCGATCGCGAAAACCCTCATTGGAATAAGTTTGATGCTGACTGTTTCAATAGGTGAGATTGACATAATGACACCCAAGTATCTTTTTCTAAAAATCCAAACAAGAAGGCTCAGAGGTGGGAGCGAGCTTCATACGGAATCCTCAACCACAGAGGAACTGACTATCTTTCTTACCTCCAATTGCTGGAACACAACAATGCTGTTAACATTGTTGTTATGGCGACAATCTTCATCAAAAATAGTTGTTATTGGTGGAAATAATGAAATTCAACCTTCTATAACATACTTAAGTTAGAACTTGGAACTGCTAATTCCTTCTGCCCTTCAAAACAGTTGATTGAGGGTTTTGAAACTATGTGGTATGTTACAATTCCTTAAGAGTTAGTGACCTCATGCAGCATGACCCTTCATCTTCATGATTAAGGTCATTGACGTACGCGTAGAGAATTTACGGCAATGCGAAAAACTTACTAAACGGGGAGCCGGGTATGTAAAAGTTAAGAGCCCAATAAATAAACTGGCGAACGGTTCAGGCGTGTTGGAATCTATAAAAATTGTGCATGCGGTTATGACGTCACCAATTACAAGTCGAGGCAAACTTAATTTAGCAAGGACTCCTCGGAACTCCCAAGAATGTGCGAGGATGACAATTATCTCGAATAGGTTCATAAAGATTCCGTTCTTCCTCTTATTAGATTGTGACATCATTGGGCGATGGGGAGCCAGATTACGTGGCGTGATTAGTTATAAGATGATTGACACATCTTTATCTGAAGCTAAATGCCTCTGATGACCTAATCAACCGTCATCATGCACGAGTGTAAATGCTGAATTTGGCGACTACCGTTATCGAAAAATAACAAAACGAGGCCTGTGTTTTATAATAATCTAATAATAGCTCTTATTCTTACACAGATTTATCTGGCCCGGCATGTGAATATTATATAATATTAATGTAGGTAACATAAAAAGGAATCAAATACAAAGCGTATAATATTTATATTTCTGGATAACTATGTGTTCATTTGTTCGTTACAACCTTAGATTAATAAAACCTAGATGGATAGTCTTCATACAAACGCTTCGTCAAGAGTGAGGCAAAAATCTTATGTCATTAGTGTCAATTTTGTTGGGGAGTGTAGACAGTGAAGGCGNTTCTTATTCTACTAATCCCCGTTGACAATCCTCGTCAACGGGGATTAGTTAACTTTTTGTTCATTAATCCCCGTTAACGCCAATGGAGTTTATGATGGGGATTAATGGACTAAAAAGTTAATTAATCCCTAGTACGTTAATAATAAAATACTCATGTAAGAATCAGGTACCTTCTATTTATTACTGGATAAGAACTCACTTACTATTTTTATTATCAAATTAAATTAAATTTAAGACTGATTACAATACTTAAAAAAAATTAACACTTACCTGATTAACCAAAAGCACTATGGATATTGAATCGTTATTCCCCATTCATCATTTAAAAGAAGATTGAAACAATTACATACAAATTTGGGCCAAGATGTAACAAGATAAAAATGGTGTAAATTAATAGCTTTGTAATCAGGCTTAAATTTAATTTAATTTGATTATAAAAATAATCAATAAGTAAGTTCTTATCCAATAATAAATAGAAGGTACATGATTCTTACATTAGTATTTTATTTTTTAACGTAGTTTTCTGAATAAAGAAAAATAAAATAAACTAAAAAGTTCATTAATCCCCATTATAAGCTCCATTGGCGTTAGTGGGGATTNGATTTTTTTAGTATTTGGTTTCGATGGAGGCTTTATAATCGTAACTCTGAAAATGAATCGATTACTTATATCAAAATAGCTAAGTAATTAAATTGAAAAACTAGATGGCCAAAAGTGGGGTTCTTCGTGCACCACTTTTGGCCAGTCATGTGGCCAAAGATGGGAAAATTCATTCATTCTGGCTCCATTAGTGGCCACCTCTCATAAACCCACTTAATAAACAAATAGCGATAAAATATCATTAGTACCACTTAGACAGTGTATTCTTTATTAAGGATTAACATAAACATTTAATAAAATAAGAAGGACGTAGAAAATAATGATTGTTTACTCACCCGCTCGCCTTAGCCTTTTTGCTAAGACTTAAAACAATTAACGCTTCTCAAAAAATAATGACTTGTTGGATTGAAGTCAAGCTTGACACATCAAAGCTGTTAACGCTATCAGTGTTGCTAATATTAGATATTTTTATTCCCGTAAACCATAGAGTAATATATTAGTCTTTGCCTTAGTTATAACGATTTGAAGTTCTAAATGGAAAAAAGGGGTCGGTGGCCACAACCGGGTCACTTGCCCTATTTGTCATTAGAGTGAATAGCCCAGAAAAAGAAATTAGTTTTTTTAAAGGCCTTAATATGGCTTTTTGTGGACTTTAAATAAAAGCCGTCATTATTATAAGCAATTTTATTGATGTTTAACCTCAAAGATTTATAAAGTTAAGCGTCCACATGTCGGTATCGTACGCATCGGACGTATCGCACGCAACGGATCGTAGTATTATTTATATGGAAACTCACATCCGATACGATGTGTTTCGTACAATGCGTCCGTTGCGTACGATACCGACAAGTGCACGCTTAGCTTTATAGGATATTATTATTAGGAAATTATCGTAAAACTCATTTATTTCTGTAAATAGGCTTTAAAAAAAAGCACTTTTACACGTCCCAGTATTAACCCTACCACTGCTTCAGGACAATAAATGGGCCAGTGCTGAGAAGAAGCAGCGCAAGAAACTCAGTCACTATTGTCAGCCTCTTTTTCAAAGGTTTACAGGCTTTAAAATGTACAAAGTTATAAATATTTATGCGAGCTGGGCAGTAACGCATCCCAAACATTTTTATCTTTTAAATAATCATCGACTTTATAGTAGCCCTTTTTCATTAAGGTACTTTCAATATGTGCTTTGAATTTATTAATGAGCAACCTAAGTCTTCTTTATACCTACTATAGCCTTGTCAGAAGCTGCTTAGAATACTGTTCTGTAATCTGGGCACCCAGCTACACAGTTCACTCTGAGAGAATTGAAAGGGTACAAAAAAAATGCCTCAGGATCTTATCCTTCAGAGCCGGACTCCACCGAAAACTGGTGTCCTATCAGGACAGGCTTCGCCACTTCAAGTTGACACCATTGATAGTGCGTAGAAAGCAACAGGATCTTCTTCACCTACATAAGATTTTGCACTCTGCCTTTGACTCCCCTATTTTGCTTTCCTTGCTTAACTTTAACGCCAGAATTCTTTCTAGAAACCGCAAAAAGACATTTGTATTGCAAGTGTTCAAGAATAACACGTCCTTTTTCAACCCAGTAGTACGAATGTGTCGGCTTTACAATGAACTGCTACAGAACGATAGCAAAACATCGATATCACTAGATCTCGATATTTTCGAGCCTAAGCACGTCCGATTCCGTCGCAACGTCAAAAAGATCCTCTACTGCGCTTCCTCTTNAAATTCAAGCAAAATACGCGTCGAATTGTAGCTTACTTACTTATGAAAGGTAACACTGGTCACTTTCTTTCGTTTTTCTGATGTATTTTAGACACCCTTTCACAGCACAAACCGTTTTAATTAATTAAAATTCGTCGGACGAGTTTACCAATTTTTCACTTTGACAGTTCATGTGACGTTTACGGGTGAGCCGTGCCGGCTCCCTAAAAATTGCCTCACCTTTCGTGCACTGACTATCTATCTAGGTTTTATTAATCTAAGGTTACAACCTACTGCTATTGCTGGACAAAGGCCTCCCCAAGGATCATTATTATGATTTTTATTTTTCTCAAGTATTTTTGAACAAATATCAGGTATTATCATAAAATGTTCACAAGTCCAGTTCCTTCAGTGTAATTCCATTAACGCATTAATTAGTTAAAGCTCGTCCACAGTAATCTGTTTCCCCTGAATTATTATTACCATTGAATTTTATTGCAGCAACTAACCGAGAGGGGAGAGATCCGAAGGCAGATATATGTGTCCTTGAGCGGTAAATGGATTTGCGCAATGCCCTCCCATCAAAAAGGGACTATGACAAATGACGTCTCTCATCCGAAAACACATAAAAACGGGCGAGAAAAACGCTTCGCATTTACTATTCATTCGCCGCAGTATCAAACGGGTCGAGTTGCTTTGCCATTGAGATTCAGCTTCTTTCTGCATTCCGAGAGATTTCATAAAGTTGAGGTTTATTTGTGAGGTTTCTTCATTTCGGATTATGGGTGAAACAAAGAGGCGTTGGGTTAGTGTTTTCTTTGTTGCTTTGTGCACTGCATCTGCAATCCAATTAAGGTCTGTTGTAATCTATTATCTGTTGTATATTCAGTAATCTTTAACTTGGAGAACGTAAAAAACCTATGTGCTTTTGTCTTTGATTTTTGAAGTAAGACCAGCTTAAACTTCCCAGTAAAATGAAACTGGAACTGACTTAAATGTATCTTTTTGACATTCCTTCCACGATCTATCTAATTTACCCATAAATTACCACGCTAAAAATAATCCATCTTAGTCGAAATACGGTCAGAGATTTTGAAAGAGAAATTAATGATGTTTCTGTAAAGAATATGTAATGTGCAACTTTCATAATACATGCTCAGTCTGATCCAACCAGGTTGACGGTCAGCGACCTGCGTTTATACTTTTTAATCTAACCAATTTTACTTTCATGCCTTACCCAGCAAATTTTAAAGCAAAAGCAGAATGAAATTCATTATTTCAAGTTATCGTCCACCTTTTTGCACCGCGCTCTAAAATTAAATCGAAATGGGTAAAAGAAAAATCTATTCGCTTAAATTGAAACCGTTCAATGAAATTGTAGTTTGATTAATAAAAAGTGTGTCATTGCTATTTCGAGAGCTCTTATCTGGAATTTAATACCGTATATTCAGGGTCTAAGGTTAAAAGTCGCGTTGTATCACGCTGATGTCATCATGAGGTGGGTGTTTTTAATCAAAAGGTCAATAAACTGTGAGAATTAGATCGAATCAAGTGAAATGTCATAGGTGAATATAGAGTCTGAAGGGTAGAGGAATTCTGTACAAAATTAATAACCACTTCCTATACTCCTATCCTACCAATATTAAGTTTATGAATTGGATTCGTATTTAGAAGAACCAAGAGTTATGCACTGCATAATAATTGGTAAAATAGCTGACAGAATTAAACATTCCTAGTAAATGGGTTTCACGTCTATTACACATTTCAATTTGCTGCTTTCTAGTGCAAGTCCTGTCAGACTAGCGCATATTATTTATTAGCCGTTGGCTCTCTTCTACGATGATTTCCGAAGTAACATAACAGGGATTATAAAGCAGAATATATCGAAATCAGAAATCAGAGCAGACCACGCTCCTACTTATACCGCTAGTACTAAAACATGCCATTTGAATCGATCAAGACGACCCAACCCAAAATGGCTTGGGCTAAAGCCAACTAGCGTCGGAACCGAGTTTTCCGATTCAGTTAGCATTCAGATAACAGAGGAGACGCTATCACTCCTGGAAAATGTTGAGAGCACCTGGAAAGTGGATTTTAAAATGTGAAAATGTCCCATCGAACACGAACGGGACGCTTTTGAGGTAACTGCTAAATGGGTCATGTTTCTCGAAGCAATAGGAATTCCGTAAACGAAGAATTACTACGATTGGATATCAAAAATGAAGAAGCAAGAAAATTCCAATGATCAACTTTGAATGCCGATTAATTTAAAAATATTTTAGAGGATAATCCTGTAAACTTTAACTGAGCTAAGCAACAATGTTAAATACCGTTGAAGCTAAGGGATATAATAAGAAATTAGTAAAATAAAAAGATTAATAACGGATTATCTATTAATCCAAAACATAAAGTTGCCTAACCATAGTGGCTTTGTTGAGATTACTTGAAACAAACTTACCGTCTACATAATATTACGCAGGCTTTGAATTTGTCTCGAACTGTTGTAAATAGACAACTCGACAACGCTGTAAAGCTCATTGTGTATTCAGGCACACCTACACGGGATTCATTAATATTTATGTATAATACAACAATAGGGGGTGACAAGGACGAAACTGAAGGGCTGAATGCGGCGGCTGAAGTAGCATTTCCTTGTAATTATAGTTTTACAAATCTTCCAAAATTCTTAATGGAATTACCTACCAACAAAACGTTTTGTTCCAGCCTCTGCCTGATAAGTGTTTGAACTACCAAAAAAGGTTCCAATTTTAATTACATCAAACCGGTTGTGGCTGAAGGTTGTCTGGATACCACGCATATTATACTAATCACCATGTTAAAAGTAGAAACAGATTTTTATTTATTCTATTCACTCACTTCATCTTTAACAACCTACATCCTTGGCCTTCGACTTATGTTCAAATTGCCAGTGCATATTCTCTGTTCTATATCTTTAAAGATTAATTTTCTTGAACCAGTGATTAATTACTGAATTAGTCTACCAACATCCTAAAATACAATCCATAAACACGATCAAGCTATACGACAGCATTCAAGGTGCAAGGAGGTATTACCTAACAATTCTATAAATACCATGGCACTTGATATAAACCGACCGAATAGCGCAGCGTCAATATGTAATGCTGTGTGTAAATTTTGATATACCGCCGAAACTGTCTGGTAGTTACTGCGCACGAGTGACTCACGCAAGATGGCGGACAATAAGTAATTATCGGCAACAGCCCGCAACATATAAACAGTACATTTTTTACTGCGCCGACTGTTATGTGTTTAGCTTTGGAACATAACCGGGTTTTCTTTTCTGGCAACGATGCGTTTACCTTTATTTTCTGGAGGTTCGCTTAGAGTAGGCGCACACCGTTGATTTTTAGTTGGCCGANTGTGGACGTAGGATGATGAAATTTTGTATTTAAGTATGTCTGAGTAGTACGAAAAGAAATAGAGGGTATGCATTTCAATATCTAAAAAAAAATTTTTCTCGGCCATATAAGGGACACCCTAATGCCCATACTGATCAACTGCCCGACTAAACTATCGGCCGACGAAAAATCAACGGGTTCGAATCCTACTGGAGACAAATGAACGTGCACGAGCAACTCCAGTGATATCCGGAGTCAGATATTTTAGTACATTATGTGTTCCTTCCACTATCGATGTTTATATTATGTTTATCAGTCATTTAGTAGCCATAATAACAAGTTCTTCTTAGTTTTTAGACAACTAATTTGTGTTATATTTGGATCATTATATTTTCTTACTTTAGGTGCATAGTTTTTGCGTTCGTGTGGCTTTGGAAATGTAACCTTAGCCCGAAGTCAATACCCTTGTGGCGCGCCAATCTATGTTGTTTAATGGTATTTTTTTATACCGAGTAATGGAGATTGTTAGATAAATAATTTAGAGGTTGAAAACAGTTCAAGGTCCAAAAGCGGTTAAAAATACATTATGATTTTTTACATTGTTTTAAGTTGTGACGTAAACGATGATTCGTGGCTTCTTTTTAACCAACTGCCCGATAAGGGCTATGTTTTATGTTATGGGCCATGCGTGTAATATGTATAAAAATAATTCAAAACAAATGTAGTTTTCTGACGCCATAAATCATCTTGTCTCCATCTTTTTAATTTAGCTTTCTTCGCAGTCAGATTTTTGGCCACTAGCACTAAAAAGATCTTTCGGGGAATGTCTCCCAGGGTGTGGGTATTCTATTTATGTTCCTGTAGACAAGTAGAATGACATTTGCTAACTAATAGTTGAATGATATTAAAGCCAATGTAAAACTACTATCATGGTACACTAATGGAATGTCAAGATGAATCGCTAGTAAGATGAGGAGTAATGACATCACCATGAAATTGACCTCGCCTTAGTGCAGTCACACTCTTGAGTCTTGAGGCTAAACTCATCATTATTACCGTATCATATTTCAGAATTAGCGTTAGCTGTATTGTATCATCAGTCATATTCATGACGAAAACCTGCAAATTAATGTAGTGGCATCATCAGCATGACCAGTGGTGGTCAGTTTCGCTTCGAAATTAGCGGTGGCCAGTTTTACTTCGAAATTAGCGGTGGCCAGTTTTACTTCGAAATTGGCACCACTTACCAAGCTCAAAAAAAGTACTCAAAACCCTGATACTTTCGTCAACAAACGCGTTTTATAAGTCGGGCACTTCCTAATACTGGTAGATGGGCCGCACGCGCATGAAAATTATTCTTAAGTTTCTTAGGCCCTGTTGGAATCTAATATGAAAAGTTCATACTTGATTGGTGGAACACGTCAACACACACACAGTGAACACGCTCAGGCCAAAAATCTAAATTCAGAATCAGAAACCTGGCCTTAATGTCCGTCACCATGTTGATTTACCTAGACATCATTTAAGTATGGCCACCCACGGGGATTTGAGGCCCGCTTTGCTCGAGGTCATTCAGTCTGTCTGTCTATTACATCATTGTTTTATGTCTCACGACTGCTCTATGTTTTTAGACCATAAATGCTTTGAAAAGGTCGAACAAGTGCTAAATTGGTATGCTGTGATTCTGTAGGCTTGATGATATTTTAAGTTATTGTCCGTTTTTCTGCCTATATCATTTTTGTTTATACTCTCTTAAGCCTAAACTCCCAATAAACTAGACACAAAAATACAGTTTTGGGACGGTGAATCGATGCTATTAGACGTATTCTAGATGGTACGGACAATGGCACTTCAAGGTCAGCACTACTAGTACCTTATGTAGTGGTAATGGTTGTGACTTTGCAACATTTTTAATGTGCTTCTGACTATACTATACCTATCCAGTGCCTATTCACTCTTGTCTTGAAAAGACCCAGCTCATATTGTTCTTGGAAAAGATGACTTTGTGCAGGCATGTCGAAAACTTTGATAAATTAAACGTGCAAAATAGCATTGCGTCAAAATTCGCTGGATATACCGCTCTGTTGGCCGGTATGATTTTTACTGCCCGTAGTTTATTCGAACTCGCTTTGTTCCGTTTTATTTGTTAAACAAACAGGCCAGATTTAACGGATCGATTGTTGCCAAACGTTGCTTCATTTCGTGCGAAATCTGCGAAATGCCCTTTACAGCTTTTGTTGAGTGGGTAACATCGGAAAATTTTCCCGGGTGCCGAACACTTGAAAATTGTTCCGAGTCAAACGGGCGCAATAACAACGCGGATGCATTTTATTGGATCTGATTCGGGATCAAATGTGCATTGGGTTCCAGTTTGCAACACTTGTTTAAAAGGTAATCTTTGAATACCACAATATTTTCTTGTGAATAGTAAACAAAATTGTCCAAGAGACAAAACGGCAAATGCTAATGTTCTGGCAAATTTTCTGATAATTCAACATCTAGAACAATCGGCTCAATTTGAAGGACACTTAGTTTTCTCTGAAGCAAAATCCATTTCACGTGACGAATACCGTACAAACGCAACATATTTTTTGCTTCACGACCCATTTTCGAATTAGCTTAATACAAAGTGAATGGATTATTCCAACTGTAAAAAGCGTTTACCTTCGGAGTACCTAGCTGAGTGTGAAATGGTCGTATTCACCTTTCTATTTTCAATGACACAGCTGGTACTATTCGTGAAACAAAAGATTTCTAGAATAAGTTATTTTTTAACTAAGTCGATCGGTTCACCGTTGACGGTCATAATAATAAAAACGAGCATTTCACCAAGAGCTATAGTAGTGACTCTAACTCCCTTTCAGAAATCGTAATGTTTACTGCCGCAAGAGTTAGAGTTGCTTGCATACCGTGGAGTTGGATCAAATAAAAAAACCTTCCCGCGTCGGGGGAGCAGTTCGTAGAAACTTGGATTTAGTGCACACAAGCGATGCGAGCGGGTCCGCCGCACTAGAGAATCGCATAATGAAAATTGTTATTCGGAACTTCGGTTGACTGCAGAAAACATTCTTCATTAGACTCGTTAAAATCAACATTTAACTTTAAATGGTATGAAGTATCAGATTCCGATTGTATGCGTCATAAAAATAGTTGCCTAGGATCAATAGCAGAATATATTACAATGAGATTATAATTGGCATAAGAATACCGGTATTACTTGTATATTTATAAGCATAGCTAAGTTTAATCATGCATTCATATGTACATATTAGAGATGAAACGGATAGTTGTTTGGCCGGATACCGGATACCGGATATCCGGCCAGCTGCTAGGCCGGATAGCCGGATATCCGGCGGCCGGATAGTTGGCCCATTGCCTCGTTGCATGTCGTGATGAGTTTAGCGCCGCATAGGTGCTTTGAACGCGATCAGTGGGTCTATTAGTAGACTAGACTAGTCACACATTTCAAAAATCGAATCAGTCCGAATAGAATGTCAGATTTTGCAACTTGTCTACTTATTGCCATCTGGCGGATTTTTTAATCGAGAAAACCCTCATTCGGGCGATTTCGGTTGCCATAGTGAGTGTGTGATTGAATAGCGAAAATTAAATTAGTTTACTTGCTGCGTAAACTGACTGAACTGCATCATGACATCAGACCATCAGTGAAAAAAGATCGCCTATTTTATTTGGCAATATTTCGACTTAACAGATATTTACTATTTATGTAGGGCAGGTGACCCGGTTTTGGTCATTTTAAGAAATTTTTAGACTTTGAGGCTATGTCATTTTACAGTTTTTGTTATCACGGACTTATTTCTTGTATAAAGTGATTAAATATATTTAGATCTAGCCTAAGGATATATTTTTTTTCATAATGATTCAATGGAAAAATAATCCTGTAGAAAAGAAAAAGAAATGGGAATTTGTGCCATTTCTGGCCAGCTTTACCCCATTTCTGGCCACAGTCATGTGCCAGTTCTGGCCATCAAAATTAATAACAAAAAAAACAAAAACTACTCGACGGATTTTAACGAAACTTGGTATAATTATTTTTCATACTCTTAGGCAGGTTATAGTATACTTAGGAATTCCCACGGGTTCGGGAATTAGCGGGAAAATCCTTTTGTATGAAAAATCTAAACTGCTTAAGTTAGACGCTTGAAATTTGGTATGTAGGTACCTTAGTAAACTTAAAGCTTAGTTACAACAAGGAATTTCCGAAATTCCCACGGGAACGGGAATTAGCGGGAAAATCTTTTTGTATGAAAAATCTAAACTGCTTAAGTTAGACGCTTGAAATTTGGTATGTAGGTACCTTAGTAAAGTTTAAGCTTAGTTACAACAAGGAATTCCCGAAATTCCCACGGCAACGGGAATTCGCGGGTAAATCCTTTTGTATGAAAAATCTAAACCGCTTAAGTTAGACGCTTGAAATTTTGCATGCAGGTACCTTAGTAAACTTAAAGCTTAGTAACAGGATATTGCAAAATTCCCACGGGAATGGGAGTAAGCGGGAAAAAACATTTGTACGAAAAAATCAAAACCGTTTAAGGTAGATGAAGGGGGTAAAACGGGATCCACGCGTACGAAGTCGTGGGCGGCTGCTAGTATGGAATATAATATTATCTAAGCTTGAATTGAAATTACAATTAAGGAGATCAACATTAACCTATAGCATAAGTTTATGCGGTTAGTACTGGAACAATTTTCTTTTCACAACACTGATTTTTTNTTAATTTCTGTTAATCAAGACAATATAATACTGTTTACGCAATATTTTAACCATGCTGTGTGTACACGTTATTTGAGTGATGATCTAGATCTAAGCATAAGTTGCTTTCTTTATATATTATTTGTGATTGTTACTTGTTGTGTATGCCTAATAATAAATAAATAAATAAATAAATAAAATAAATGGGTAGTTCTACAACAGTTTGTGGTAATTTATTAAAGAATTTAACACTAGTTAGTAGTTTTTTAATATCCGGTATCCGGCCGGATAGTGAGTTACTATCCGGTATCCGGCCGGATAGTAAATTTAGGCCGGATATCCGGCCTACCGGATAGTTACCGGATATCCGTTTCATCTCTAGTACATATTTTAAACTTATGAAAATCAAATCTCAACTGCTGCAGAGTCAGACACTCCCTAATATGGAAATGACGTAACATCAAGGGCAAGTCATTCATTCATTACAAACAAATTAACCGTCTGGATACTTAGCCGAAGATTATTCGAAGGTTATTGAGAAAAGGTGAATGAAACAAGTGATGACGTAAGTAAAACCGGTTCCAGATCGACTTGATAGCTTTTGCAAGTGGTGATTCAATATTTTTTGAGCCAAGGCAATCTTGTTATTAGTCTATAGCGATGCTTTATGAGCATGAGTACGAAAATAACGCACTGGATGTAATGAAAAATTGCGAATGGATAAAGAAATTGTTTTGTATTCGACGCGTTTGGTTTATTATTTATGGCTTGATTCATTTGACAGCAAGACGGAGTCCAGAGATGGTATGATAGGACTGGAGAATGTAATGGAAATTTTGTATGGACTTTGATATTGTTAGTACAGTCAAGGTATACAACTATTAATGAAATATTATTCCAAAGTCCAGACAGAATTTAAAGATCTTACATCACAAAAATTGTTTCCTAATATACAAAGAACACACGACTGAAAATTCTACAATTGCATATTCATATTTCAGTGTTTTGTTCGTGTTTCACGAAAACATCACACAATTTCTAGATTGAAACTTCACAGCTCTCAAATTCTGAGCCAAATAATTCTGCATTCCACTGACCTGAAGTCGGAACACAGGATATTATGACTGGCAACATCGTTACATCAACGAAACCAAGTAAGCTCTCATCGCACGTTAATCATCACGGATATGTTGTTTTATTTGTGTTCCGACATTTCAATGAAAGTTTATAAATCAGAATTATATTATCAATCTCTGTGAGATCTGCTTCCGTTTCGATGTGATTGAATTTTGCGTACAATTTACAATCATTCAGAGTAGTTGTCGATCATTTAGATATCATCCTTCTATTTATTTTATATGAATCATCTGGGGTCAAGTTCACGACTGTGGTGTCACCGTTCAATCAAACGACTCTCCAAAACAGGGAATCATTATTATTTTATAACAGGCAGATTGATTCAATCCTGTAGCTAAAATACCTGTTCCTGCTTTGTAAATAAAACCACATTGACGATGAAAAGGTGACCTCACCACAACGATAATTACACCTGTTTAAATAATAAAAACGTTTCTACGGGACTAATTAGTTCCAGGAAGAGTGCAATCAGGTAACTTGATAACCGTCCCGAATGCCGAGTCCAGTAAAAGCGTAAACATTTCAAAAGCAGCGCTCAACATCAGTCTGCTTGTCCAAACAGCTCTAGGTGAAACAAGTAGTCGAGCCAACATAAATTTCGAGCAGTTCATGAGTTATACAATGTCGTAATCCGACGTAGGTGGGACGTAATGGCATGGCGATTAGACCGAAGATTCTTTTGGAAACCCACGGGATAATCGTCTTGATTATACGTAATTACATTTTCGTATTCGGACTAGTTACGAATTCTTTTTCAAATTACTCACTATTATTCCCGCTTTCAGGTATAGGTCAGACTATTTAGTTCAAAAACTTTTCACTGTCTACCATTTGCCAGTCTATTGTATTAACGGCACGATTTAGATTAAAATGTAGAATTACTTTATTGCGTATACTTTTGCCTGCTAAGAATGCAAACAACGTCACGGTTGTCCAAACAGTTTACAAAGAATAATTAAGACTTTGTCCGCGAACGGTTTAAGTTGTTTGAATTCTCAACGGTCCATTAAAAACTTATTAAAGTGGCATCGCGCCGCATGCGCACGGCGGTTTAAAAACCTCGAAACGTGTCGGAGACAGCCGACGTCCGTTTATTTTCAGCTGATCTACGTCTGGCGGCATTCGAAATTCAAGTCTTGTCGCTTCAAATTTATTGTGTGGTGTTAGCTTTATGAAATATTCCAGATCTTCGCCTTGGATCACGGGTGTTGGGTAACGGTAATCAGTATTGACAGTTCGGATGATGCAAATCTTGCAGTTGTGTTCGGATTCTTGTATGCAAGTCACGTTTGTGCTATTTTGACATGACAAACTAATCTCAAAATTAGGAATTGGATGCAATTCCATTTAGGTCAGTTACGGATTCGGTTATTCTCCGGAAAGCAACTCCTTTTCAAATTAGAACTTATATGGTTTTATGGATGGAAATGCTTTGCGTATATCCACTGGCCAATGAAGAAGACCAGTGGGTGTGGGATTTTACACCGGAGTACTTGTTTTATTATAAAACAAAGTAAAGTGACGATTGTTTACAAATTATGAAACTGATGCTAACCCGATGCAGAAGTGTTAGCAAGCTTGATTATCTCGCCGGTGGAGTGTTTACACCAGTCGTACATTATTAACTGGCAACGCAACAGTTAAGTAATCCGATTAACTGATTGTGGACCTGACAATCCCTAATTTGCATACATAAACAGGCGATAGCACTAGGCGAATTCTGTATCTACCTACTATTAGAGGCCGGTCGATCTATTCTCATAAATAAAACACTGGATACTCATCTTTCACATTATATTGCCTTATTTTAGATACAATTCATCACTTAGCACAAAAGCGCGCGGAGTCGTCTCCGCGCGTCCCTCTATTCTGACGTTTGATTCTCGTGTGACATTGACGTATTGTCAATGTCACTATGACAGCATCTCATTGGCTATAACGATACCGCTATTTTAACGTTTTATATTTTTCACAATTAACACTACATACAGAAGTACAAAATAGCTTGTACACTGTTTCGGTTCATTTCAAAAGCGCTTAATGTTTAGTGTCAAAATACTATTATTTTTGATTTGTTCTTAGTTCTCTTTCATCTGAGTTGTCGTGACTTTTGAGTTTCATCATCATCATTATTTCAGCCATAGGGTCCACAGAACTTAGGCCTCCCCCAATGATTTCCACAATGACCTGTTGGTGGCAACCTGCATCCTTCTGATCGTCCTTTTGAGTTTGGACTAGGTCTATAGCGGGTCAAGTCCATTTTTCTGACATGGCTCAATCATTTCGGCGGCTTACGAGTAACATGCCCTCTAAAACTCAAAATCTTGATAATTATTTCATTGGAACGTGCCCCAACATGTTGAAATTACGTAATGTCATTTTTCAAATTCCGTTTACCATCTTAAGCTAGGCCACGAAGAACTTTGCTAAAATACTACTGAAAGAAGAAGCCCACGAAGAACTTAAATATACAAAGCCACTATGTAGTGAAATAAAATGAGAATCAGAATTCAAATCACGCTAAAAGTGTCACTGGACCTTTCACTTATCACGAAGGGTCTAAAACGCAGCACAATATTTATTTAGGCACTTTTGTAATTCTATCGCAACGGTCAGACGGATAGAGGGTCAATAAGATAGATGTAAAACACAAACATACAGCTAACTAGGGTTGACCCGTGGCTTTTTGCGTTCTTAACCTTTTGGTCACAGAATATTTAAAGATTTTAAATATTTTATATAGGAATCAAACAACACTAAATTCTTTGTCAGGGCTAAGGGTTTATAGGTTGTAAACATCCACTAAGACCCCTAAGGGGATAAAACGGGGTGGGTTCACGCGTATGAAGTTGCAGACGGCCGCTAATATTATTATAAGCTCAAAAAATCTCCAATTCATGTCCCATAACGTAACCCAGCAATATTTGATAGAGATCTAAAAGAGCTTTCTTATAGCTAATGTCAGTCTAAAGCTCTAAAACTTTCTGATGAAGAGGACTAAAGTGACACGTGGGTTCTGCCATTGCAGTAACCGCTAAAACTATAATAACAATAGCTACACCCTATTGCGTAAGTGACAATAATTGCAGCAAATATATCAAACAATGTTATCGCGAGACGGAAGACAAGGTTTCAGTTGATTGCAGGCTCACGGCAGGAATTCATTTGGTGAAGGCCAAGAAGTATATCAAGATAAGAACACGTTTAACTGTTATACGGGCTGTATAAAGGATCTATGAGGATCTTCTACATAAGAATGATGGATTGAGCAATTTTCTGTAAGATCACTTTTACAAGGTTTACAATATTCAGTCAATACCATAAACTTATTGTACTGCTCAGCACATTTTCCAGGTGTAATAATTATATCCTTTAGTTCATTTCTTTCTTTTTTTGGTGGAACTTGCTTGTGCCGGCCACACCGGTTCTTTAATGATGTACAAATGTACACATTGAATCGTTTAATGAATTAGTATTACCAAATGTTCAGTTTGAACAGACTTACCTAATAAAATTCTAATTGCTTTTATTTGACGTCAATAGTTACACTTTTATTTCTATCAACAACCCGAAATATCATAGACATTCGTATGATAATATTTACGCTTATTTCTATCAATCTTATTAAATTCCATGGGTAATTCGTGTGATAGGGCGCTATTACAAAATCAATTCGCTCTAAACCCGATATACGTGTTTGGACAGTTTCAAGAATGGCTCCGGCCATCATGTCTGCGTCCAAACCAATTCGTCCCATTGTGCGAAGCCATTATCCGTACCCCCATCTGTAACCGTTAACTGGATATGAATGGCAGTGGTCACTGCTTTGCGTTCAGGCTTATTGAATTGTGTGACACGCGAACTGTAATACACCACCTATGTTGTGGCATTGCACTATTATTAGACGTGGTCAGTATAGTATACGTGGTAAGTCTAGCGTCTGATCAAGTCAACAAATGTTTTGTTCTTTTGATCATTGTGCCATATTTAGAGTTGGTCTTGGTATTGCATACATGGTGATAGGTGGGCCATATTTTAGGGCATTAACTCCTTGTGGTCTACTCTCAAAAAGGAAGAAAAGAATTTTATGCTCCCAATTTGGAATCTGTATGTAAGCTGTATGTTATTCCAAATTAATTCCATTTGTCCAGGATATGACTACTTACCACTGTAATTATTTATAGGCTTGAAGCAAAAGCTGATATTACTGTCCAAAAATGAATTTATGATGCTTCAGAAGGCATTTTAAATTTTAGTGTCATTTTCAATGCCAGATCTGATCTCATTGAGGCTATGAATTAGTTCGCTAAACTATGTAACAAGTAGGTATAACTTCCGGTAATTTTAGTAATAGCAATACTGCTTATATCATCTCGTTTGTGAAACTGTCGATGTGATATTTTTGTCACGTTAAACTGCAATTGGGACTTGGTCCCGCCATGCGGGCGAGTGCCCGGTCACGCAGTCGTTGCGGCAAAGCTAAAATGCATTCGAAAGCTGAACTAGTGCCCATTCGATACTGAACTTTATATTCTTAATGTTACGCTTTCGAATAGTGCAGCGAGATTTTTGGAATTTTCCAGAAAGTCGTCGTGGTCTGGTGATTGTTGAGGTGGTGTATTTTTTGCCCTTTGAAGGCTATTCCAAATCCCAATACTCTCATATCCTACGAAATAGAGAGCAGTTTAGAAGTCTTGATTTTTTACTGTCTTTCTTTTCAAGTGATTTTCTTTTTTATAAGGTTTTAAAAAATATAGGCATTCTGGATTTTCAGCATGATTTTTGGCTGGTATTGAGAATGTTGCATAAAAATTTGACTTATACATGCATAACGTTGTCAATTTACGCTCATATTCATTGATAAATCTTTATTATAATTTATACCCTACCTATAAGCAGTATGCATCAACATTGTCTCTTTTCATGTATTATATTTGACCACATAGGTAACTTAGTTTACATTGCAGTCAAACATAAAACTGTCTAGCGTACAGCAAAATTGCTCGTATAATATCAAGTGCATAGAGCATGTAATTCGATTTCTAGATATGTTATGGATATGAATAACATTGAAACATAGCACAGGAAGAAAAGACTGTCACGAATGCATAAGACTAACTTTAGTTCAGATTTTCCCTTTTTCGAATTCTCCCGTATATGACATAGTTTTAATAAGTCATATCTATGTAGCAAGCTTTTTTTGTGGCTCTAGCCAGCCCGAAAGCTTTATAATCTAAGGGACATTTTCTGAACTTCTTTTTGTACCTTGTTTGTAAAATAGTCAGAAAACGCTGTAATGTTATGTCATTGTGTGCTTAAATTCTTCTTCCCTGTACAACCATTGAACTGGCTTTTCCTTTTAGACTGTGCACTACTTAAAATATCTGTACCGTAAATATTGGATTCAGCCGGTTTATGGTGTATGGTAACTCGTATATCGTCATTTAACGTAATTACGTTTATCGCATTGAAATTATCGAAAGCAACAAACTCAAAAACATAGTTAACGTAAACAAATAGAGCTCGGCCTGTCACTACAGTAACACGCCACTAAAACATTATAATAACCATTTTAGTTGGTAAATACTTGTTTAATGATTGTAAACTTGGCACTGGTTGGCTTTGATTGTTTTACAGTGAATGACCATGTTTATTTGTAGTCGCCCTGTTTTGTTTAATGTTTCGATGAAGGATTACCTTGATTGTGTCAGGATTAATGGATCTGGCAGTTTGTTTCATGTCCATTAAAAAAAAGAAATACGATTTAAGCTTCAACCACACCAACGCGTGCAGATCACCATCGCCGGAGCGATCATAGGCCAATGACAGGTCATTGGTGTGGTTGAAGCTTTACTTATTTTCCGAACCATCAGTCTCTTCTCTTACTAATTCTAGGAAGATGTCATGAGTGAACTATCACTGCAACTCCGAAATAGCCAGTTGCTATAGTTGGGAATAGTTTAATGCCGCCGTTGAACAAACAGAGAATTTAATCAGAAGGATAGTAGCTATAGTAGCATACTTGAAGGACCGTATTTGACTTCTCTACATTATAAAACGGCAGTCTGACGGCAGAAAAATATACAGGGTGGAATTTTGTAACGCCACCTAGAGAGAAAGTACTCTTATTACTGTAGATAGAAAATTTTACTGAAAGAAAACATTCCTTTATTTTTGAAAAGAAAAAGAACTGCATTCAAAATTTTTCGAAAATTCACTACCATACCATACAATTTTCTGTACACAATTAAAATAATTTAGGATTTCATGGTTTTCCTTTCATTTGATTTATCAAGTTTGTTAGAGAGATTTCATGCTTATACTTAACCCTAACGATTGATGTAATAAAATACAGGATGTAATTTTTAACAGATTTTTGTTGGTTTGATTCCCGTGTGTGGCAAGCAAATTTTTGGAAAACTTTGAATGCAGTTCTATTTCTTTTCAAAAATAAAGGAATGTTTTCTTTCAGAAAAAAATTCTATCTACAATATTAAGAGTAGTTTCCCACCAGGTGGCATTACAAAATTCCACCCTATATAGTCTCTCTCTCTTTCATCATCATCATTTCCGAACCTCCACTGCTGATTATGGGCCTCTCCACATGATTTCCTCATCGCCCGGTTGGTAGCTTTTTGCTACCTTTATGAGATCGTTGATCCACCTTGTGGACGTCACACGCTGCATTTTCTCTCTTTGTAGTTTCGGAAATAATAATAGAGTGGCCATATTACTTGTTCGTTTAAATATATCGACTGAGTTTCACTTACATAGTTAACTTAAAGTATTTCTTGAACAATATCCCCAACTGCTTAGCATCAAATTGCCTTGTAATGTAACACTTACCTACTTGTTAAGTTGTTACGTCGACAATACAATTTAATTTTGCACTAGTTATGTCATGCAAAGTAGGTCATTTCCTTTACTTTTAGAATTTGTACAAGAAGTTATTATACTTAAGTAAACTTTAAAATACACAGTTAACTTGTTTCAAGATTATGAGTTATTATGTGTTGGTTAAGAAGGGCTACAAAATGTGAACTTTCTTTTACACTTGTTTGTAAGAATTTGTAAGCACGAGTACGTTAGTAAAGTTTTGGAAGCGGAAATAACTTTGGTTCCATAATAATAAGTATAGTATACATACTAGCTTTTTCCGCGACTCCGTTTGCGTAGATTTGGATAAAAAGTTAGTACTAGCCTAGCACAGAATATATGTGCTAAAGTTTATGTCTGTAGAGTAACGAATATTTATCTATCCTCTAGCGTTTATAATATTAAGTACTAGCGGCCGCCCGCGACTTCGTACGCGTGAATACCGTTTTTCCCGCTAATTCCCGTTCCCGTGGGAATTTCGGGGATTCCTTTCTTAGTGCACCTCTACGGTACCTAAGCTACGTCCCTTCCAAATTTCAAGTGCCTACGTTTAGCCGTTTAGGCTGTGCGTTGATCTGTCAGTCAGTCAGTCAGTTTCTCCTTTTATATATTTTAGATTGATATCAACGTCCTAGCAATAAGACTAACTAGTAATGAGCTGAGTCTACATAAGTTAATTTAACCATTAACTCAACACTTGTTGAGTGTACACTTGCAGTTATGGTAAATATGTGATTAAAATGCAACTTGCATGTTGGTTGCAAATTGCAATAATAAATTAGAAGCCACACCTCAGGATAATTACTTCGTGCCTGTCTAAACGTAGGCTTCAGTTAGTATTTGAATTCTTTAAAAACATGCATGTTTGGACTGCTTCGTAAACATTATTTCACGAATCGAGACATGCAAACCCCCCATTCAAAAAGCAAGCAAATTTTTGAATGGGCAGATAGCATGTTCTGCACTATCACTCTTAATTTTATTTATTTTGGCCGTCCAGTCATTTTCGCGTGTCGAACAATGCCAGGTGCGGTTACGGTTCGAATCCCTATGGGAGCAGAAATGTTACTATTTATGTATACGAACATTATTAACTGAGTGATATTTTGGAACAATAGTAAGTAGTAGTAGTCAACGTAACTTTAAACTTGAAATAAATACCTACCATTTTTTATTTGAAACAGTTACAATAAAAAATTTAACCAATCGGCCTTTGTGGAAATCATTGAGGGAGGCTTATGTCCAGCAGTGGACGTCCTATGAATGATGATGATGATGATGATGAATAAAATACAGCAAAGATTTTTTTGCTACCAAAGATTACACCTTTTACCTAAACCGCTATCGTCCTACTAGAAACGTCTTTACCAACAAAACTCCATTTCCTTCCACACAAAATGCATGTCATTAGTTAAAGCCCATTTTATAGTTGCCGCTACACATGCGAAACAAAAATAGCACCCGGGTCAAGGAAACCTTGCCCAGCCCAGGGTTGATACCTCCATGCGACGAATAATAAGACTTGGAAATTGATCCGCATTGGATTGTAGTTGTACGGTAAAGAAAATGCTAAATTTTTCCATCTATGTGACATTAGGATCTTCAAACTTTTGGAAACACCAGTATAGTCTGGTATGAAATAATATATCTTTCCTCAAAATCAATCCAGGGTTAATACCTCCATGCAGAGGCGGAGGGTTAGTACGAAAGATGCGACAAATATAATTGAAGAACTTGGTAATTGACTTGCATTGGATTTGATGAAGAAAATGTACGGGGTAAAGAAAATCCTAAATTAGCTTGCCTTTATTTTCAAATTCGAATTCTTTATTGCCGTTTCCATGTGACATCAGGATTATTGCAAAAATTACAGGTCTCCTACGATTTTTTTTTTCTCAAAATTTAATCAGCAATACATATTTTCGTTTCAATTTGGTTCCATCATCGAAAATTTCAAGGATAGTCAGATGTCGAGATGGTTTTCCTAGACTAGTACTCAAAGTAGATAGAGAGAAATTAATAGTGTGAAGCATACTTTGAAAACTCAGGAGAGCTGTTAATGAACTTGCAACGGCATAAAATAGTTTGCAAACAAACAAGAAACGTTTGAAATGGTTCAAATATTGTTTTCTCTTTTACAAACGACAGCTCATCAAGCTTTACACCGGCATCTTACGCCGTTCTAATAGAAGCTAGATTGCAACAAAAATATATAGTCTGATGTGCTGTTGTTTGTACATGTATCGTAACATGGCTTATTGTCTGCATTTGTCGTGTCACATAGATTTCATCTTCTTTGTGTTTCTGATCATTATTGTTTATACAAGCCAGTGAATCAATGCTTTTCTAATAACATTATGTTATTGTAACTTTCCCAATTATGTTTGCTGTAAAATTTTGCTTTAAAATACAATAATAACTATTGTATTTTATTAATTACTTTGAAAGGGCATTATAATTATTTGATTGTTAAAAAACCATCGTTGTGGTGATCATAATTGTAACGTACGTAATTACTATAAACACCTTAATTGCTTTTATTTGACTTAACTTCTGAAAATTCACGTGAGAATCTAATTTGAATTGTAAATTCCCAGATTTCCCAAAACCTTACAAAAGTGGCACCATAACCACGGTTAACCACATTTTCCGAATCTGAAATTTCTGAATACAGCAAAGTACGCGCCCTTGTCAGAGAAAATGTAATAAGCTTCGGTTAAGTACTATAAATAAAGCCTTACGTACTTGATAACATAACTGGAGACAGGGCGGGAGTTACGCAACCCGGCAACAGACAAACGGATATTATATTATACATAGCACCGGCTTTACTACGGTACGACCACAACTTACACACGGTAGAGTAGTAGACTCAAAGTAATTAACTTGAAAAACTAATTCATTACCGTGCTGCTCCCTTTTTGCAACCCGGAAAAGTTCCATTAACGTAGAAATCTGAAATAAAATAAAAACAACGGGAATGTAAAACGATCGCGCTCTTACGTAACGCCGGAAGCCTCCGACCTCGAAACATTTCAAAAGGGAACAAAGTACTAATCGCTCGAGATTCAACACACGTGAACATTCCCCTCTTTGACACGGTTCTCTGGGACTCAAATTAAAAATGAAAAGTTTTATGCCCAGTGTCGTAACTACTATAGTACTATACTACGCCGTTATTCTTTCGGCTCTTCCCTCTCGTGTCTGCTGAGGTCCTTTTCTGGCAACCTACATAGTGCCCGTGCCAAGTCTGTATATCGAACCGAATAAGCCGAGCTTTATAGATTTTTGTATTCAACAGCAGTCGGGATCTTTACGCGTTGAGCGCTTGAAGTGCGCGGGTACTACGGGTCCTCTGATCCTCTCACGGCGGCTGTCAGCTGTAGTTCCGTAATAATGGGAAGGGAAAGTGCATAAGTAGTTACGTAGGGATAACCTTGATGGTGCAACTTAGCGGCCTCCCGTCGCGTCTGCCCGGGCCGACGTTCGATTTTCACTTGGAGCATCAGCGCGCCCGTGTCTCGCCCGGGTGGGCGTGGTCTGCAGGCCGGTCAATAGCACGGCATCGCCCCTCTCGCTCTTGCGCCCTGCATAGCTATATTCGCGTCCCTGTCCCCCCGGGGATGATTGAAACGTCTGATGCCGCAGGCGCCCCGCGCGCCCCCTCGCCAAGGACGTTCAGTGAATCCGTCCCTCTCTGCCCCGAAAGCACGTGTCTCCGTTACTATTTCTTATAATGTGTGCCCCCTTAGTGCCGCGCGAAAATTCACAACCAATTATGAGTCAAGTGCCTGATAAATTAGGTGGCAAGTTCGATGCCTGAAAGGAATCCAAAAGTCGCTTTTAGCGATGAGTGAGGAGCGCCGCTTTCGTGGACAATTAGGTGCCCCCGTGAAGTGATATGGAGATAAGAAAATTTTCTGGGAACATCACCTCTTCGTGTTTTCCGTCCTGTGTACTCTCTTGCCTAGCTACTGCTCTCGTGATATCTTCAGGTATGTTACAAAGACCAAGCCTAATATGTCGTGACAGTGTTTTGGGCCGCAAGCAGAGCGGAACCGCATAACCTCATTTCGTTGGTTAAGAATATTCCTCCATCTTTACTGGCAACGGATTTATATATCCCAGTCTCATTATATTTCCATAGACGTCGCCTGGCTGTCGCCGGGAGTCTAGACACATAATAATTATACATCGAGCCAACAAGGGCGGTTCTGGAGATGTGACTCACCCGAATTCGTCTTCGGCATCGATCGTATCTCGTCTATTTGCCGAAAAGGTCAGAGAGTAATCGTATACGGCCTATTGTTTGAGATAAAAGCTTGAAACAAACAGTGTTACCCGATATCCAATGTTTTTCTCTTAGTCTTGCCATTAATTATCCCTACAATGATACTCGGCGTGCGATAGTCGATACTGTCTCGCTTAAATCGGTGAGTGCTGCAAAAATGCAATTCTTGTTTAAAGAATCGATATAGTTGCACTGAAGTGGATAGCCATGACATCAAACGGTTTAATAAACGCTGACTTTACGAAATGATGTCACCAGCCCTTGCCCATTGGCACTGCAGAGGTTGATTCACTTGCATACGCCCGCGGCCGCACAGTCATTTGCACCGATAATATCTTAGCTAGAGACGTGGTTTACGCAACCATCTAAAACACATTGTACTCAACCATTCAAATTCTACACACGTTAGTATTTGTGAACAATCATTGGACTATACAGCTATAGATGTTGATGTTGAATCGAACAAATTTCAAACGATTTTTCTTTATATTTGCGGTAAACCGGTTACGTGATCGAGACTCTTAGTAGATGCGTCTATAATTAGAAACGGAATGCCAGAAATTAAAATATTCGTATTTATAAATCATTGGGAGTCATTTGAACTGTGACACAGTGTAGTCATCACAATAAGTCACGGCCGTAATACAGAATTATCACTCGTGTGAATCATTTGCCCTGCGTGAAGCTAGTCGCTATGCGCCGTTCAAAACCGAGTATTTTACGATTCTTTGTCAAAATAACTTGTCTTAATTCTTCTGTCGTATCAAATGATCTTGGAAGATTTCAACAAACCTTGAAACGCATGAGTCGTTGTTTATTCAAAACAATATAAAGTAATACCTCACTGATACGTGTAACAATATTTGTTCGCATGTATGTTTAATGTCACACAAAAAGCGTGTCTATGCGCAGTCATATCTTTACGGTCTTGAAACGGCGCGAGTAAATAATTACATCATCTAGAAACTTGTTACTAGTGTGGTTTCAAAGAACTTCGGTGTTTTCTTTGGCGAGATCGATATCAGTCATATCCAATAAACTGAACGCCATTATATATTTGTATTTTATTAGCGCTATAAGGTCTGAGTTGCGAGCTAGACAATGCTGAATGGTAAATGGTAATCGGGCCATAACCATTGGAGTAGTCATAATAACGCTAGCCTACTGTGCTAAATGATTACAACACGACTCAATTAAGTAAAGGGTTCTTTTACTATGTCTCTGGTTTCATGTATGGCACTAGCGTGGTCGTTATGGCTCTTTTATTGTGTATCTCGTTTGTAACAAACTAATCATTCATCCGTATTCAATTTAATTTGCTGAGTGAGTCATTCATCCTACTAAAGCATTGAACTGAATCTGTTAGCCAAACACTTAGTTTTTTATGTTACTTACTATACTTACAGTTATACAGCAAGATTTGCTATAGCGATAATGATGTAGCAGGCAAAGAACATGTATCAGTACGTCACAACTGCGGCAGTTATCTTTATTTATTTAGAGATCTGTTTGGAGAGTAGTAGGAAGGCTACTTACTATTTGAGTGTGTCATTCAAATCAAACTGTGGCAGTGTACAGTACAGTACAGTGGTAATTCATAGTTGATAAATTGTTAACATTAAATAATTTATTTCCAAACTTAATTTAACTAAAATATAAATTAATTTAACTGTAGCGCGTGGTGAAAAAATTCGTGAAATATTTTAAACTTCTTAAAATCAAAAATTCTCGTCGGAATTCGTGTGTGGTGCTTTCACAAGTCTTGTATTAGATTTTTCTCGGAGAGATTCAAGGAAAAGTGAGTTTTCATTCAACCTTACACTGTTTCCTCTCAACACTATTATTGATTCACAATATTTCCACGTGGTCACATAGTAACGTTTGACTTTTGCTCTTAGACGTTTCACAAAGTTAAAATATAACTTTAATATTGCTTCGTGGACTTTAAGCGTACCTTGCCCTTCTATTATTAGCCCTAGATATGCATATTGATCAATAAAAGTGGGTCCAACGTAAATATAGCGTGTACTTAACTAATGCGTCACTGCACGACGGCTCACAAATATTTGCACAACCACCCGCTGCCGAACCTTAATTGGTTATTTGTCCTTCTCCTTGGACCCTCGGGGCTCTCTTTTGTGTATTCTACTCCCAAGATATTGAGTTCTTAGGGGTGTTAAGATAAGATCTACGAGGGGCTTACTCTCAACATTTCGAGGTCAGGGGAAGTGGTCTTGTGTTGATAAAACTGTGCGATAACTAGGTTTTAAATAGAGGCAGGCTCTTTATCGATATTTTTTTTTATAATTATTAATATAATGCGACGTTTTGTCTTAATCCTTTTACTTTTTATCAAAGGTCGTGCTCTTTACGGTTACATTAAACCTGTGTTGTTTAACTTATGTGGCATTAACTAACTCCTTCAGTTTACGGCGGTCCCTTGGCACAATTTATAGGGGTACTTTAATTCAGAGTGCAGGCAACACAATAATTAATCCTCGCAATACTCGCACGTAAGCCAATACGGTGCCCTAAATAGGAGTGAGCCACTAAGCCCTCGGCTTGGTAACTGTTCCGGTACACTCTCACGAATTCCAGTTAAATGCCGTACTCAGAACTGCATCCTGTGCGATTTCGATCTACTCCGAACGCAGACAATTTAAGCTGCGTAATTACTCATAAGTGCAGGCTAATGGTTTTAGCGTTTACAACAAGGAAGTGCCCGCAAGTGGACCGTGACTCCAGTATTTCGAATCTTTTTTATATTTCGGACCCATCAGTTTTATATTTCGATCGTTTTTCAGCTATGTGTAGAGTACAATCAAAAGTATCTATCTGTCTATGCTGTACAAGTACATGCGTTATTTTTGTTAGATGATTGCTGGCTTAACATTTTTCTTGGACAGGTTACATAATACTGATACCTTGCGGTACCTTTAATAAATACTACTCGATTATGTACAAACAACTTACTGTGCTATTAAACGCCTGAATAATGAAATTGCTTAGCTATAAATATTTTAATAGGAAAATAACTACAGTTAAAGCTCCAGCTACTTGTGTACCGTTACTCAGAGCGTTGAGCTACCCAGTTACGAGTTACGCCCAGGAATCATGACACATAAATTATCTCAGCTCGTAAATTGTATTAGCGTAAAATTTCCTTGTTTGTGCCGTGAATAATTGTGTTTTTTCCTCGTTCCAGGTCGGCACCTGCAACATAATAGGGAGCCATACGCCGCGGCAGAAAGACGGGTGCGACACGCACTCGTGGTATGTAATCCCTATACTATTTTTAATGTCGTCGTGAATTTGTTTCGGCAGCTCAGTGATAGTCGCGTGTTAAAGCGAACACAGAACAATGAATGAACACGTTACTCGCTGTTGATAAATTAACGTAATCATTTTCCTTCCTTTCCTTGTTTTTCCGTAATTACTCGTACTTACGTCCCACCACCTCTAAACACCACCCAAAATTGTATGTACACTTACAATTGCCATTTTGCCATACATTTCGGAAGAAATATATCCTAGAATTGCAGAAGTAACAAAAAATTTATAAGCTTTAAAGCTAAAGCAAACGTTAAAATAAATCCCAAAATAAGTACATCTTTAGCTGAGATATTTCCACCGAACCGAACCAATATTCAAACTACTAGACCACTGAAGCAGATATACTTACGCGTTTGACCTAAAAATACTACCTCTACCGCTCAAAGGCAAAACTGGCTGAAGTGCTCCTCTTGAAAAGATCCCCTTCACCTATTGGATCTTGAATACCCTTTCATTTATTTTGAAGTATTCGTAGATGGTCGCGGAATTAAGGAAAGTTTTGTACGTAATCTTTACTAATGCATCTTCCTTTTCATAATAATATTTTGACTCTAAAACGAATTTTAAGTCAATATACTTGAACGATTTTGACGTACAGTCTCAATAAAATTGCTCTCGAAACTGCAATAGCTCGTTCATAACGTTTGAAACGAAATTTTCGCAATCTGCAGTTTTGGTGTCAACGTGTCACTAGTTTTTCCAATATCAGATTCGGATTGTGTCAACTTTGTAGAAATGTTAGCGCTTTTTAAAATCGAATATTTTTGTTTAAAGAATACAGGTCAAATACGGAATAAAAATGAGCACTACAATTTTAATCTTAACTTGCCTTAATGGACTGAATTTTAGGAAATACTTTGACGATTATGACGACTAATGTAAGTCCACGTCTACCCTTTGGGTTACAATCCACAAAGCAACCCCTATTTAAAGTGTAACCTGACTGAAATGCTACTAATATCACGTCCACGGCCAGAGTCGGGACAAGGTCCTCGCAAATCGAATTACGGTCGCACTCCGGATAGTGTTTCGAGAACATTCTATTAAGGTGGCTCTAACAATGCAGTAGGGCGGTCTAGTTTAATATCCACTACGTCAGAGTAGATTATACCCTGAGTGTGTGGAATTACAAAACTTATACTGCAGCTTATAACTTCAGAAATAGATTGCCGTGTAATCTCGTTAAAGGTTGCGTCTTCTGAATAAATTGTATAGTCTAGTAGATGAAATATGCATCCATAATGTATAGGATCAGACTTTCATTTTCCGCATCGACCACGGTGCCCTACTAAGTAATTGAATTAGCCGGCGAACGATATCTTTCGATTACCAGTCGATAAACATGTGTTTCGCTAATATTTGTGTCGTTATCATAAACCAATATGTTGCTAACGACAAAATCGTGATCGGTTTATCGGTACGCCGTAACAAAACACCATTGCGAATGCCTTTGTTATCATTTTTAGGTTTTTCAATTGTTTCGACTCAGCTATTCGTTTTCTTTGGTGCGTGGTCAATTGGTTTGGGTTCAGCTGCACTGGTTCTATAATCGCGGTCATCAATCTTACTAACAGTAACAGCCAAGCATCAAAACAGCTTAACTTCAATTTGAAAGGAATCGATTCAATTTTCTCGATTCCAAACAAACTATTGTTGGATGTCGAAGTTATGTTTATAACTGGCACTCTGAACTATTGCCTGAGAAGATAGGGCAGGAGGAGTGACGTCCAGACAACATTCATCGCAGGGAACAGACAGCACTGTGCGCTAGCCAATAGAATAGTAAATGAGGTCAAATGCATTCACATTAAATATGGAAGCTTGAAAGCTTTTACTTAATTGCTGACTCGAAATGGCTGGATGTTTGTGATTTATTTAAACGAAGTTAAATATTGTGTAAGTGCTTATAAATAGATTTTAATTTTAATAGAAAGCAACTCAATGTAATAGAAAGCTACTAACTAGTACGTTGTAGTGGACTGTGAAAGACTTTCCACGATATCGTCACAAAGGGAGTAGGAACGTTACGTCCATTCCGGTTCCGAGAACCACAAGTGCTTCCATCTCTCTCCCTCGTTAATCAGGAACCGTTTGCGGGAAGGAGATACCCTAATCGCTTTACTGCACCACGATTGAGAGTGGCCTTAACTAAGCCAACTTAGATTACCCAGCTGTGGCGGAAACAGCCAAACTGGTTCGCCATCAATTAAACTCACTCCCTACAGCAGTAACTGCTATTGCAACAGACCGTGTTTGAGTGATTGTGATTGCACGTTAAAATGATCCAGATTTAGCTGGAATTTTACGAATTAGTTGGCCGAGAGCCCTTTGAAAAATTCACGTGCCAAGCTCTCGTGAAATGTCACCATTGATTGATCGAAATGCCAATATGAATAGACATCGATTCCATTCCATCCCCTTTTTAACTTGAATTTAAATGTTATACCCACTTACGTGTACAAATAAAGATAAATCGTGTTCCCAGACAGATTTGCTCCGCATTTCAATTGGCAAAAGTGGATTGTTTTACCGGCTAGAATACGTTACGCTGCAGGAAATCTCTGGCATACTCGTGCCACATTGAATGGGAAACATCCCAGTAAATATCGGATGAAAGCACCGGCCTCGCATCTACGTTAAGAGATATTTCTAGCAACATTCTCTGTAATACCTTCCGAGGAAAAAATATAAAGAAGAAACGCTAAAGTAGGGCTCCCTTCACAATACTACGTTACGGTACACCAATTTTCCGGAAAGTTCGACGTCCTCAGTTTTTATCGTCACCTAGATATTGGGTCGATTCCATTGTGTCGTTGTAAGAATAAGAAGCATTCCTAAAAGCCGAATCGCTATGTTCTCTATTGAGTCGTAGTCAATACTAGGAGACTCAAAGCTATTTAATTTCAGCAGCCTTAGTTGTATTATCTTCATCACTTTCAATTAAATCCAATTGGATTCATACCCAAAAAGATGCCAACTTACGTCGATGACGTCACGAGGAGTGAATTTATGTAATTAATCCAGCTAAACCAGTTAATTGTTAAATTGCCAAACAACAATACAATTCATTAGCTCACCTTATTGAAGTCGATTGCCGGTTTATAGATAATTTTATAGATTAAAAGCGTCAGTAAACAACTTGTAAATGCAATTTACGCCCGCGAATTGCCTCCGAAAGCCCACTTAACGGGCGATTTCATCCGGGATTTAATATAATTAAAATTCACAAGCATTTTTGTTTGCATCCGTGGTCCGTGGGCTAATGAAGCCGCCAGCTGGTTAAGGATTAAACTTTTTCATATTATTTCAGTTCTTAGCCAAAGTAAAATGTCGATCGCTCAACTTTTAATGAAGCCTCTCAAAATGGGGGCAAGAGTGACTTAATCTTAAGTTTGTGTTTGAGATAATAAGACTTAGTTGCTGAGTTTATTTTTTAACTGATTAAAATGTCAACGGTGCTTTCCATTCGGCTTGGAAGTTTTGTTTGTTGAGGGATTACAGGAGTAGTAGGTATATGTATGGCAGAAATATTTCAGACATTACAAGAACAAATTCTCAAGATTCCAAAAGACATATAAAATCCGAATCTATGTATAAATGAAAATACTAATAAAAATGACACTGCTACAACTTCTAGTCAGCCTTTGGCTATGAATTTGTCAAAGAATATTTCATTAATCCGATTTTATTTCACTATCCTGGTGACCCTTGAGGAAGTGGCAGAAAGTTGCCTAATCATTACCACGCAAACATGTCGGCGCATAACTCCTGATTAGTTGGAGTCAGTTGGACTTGGAATGGCGGGCGTGCGCGGAATTCTGATGTACAGACGACAGCACGTCAAGTTAAAAATGGGTTCTTACCTAGTTGTAATAGGTACCATTTTGCAACAAAAGTGTAGTCTGATGTCGATTGTACTGGCAGGTGGACATGTCATGGAACTTTGAACAATTCTTGAGTACTTAAAATTTCTGTATGGATGAAAATTTACGCCAACTGTTTGTTCTATTTGCTTGGATTCTAGTATTTGGTGAATTTATGCAACTTATCCGTACTATAACGTTAAAGGACAAATTCAGTTATGTGTATCAATTTTTTGTCTAATCGACTTTCATATTGTAACGGGGCAAAATATGGCGTATTATGAAAAGCTGGGTTAGTGTCTTGAATTTCTTTATTCATAACATTTTGTATCGTTAATTACGGTATTAATTATCCATTAGTGTCCTAAATTCAATTTACACATTAATGCCAAATAACTCAGCGTAAAGTAAACCGCCCATCATATTTCGTTAAAAGGCCCTGACAGCCAGACGGACAGTTGCCACAACAATACGGTTCCGTCGAGTGCTGGGCCGGATCTTTTGGGTATGAATAAACGGATCCCTAAAAACCTCATTCAAACGCTACATAAAATGCCTATTTAAAGTACACAATTCTGTTAGTAGGACGAGAATGTCCTTGGCAAGGGACAAATTGGCAACACTGAAACTTTGGGAAGATGGAGTGTAGAGAACCTTTTATGGGCTAAATAAATCTTGAGGCTGTCTTGTTTCCCCATTCCACTACATAAACGAGCCATGTGCATTTTGTTCTGGTAAATGGTCGACTTTTTCCTTCAAAGATTCTTCTTTTACTAGGTCACAATACTCACAGTGGCTACGCTAAAAAAATGTGTATAGCCTGACCAGGAACATAAAAACCCTCGCCATGTTGCGGAAAACTAATGGTACTAATTTCTTTTAATGGCAACAGTAACTGAAAACTTCATTGACATGTCACCTTGCATGTCAGTCTATTGCTGTCAAAGTGTAAACAAACTTTATTTTAAATGTGTGCAATTTATTTTGTGAATTAAATTGCTAAATTCTTTTTATAGTCGTGAAAGAAAAGTGGTTTACAATGTGTTAAAGTATTTGTCGAAGAGAAATACTAAGGGTTCGGACAATATTTTCATTGAATAATGTTTCCGACAAAGGTTGTCAAATTGACTGACATGTTTATCGCATAGTACAGTCCACTATGAAAATTAGCTGTGGTTTGTTTCAACTACATTTAAAAAAAATTGTCACTTTCTAAGCGTTGAATTTTATGGAATTGGGAAAGAATTACCGAGTTTGAAGCGTTCATGAGCAAACATTGCAGTTGAATATTCAAGTTCTGAATTTGATTATTGATGAATAATAAAATAAATCCTACTAGCTCGATTGATGGTTTCATTTAGATAATTTATTTAAACCAGGTTACCTATAATAATATTTTTTCGTTAATTTATGAAAATATCAAATTAGCCCGTAATTCTGAATCCTGATACACAGAGGCGGGGCAAGACCTAAATTTGATGTGGGCAAGACAGATTTCGCGAGGCCTTGTTCTGTGGCGACCTGAAGACGGATTTATATACATATAATGAAATAATAAAAAAAAGGGTCAAAGGTCTATACATTGACAGTTTCTGATTTCTTGATTCAGTGATTATTTTTAAAGGAATATTGCGCCAAAGAATAATGTTCGTCACTTAAAACCGTGTTGTTGCTTAAGTTTGTGTCTGATTATGGCTGAATTTGTTTGGAAAAAAATATATTTTTATTTTTAACTACATTGTTTAGCCATCAAGAATNTATACTGTTCTTAAATTACCTCTACTCTATGTACCTATGTTATGTATATCTAAGAATCACCGTCACAAGAATTTGGTCACCAAAACTTTATCTTCTATTTCCAAGATTATTAACTAAAATATACAAGTTATATACGTCTAGGCATTCTCTTTCCCTGTATTTCCGAAGCGAAATAAAGAAGCTAGCGTCGTTCATCACAGCATTTGACCGCAGTTCACGGTACAACTCTAATTAAAGGCGGGGCGAAATGAATGCGAGACAGCCCGTTTCATTCTTCCAGCGCAGGGCTACCACCATCCAGTGTTTTGACCTTCGCTCCGAGCTTTTGATTCGTCTTGCTGGAAAAAACATGCGCGATGATCTAAAAAAAAAGGAAAGGTGGATTTCTTTTTTCTGATGTGTTGTGTATTGACGCATACGTTCAGAACGGAATCAGTTTCATACATTTTTAGTATGCAACATGAATGCGAGATAGCCCGTTTCATTCTTCCAGCGCAGGGCTACCACCATCCGGTGTTTTGACCTTCGCTCCGGGCTTTTGATTATCTTGCTTTTTTGTCTAGCTGGAAAAAACATGCATGATGATCTAAATAAAGTAAAGGTGGATTTATTTTTTCTGATGTCTGTCGTGTCGTGACGCATATGTTCAGAACGGAATCAGTTTCATACATTAAGTATCAGTATGCAACATGAATGCGAGACAGCCCCAGCCCAGGGTTACTATACTGTTCTTAAATTACCTCTACTCTATGTACCTATGTTATGTATATCTAAGAATCACCGTCACAAGAATTTGGTCACCAAAACTTTATCTTCTATTTCCAAGATTATTAACTAAAATATACAAGTTATATACGTCTAGGCATTCTCTTTCCCTGTATTTCCGAAGCGAAATAAAGAAGCTAGCGTCGTTCATCACAGCATTTGACCGCAGTTCACGGTACAACTCTAATTAAAGGCGGGGCGAAATGAATGCGAGACAGCCCGTTTCATTCTTCCAGCGCAGGGCTACCACCATCCATGTCAGTCTATTGCTGTCAAAGTGTAAACAAACTTTATTTTAAATGTGTGCAATTTATTTTGTGAATTAAATTGCTAAATTCTTTTTATAGTCGTGAAAGAAAAGTGGTTTACAATGTGTTAAAGTATTTGTCGAAGAGAAATACTAAGGGTTCGGACAATATTTTCATTGAATAATGTTTCCGACAAAGGTTGTCAAATTGACTGACATGTTTATCGCATAGTACAGTCCACTATGAAAATTAGCTGTGGTTTGTTTCAACTACATTTAAAAAAAATTGTCACTTTCTAAGCGTTGAATTTTATGGAATTGGGAAAGAATTACCGAGTTTGAAGCGTTCATGAGCAAACATTGCAGTTGAATATTCAAGTTCTGAATTTGATTATTGATGAATAATAAAATAAATCCTACTAGCTCGATTGATGGTTTCATTTAGATAATTTATTTAAACCAGGTTACCTATAATAATATTTTTTCGTTAATTTATGAAAATATCAAATTAGCCCGTAATTCTGAATCCTGATACACAGAGGCGGGGCAAGACCTAAATTTGATGTGGGCAAGACAGATTTCGCGAGGCCTTGTTCTGTGGCGACCTGAAGACGGATTTATATACATATAATGAAATAATAAAAAAAAGGGTCAAAGGTCTATACATTGACAGTTTCTGATTTCTTGATTCAGTGATTATTTTTAAAGGAATATTGCGCCAAAGAATAATGTTCGTCACTTAAAACCGTGTTGTTGCTTAAGTTTGTGTCTGATTATGGCTGAATTTGTTTGGAAAAAAATATATTTTTATTTTTAACTACATTGTTTAGCCATCAAGAATTTATATTTAATAGTCAATGTTCGTATTGTGATATTGTCATCTCCACCTTGTATACATTTTTTCAAAATTTTTGATGCGCGAGGCCCCTTGTACCGCGAGGCCGTAGGCGGTGGCCCACGACGCCTACGCCTAACGCCGCCTCTGCTGATACATAAAGTTAGCCTATTAATTTAACATAGATACGACTGTACTCAGTGTTGCACTATCAAATGCAATTGACGCGCCTCTATGCCAGGGTTTTTATGTTCCTGGTCAGGCTATAATCTGGTAGCTTTACTCAAATGCATTGTTTGTATTTGCAGTGGCCATTTCAGTGATGACTTTCTTACCTTACCTTGTTGCAACTCGTTTGAACTCTTGTTAAGGTAAGTCAATAGCTTTGGGCCGTGTAATTTCTCAAATGCCTTGTTTGTAAAACTAGTTTGTGGCCATTTCAGTGATCACTTTCTTATCTTACTTTGTTGCAACTCGTTCGAACTCTTGCTAAGATAAGTCAATAGCTTTGAGCCCCGCCAGAATACTGTTCTTAAATTACCTCTGCTCTATGTATGTTATAATATGGTCTATCTAAGAATCTAGTTTGGTCACCAAAACTTTATCTTCTATTTCCAAGATTATTAACTAAAATATACAAGTTATATACGTCTAGGCATTCTCTTTCCCTGTATTTCCGAAGCGAAATAAAGTAGCTAGCGTCGTTCATCACAGCATTTGACCGCAGTTCACGGTACAACTCTAATTAAAGGCGGGGCGAAATGAATGCGAGACAGCCCGTTTCATTCTTCCAGCGCAGGGCTACCACTATCCGGTGTTTTGACCTTCGCTCCGGGGTTTTGATTATCTTGCTTTTTCTTAGCTGGAAAAAACATGCGTGATGATCTAAAAAAAAGTAAAGGTGGATATTTTCTGATGTGTTATGTATTGACGCATACGTTCAGAACGGAATCAGTTTCATACATTTTTAGTATGCAACATGAATGCGAGACAGCCCGTTTCATTCTTCCAGGGCTACCACCATCCGGTGTTTTGACCTTCAGTCCGGGTTTTTGATTCTTAGCTCGAAAAAGTTATGTCGTGTAATCTAAAAAAGTATATTTGATAAGTTTTTGGTGAGTTCATGTGTTGTGCCGGCCCGTGACGCATATTTTCAGAACGGAATCAGTTTCATACATTAAGTATCAGTATGCAACATGAATGCGAGACAGCCCCAGCCCAGGGTTACCACCATCCGGTGTTTTGACCTTCGCTCCGGGGCCCAAGCTTTTAAATATATCTTTTTGTCTTAGCTGGAAAAAACAACGTCGTGCGCAATGCTCAAAAAGAGTAATGGTGGATATTTTTTTGATGTGTTGTGTAGTGAGTGATGCATAAGTTCAGACCGGAATCCGTTTCATACATTTAGTATTAGTATGCAACACGTCACAACACTCTAGTTTAAACGTTACCATTATATTTATGGAACCGATTTCGTTCTGGTGCGTCATGATACAACAACACGTCAGCCAAGTTAAAATCGCGCTCCGTTTTGTTGTGACTAACTCCTGGACTTCTATTTTTTTTTAATGTCAACCCTATCTATACAAGCTGCAGTAGTAGCATCTGATGCTTTTATCTACTACTAACTATACTAACTCGATTCTTTACTTTGTGCTAAACTTTTCAGGAGCACCGATTCATGACTTACGCTCTTTGTAGAATAGCGTTCAAGAATTGATTTTACTTTTTCCGAGAGTTTCTATTCGTTTTTGCGGATTCTTCAAGATCTTTGTATTTTTAAAAGACTAGAGCAGTTTTGTCTGGTTTAATGTAATATCTTAAGCACATTTTGAACCTTTCTGCTTTATTGTTAAGGTCTCATTTGCCTTTGATTAATTAGCATTAGACTAGACAAACGAACACTATGTGCCTTTCACTTTAGACCTTCAATGAATATCAACAATGCCCACCTATTCGCACATGTTAGCGAATTTTAACACCATTTATTGAGACGACAGCACATTAGACTACATTTTTGTAGCAAAATCAACCCTATTACAACTGCATAAGATACCACAGTGTTTAGCTTGACGAGCTGTTCTGTACAGTCAGCGTCAAATAGTTTGTGACACCTAAAGTGACCAAAAAATTCTTATTCCAATTGTAAAAGGCGCGTAGCAAACTTTTTGGCTACTTAGGGTGTCACGGACTATTTGATTCTGACTTTATCTACTCACTTCAAATATAGATGACCCACGCTGAACTGTCCCACCAAACTCAATGACAGGGGGGCGCTACCATCGTTCAACTATATGGTTTCCAACATGGCAAAAATCGGAACCAGCGATCCGGTATTGACGGTGGCGCCCCGCTGTCAATGTCATGCATAGGACAGTTCAGTATTTTGGAACTATATTCTTTTCCACTTTAAAATGTTTGATACGCTTAACTCTGAAGGTTACTAAGCTATTTAAATTGTAATCTAAACTCCAGTTTTACCCTATTTTCTTCACACTGTTATCTATCTATCTATATATATAAAAATGAAACCCGTTTCGCGTTGTCACGGCATCACGTGTGAACGGCTGAACCGATTTCGATAATTCTTTTTTTTTAATGTTTGTGGAAGTCCAAGGATGGTTCTTACGGAAAAAAATATTAAGAAAATCTCTACGCTAAGGCGGTACGAAGTTCGCCGGGTCAGCTAGTCTTTAATACAATGAAATTACTGATTACTTTGCTTTAAGCATGTAAGATTTTAATAGCATTATCTGAGTTCCTTGTGTGATATCAAAATCACACTTCATTCCTGTTAAGTATTCATAATCTTGTAAAAATATCACGTACAGGTAGTCAGGCACTGTGTGTGTTAAGGTAAAGACACACTGGATACAGAAAAAGGGCTGGATTTTAACCTTTAACCATGGACGTGAAAAAATAATCACACTCCCATGGACGTCGGGTCTCACAGACCCCTATCTAAAATTCTTCTTATTTTCATATCTGAATTAATTTGAATTTATTAAAGAGTTAATATATATCTAATAACTATTAATAAAGGATTTAGTGGTAAATGTAATCAAATTTTAACCATCATTTAATTAGTTTTTTGCAAATTTAAAAAACTTGGACATTTTTCAGTGTTAATTGACTTGCCATCACATATAGGCTCCTCAATTACAGTCAATCATTAATTAATGAAAGTAATATTTTTTCCTTGCTAATTAATAACCATGTAACATAAAAACATGAACAAAATTTCTGAAGGACATAAATTAAAAATTTTGACAAGGGTTAAAGTTACTAAAATTATACACAGTGGCCTAGAACACTAAAAACAAATTATCTGTATAGGCACGTGTCATCTTTCTTTGAGAGCTTTGATAGACAAAACGTACACCATTTAGAATCGGAATCTGCAGCAATGGTGAATTCTAAGACATCTAAACTCAAAAGGAGAATCGTCTACAAGTAATACCTTACTCCTAAAATGTTCTTTAAATAGTTGTGCTAATAATATAGCTGATGTACTCAGATACTTTCTGCCATTAAGTATTCTTAAACTAGAGCAATTTACTTAAGATTATAATAATATAATAAAAAAATATATAGTTGACAAGTCACATCCATACAAGTATGTTTGTATGGAAATTATAGTCATCGGGTCTCCCAGGCCCGGACAAAATTTTGAATGCTTATTACTCACGTAATAAGTGCTGGAAGACGCGATTTTATGCCTCCTCGGTCCAAACACAGTTAAAACTGAAGCTACTGAGATGGTCGAGAGCAGCACGTGGCGGGAAAGTGTTTAAACCGAGAAATCGGAAAGGGGGGTGGGCCTCTGAGACCCGACGTCCATAGTTAAAGGTTAAAAATCTAAGTTATTTTATTTGTTTGAACGCGCTAATCTCAGAAACTACTGAACCGATTTGAAAAGCCCTTTTTGTGTTGGATGACCCATTTATTGAGGACAGCTTTAGGCTCTATAACAGTGGTTCTTAACCGGTGGTCCGCGGACCACTGGTGGTCCCTGGAGGCATTCCAAGTGGTCCTCGAAGAGCACTTGCACGCCTTGGTCAAAACCACTTTTAACTGATTTTTGCAGTCAAACTGGTTTACTTTTGACCGATTATGATTATGAGGTGGTCCCTGACAAGACAGAAATTTGGTAAAATGGTCCCTCATGACCTAAAGTTTAAGAACCACTGCTCTATAACATCACCTTACAGCCAATAGAGACGGAGCAGTAAAGAAAAATGTTGCACAAACGGGAAATATTACTCAAACTATTTTCACGCGTACGAAGTTAGGGTCAGAGCTACTTCATTATGGTAGATCAAATTATAGTACAGCAGTTTTATTTAAGGTTCATTTCGTGTCACTTGAGTCCTGAATGTAGGAAAGATTTCGTAACAAAATTTTCACGAGTCTTATCTAAAATCACGATAAAATTCTACGGAAGAGCCTTAATATTTATAAAACTTGAGACATATTTTTTATTCCCTGCTATATGGAGTAAAGTCTACATCAGCGGGCCGCCATTTTTCAAGATAATGTGTTAGAACGGATGCCGTGAGCGGAATACCTAACAGCTGGTATAGCATCACGTAGAGCGAGGGGATTGGACATGTCACACTGCCGTGCTACGTGAAGATCCGAGATATGGCTTGCTCTAGGAGTTTAGTATCAAAAAACCGAGATCGCAGATGGCATGCTTCAGTAGTTCAATAGTTCAAGACAACCCTCAAAAAGACGGTCTGGTTTTAATCAGAACAAGCAATAATAACTTATGCCCGTTTTCACCATCTATTCCTAATTTTTAAGTGACCCCTATGAAAACAAAATTCATATAATGTGTTACCTTAGGGGTCACTCAAAAGTTTGGGATTGATGGTGAAAACGGGCATTTAGTCACCAAATTATTCTGAATTCTGTTGCTTTCTGTGCAAAAACAATGAAAGATTAAAACTTGCTTGTTTACGATTAATGAAATTTCATTCAATTAGTAACCTATATGTCTAGTCAAGCCATTAAAATTGGTGTGAGGTAGTTAAATAGTTGAAATATTAGAATAATGCAATTTGTGTTTTATGAGGAAATTATGTCCAACTTATCATTATAAAATTGTGAGGTCAAAGTGTTTACTACTTTTAGGTTCTTAATTACGACAGTTATTAAAACCAGAAATCAATTAGCTTATTTATTAATGAAAGTAGATTTCTTTCTATTAATAACAAATCAAACATTAGCTGAGGTTATCGGTGTCTGCCGTCTGAATCATAACGATTTGTTTGTTATACAATTTTACTAATATGTTTGCGGTATTATCTTACCTTAGAAAAAGGTCAGATAAGTTTTGTGTACTTGAAATATCTCTTTCGATTGATTTGAAGTTCAATGTAGAGTTCTTAAGATTTGAGGAAATGATTTGTGGTTTTCGTAAATTTTCTGCTGGTGAAAAATCTATTGCTGTAGTTTCAGTACCTAACTAGTTCTTAAAATATAATAACAGCATTCGTTCGTTCGTTCGTTTCAGCCGAATAACGTCCACTTCTGGACAATAACGGCATATTTAGCTCAATGTCTTAAGACACCCCGCAGACTTCCGACTTTTAGTCGGCCGATAGTTGGGTCGAGTTAATCAGTATGAACATGTGCCCACATTACACCTATTTGGTATCAGCCGATTCCACATACAAATTGGAAACCGACCAAACTATTGCCCAACTAAGCCTGTAGACTGCGGGGTGTCTAAGCCACGAATTACTTAGGCCTTGCGAGAAATAGGCTTGAAAAATAGGAATTTTCGAGATAATCTCATGCGGAAAGCCGTAGGTCTAAATACTCTAGCTGCAGTGTGACATTACCCTTACAGATAAGACCGGTATCCATGAATGGGTGTAGTGGGATACAGCGTTTAATATTTAAAGGCTTACTTCGAACTTACGCTAGTAAACTCTAGGTGTGCCGTTATTAACAATTAGCTAGCTTAGCAGCGCAGTGTGCGGAATTTTCTTATTTTGTTTTACTTTGTTATCTCTATTATGATGTGCTCTTGTTATTTTTTTTTAAACCCGCTGCTTTTGCACGCTGATAATACTGTTCAGATGGCCCTCTAAAACTACGCCTATATTTCAATTTTACCAAGCAACAATGGAAATAGAAAAAAGATAACAGAATATTAGTATGAATAAAATATGACAAACAAAATATTTGATTTACAAATCATTTAAAAATAGTACAGATAACTGGACACATCGACATATCGGCTCTGTAATCCGAAGCAAACTTCGTTCCATCGTATTTAATAAACTTTCCCTATGTTTCCCTACATAGCTCTAACGCCCGTCGCTCGTGACGTCACTGTTCCCGTTGATACCCGCTCAATAGTTTGTAAAGGCTCTCTCTCACCGGGAACGCTCGCCCGTAAGGGGGCGTCCATAAATTACGTGAGACTTTTAGGGGGGGGAGAGGGGGTCAACAAAAACCTCACTAAATCTCACGTAGGGGAGAGGGGGGGTCTCAGGAAATATCACGTATTTTTTTCCGCAAGAAATAGAGAAATAGAGTTTGCCAGAAAACTGGGTTTAAATCTTAAGTAAAAAAATTGGCCAAGTGCGTGTCATGCCACGCGCAATGTAAGGTTCCGTAGTTGTCCGTCGTTAACAAAATATATTTCAGAAGCAAGCAATTACTTCATCTAAAGTCACTTTTAATATTTTCTTCTAAGGATTTTTTAGTAGATATGAAATTGTATAATACACGAGTTAAATGACTATTACTCATAAACTAACTGACCTACCCTAACCGTTATAGTTTTCTTGAAAGTTCATAAAAAGCAGTATTATTATGAATTTTTCCAGATTTTTCAAGCCAACAGCCTAGTTTTTAGGGGGGACGCCCCGCTCGAACAAAAATTGGCACTTTCAACTTTAATAGTTTGCAAACGGATCCCTAAATCGAAAAATAGTCTTTGAAACTCAGTTAAATTACTCCAAAACTATTAAATTTCGGATTTTTTAAATATCACGTGAGATTAGGGGGTGGGGGAGGGGGTCAGGCAAAATCTCACCAAATCTCACCAACGGGGGTGGGGGGGTTGAAAAATAGCCAAAATTGTCTCACGTAATTTATGGACGCCCCCTAACGGTTCTGATTCCAGTTGAGATAACGTGAGTGAGAATTGAGCAGTCAGTGGGGTGTTGTGACGTAACGCTGAAATTAGATCTTGGAATGCAGTTGGTGAATAAACGCCTTAAAGTTATATGTTCGAAGACGACTAACTACACGCAGTAGCAGATAATGTGTGGAAGCAACAATTCTGGTTTCCATGTCTTTCCATGAAATAGCTTCCATTAGAGATCTAGAGACACTAAACTTGTGAAGGTATAAATTATTGTGTTACGAATGGGTTCACCAGTCACCACAATAGTTGTGCAGCAGCGGGGATCGAACCCGCGTTCCTCGGATCACTAGTCGGTCAGTCCGACACCTTCACCCTTTGGCTATCGTTCGCTTCAAAAGAGACTGGACTTCTACCTTTAAGTTTGGTTCATAAATCGGAGTGACTGAACCGCAAAGAATCCACTTAACTAAATTTTAATTAAAAGCATTCCACATCAAGTTATTTTCTTTAGAGAGCGTGCCATCGAACTCCTATATTCCTAAATATTAACCTTCCCCGACCTCTGATATCTTGACAGGTGCGCCGGGACACGCGAACACCGCGTAAATCAGAAGTGGGCTGACCTTGTTATGGTATCTGTAACGATAGCATTGTTGCTGTACTAGACAACAAATGGCCAGCTGATAATGACCAGTACTGGAGATAAGCGATTTGGCAACAACACGTCCCATTCCAGACAACCTGCAGTTCTCCCAGCCAGACAATTTGCAAAAGTTGTGATAGACTAGAAACTCACGTCTCATGTAGCTACCTACCAGTTGACTCTTCGCTCTGGTACACACTAAATGTAAAGATATTGCAAGCACTACCAGCATCAGCCTTCCGTGGTTTTCTGTGATTTTCCCACTTTCCCTATTATAAGACACATTGGTGTATCTCTCCTTAAAGGTATTATTTATTTCGTACCTATTTATCATGCAGTCTAACTTGATTCTACTTAGTCAGCCAGAATTAGCGCATGCTATCATTATAGTCTTGAAGAGAAGTCGTTCCCTAGCTTCAAACTTTCTCATTATCAATTTCTATATCATATTAGGAGCGCCTATAATTCCTGTTACAAATAAACTTACGATGTAAACTAGACCTAAACCGTCACACCATAAAATACATTGTTAATAACACGCCGATCTGGGCTTATTCACCGACCTCCAACCAAAACAGGAGTGGCTATACCGGCTGCGCACGCGAGGAACACCTAAATTTACAGTCGACAGCATTGTTATTGCAAAATAACACCTAATACCTTGACCTAAGGCTGTAGCACAGTCTTTACTGGATACCTATAGCTCCTTAAAAATAATCATTAACCATCGAAGCTTGAAGGTCAACCTTCAGTTTTTATCTCAATTTAAACTATAGATTTATTGATCAGACATAATGGGGCTAGGTTTAACTTACTATAGGTTTGATCCTGCCATAAACTGTCAGCTACGGCGTGATACTTAGTACTATGGTCTAGTACAGCGGTTCCCAAATGGTGGTCCGCGGAACCCTGGGGTTCCGTGGAAAGGCCGCAAGGGTTCCGTAAAAAATATTATCCCACGTTTCGTGACCGACGTTGTTCGCTCGCACCAACTTGTTTACGCATAAGGAAGGGGCAGGGCGTGCGGGCGGAGTAGTACGGGGGTTCCGCTAGGAAAAGTATAATCAATTAGGGTACCTTGGCCAAAAAAAAAATTGGTAAACCCTGGTCTAGTAGTACTTAATTCGGTCGGTGCCCTGAGATATGGGAGTAGGGTTGCCAGGTTTAGTGTGAGTGTGAGTAGTACTATCATCATCGGTTGCCTAACGTCCTTATGCGTGCGTGCCTTATTCTGAGGCTCGACTTTCGCCTGGCGCGGCAGCCATCTAAAAAGCCTACCAAAAGCCGGACAGGCCGGACATCGGTTATTTTGGCCGGACACGCAATCAAAAAGCCTAACTATGTCCGGCTTTATCCGGACGCCTGGCAACCCTATATGGGAGCGGCACGGGAGGGTGTTATTTGGACGTCAAACGTCAGCGAGACTTCAAATGTGCTTCAGGTTTGTATGCTCTGTCACATCATAATATGTCAATGTCACCCCTCCCGTGCCTCAGGCACTGACTGAATTAAGTGCTATAATATACAGTGTGAGTNCTTATTTTGTTTTGCTTTGTTATCTCTATTATGTTATTTTGAAAATTATTGTTTAAACCCGTAGCTTTTGCACGCTGATAATACTGTTGGCCAGATGGCCGTCTAAAAATACGCCTTTATTTCAATTTTACCAAGTAACAATGCAAATAGAAAAAAGATAACAGAATATTAGTATGAATAAAATATGACAAACAAAATATTTGATTTACAAAACATTTAAAAATAGTACAGATAACTGGACAAATCGACATATCGGCTCTGCAATCCGAAGCAAACTTCGTTCCATCATATTTAAACTTTCCCTATGTTTCCCGCATACATAGCTCTAACGCCCGTCGCTCGTGACGTCACTGTTCCCGTTGATACCCGCTCAATAGTTTCTAAAGGCTCTCTCTCACCGGGAACGTTCGCCCGTAACAGTTCGGATTCCAGTTCAGATAACGTGAGTGAGAAGCGAGCAGTCAGTGAGGTGTTGTGACATAATGCTGAAATCAGATCTTGGAATACACTTGATTAAGTTACTTAAAGCTAAAGTTACAATTTGAAAGCGACTGACTAAACGCAGTAGTAGGTGACGTGTCGAAGCGACAATACTGGTTTCCATGTCTTTCCATGAAATAGCTCTCATGAGAGAGCTAGAGACACGTGTGAAGGTATTTCATAGAAACCAGAACTCGTAGACAAAATAACATTAGTGACATTTCTATTTCTAAATCGCTTCACGGAGCGAAGTAACCACGTGTAATAAAAGAGAAGCTATTTCAGAATTAAAACAGTAGGCTTTATGTTACTTTGTCTCGGGGAGCATTAGACGACTGCTGTTGCTTCGTGTAATCAGCTACCGACTTACTTTTTATTTAAAAATAATATTAGCATTTTCCTCAATCCCGTAACTCCTCGTCGTAAGCTAAATATGCTTGTGTTACGAGTGGGTTCACCACAATAGACGAGCGGCGGAGGGGATGGAACCCGCGTTCCTCGGATCAAGAATCGGCCAGTGCGACACCTTTACCGTTCGGCTAATCGTCGCTTCAAAAGAGACTAGACTTCTAGGCCTAGCTTGATTTCATAAATCGGAGTGACTAAACCGCAAAAAATCCACTTACCTAAATTTTAATAAAAAGCATTCCACATCAAGTTATTTTCTTTAGAGAGCGTGCCATCGAACTCCTATATTTCCCAGATATTAACCTTCCCCGACCTCTGATATCTTGGACAGGTGCGGCGGGACACGCGAACACCGCGTAAATCAGAAGTGGGCTGACCTTGTTATGGTATCTGTAACGATAGCTTTGTTGCTGTACTAGACACCAAATGGCCAGCTGATAATGACTGGTGCTGTTGATAAGCAATTTGGCAACAACACGTCCCATTCCAGACAACCTCCAGTTCTCCCAGCCAGACAATTTGCAAAAGTTGTGACAGATTAGAAATTCACGTCTCGTGGTAGCTACCTACCAGTTGACTCTTTCGTTCTGGTACACACTAAACGGTAAAGATATTGCAAGCACTACCACCATCAGACTTTACTTCCGTGTTTTTCTGTCACTTAGTCAATACCTCCCCGTGTCCCTATTATAAAACACATTGGTGTATCTCTCCGTAAAGGTATTATTTCTTTCGTACCTGGTCTAACTTGATTCTACTTTAGACAGCCAGAATTAGCGCATGCTATCATTATAGTCTTGAAGAGAAGTCGTTCCCTAGCTTCAAACTTTCTCATTATCAATTTCTATATCATATTAGGAGCGCCTATAATTTCTGTTACAAATAAACTTACGATGTAAACTAGACCTAAACCGTCACACCATAAAATACATTGTTAATAACACGCCAATCTGGGCTTATTCACCGACCTCCAACCAAAACAGGAGTGGCTATACCGGCTGCGCACGCGAGGAACACCTAAAGGTACAGTCGACAGCATTGTTATTGCAAAATAGCACCTATTACCTTGACCTAAGGCTGTAGCACAGTCTTTACTGGATCTGATGTCGTCTGTACCTATAGCTCCTTAAAAATAATCATTAGCCATCGAAGCTTGAAGGTCAACCTTCAGTTTTTATCACAATTTAAACTATAGATTTATTGATCAGACATAATGAGGCTAGGTTTAACTTACTATAGGTTTGATCCTATCCTAACTGTCAGCTACGGCGTGATACATAGTACTATGGTCTAGTACAGCGGTTCCCAAATGGTGGTCCGCGGAACCCTGGGGTTCCGTGGAAAAGCCGCAAGGGTTCCGTAAAAAATATTATCCCACGTTTCGTGACCGACGTTGTTCGCTCGCACCGACTTGTTTACGCATAAGGAAGGGGCAGGGCGTGCGGGCGGAGTAGTACGGGGGTTCCGCTAGGAAAAGTATAATCAATTAGGGTTCCTTGGCAAAAAAAAAAATTGGGAAACCCTGGTCTAGTAGTACTTAATTCGGTCGGTGCCTGAGATATGGGAGTAGGGTTGCCAGGTTCAAAAACACAAAAGCCGGACTCTGTGCTTCATTTGGCCGGACATTTTACCCTAAAAACCGGACATGCGACGGGCGGGGGGGGGGGTGCAATTAGTGAGGTGAGTAGTAGTACTATCATCATCGGTTGCCTAACGTCCTTATGCGTGCGTGCCTTATTCTGTGGCTCGACTTTCGCCTGGCGCGGCAGCCATCTAAAAAGCCTACCAAAAGCCGGACAGGCCGGACATCGGTTATTTTGGCCGGACACGCAATCAAAAAGCCTAACTATGTCCGGCTTTATCCGGACGCCTGGCAACCCTATATGGGAGCGGCACGGGAGGGTGTTATTGGGACGTCAAACGTCATCGAGACTTCAAATGTGTTTCAGGTTTGTATGCTCTGTCACATCATAATATGTCAATGTCACCCCTCCCGTGCCTCAGGCACTGACTGAATTAAGTGCTATAATATATAATTATATGTAATTTGTATGTAAGTATTCTATTTAATTCATACTAGCTGACCCGGCGAACTTTGTTCCGCCTTAATGGCAATAAATAAGCAGACTTTTTTTTTAATTTCGAACAGGATAAAAAGTATCCTATGTCCTTCTCCTGGCTCTAAACTACCTCCCTGACAATTTTCAGCTAAATCGGTTCAGCCGTTCTTGAGTTATAAGTGGAGTAACTAACACGACTTTCTTTTATATATATAGACTAGCTGACCCGGCGAACTTTGTTCCGCCTTAATGGCAATAAAAATTTCGANTTAGCTAGTTACATTATTCGTGCCTTTAACTTCTTTTTTTTTCTTTTTCATAATTATTGACCAATCTTCATGTAATTTTAATGTCAATAGTTAGTTTAATACAGTTAATCCTAAACCAAATGGGTTTATTTAGTGAGAATAAATTCTACTAAGATTAAGTATACTACATTAGGTACTAAGTGCGTGCTGTAACGTCATGTTGTTTTCCTCATTAAGCCGCCTCTTAAAATAGATTCCATCGTAATGTTTGCTTCAATATTTAAAATTCAGCATACAATGCGAGGCCGTTTTAATTATACCTAAACGACATAGATTATGCGTTTCCCGATGTGTCATAGTTATCATCAAAATTTTGTGCTAAAATTGTGCTATACTAAGCCATAACACTTTTGCCGTATTTTGCTGATATAATATTTAATATGACCGTTAGTAATACACAAGTATTCCTTATAATACCGCATTTGTGAAGTCAATCACAATAAATCCAGCAATAAAAGTAATCGTCAGTGTAATAAACACTATCGCAAACAAGCCATTCAAACGCTATACTTTTAAATCGACTTAGATTTTATCTATCCTTTTAGATTACGGTACGAATTCACGTCATAACTATTAAAATAAAATAGTCATGTTTCCTGTATCAGACCTAGATTTTATCTATCCTTTTAGATTACGGTACGAATTCACGTCATAACTATTGGAATGAAATAGTCATGTTTCCTGTATCAGACCTAAACCCATTTATATGTCAAATGTTAATAATAATTCGATAACAATCTCCCCTGAAAACTTTACACTGCAACAACCCCCAAACGTATCCCCGAAACCGTTACACGTAACAAGAAATTCCAAAACTTGCAATCTCATCTGTACGCGTGTTCCCGGGATAAGTGGACCGCAATCGGTTGAGGTGACGCGGGTATATCTCTAGAGACGTGCCGGGGCCCGTCAGATCCCGGGAGGCCATGTTTTATCTCCTGCTTTGATGATAAATGCCCCAGATTTGTCTTGATGAATACGGCTCAGATAATGTTGACCTTAAATGGACAGATTGACAAACGTATGCGACGAAAGTAGTGAAACAGAAATAACTGGTATTTGTTGACAATGCAATGAAACTACAGCTATAAAACTACGAGTTACTTTGTACTAGAGGTGGGCGCCGATATACAATTGGCCGGCGGCGGCGCGCCGACTTTTTGACCTCGGCGGCGGCGGCGTCGGCGGCGTGACCTTGTTTGACCTTTGTTCATTAGGTTTTTTTTTTAATCTGCTTTTTTAATATCTGTCGTCAAGACTAATCAGGTGATTTGCAGTTGGTTGGGGTTTGAGCCACTAGAACAGTGGTTTACCCTAGTAAATTAGCTCTCTTGGTCATAGATACTTTGATATTTGGATAGCGGGTTTGGCTGAGATCAGGTTCTCGTGTATTTCCTAAAGGCGAGCGTACAAATGTGCCGATAAAAGTACCCTTAACATGTATTTTTGAGCTCTTTGGAGGCACATAGTTAATGTTGGATTAGCTGAATGTTGGTGGAATATTATATTCAGTTCTGTTTTATTTATATTTGTGGTCTTACCATGTTATCCTACGGTCCAGGATTTTAATGCAGGTTGATTGCAGCAATGTGTCGAGGTCTAGATTGGCCGGAGGATAAGTTTCACGTCTTAAATGATAATATGGTGAGACTTCGGGGCTTAATTACATGTGCCACTAGGTCAGCCAAGCAGCTGACTTTGCAACAGTCTAGTCACTAAGATCACAGTTACATTTGAGGAAGGCCGCAGCTTTCTGGTGTCTGGGCTACTTTACTAGTAGAGGTTATAGAGTATCGGACCAAGTACAGAGTCCTGGGGTACTCCAGCTCTGCAGCTAAAAAGAGAAGATTTTGTCACTGAGTTTGATTTAAAACTGTCTGTCACTGAGAGAAGAATCCATCAGCAGGTAGTAGAAGTGTGCTAGAAGGTACTTTTTAATTTCATAGAGTAGTCCTTTATGATAAACCCAGCTGAAACCGCAGCGAAAGCAGACGTACAGGATTCTTTCTTTTCCAAACATTGTACAGATTATGGTTGGTATGGTTTCTGCCAAAACTTATGGTCGGGTATACTATATTACATGGGTCATACTTAGGCAAGGAAATAAACGAGCAAGAATGATCCTTTTCCATAATTTTAACAATACAAATGTCAGATTAATTGAGCGATAAGAAAATTCATTAGGCGACTTGCCAGCCTTATGGATAATTTCCAAAGTTAAGAGACTTGCGAGGTTCTCACTCAGTGTGGTCATTGTCAAGACCATGGACTTCATGGTGATCAGATCAAATGCAAGTGCTTTACGAGTAATTACGAGGCTCCATTTTTGATATTTCTTTAGTTTAGTTCCTTAGCGTTCTTTCGTTTCAACCGAAAGACGTCCTGCGCCGCTCGCATCCAGGCACTTTCTGCGACCTTCCCTAAATCGTCGGTCCACCTAGTGGGAGGCCTGCCCACGGCTCGTGGTCGCCACTAAGAACTTTACTGCCCCAGCGGCCATCAACTCTGCGAGATATGTGCCCCGCCCATTGCCACTTGATTTTAGCGATTCTTTGGGCTATATCAGTCACTTTGTCCTCCTGCGTCTTTCGTCCTCAATTAGCCTAGTAGGAATCAATCTTCTACTTTGAACTTGAGGAGGGTAAGCGGAAACATCGCGGTCAACTCCTCAGATAGTCAAGTACAAAGATGTCCAGAAGCAGCATACGAAAAGATGCAAAATGGGCCCTCTCAAACACAAAAGCGGGAGATTGTGTTGTGTAGAGGCGAGTCCGCGAATTCAAGGAGCAGCGCACAACTGAACTCGACGCAAAACGCGATGATGTAAATCCCGTCCATCTATCACCATTCACTATAATTATGTTGGCGGCGGGTAATTACTCTCAATATGCGAGGAGTTTGCCGCAAAGATCGGCTAGGTAAGCCATCTTTGGGCGCACCAGCGCCGCTAAGACAGCTAAGTCGAAGTGGTCATCATGACCGAAATCGATCGGATGAATCATCATCATCAGTAGGAATCAAAGGCAGGCATAGCTGCAAGTGTCGGATCAAGTCAAATGCTTGATCTAATTTTTTTGATTGAATTGTGGATTTTTTGGATTATCCGTGTCATTGGGTCAAATAAACCGGCTCGTCATGTAGCAAAGGTCTGAGATTTTTCTTGTCAGTTCGCACTCATGTATTATCGGACCTAATAAGCGGAGTACACTTTGAGGGAGGTACTTTCTTGCCTTCCAGAGGTTGTGGTTCCCATTTGCATTCCGAGACATCTTTGCCAATCTCTGTGTGAGTGATTCGCTTAAAGTATAGTCCAATAGTGTGGGTTGTCTGCCAGACGAAGGCGGGGATTTTTTTCTTGACAGCAAGAGGGACCGGCGCCTCTCGCGATCAATTATTTAATGCCGATGAACTGGCCAGAGCGGGAGCGGAGGGAACACAATATGGTCCAGAATTGTGGCATTCCCAAAAGTCTCGACCCTAGAGAACATCTATTTAAACAAATCCTTTAAGACATGGTCAGACACGCCAGGATTAATTCATTCCAAAGCTCTCATAAAAGCCTATGACCGAAAATGCTCTAAGCAGATCATAGGACTGAGTAGGATCAAAATGCGCATCTTAGTTCGAGCCCTCACTGGACACTGCAGCTTGAACAAGCACTTGTCCACTATGGGACTGTCCGAATCAAGATCGCGCAGGATGTGCCAAGAGGCAGATGAAACGCCACTACACATTCTCACGGCTGCGGACCTTTGATGCGCAAGCGGAGCTTACACCTGGGAAACACATCCTAAGCCCACAAGATGTAAAACATATCGCCTCCCAAAAGATACTGCAATTCCTAATGGATGCAGGACTCGGAGATGAACTGTAAGGAAAATAGCGGCGATCACAATAGATCGGTACCGATCGCAGTGATACTAGGACTTTATTGAACTAGAATAGCCGCTCAACTCAATTAAAAATAGTTCTTCTGCGTTCGAATGATAAATTAGTACAGTATAGGAGAGGAATAAATTACAAATAGTTGGTACAGTATCAGTATCGGCGCGCCGACAGCTGGTCGTCGGCGGCGGCGGCGTGAAAAAATTCGCGGCGGCGGCGGCGCGCCGGCGTGGCGCCCACCTCTACTTTGTACAGACGCGATGAGTCAAACGAAACAGGGACACGACAAAGTCGTAAATGTAGCTCATACAGACAATGGCGCTGTTAATACTTAACATATAAGAAACTTCCGAACAGAAAATATTTCCCGTATTGTTCGCAAGCCCGAGGGTCGAACTATCAACATAACAATCTAGCATTGACCTTCGTAGGAGATCGACGGTGACACTATCTCGGAATCGCTAAACTACGCTGACGGCGCGATTCGTATAACGCTTATTTCTCTGAACTCGATGCGATGACAAATCGGACACGCCTCTTATCGACACACAAGTGCCTAACGACACATTTGTCCATTGAACCTTTGAAAAATATCGATTACCCGTATTCTAAACACGTNGAATTTAAAAGCAGATTTTTTTCAAAAAGTATCTTTTTTTATTATTTGTTGGCCTTTTTTGTGTATTTTATGTATGTTTTTAGTATCGCCTGTTATTAAGCATTATTACTGTTTTTATTTTATCAGGATATTCCGCTTAGTTTAAAAGTTATTACGTTTTCTTTACAATAAGTAATTGGAAGAAAAAAAATTCTACAAAAAATTTAAAAAAAATCTAAAAAAAAATTTGACCTCTTTTTTGTCGATAAAAATAGGTCTAGTTTCATCTATTTTCATATGTACACTTTAACGTGACTCACACTGTATAATTATATGTAATTTGTATGTAAGTATTCTATTTAATTCATACTAGCTGACCCGGCGAACTTTGTTCCGCCTTAATGGCAATAAATAAGCAGACTTTTTTTTTAATTTCGAACGGGATAAAAAGTATCCTATGTCCTTCTCCTGGCTCTAAACTACCTCCCTGACAATTTTCAGCTAAATCGGTTCAGCCGTTCTTGAGTTATAAGTGGAGTAACTAACACGACTTTCTTTTATATATATAGATTCTTCCGAACTTAAGTGGTTTTTGTGTTGAGGTCTTAGCCTTGAACCAAACCATAATGAAAATAGCCATAATGACGTCCACCGATTACAGGATAACCTGTCATAACAAAAGGGCGTGAGGAGGCACTCGTCCTGACATGTCCCTCCGATAGGCTTATCACACGCCCTTATCGCGCACCTGAGTGTGGAGATAACAACGTCATCAATATACGCTGCCTTGAGGAGTAATTACGTAGGCAAAATTCGGCTTTAATATGTCCCGCCATTTTGGACCATTAATCAATCCGGGCAGTGATGTGCGAGTTTTCGGAGTCGATTGTTTAAAAAATCGATTGGAAGTCTTTGGCAGTTAAAGAAATCGTTTTATTTTACAGATTATAACGATTATAAATTGAACAATATTGAACTAAGAAAAGACATGATGGGTTCAGCACAATGTTTATTATTAATGCAAATCGTAATTTAAAAATCTAAAGCATAATATGTTGCTATGCCATAGATTCATAATAATATCTAAAAAAACAAATGGTTAGGAATTTGGATTGGAAACTAATTACACTAATGAACGTTTGTGTCCGATTTCTGAAGTTCTAAACCCAGCGCGACAAGGCCGTTGTTTCCAAAAATATCGATGTAAAGGTCTCGTGAAATCGATCATGATCACGTGATCGTAACATCGCAACCACAAGGCAACGGGCACACATCGATTAATCCCGCACAGCCGATTAGGGGCACTTTCAATCAAGATTGTTTGCCAGACTGCTCGAGTTTGCACAGAAAATGATTGACCTACTTGCTGTACCTAGTTTTGTTTAAGACCGGCGCAGTGACATGTTGTCTTGACAGATTGTTTAAGCTGTACGAGTGGGAATGTCATTGCGTTGGTTAAAGCTATGAATGTTGCGATAAATGCACTGGATGGTGCAAAAGTTGGACCCCANCGACCCCATTCGTTGGGGAAAAAAATTCCACCATTAATTGTAATAGTACCATCATTTAGCATGCCTCTAAATAAATTGACAGTGCAATTTCTTTCTACATAATACACAAAATTAACAGAAAGTACGTAATATGTTGACGACGTAGCACTTAAAAATGAACAGGCATATCTTTTGTGAATAGAAAATCCGTTTACTGCGAAAGGGCAGTAATGATACTGGTCTGAATACAAGTCAGACTTACGTTGTTGTTCCATTTGTAAGATTCCATGTACCCTCCATCAGAATAATAGACTCAGGCCCATTCAGTCTGACCTAGTAACTAAAGCTTACTTCAGTCCAAAGCTTTATCGGATTCAGTGCCATTCTGCGAGTTCTAGCATCTAGAACAATTCGAAGCACGCCATCTATTGTTCGACGCGGGTTGTTCTTGTCTTATGTAGGCATTGAGACTTTTGGTGTATCGGAAAGATTGACCTCTTAAACTTTGCTCGGGAATAGGCTTTTGTTAGGTATTTACTGTCTGTAGCCAGACCAATCTTCCTAACTGGATTCTACATTAGACAGTCAATAGCATTAGTGTCTGAATTGGTTTGCCTGAATTATTTAGACGATTTCTGTTCCAATATACATCAATCAGTCACGAGTCGAAGGAAGTCTACAAAAGCTTGCCCTGATGAAGATGATACATGTACAGTAAGAGTAACGTAAATATCATTCTGTCAAAGCAAACAACCGAGCAATATTAACCCTTAATCAAACGGCTTGTCTCATCAAAACCGGGGCAAAAGTAGATAAACGCAAAGATTCTTGGCGACCGGCAGACGCTACCGAACAAGATGGCCACTCGGCCGACCTAATTGCAACCGTTCAACGACACTCAACCCGGTTGCTGCAGCTCCATTGGGGGTGGGTTGCCAACCGGACAGATTTGTAAAGGACAGTCCCAGTTTGTTGGGCATGAATGAATTAGCGTTTGGTTTACTGACGTAAGGTTTGGAACAAAAAATTGGATTTAAACAATGTTGATGGCAAAATAAGATGGCCCATGGTGTTGCAGGCTTAGGACTTCAGTTTAAATTACTATTGGTTTTGAATTCCATATCATCAATGAATTTTTCGGAGCTCTCGATGCTGCGTACAAATGTGACATTGGATAATGCAGTACAGGTAACATGTAGGTATGTATGTAAAGAGAGAATATACCTAATGATAACCAGAATAATTTTATAGCTATACAGTAGTATACGATGAAGTCTATAAAGAGTTGACTTTCAATTTGGATTATGGTAATGTTCACAACGATATTAAGCTGTTGGCTGCATGTTTATTTTTACGTGTCCCCAACATAAACGTGAAATGTCGTCTCCCTTGTCACGCCCCCTCCACAAGGGTTAATGGCTGACACGCATTTAAGATGTTTATGTTATTGGTGTTATAAATAACGTTACGATAATCGCTTTATGTAATGCTTCCAAGGGTCGTTATTATTTGTTCGTAAATTACGAAGGCGAATTGTTTCCCCTTAAAGTAAGCCGATTTCCTTGTATTATAACACTTAAAGTGATAATAAAACCTGTATTTAAAATTTATAGCTAATTCTTCTAAATATTTTTATCAGTAATATTGGAAAATCGTCTAACAAGACGAAGCATTATTATACCCAATATCTGCTATCAAATCAGCTCCAGCCGAAGCTATTAATCACAAAGCAGACCCATCATTACATGACACAAGACTTCAAAACTCCCCAGAGGTCACCCAATTCTGATCCTTCAATATTGATTAACGCGATAACCAATTTTGCGAAGTTCCCCATTTCAATGCTAAGTTGATCGGGAGACTTGTAGGAGTAACATGCCAACTTGCCAACATTTAAAGTTAGCATAAGCAAGCATAATTTCCGCATGAGATGCTGGGAACCATAGGTCGTAAAGTCCCCCTAGAACCCCCTTCCCACCCCTTGTGTACTGTACGGTTTATGAGGTACTTAACCCTTGCTTTTTGGCAAAGCTTTTGTATGTACTCGAGCTGACGATACGAGAATATTTCTTGCTCCAATGGCAGATGGTGTCATTGAACTTATTCGGACAGATTAGGTACTGGTAAATCTAGACAGCAACAGTTATCTAGGGTACAAGATGAAAGGATGACTCATAATCTGCAGACCTTCTTCCGTCCCCGTAAAGTAAAATAAGTATTTTCTCGATAGATGGAAGTGTGGTGATCATACAATATACCTACATATAGTTCCCATGTGAGATTAATTAACTATGACGTCAAAATTAATTTAAGAGGCCACATATTAGGAGAAACCAGCAAAAATAAAGTTCCGAGGACAATAAACCAAAGACAAAATGTGAGAACGAGAGATCTTAAGAAGATATTTAGTCACTTAATTCAGGATACGCCCAACGAGCCTCAATGATATAATTAAGGTTTCCTAATTCCCCAAATTGTATTGGGAGCTCGAACATCAAGGGATATGCCCTGTAAGACTTGACATGCTATTAGTGGCTAAGGATTTTTAGGGCAATGAATCACTACTTGAATTATTGATAGACAGATAAATAATTTATGTGCAAACACTTATTAACACACATAATTAGTACAGTTGCTACAAAACAATAAATGAGAAAGCAGGAGACAAAGATAAACACGTATAAACAAAATTTTAATTGTGAATTAAATTAAAATTTTAATTGACACAATAGTCATCATCATTGCAAGATGTCCACTGCTGAACATAGGCCTCGCCAATGATTTCCAGATCAGTCGTTTGGTAGCGGCAGTAATAAAAGTAGACATAGTAATAATAAGGTATACATTGAGAGCTACACAATGTGAAATACGGATAACTTAATTTCCTCCCACGTGGCAACGTAATGAATAGTTAACGAATCAAAGGACACGCACAATTTAATGGTCCTGTAAAATCCTAACAACGAAAATGTCATCAATCCAAACAAACAAGCCGCGATGACCCGTTTTATTGCGGCCCTTTAAATTATGCATGCCATCGAAATGAGTACATCATTTTATGGCTCAGTAAAAAGGCTATAGACATCTCAGGTGTAGGTTAGCAATTCATTTGCCAAAGGTCGATGCCGGAATCCAATTTCATTCATATTAAATTCAGGTGTATAGGTGTAAGTGTTTGAACGTTTATTTTCACTTTGCCTGCTTTCTTGGTCATTTTCGGCGTAAATGCCAATCAGATATGATTATTTTCATTTTTACACAGACTGAAACCTTTATGAACTTTAAACAAGATTTCTCGTTGGATTTATCTATAAGGGCCTTTAGATTGTGTTGGCTTTTATCGTAGAATTCAGGTTAATCAAAGAACTTGAGTAAATCTACTTGGATAAACACATCTTTGTATGAAAAAATGTTTTTGATGGTGACTAATTGTATCTGTCCAATTGTTTGGCTTGTCAAATAGCTTTTACATAGTTTCAACTGTTATTGTCTCTAGTTTTAGAACATAATTATCGTGACTCATCATTTAACCTTATCCTTGTTACCGGTCAGCGCAAAACATCGTGTCTGTTTAATCACTTGACATTGGCCAAGCCGGTGTGCCCAAGCGCACGATTACCATAAAGAAATTAAATAATCGTGACGTAAAAACAAACGACTCTATGTTCTATCATCGTATTTCAATTTCAAAAGGTGTTAAGTTTGCATGACTCCGAGGTCATAAAGATAGCATGAAGGCGCTGGATACCATTGGTGCCGCTACCAACCGTGCTATGTGGAAATCATTGGGGAAGGCCTATGTTCAGTAGTGGACGTCCTGTGGCTGAAATGATGATGATGAAAGTTTTGCACTGAAGTGTAGTCCGGGTCAATGACTGACCGATTTTTCTAACTCAAAGAGAAATTGAACAAGATATCAGACGTTACATCGATAACAGTCGTCACATACCAACTTATCTATTGAGTAGCTCGGTTACTTCACATGATATTATGAAATGTGCAAATATCTCGAAGATAAAAATGCGTGCGTGATTCAATGCGCAAATCAAAAAATTTCTTTTTAATGCGTGCACGTTAACCTTCAAATCTTTTTTTACTTTGTTCAAGGCACCTCAAATGTAATACCTAAATGAATCATTGCTGTAAACAATATAACACCGACCGACTAGTCTGATATTTTGCATGTATTCGAACGATGTAATAACTTTCGATATCATGTAAACATTGTGTAAAATATACACCCAATCTTTACGGTCTTTATGTTCACTAATTGTGCTATCAGTATCAGCATATGCTGCTGACTTTGAAGTAAAAGGCTTCTTGCCCTTTTAAATATTCAGTATTTGTTTCGTACAATTCCCTCAAAGTTTTCTCATCAACCCCCTTTTCCCCGGACAAAAAACAGCTGAAAGCCTTCAATAATTATGTGGAACAATTCCCTACCCTGTAGGCGTAAAACGTACCCACACCCCTTGTTTAATTATGCACCACTTAACTGCAAAGTGCATCCCACAGGGAGTTTTATAGTCTCGTAAATAGTGCACAAGTTTGTTGGCCGAGGAAAATAAATATTCATAAATCAACCTAAAAACTTAAGCTTTTAAATCAACAAGTGCTCTTGGTGTTTTTATTACAGCGTTGAAAATTTTCGTTTCTTTTCTTAAATGTTTTATGTCTACTCCAGTTTCAGAATTCTTTCTGTTAGTTATATTTCGTTACAGTAATTTTTAGTCACATCTTTTGTCAGTTTAGTAATAATCGTTAGATTTATGCCTGCACATTTGTACAATAACATAATTACCTATTTCAGTTTATTGAAATTACAGACCCTTACAATTTTCTGAATTCTTGAATGAGAACTTTCTCAATTTCTTCCTCCCACGCGGGCGCTTAGTGCATCGTCGCTTGCAGCACTTTATCAAATGACTCGGCCATCAGATTTCACAGACTCATCGGACAGACGATCGTTCACGAGGGTAGGTGGCGCTGGCACCGACACAGGCCATTCATCATTTTGTTTGCGTGTAACAATTACTGCGATCAGTCCACGTTCAAACAACTGGGTCGATGTAGCGAATGAAATTATTTCGGAAGGTTGAACGAAAATTTCATTAGGCCTCCCTATGTGAAGAAGGAAATTGGACCGAGTGTTCGTTTTAATCTAAATGAATTTATAAAATCACTATCTCGATCTGCTTGACCCCGATCGAGGATCTTGCCAGCACTAATAAAAGAACAGCGACTACAAAAGTTAATAAAACTTAAGAGAGACATAAATTTTTTATTGAATTTCTTTATCTGATAGATATGCTTCACAATTTCAATTATACTACAGACAAACCCGAAAAATTGTAGTCACATGCTCTTTGGAGAAAAGCTCAATGCTGCCAGGATCATTTGTGATTTACTGATATATGCACGCTGTGGTAGTCACGTACCAGCAAATCGTTTCGTCCCTCCTTTCATCCCCCATTTCTCTTACGTCAATGCCATGTCCTTGTCCGTTTTCTTTGGGTAATGCACCGTCCTTAAGAAAGGTCAACTTATTCCTAGTCACGCTATTTAAAAGTTAACCTTCTAAAGTATTTTTTCTTTTTATCTGACTCATTTCTTATTTGCTGGTCATAAACTTCGTACTTACGCAGGTTTCTTTGAAAAATAGTTTTACAAATAAATTGCTCCATCTAAGTTAGAAGCGTCTCACATTCCCTTTGCGAAGTTAATAGAATCCTGTTACCCGATATTTATTCAATTTCTAGCTTTTTGGATCTATTCCCGTCATAAACTGAATCTTTGTGTGGTTATTCTTAATTTCTTATACATTAAAAATATTCACACATCTGATGTCAGTTTTTCAACGTGAACTGACTGAATATCCGTAGTAGAACACAATTACTTACTCCCACTCTTCGTGGCTGTCTAAGACAAAAATATGCACCTCAAAAATACCAGGCCTCCTCAATCTTTCTGGCCAGATCGAGTAGTGTAGTTAAATCCTTCATTTGCCTCTGTTCTCTGGTAAAAAGAAGGTCCAGTGGAGACTAAAATGATCTTCCCAACCAGTTCGGCCAGTGTGAACTAAATCTTTCATTTACTTCTGGTAAATTAGAGGGAGTCGTGCTCCTGTAGGAAAATGGAGAGGCCCAGAACAGACGGTGAAACGCAACTGCTGCAACGAAACTGCAACTGCTAGTTACTTTTGAGTTGCATTTAAGTTTCTGTCATTGCGTCCGTTGGGAGACCACACATGACGCGACCAGTTTGAAACTTTCAGTTTCATTCATAATAATCATCAGAAAGTTGCAGTTTCGTTGCAATTACGTTTCACCGTCTGTTCTGGGCCTTAATGACCTGATAATGATGACAACTTCTGAACGATCTCCTTGTTACCCAACGGTTGAGTGATTGCATGTTAAAGGATCTTCGGTTCTAATTAGATTCTCCTTGTTTCAGATCTAGAGGGTTGTCGGGCGTGGTGCGGGCGGCGGCCGCGGTCCCGACACCATGGCTACCGTGGAGGGGCGGCCGGCGCAGTATGGCGTCTCACTGCGGCAGCTGCGCGAGCTGATGGAGTCGCGCGGCGCCGAGGGGTTGGCCAAGATCAACGCGCTCGGCGGGCCGCAGGAGCTATGCAAGAAACTGTACACATCGCCCACAGATGGTCTGTATCTGCTTAATACTAGCTTGCTCTAAGGCTTGTCTAAGAGTATCCGCTAAAGTTTGGCCAGGTGCATGGGTCGGGAAACGCGTCGAGCGCATATACTGTTCATGTTATTATTCGATACAGACCTGCGTGCGCGAGCTTTAGCGGAGACCCTAAAGCATCTACACGGGGCGGTTGGGCTGGCAAGTCATGCTTGACATCCTACTACTTAAGAGCAGGGTGATCAGGATGTCGAGCGTCTCTCGCGAGCCCATGCGCCTGGTGTGGACGAAGCTTAAGGTTTCCTGCTTTAAATTTTGTAGGTCACAACTTCAAAATGTAATTGATGCAGAATTTGATTGCCAGCGTCTTTCCGATTCGTACGTTTAACGGACAGCAAAATCCATTCATTTTGTGAAGCCGTTACTCTATGCTCATGATTAACGAAAAACGCCCATTGCAAACCATAGTTTAGGTTTAAACTTGCATCAAGCTGAAACTAAAATTTACATAGGTAAACATTGTTTCCAAACATTATTTACTACTCGCCAACGATGTTTACTCCCTTAGAAATTCGATTCGACCCTGAGACGTCAGGCCCTGCTTAGCCCGCGAAAAGTATTAGGTGTCAATTTTCCACATAATACACGTCAGTCACCGGGCCCGGCGAGACATGGACCGCCTTTAAGCAGACCCTCACGTTTTTATCGGATCACTCAGAGGGCTACTACGAAACGCTAATACGTAGTTTCGGGTCTATCTATCACTGTTGCTCATGCTTTTCGCGAGAAGGATGGCAACATTCGAAAATTCGGATAACGTTTTTCGGAGTAACCCCGCAGAGCACCAGGCATAGAATTCTGAAGCAGCATTTGAAGCACAGAGATTCTTACTGCAATACTGGTAAGGTCTAAAACTCTATACACGTTTGGGTGTATTATTTTCTCTATGATCAGCACGTGACGTAATATAGTGTGGATGTAGCATCGTGTATTGTTGATGACTTCTTCCGCATACCTGATTCAATGAAAAAACAATGGGATCCATGCAGTATTTTCCCAGCACGGGTTCCCATCCCACATTGATTTCTTTGGGTTTGTTTGACGCAATGATCCCAATTTTAGCGTGGAAATCAAAGATTCATTTGTTGGAATAACAGTTGAAATCTCACTTTCCAGTTAAATGTTTAATTGTTTACCTAACCTGGCCTTCGCGTGACGCCATGTTGTTTTTCAAAGTACCTAATACAAAATTAACGTGTCAACGTACCTTTGCCTGACAACTGAAAAATAACGAAAAGTAGGTAGCCTGTGCCTATTCTAACCCCTAAGTAAATTCTTAGTCTGACCATTACTTTTATGAAGAAAACCAACAAAGGGCTCTTTCACGATCTCCGTTCCGAGTAAAGTTCTAAGTAGCAATAACTTCCTGATTATCATTATTTAGCAAATAAAAGTAAAAAGTATTGGATCATCAAAGTTTGTAATTGTCAGGGTTTCGTTGCTACTCGTGCTTTAAGCAGCAAGTAGCCTACCTACTTGACACTTTACTCAAAGATGGTGAACGAACCCATAATATGAAAACAGTTTACTGCTGTTAATTCGCTTCAACAAATAGAGATCCTGAAACTGTTACACAGTGAATCAGTTTAATAATAGTCGGTACAATATGCAGGCTAGCTTAAAAGGACAATTAATCAGACTTAAATATAGACCAGCTAAACACAGCAACTATTACAAACGGAACCATGATATCATCTACTATTATCTGTTTCTACTAAAACAATAATGTTAGTGAGTAATTTTGATCGGTCACTACTCACTAAAACTTGTGCTAAAACATAGTAACAAACTGTGACTAAAGTGAAGGTTTTTTGCTAGGAAATAAAAATCAACTTACTATTTAATTTTATTTATACCTTTTTATACTCTAGCGGCATGCTTGGTGATAGAAAGAATTTTTAGTTAAATCGTTTATCAACATTCGTTTTTTTTTTCTATTTTCTTTACTTGACTTTTAAATTTCCAATTTTCTACTAGTCGCATAAGGCAAGAAATAATGAATTATGTAACATACCTATCGTCAGAATAACGCAATTTGATGTAAATTAATTTTATAGAAAAAAAAAAACAGAAATAAGCAACAGGTTTCGTGTAACTAGTGTTTTTTCAATTTATTTGTTTATCATTCGTTGAGATATTTGAACAAAATCGGTAGTAACAATTACATTATCGATTGCCGAAGCATAATCGGTAAGCTTTCCGGTATCAGCTCCGTTATGTCATTCATAATTCATTGTGTACCGGTAGCCATGTAAGGGACAATGGGAATCCAGGACATGTTTGGAATGTGATGTGAGCTGATCATTTTTAGTGGCTACAAGGCATGGGAAATGAAAACCGGCCAAGTGCAAGTCGAACCTTTTCTGTAAAAACTTATAGGTGTAAAAGGTTTGCTCCTGAAATTAAAGTTTTTGAACGGAAAAAGGTAAAAATTGCGTTTGCTGTACGATTATGAGAGTCCCACTTAAATGTTTATTTAATTTAATTTTTAACTATCAAGGTTTATGAGATACAGTCTGGTGACAGACAACCCGAATTTTTAATAATAGCACATTTCTTTATTACTTCCACAACTTACTTAGCTAGTAACATAATTCGTGCCTTTAACTTCTTTTTTTTTCTTTTTCATAATTACTGACCAATGTTGATGTAATTTTAATGTCAATAGTTATTCTAATACAGTTAATCCTAAACCAAATAGGTTTATTTAGTGAGAATAAATTCTACTAAGATTAAGTATACTACATTAGGTACTAAGTGCGTGCTGTAACGTCATGTTGTTTTCCTCATTAAGCCGCCTCTTAAAATAGATTCCATCGTAATGTTTGCTTCAATATTTAAAATTCAGCATACAATGCGAGGCCGTTTTAATTATACCTAAACGACATAGATTATGCGCTTCCCGATGTGTCATAGTTATCATCAAAATTTTGTGCTAAAATTGTGCTATACTAAGCCATAACACTTTTGCCGTATTTTGCTGATATAATATTTAATATGACCGTTAGTAATACAGTAAATGCTAGAAACTAAAGTTATACAAGTATTCCTTATAACACCGCATTTGTGAAGTCAATCACAATAAATCCAGCAATAAAAGTAATCGTCAGTGTAATAAACACTATCGCAAACAAGCCATTCAAACGCTATACTTTTAAAATCGACTTAGATTTTATCTATCCTTTTAGATTACGGTACGAATTCACGTCATAACTATTAAAATGAAATAGTCATGTTTCCTGTATCAGACCTAGATTTTATCTATCCTTTTAGATTACGAATTCACGTCATAACTATTGAAATGAAATAGTCATGTTTCCTGTATCAAACCTAAACCCATTTATATGTCAAATCTTAATAATAATTCGATAACAATCTCCCCTGAAAACTTTACACTGCAACAACATCCAAACGTATCCCCGAAATCGTTACACGTAACAAGAAATTCCAAAACTTGCAATCTCATCTGTACGCGTGTTCCCGGGATAAGTGGACCGCAATCGGTTGAGGTGACGCGGGTATATCTCTAGAGACGTGCCGGGGCCCGCCAGATCCCGGGAGGCCATGTTTTATCTCCTGCTTTGATGATAAATGCCCCAGATTTGTCTTGATGAATGCGGCTCAGATAATGTTGACCTTAAATGGACAGATTGACAAACGTATGCGACGAAAGTAGTGAAACAGAAATAACTGGTATTTGTTGACAATGCAATGAAACTACAGCTATAAAACTACCAGTTACTTTGTACAGACGCGATGAGTCAAACGAAACAGGGACACGACAAAGTCGTAAATGTAGCTCATACAGACAATGGCGCTGTTAATACTTAACATATAAGAAACTTCCGAACAGAAAATATTTCCCGTATTGTTCGCAAGCCCGAGGGTCGAACTATCAACATAACAATCTAGCATTGACCTTCGTAGGAGATCGACGGTGACACTATCTCGGAATCGCTACACTACGCTGACGGCGCGATTCGTATAACGCTTATTTCTCTGAACTCGATGCGATGACAAATCGGACACGCCTCTTATCGACACACAAGTGCCTAACGACACATTTGTCCATTGAACCTTTGAAAAATATCGATTACCCGTATTCTAAACACGTAACACATAGCCAAAGCAATTTGGAGTTCGACGCTGAAGTCAAAACATTCCCCGGAGCATAAAAGTTCGTCTATTAATATAAAACCCAGAACAAATGCCAACTCGAATATATCGAAACTTGCCGTAGTTTAAGGTTATATTGATTTGCTAAAGCCGGAATCGCGAGAACGAAGGAGCTACAATGTGAGGGTATTCAATCGAATAGCCCTCATTCCAGAATTTACGATACACTAAGTCCCGGCACAATCAATGCAAATAACCTTGATTGAGACGTTGTTACAATCAGCGATAATGCAGAATTAGCGTCTGGAAACAGTGTTAAATCCGAGCGTGATCGTCAAAAGACTGCCAAAGCAAACAGAACCGAAGCCGAAATGAAACTTTTCATTGCGACTGAAGACAATTCCGCAATAACTCCCGCCTAGGCGAGATTAGCATTGGTAAACTTTGATCTGACGGTTTAAACATCGTATTGATCGTTACCGCAGAGGGTAGTGTGTAAATCTCTTTGAACTCTATGAACCCTCCCAAGATTATTATTGTTTCTAACTAAAACATTAAGTTTTCGAAACCGCAGTAAATATTTTCAACGAAACGTTTAACCGCAACTACACTAAACGCATTCCTCTTTTATGGATAAAAAATCCTATCCCTTCATAAAAATGGGTGTTTTATGGAAGCAAAGTATGTGTCGTGTCCTTTTAATGCATCTCATAATCTTGTTACTCACACTTCTCTCATCAAAAAGTAATTAGCGGCAGCTAAAATACATTGTGAGTCAAGCGCCGACGCCATTACACCGATCCATTTTCTTTCCGAGACAGTCCCTCCATCGACGGCGTCTCCGCTAATTTATAAATGGATATGACAGACACTCAAAGGAGTCTTAGCACCGGAATTTAGTGGGGATTTTTATGACCCTCGTAACACCTACTGATTCTTTAATGAGCCCTCGCCCTACTCAGCGGCGTTATACGATGCTGACATCTCTAATTTCGAGGTGATTTTTACGAACTCGCAAAGGAGGCTCAGCAGAATGAATATTAAACAATTACCTTCAAGGATCTTCGAAACTCAAACTCATCGATGGCACGCCCTTTCATCGATTGAGGTGACGACCTCCGAAATCTTTGCGACCGAGTATAATGCCGCATTAAATAAAAAGAAACAGACATAAACTTTTCCGTCTCGTCTACAAATGGAACGGGCGTTGTAACGAGCAATTTTATTTTTGTAACACGCGAGTACATACTCGTACTCTGCTACTGCCGAATGAAATCTAGTGGTTCAGCCAAGTTCGTTGAACCAGCATGATCGATACGCGGAAGGTCTCTTCATGAACTGTGAACTTTGTTCAATGCGAAACTATGAAATTTTAATACCTACAGACCATTATAATCGTAGATGCTTTCAGCTTATTCAATACTTTTACAAATTCATTCGAATACCAGCTGTCACTAATGAGCCAATAGCGCGGGAAATATTTCATTATGTAATATCAGGGAGTTCACCCTGGAAGTCACGCGATTCTCGCCCTTGATTCATAATTTATTAGTTCTATCGAGATTTTCGGTAACAACCGCTAATACATAAACGCCAAATATAAGTTAAGCTCTTATAAATACGACGATTTATATTATCCAGTTACAAAAGCATCATTTCTGCCATAATCTCCGCTAATCGAGCAATAAATCATTGCAAATATAACATTATCTCTGTTTTTCTGTAAATCATCCTGAATTAATAGAGTTAATAGAGCACATAATATATTTTTCTTTCTGCTAACTAATGCATCAAATGTTTTTAACGTTCAAAGTGTTCCATTGGCTGCACGTCGATGCCACCACAAGGTTCTATTAGTGGAACTCAAACAAGCTACAGCAGCATAAATGCACAACCTTTTTAGACGGTGCTGCTCCGAGAAATATTCAGGTCGATTGCCCGACCGAGCGTTAGCTGACTCTTGTTCTTATGCCTTATGAAATAAAGTGGAAACTCGTTTGGGTTTTGCTTTGATATTCTTCGCGGCTGATAGATCGCCCCTGTCAACTGTTTCGCCAAGGAGCACTCGCGCCGGCGAAAAATGATCCTCGTCGCTTTCTCGCCGAATAACGTCTTTATCTAGCGCAAAACGCCTTATTACTCATCTGTATGAGCTTGCGACACCTTTTTCTAATAGCTCTCAACGCAATTAAATATCATCTTCATTTTTTCTGCTGGATCGTTGCCAATTTCTCTATTTATTGTCATATTCGTAATTCTTGTAACGACTGCATTAGACAATTAGCAGGTGGGACCTGAAAGTTGTCGTAATTTCTCTCTATGTGTCACATACTCGTAGTTACTAATTATCGTCGCATATTAGTTCGGAATAGCTATTATCCCGCGGTGACCTTTCCCTGCCCTTCGTATTTGGAGCGCGTTGATGGATACCAGGGTAATCGCTTTGACTTTTATTCGCCTATAAAGTTATCGTGATTGAACGTAATACGTACGCGCCTTCATTGTCTTGTGCTCCTCGTAAAACCGTACGAGATGGCGTCACGTCTGGAATTATACGATTCCTTGGCATTAGGATGAATGAAATTTAATCTGCCTATTCCAGTGGATTGGTCAAATGACCGAGATAGGGTAGGGTACGGGAAACGCTTGCTTTGTATGCATGAGTTGTGCAGTGAATTCAAATTCCGATGGCTTGTACCAGTTACGAGCCAGTTCCAAAATACATGCACCTTACATACATAAATGTCNTATAGGGTTGCCAGGTCCAAAAACACAAAAGCCGGACTATGTGCTTCATTTGGCCGGACATTTTACCCTAAAAGCCGGACATGCGATTGCAATGATTGAAATGAAATGCAATTAGTGAGCTCACGAGTGAGTACTATCATCATCGGTTGCCTAACGTCCTAATGCGTGCGTGCCTTATTCTGTGGCTCGACTTTCGCCTGGCGCGGCAGCCAAATAAAAAGCCTAACAAAAGCCGGACATCGGTTATTTTGGCCGGACACGCAATCAAAAAGCCTAACTATGTCCGGCTTTATCCGGACGCCTGGCAACCCTACATACATACATGTCCATTTTAGAAACTCGTAACGTGCCTGTGTTGGATATCAAAATTTTTGGTCCTATTACACTGACAACAATGATGGTCTTATCATATTACCTAGACTAATCATAATTAACTACAAGTTAGTTCTAGATCCGACTTCCTTTATTCATTAGGGACATAAGTACTAATTTCCCTATCACAGATCTCAATGTAGTCAAAATGATAAAAATAGCTGACCAATAAATCATTGTCACCATGCAGCGTGGGTGTGGATACTTCACGATGTTTTCCTCTATTTTCTAACCAATGTATTCCATCATCCAACCGACTCTTGATTTGTATTTTATTGATACAAATTGATACCCAAGAAGAATTACTTTCAGTAGATTATGTTAAGCACATTCAGCTCCACCACCACATCTTAAAGCGTATTCATGGTAACGCGGCCTGAATGAACTGGTTCGCGAAGGCTGGCGACAAATCCTATTATATCGAGGGTCGATGCAGGCTATTTTTACATCCACTATTTTCGCTTGATACCCGCATTTGTATGGAGTGTTTCCTTTGATTTTTTGTTTTGGGATAGCAAACGGTCTGTCGATGCTGTAAAATCTTCTTTGGTCGCGGCTTCGTCTGCGTGAATTTTGACCTGCTACAGCCTTTGTTATTCAGGTATAGTGTAGCATTTTAATGGTGAAAGAATTTTTGAAACACGCCAATGGTTTTTTAGTATATTCGTTGCAAACATACGAATCTCTCCGCTTTTGGATATTAGTAAGATCATTTCGATAGGTTCAACCGATACTTGTATCAATTTTTTTGATGATGCAGAAAATTTTACAATAACAAGGCATTCTTAATTGACCAATCAATTCTGTTTGTTCACAAATAAAATCTTAACTACCCTCAATGAAAGGCCCTCTATAAAGACACGGTCCACTCTCCTCTAATCTCGTGTCCTCCTGCAATTGACAGCTCACGCAAACGACCTCCGACCTCTCGTCCTTTGTCCCTCCCAGTGCTCGCGTGACATGGGTGTTTCTAGAACATTATCCGCTTCGAACCGGTTTTGCAGAAATTTTAGGGACACGAAATGTGTCGTCTTCAAATCAATAGCTAATTCCGTAATTCTATTGACAATACCTACATTTTGTTCTTGATGACACTTGATCATTTTGTCCCTTATCCTCTACAACGTAGAGTCTAGGTACATTGTGTATGCTTGTCACTATTATAAACCATGGCATTATTTGAAACACCCTCTAATGATCATTTACTGTCGTATTAACCTTATCAAAGCCAACAACCATAAAAAAACACAAGTATTGCTCCCACTGTGACCTGAAAATCTTCCCAATCAAAAGATAACAATGAAGATAATGTGAACCAAAAGCCAGACACGTCCCCCACGGCCTGGTGTGAAATGCCCCATCTCCCACGGGTCACGGCGGGTAGACAAAAAACGCAGTAACACTGTCCAGACAGCTTCCAGAAAATTTAGTGTCATTGCGGGACTGCTTGGTTTGAAAATAAGTTGAGATATATTCTGTACATCTTCAAATTTAAATTGGCTGTGGTTTTCTTGCAGGGTACTTTCTATTTTTAAACATTTTATTTAAGACTTGTCTTTTTTATTCAATTGTGTCTCTGTTTTCTTGAGGATTTAATCATGCATAGAATTAATACTTATTAGAAAGGTAGCTGTAGACAGAAGTTGCAGTGGTGGGGACTAGAGGTCAAATAAGTATAATACACCAATTCAACATTCCTAGAGCTCATAATAGCGTGCGAACAATTATTCACGACAATTAAAGAGTAACACGATATTAAATATAGAAACGGTAATGACAGACACTGCTAATTGCTCCATTTAGTTCGTACTAAGTAGCAACTTTTTAGAACAATATTATGTCATACACACATACACTATCAATGTGGCTATTGGATACTGATTTAGTCAATGCACTCAAATCATAATGACTAAAATGTATCTTCTCAAATACATCTTTAGTGCAACAAAGGAACATAATTATGTTATGTTCAAAAGGACAGTCTCTGAGCTGAGCGTCCTATTATGCGTCCAAAGCACTACCTATCTATACCAGTGACAAGCAAAGCCCATTTACCAGTATGATGGAAGCCATCTCAAATGCATATTAATATCATAATTCACGCTATAAAGCATTTACAAGGCCTCCAGCAATTAAACTTAACCCATGAGGTTAAGAAGACCCGCCTACCCGATTTAACATCTTCCCTGCCATGACGTCGATTGCCTCATTTGTTTTTTGGTTCCCTCATTTGTAGACCCGAATGAATGTGATTAATTTTTTAACCTTATAAAGTTGCCCGAATTTTTTCGAGCGTAATAAAACAATTTGAGATGCTTGGGGAAACTTGGAAACTCGAACTTTGGTCCAATAGACAAGGGAGGGAATTCAGATGCATAATCATTCACAACCGTACATATTACAATAGCTGATGTTATAAATGCGAAAATAACTAACTCTGTCTGTTACCTTTTCATGCTTAAGCCTCTGATCCGATTTAGACGAAATTTTACTGAGAGAGAGAGGGAACTAGAGAAAAACATAGTTTAGTATTGTTAACCCCATTTTTTGAAAGGGTTAAGCTATAATTCGTTCTGTGACAGACCAAAATTCACGCGGGCAAAAGCTAGTTATCAATAAAACATACAATACAACTCTCATTAAGGCGATAGGTGAGGCAAAACTGCAAAATTGACCTCTCTTTGAATCCCTACTCCTCCTAAATGGATGATCCAAACAAGAAAAAAAAATATGTGTNAAATGTATTGTTTATTTCATTTCATTTATAAATGGATCTCGATTAATTACTTCACACATCATTGATGATCGGAGTACCTGCTAATAATATTATGGCCACGTCTAAAATTAGTGATAGTGTCGTCGTGACGTCACGGACGTGTGACTTGAATGTGTTAATGAAGTGAAGTGATGTCATAGCAGGATGCGTGAATTTTAATACGGTGTCCTTTAACGTATTCTGAATAATAAACGGCGAGTTGGTGATTGTTTTAAGTTAGCACTCGAGTTTATTATTTGCCTTGCTTTAGAAATTTAATGGTTTCCAAGTATATGTAGACGCCACCCACGTCAAATTTAAAACTGGCATCTTAAATGTAATAGAGTACAAACTAGATTTTTTTTATGGTGGTGGCAAAAGTGGTATTTTGCAACATAAAATTAGTCTGAGTCTAGACCTTAAATATATCTACATTTTGGATATTTTTAAATAAATTGTATAAGAGTTGCGCTCTGAAGAAACGTTTCCTAAACTAAATGTAATCAAACCTAGTCATGCAAATCTTTAACAAATTCTGTAGCAATCAATTTGATCACTTTCAAATTGCATTTATATTGTAATGAATAGTTTACTATTGTATCAGTTGGTCGCATGAGTAATTTTCATTATATGCAAACACGGCAAACATGATTCACTTGCAAATACCATAAAACCATACTCTTTAAACATTTAGTCATTGCTGCTCGTATGCTTTTCGTTTCGCTATGATAAATACGTGAATACGTTGCTTCAGTCCGTTTCAGTTTATTTTTCACTTTCAAAATGTTGTAATTTAGCACATTCAGTGTAACAAATATGTACGCCAATCAGTCTGTTCTTTTCAAGAATTTACGTTTATGAAATAATTTAGATTACCATCTCTTTTACTCATAACAGCATTCCAGAGTGAGTTAGCGAGTGGATAATCGGAATCGTTTTGTCGATTAAAGCCCCCAAGTATATTCCCACTAATCGCTAAAACATGCGTAACTAGCACCGCTATAGCACTATGAGGGATATACGCGTATGAATAATTCGCGCAAACTGAACTAATTGGCTGTATAACCAACCACGTCCGTCCCAGGTCGCATCACCAGCCATGAACCATTTAACGTCAAACTTTCATCCGGTATGGGGGCAATTGGAGTAAAACCCATTTTGGACACCATTAAAATATCTCCATGATCATGACGACTCTTGTGTCATATAACATTCCAGATCTGTGGCCGGAATTTTTGATTAAAAATGTTTTCATGTTTGTTTCGTCGCATCAACAGAGATTAATCCCGCCCAAAGCGAAAATATTTGCACGAAACAAAGAGATATTCGAGAATGCCAAAAGTGAAGATTTTTTGATACACACGCCGTTACCAAACGACTGTGCAAGAACGTGTGTTCGCAAGATAAAATTAATTGCTTGTCTCTCTTGATCAAATCTACGTGTCTTAATCATAAATGGGGACGCTAGACTGAACAAACAACATGCAAAGTCTTAGTATCAGAGGTCACCCACATTTTCCACTGGTGACGAACTGACGAGTCAAACGCCATGTTATTCTTTACCAATCATAGTAAAAGGAGCTGATAATTAATACATTAGTCATCGATCATGCAATGATGGTATAGTGTAACGACCGCATTAATATTACCATGATTACGTTGAAATCACAAATAATACGTTCAAGGCCAATACTAAGATTACCTCTTCCGAGGTCACTGTCCTGCAATTACATCATCAATCCGTCGTGAATCCGAACACGCGTAACGTAAAAAATTAAATATGGCCGCCAACTTGGCGTATAGTCGCATCTATTTATCATTATCAACGTCATTGAAAACCTATGCTTTAGAATCGGGTAGTCACCCAATCACTACAGCATTGGCAGAATCCAATGCATCTGCAGTTTAATTGTCACCATAAAAACCTAGGAATGTTCATGACCCTTATTCACTTAAAATGAACTCTCCTTTTCAAATCAGGTTTCTATAGTATAACCGCTATAACTGAGCCAGTTGAAGTTAGAGATAACCGACCAAAATATTGTCACAATTAACCCCAGTACCTCAACTTTGCACAATGTTCACTATGATCGTACTATGGAGTAATTTATGCCTACCCGTCCGGCCGCGGCGCCGGTTTCGCTGCGGCCTCGTTTTTCGCCCCCAAATCAATTTCCACGATGACGTCACCTCACCCCCTCCCGCGTCCCGCTCTGACACCATGCCCTTAGGATACGGCCGTTTCCGCTCCTTACACAACGCTGTCTTTACGTTTAATCTCATGTTCCAGTTGCGACTCTGTTGTTTCAACCTGACGACTATTGATGCTTTCTATTTATAGTTCATCAATGCATGTTTGAATTTCACTAAACATCTGATTAGTTTTTGGTCATTCATTTTTTTTTACTAATATTTATTTGAATGGCATAGTAACAGTACACCGCATCAACGGCTTATTATAATGATGCAGCAACGAGCACACTTCATTAGGCAAGTGTTACCTGACGGAAACGCGTAGCGTAAACTGTATACCTAAAACGCAACGAAACTCGTGCGCAACAGAAACAAACCAGGTACAGCGGGTTATGATTGAACGCTCGCAGGTATTTTCGTGCACAATATTAATACTGAGATTAAAATAAACCTTCGCCTAACGAAAGACGGACGGGCAGCTAACTCCGAAAGCTGTAAAACAAATAACCAATATGTTCTCAACATACCATTCGTGAGCCCGTTTTTCAGGTGCTACATCATCATATTTACCGCCGTGGCGGGTTAATGTGGCCGCAGTACCGCAGGAAACAATGGAGCTATTTTAACCCTGTTTATACGCGGGGTACATACCGAGCTCACCATGCTACAACTATTTAACCTTGCTACAATAGTCTTATGTAACCAGCCACACCGAAAACCTTCACCTGTATCTTTCCCGGGAAATGTGCATTCGTATGCATCCACTCCGTACTGCAAAGTTTCATGACGGCGAACTTATGTCATAAAAATTCACACATTGTTGACAAACAGATCGTTCATCCAATTTGGCAAGCGGCAATAATTCCAACGACATAAGCAACGTTGCGTCACCCAAGGTAATAGCCCTGAATTCATTATCTATATCGTGTCATAATTCTTAATAGACATGCGAATGCCCACGTTTTTATAGATGCGTAACACGTCATCGTCAAAATTAAGCAGCCATTGTAATTTGCTCGATTACCGCGAGTACTCGCATCGAATATGTTTTCCGTATACCGGGTAATGGTAACGTTAATCTACAATTTTAGCCGGTGGATCATTAGTCACATGATTTCTGATGTTCCCAGACACATAGAAACGAATTCCGAGACATGTTTTGCGACGTGCAGAAATAGAACGCAGCCGACTCTATACGTGCTCCCTGTGTGACGCCAGCCCGTGCTTTCATCCCGCTCTGTCTTACAACCTGGACGTATACCTTTCCTTCTCGTGCGCACTCAGTTCATTGTTTTAAAGTGTAGCTCTGTTGGCCGGTGGACTGAAATAGGTCGGGAGCGTCCGAAACAGACGGTTCACGCTATCGAAAGCTTCTGCGAGGTCACTGCCGGAAAATCACGACACGAGGACCAGGGTTCGAGGATATATATCAAGGGATATATATCAAGATATATATCGGATATATATCCGATATATATCAAGCCGGTTTTGATGATATATATCAACTTTTAAAATTTATTACTGTATTTGTACTTTTTGACATAAGATTTTTATTTTTTTAGTTGATTTTGCCGTATTTCAAAGATATTTTATGTTTTTGCTTTATTTGTCTGATTTTAAGTTTTAAAAACATTAAAAACATGTTTATGTAACACATAGGCAATAGTATTCATGAATAATACAATAAAATAATACTATGGCTTTCATACAAAATTGATATATATCAAAGTTGATATATATCGGATATATATCATAAATATCCGATATTTTGATATTTATAATAAATATCGGATATTTTCGAACCCTGACGAGGACACTAACTGATTAATGAAAACATTTTAATGTTCCAAAGATATCTCTACCTAAATGCCCAAAAAGCGTTTTTGTAAAAATATTCCTCGAAAAAGTATGTACGTCTGTACGTTACATAAGAAAATAAGATACAAGCATACATAAACTTGCCCATTGCACGAGAATGTGTCTAATAATGGTAGCCATTTAGTAGCTAGTGACCTCGGAGTAATTGCTGTGCCTGCTTAATCCCCCGGGTAATCTCGTTGACACCAAAGAAATGGCTGCGTTAAACTCTAGGCAATCTCCAATCCTTTTAACAGAGTCGAATCCGATGCTATGTTTGCTCTCCCATTTATCGCTAATTCGATTTCAGTGATGCCATCAAAGGCTTATTAGAAGGCATTACTTTGATAATTTTTTGACTGTGATTGTATTGTAATGTATTTTTTGCTTTCATTAATTATTTAGTAGCATAAACATCATGTGACACTTTGTGGATATTGTCGTTAGTTTAGTTCTAGACAGAATTAAGTCTGATTATAATACGAAATCAGAAATTATTCAGTTGTTTGTTGTTAATTCAATGCATTCTCTTGGCCTCCATTGAAAATTCGACTCCAAAATCTTGATTATTTTCCTGAATACTTTTATTGCTGACAATACGCGCGGTAACCGCTTGCGTGCTCTCTATGTGTTTTATTTATAAGTTCGTCTGAACCGTTATGCTTCTGCAGAACAACTCGTTCAGCGAGCACTCCTATTATTCTTTTCATTTACATTTTCCCTCGTGGAATATAATTCTTTTTTTTTCCTCACGACTTCATCTACCAAAATAGACTTTTTATGCCCTTTGAAGTCATGCTCTTTTTGTTCGATCCGCTACTTTAAATGTTTTTCGTAAGAATTACTTACGCCATTATTGAAATGGACTCCTTGATCTGTACTCTGTTAGCTTGTTTCTGTAATACATATCAAACGGAGTAATTGTTCAAGCCACTCATGGAGAACTTGCCGACTGGAGCAAGAAATTAGATGACTATCCAATTAAAATTTTCATAAAGCAATTTTTGGAGTTGACATTTGATTTTCAATAAGAAACGTTCCATGCCGTCTTTCGTACGTACTGTTCAAATATTTTGCGTAATACATTCCACAAATTCCTTTATGACTTCACTTCTTTCAACTCCAAACAGTTAATCCAAGCCGTAGTTTTTACAATAAATAAACATCACAGCCCAAGCTGCCAACCAGTTCTTCCAAGCGTCATTTTCGTGGACCCAGCGCGTCGTGTGATGGCAGCCTCGTCGCCCTTTGGCAGCCGTCGCTGCCAGTGCCCCGACCAGCTTAACCAGACCCCCAACAGTTCATTGGCTTCCACTTCCAAAACCGATCCTGTCCACCGCAGGGGGGATGGGAAGATCTTTTCCCCTGGTTATTCTATAGTTGGCACGCGCTCCGACGTCTGCCTCGATTAATGTTTTGTTAGCGTTACTGTTGCTAACTCTACCTGCGTCTAGGGATATCGAATCAGTATCGATACTAATACTTTTATCGATTGCAAAATCTCGAGAGATTTTTGCTGCTATATCAAAATTAACTATCTTCTCTACGACTTATCTGCGCTAGACATCTAAATATAAAGTGAAAAATATGAGCACTTACACTTTTACGGTTCCTCTGGAGAAGGAATAAAAGTAAATAATGTCGTGGTCGTGACGTTTACATTTAAAGCAATAATATAATACTGATATTATATCGATTGTACTTGAGGCGTAATCTACGGGGTGTATTAGATTTTCGGAGAGTACAAATTTTGTTGACTAAACTCGAAACTAGTACGAACATATTTTCAAACATTGCTGTCGATTAAGGAAAACTGACATAAAAAATGTAGTTATACGATGTTTGTTCGATACGAAGACGAAATTCTGAGAAAAGTACTACACTAATCCGCCGAGTCTATACACTCGTGTATTGGTAAAGGATTACGTACGGCCCATACATCATACGCGCGTGGTGCCAAACCGTACCAGCAGTTGTTACTTTAATTAAACATCTCAGATATTTTGATTACTTGATAAATAGCTACATGTGATGTTTAGGGATATTTTTAATAAACACCACGCCACGTAACAAACGGATTTCATCCATCGGACTTTCAGGGGGCTTAAGTTCAACGCTTTGTTCGCTCGTGCGGATTATGATCAAATACCCTTCATCTGTGTGAGATTTCATCTGAACAGTTTGTTTTGATTTTGAGTTTTCAAATCCAAAAATATATTGGAAATTTTCCATTTGTCAAACAAGATTTGCAGTCGCGTCTCGATGGCGCGTCACCGCCTACATATTGAAAAGCACACACAGAAAATATGATTTTTATTCCAATTGCGGAAAAAAATATTCATAATGTGCAGACTTATTATTAGCACCTGTGTGTAACATACAAAAAGAGCATATTTTCATGTAATTCAACGTAAACACTTACTCGAGCGTACTGTGAGCTGTGTTTATCTTTTGTCACTGCTGTTTGAAATTTGAAAATCTATCCGCGACAATACATCCACCTGTATACCTGAAAACTCGGAAAAGGTCGTATCAGAACAAAAAGCGTCCAATTTGTCAACGTTTTATTGGATGGTTTAGCGCGTGCGGACTATGACAGGGCAGTTACACCGGTTACTTAATTAGGTTGGCTCTAACCGCGCCGCCGCACGAAAGGCAAAGTCTCCTGAAAAGAGGTTAACGGACTCGTCATATACATTTACGATGGCGATGATAAGCAAAGGCTTGCCGTATGTGCCATAAACGTTTTGTGGATATGCGCACTGTTCATTTTAAGGATTACATGTTTAGCAGCTATAAAGATGACAACGATAGTCGCAATATTCGTAGAAATGCTATTAGGCTAGATACGAGAAAAGTTAATCATACAACTAATGGGACGAAAACATAAAGATCGTTAGGATATTGATTTATTCAGTACATTTCCATAAGAGCAGGGAACTCGTGATGTCTATCAGCAGAAGCTCGCGCGGCTACAGCAAATATCTGTCATGGATACAGCCGTAAACAACTCTAGATCACTGGTCCACGTGCCATTTAAAAATAAAACAAAATCCACGATAGCCCTTCCCGGTATTCCTGAGCGGCAGAATTCCGCCAACTGGTGACGCGACCGGTACCCTTGACGTCAATGCGGTCGACATGACGTCTGATCTGACCATCCAGCCAGACGTATCGCACACTACATGCACAACAATAATCACCATTACACACGTGACGTTATCCACACCTTCGTAAATTTCAATCTATTCTAATCCACTAAGGTGGACTGTGTCAAACGCGCTAATTATAGATTAAGCATGAAATATTCCTCGCTGTTCTAATTTCGTTAGCAGATGTTTTTTGTTTCCAATCCTGAATTTACATTCTTTATCAGATACTAATCTGATTGCGGCTTTAACTTCGACCGGTTGAAATCCGGTTAATGCACCCAATTTCTGGAACTACCGTGGTCCGGGCGCGTTTCATTTGTCAGCTCGGTCTACCCGGAGCGCTAGATTGCATCTGACGGCAGATAGGATTGGCTCCTGCGTTCTGGTTTACCTTTCAAACGGAGTTGGCTCGAATCGCGATTAAGATAAAACGGGGAACCCTTTTTGGAGAATTCCGCTGTGCATTCATTCCGTTTTGTTCGTCAGAAGGGATTTTCGCAGATTAATTCGAATGATATCTGAATATAGCCTATGTGCTTTCGTACTATGCTTCAGCTGTTTATGTAAAAATAACAGAAATTCTTCTGTATTATGTACAGTACGGATTTGTACGAGATCAAGGCAAAGTTTCCTATTATTACATCAAACGTTAAGGACAAATCTAAAATTATCCAACATAGCAACGCCGTTAAGTAACTTGTGTTTTTCCGGTCTCAAGCTTGAAGCACCACAAACAAAATTCGTCATAAAACGTTACGAATACGCAAGGAAAACACCACGAAGAATTTGAATTCTCCGCATCGAGGCAAAACGGAATATCCAGTGGGCAATTTAGTTTCATGTCCCTTTCCTGGAATACCGATATTGATATAGTCTTCATGCTTGCCTTTTCGACGTATTTGATAAAGGTTTTTATTCGTCTACATCCTACAATAACTCCTGAACATGGTAGATATTTATTATTGAACACCTACAGATAAATAATTAATACTATAAGACATTAGAATGCTAATCGTATTACAAAAAAGTTGTCTTCGTACATAAACATCATTCCCCAGTTGCTGGCTTTTGTCTTCGATCTATGGTTTGAAATCTACCGACTGCCAAACTTCAAACCATAGTTTTAAATGGTAGTCTTCCTAATTTACTACGTGCAATGCGCACCATTGCCTCTTAAAAATCATTTCCTATTTTCAATATTTAATTGCATCTTACACTGTGTTCAGGATTAGTTATATTTTACCGCATCGCTCCGTCTGGGCGTCCGCATTAGTTCAGCTTTCTCCCCCATAAATAGATTCTTGTATTAAACAAATGTCAGTCTGTCAAACTAGTCCGGACTCCGCAAGTCGGACAGGCCTGGCGACTGCTATAAATGGGAACTTACATTGCAGCCGCTTCACCGCACTATCTATGGCTTCCAATTGACAACTATAGCTCGTTAGTTATGTGTTCACTGATATCTGTGTTTAATCTAGATTCCTCTACTACAGTCAGCGTCAAATAGTTCGTGACACCAGTAGCCAAAAAATTCGCAACACCTATCATTAACAGCCCTTTACAGTCCACTGCTGGACTATGAGCCGCCTCTACTATAGTGGAGGGTTTTGCCATAATCTCCACGCTTGGCAGGCGGGTTGGAGATCGCAGTTTATAAGATTGATGTTTGTCAGAGAGCGCTGCTGCCCGTTCTCTGTTTGATGTGTAGTCCCTAAGTCGCCTCTTACGACACTCGCGGGAAGAGTAGGGGTTGGTGACAAATGTATTCTACTCTGCCGTCACCACACGGCACACCTATTTGTTACGATTGGAATAAGGTTGTGTTGTCAACTTTTTGGTCATTTTGGGTGTCACGAACTATTTGACGATGTCAGTTAAAATTAGAAACAACGCTGTACTGTTTCTGATTATAATTTTAATAATTAACTAGCGGCCGCCCGCGACTTCGTACGCGTGGATCCCGTTTTACCCCCTTCCCGCTTTTCTGTTGAAATTTTTCCTGAATTTTCTTTGCTATAAACCTCACGGAGCCCGAGACCTTTCCAACGAATGCCAAACCGTGGAAATCGGTTCGTGCGTTCTGGAGTTATAGCGTCAGGGAGGAAAACCCGACTTATTTTTATATAGTAGAAAAAAATTATGACTTTAATATAAATAGGATATCCATGTTATACGTGAGAAAATTAAACTTTCCATAACTATTAAATTTCCATGATGACTATAGCAATCATGATTGATCATGATATCAATAATTAATTATATCTGTTGTAATTCCAAATGAAAACCACAATTACTGAAACATTTTCCGAAATTCTAATCAGAATTTTCCAAAGGGAAAATATAAATCAAACAATCTATTAAGCTAATAATAATATAAATCAAACAATCTATTAAGACGTTAAATGTAAATAAGGATTACATTGGCGTAATAAATAGTTAAGAATAGCGATCTACTAAAGTTAATCACACGATACTTAAAAGGGAACCCTTGCTAATTTTAAATGGGACAGATTTAGAGTACTCTAACTCTACGCAGACGCGATCAGAGCATATTAGACCAACGGTTGCCCGAATAAAGTTTATTTTAGTTTGTCCGTGGCGTAAGAGGATTATAACTAACTCGTCCTTCGTTCTGGCGTACAGTCAACTGCACGGTTTTGACAGGCGTTTAACTTTATTGCAAGTGAATAAGGTTAGTTTTTCAATGAATTATGATTTCTTTGCAGTACTGTAGTATGAAGTTCTGAGGTTTTGCAGCGGCTTTATTTATATGCTTTGCTATATTAAGGCTTGCTTTGAGAAAGGTTTAGTTTAACTAAGCCCTATTAAACTGTGCAGCGTCCAAGCCGTATAAGATTTTCAAGTTAAACCTCTTACACTCAGTGACTTGCTTGTTTACTTTACTTCTTCTAAGGACTGATTTTACCATCGTCAGATAACTTTTTACTGATGAATAAACTTGTGATTTTGACATATTTCCCATACTGAAACTGTCAATGTGCCAATCTTATTCTTCAGTTAAAAATTATCCGACGATGGTAAAATCAGCCCTAAATTCATTTTCTTTTGACAATTCTACCGTCCGTGACCCAATGATAACTATCCCCAAGATATTCGACGATTTGACTTATCAGATGAGGAAATGTCGATATAATTTATCGATACATCACCGTTTTTCAGGTAGGCACTGTTATATGCAATGCAGGTCCTTATTGCCGCCCACCATCAATAAGAAAACACAATATCGTGCACGGAAACATCACAAATCCTGATCTTATTGAATTTCTGCTCGATGCTGCATAAGCTATAGCTTATTTTGAGAGCAATGGGGGTAATAAAATGTTATGCTCTTCCGAGTACACCGACTGCGGTAACGGAGGGTTAGAATTTAGACTTTTCTGTTTTACTGTACGGTTATTTACTGTAGTTTTCTAGCTGTTAGTTATAAGCCTAGCTTCTGGTAGAGTTAGACTCTACTCTCAATTCAGAATCACGTGTTGGTATTTACAGTTGAGTGAGACGCATAAATTGAAAAATCGCTTTGGGCAATTGTTTCCCAATTTCGTTAGAATAGAAAGTATTTATTTGTTGATTTGTCTCAAAACGAACATTGCAGACTTGAAGCAACCAAGTTGTCAGAAAAGAAATCTTCGCATTGAGCAGTCGATGTATTTCGACCATGTCAGATTCCTGAGTTGTTCATAAGGTCTGATATCATTGATCTGTTAAGAATCGCGAACTTATTAGATTTAATACAATAATGACTACCTCTGAAAATTGCATTTTAATAGCTAACATTTACAAATTATGTTGTTATACACCCGTCAACATCTCCCATCCCTTTCAGAGCCCATTGTGGGCTAACGAAGCGCCCTCACCCCGACACTGTTCACCCGCGACCAGAGGCGGCGTAAGGCGTGGGCGACGTGGGCCACCGCCTACGGCCTCGCGGTGCAAGGGGCCTCGCGCATCAAAAATTTTGAAAAAAATTATACAAGGTGGAGATGACAATATCACAATACGACAATAAATGCAAACATTGACTATTAAATATAAATTCTTGATAGCTAAACAATGTAGTTAAAAATAAAAATATACTTTTTTCCAAACAAATTCAGCCATAATCAGACACAAAATTAAGCAACAACACGGTTTTTAGTGACGAACATTATTCGTTGGCGCAATATTTCTTTAAAAATAATCACTGAATCAAGAAATCAGAAACTGTCAATGTATAGACCTTTGACCCTTTTTTTTATTATTTCATAAAATCAGTCTTCAGGTCGCCACAGAACAAGGCCTCGCGAAATCTGTCTTGCCCACATCAAATTTAGGTCTTGCCCCGCCTCTGCCCGCGACAGCACGCCGAAGTTTCACCAAAAACACGCGATATTCCGCGTTCTACGAGAGCGCGTGGATTTCCTGGTACGGGGGTGACGTGACTGGCGGATTCTTTGGAAACTATATTGATGACAAGGATGCGTGGTCAGTTCAGTCTGCACATATTTGATGTACTTAAATTTGACTATTCTTACCGTTAGATAATTCCTGGCAATAAGTGGTGACTGAGTTTGTTCCGGCGTTTCTTTTCAGCACTNAAATTGAATGAAATTTTAAATATACCGTGTCTTTACAATGCCTGCATAGCTAATGAAAATTCAGCCTTCTAGTTTTATCCACAACGAAGTTACAGGCAGTCGAAAATGGCCTGAATTGCTTCGAGAAAAGGATGGTACGGCCGTGCCGCTTTTTTGCTCGACTTGGTGGGGGCACTGCCGTGCCCCCAGATGCCTAGCTTCTGGTAGAGCTAGACTCTACTCTCAATCCGGAAGCACGTGTTGGTATTTACAGTTGAGTGAGACGCATAAATTAAAATCCGCTTTGGGTAATTGTTTCCCAATTTGGTCACAACACAATAGAATAGAAAGTACTTATTTGTCTCAAAACAGGGTATTTTGGACTTGAAGTAACCACCAAGTTGTCTGAAAATAAATCTGCGCGTTGAGCAGGCGATGTATTTGGACCATGTCAAATGTCATGTCTGATATCATTGATCTGTAAAGAATCGCGAAATTATTAGATCGAATGATGCAGAAATTATTGACTCTATATTTAATATAATCAACACTACGTCTGAAAATTGCATTGTAATAGCTAACATTTACAAATAATGTTGTTATACACCCGTCAACATCTCCCATCCCTTTCAGAGCCCATTGTGGGCTAACGATTACGAAGCGCCCTCACCCCGACACTGTTCACTCGCGACAGCACGCCGAAGTTTCACCAAAAACACGCGATATTCCGCGTTCTACGAGAGCGCGTGGATTTCCTGGTACGGGGGTGACGTGACGGGCGGATTCTTTGGAAACTTTAGCGAACATTGTTCGATTCCAAAACATACGCATGGTTTATCGAATAACTCACAGTCATGTAACGTTTTTATAGTTAAAATCATACATATTACAAGAAAATCACTAGATTTATGCTTTTAAGTTCAGTCTTCTTAAAAAGTTAGTTCGTTTCTTAGTACATACAGAGAACATAAACTACATTACATTAGATTGCACATTTTGTTGTAAATTAGCATCTATTTCAACTGTACCGCAGTGCTAAGCTTGATGTCCCGACTGTCCCGTGTCATCAGGACATGAAAAGCCAATTACAAACCTTTTTTCAAAAACTTACATCAAAATAAAAATGTATTTTCTTGAAAGAAACGGTACACCTACCTAAACCCAGTACCGTGCTGAAGATTACAAAGTACCAGAACGAATATTAAATAAATAAACCCTTACACTCTCCTTTCGTTTACCCCTTTAGTAGGGTCCGATTGAACGCGGCCGTAAACAATGTAGAACACACCGTTCGATTTTGAACCTTATCGCAAAGGCGGAGGAACAAACACGTGTATATTTGTTCGCGACTGTACCTTACGCGCGATCCATTTTAGATAAGCTAATGCCGTAAGCCAGAATTCCTTTTATAAGCGGAGCGGATTATAAAACATCTAAGAAACAACAGCAAAGAGAAAAGCTATAAATAATTGGGTCACCAGCATACATAATTTAAAGCAAATATACTTACGTTGTGGAAATCCTTGGGGGAGGTTTTTGACCAGTAGTGGACGTCGTTTGGCTGAAACGAACGAACGAATTTATTTTTTATTTTTATTTTATTGTTGACTGACAAACTCTTCTAAAAAGATTGTCCATGATGACGGCATCCAGATTCCAGTAGTTGCTTTCAACACTGATCAGGTACCTTATTATTGTACCCAATACAACGATCGCTTTTGCGATATGTTGAGAAATTCACGCTTGTCTATCGTCAAGAATTTTTCTTCCTCATCATGAAATGTTTATTCACCCTACTTTTTTGGGCGTTCTTTTACAGTGCATTGAAATTTAAAATGGTTTCTTGTAAAGTCCGGTCGCTGAGCACGNCGAGCACGCAGAATTTCGTATTGCTGTCGCGACTGTGCGACGACGGGCGGCCGCAGTGACTGTGCAAGCGCGACAGCAATATAATTACGCGCGAGCGATAAGATGGGTAGCTTGGGGTCATTGGACGAAATTCTAACGTGCTCGGCGACCGGACTTTAGTTATAGGGTAACAACTCGTTCTCCGCTCCACCCATCAACAAACTACACCCGTGCCTATCTGGTTATTGTTCGGTTATTGGTAAAATACACGTCATTGTTAGACCCGGGCGGGACACGCGAAAAGGTTTTATATTGGACCTGATAAGCCTAATCGAGACCCTTTAGTTAGAGCAACGAGGGGTATTAGTCGCTTTTACGGGCTATCTGAAGCTGGTTGCTGTAGGATAGGCAAGGATAGACTTTTTTGCCTATAAGCTAAGCTCCGATCTGCATCTTACTTGATGGAAAGTAATGATTTGGTAGAAGGTTGCAGTAAGCAACACCTGGTTGTAAACTATATTAACAAAGCCTACCTGTATGTCTCACTAAAGGGCGCAAAACTCACTCCACCATAACCAAGGGATGAATCATTTCATATCACGCGGATTGCTATAGTCTTATTATAGCTTACTTAAACAGCACATTGAATGGGTGTCTAGCTACCTCCTATGATCTGAGGTGTCTACTTTTCCTAAAAATGCTAGTGTTTAAATACAAACATTTTAAAACAGTGATAAAGGAATTACGAACTTTAGCTGGATTGTTACCATGAAAGTCTCATAAAAACAAATTATATCCTAAAATAAATAAGACTGGCATACTTATCTATTATTATAAAAGAAAGTCGTGTTAGTTACTCCACTTATAACTCAAGAACGGCTGAACCGATTTAGCTGAAAATTGTCAGGGAGGTAGTTTAGAGCCAGGAGAAGGACATAGGATACTTTTTATCCCGTTCGAAATAAAAAAAAAGTCTGCTTATTTATTGCCATTAAGGCGGAACAAAGTTCGCCGGGTCAACCAGTTTAATATAATTACAGTAGGTTTTTTCGTAACCTTGATAAGGCTTAGCATTAAATCAAAGTGAAACGAGTATGATAAGGCTGAATAGATACAAAAATAATCTAACCTCGTTAGATTTTTATCAGTGCCGCTGCCGGCATATGTAAAGAAAAAAATTTCCATTAAATACTCATCAAATAATAATACAATATTACATAATACACTGTATACCGCAGTGTTAAGCATCAACCACACCAACGCGTGAAGATCGCCATCGCCGGCGCACAGTGGTTTGATTTTAAAAATAGGTGGACATTCGATCGAAAGTCATAACTTCACCGAAACAAAAATTGTTTTGCGCGATCAAAAGTCGATCAAAAAATGCCAGGTCACGCGACCCATGACAGTTCACGCGAGTCATTGGCCTATGATCGTGCTGTGAGCGATCTGCACGCATTAGGGTTCGGCCAAACCAACGCGATCACAGCGCGATGAGCTGGCGTGCAGCGATGGCGACCAGACCTAAATGCATTGTTCGCCATCGCTGCACGCCGGTTGATCGCGTTGGTTTGGCTGAATCTTTAGTGTAGTTGAAGCATTAAGCTTGATGTACACTGTCTGGACACCACACAAAACAGAAACTTAAAGAAAATACTTGGCAAAGAAATTAACGTTTAAATCTGTGTTATAGGTATAATTTTTGGTACAACTGAGCTTTGCTGCTTGGCGTAAATGAAATCTTAGGGTAACTTTTTAAACTCACTTTTTATCCTTTTTAGGACCTTCCTTTTTTTAATATTTGTAAACATTCATTACCCTTCCTTTTTTTTTGCTTCGGCGCAGTCGGGCAAAAAGGCCTAAAAATATAATTTTGTAGGCAGTGTATGACCAATGCCGTTGATAAACTGTATGTTTATCTTTTTATAAAGGACATAATATTGTTTTTTCGCCAGTCATTACACTGGCATCAAGTGCCCACTATCAAACCTACAGCTTCCGCTGTGACGCGCTAAATAATAATACTAAATACATAATAATAATCACAGTTATCCTGTTTGTTTGTACAACTTAATTGTGATCTGACCTTAGCCGATGAACAATTCAACACTAATAATGGTATTTGTATAGAATGACGTCAATGGCGTGTAGTTTGTGAGCAATTTAACAACTTAGGACAATGAATTTGATGTATTTTGACACCATTGTTGACTTGTATGAGAAATCAACCAACTGGTTACTTCTATAAAACTTTACGTGAAAGTAGAATCGTAATTAAAATTATTTTTCTTTTTTTACTGAAAACTGGCAATAAAAAAAATTAGTTAAGTCATCAATATAAACTTGCAAGAATTTTTAATAAAATTGTCCGTTCCAACATGGAAATCAAGGTTGTCAATTTACAAAATCGATCCAATATTTTATAGCTTATCAGTAATTTGTTTGTTTTTTTTTTACGTGTGATCTTTGATTTTTATAGCAGTCGATTTTTTCAATTGAAAAAATCGTCTTCAAGACCTACTCTGCTAAAGTTTTTAATCGATTTAAAAACTCGACTATCCGTTTCGTACCGGCCAAATCCTCGATCGGGCGAGTATCGACTTTCTATTTGCGTCCAGACAGCTGCTCGGTGACTGCTCATCAGTTATTCAGCAGCTATTGTCTTCACCACGTGACGCTGCTTGACACACAAACCGATTTTAAGTTAGAGTATAAATTTGGACGTATTTCTTCTGAGCACTGGACCATTTATTGTCCCGAAGCAGTGGTAGGGTTAATACTGGGACTCTTTCAACAATTAAAATTCTAAATCACGTAGGAGACGCGTAAACCGATAGCGCCGCGCTCTCTCTGAAATTCAAAATGCCCTAATTAAAAAAAAATACTGGGACGCGTAAAACGCTTTTTGAAAGAAAGCCTATTTGCAGAAGGTACTTTTACTACTACTCTATACTCGTATTGAAAATGTATCATTTATATTCTGTTTTCATTTCCGTGTTTTTTTTTGTCTTTTATTCTTTATTTCAACATAATCTAGTATTGCTGTTTGATGATAGCATCTATAAATCAATTCCCCTTAGTAAATGAAATAGAACACAAATCAAGGTCATGAAAATAACCTATTTCGCTTCGCCCACATATCTTGAAGGGTTCATATATTATTAACCTTAATCTAAAAGGCATGTAGGACGTTAGTTTGTGAACACATACATACATGGCCTTGGCCTCGCCCTGACTTTGGGACAACAGAACCCACCCCATATAGGAAGTGGAATGAAGAATAGTATTCTTGTATCATGTAACATAATATTTATGTACATGCTATCAAGCTATACTTTGTGGCATCTTATTTCGTTGCAATAGAGTCTACTTTGCAACAAAAATGTATAGTCTAGTGTGCCATGTTTCCAGAATTTTCGCGCGGCAAAAACCTTGACAGCCGGTAGAGAATGTGATGGATATGGCCGATTCGGTCGCCAAAAGCGTAACTTACTTTCCGCGAGAAAAAAGTCTCCGCTTTTCGTGTGTATTCGTAAAAGTTTAGGCCACTTATTTTTGCTTAAAAAAAGATACATTATGACGTATGTGTTTACTTTTTTGTAAATGCAGTGGTAACCCTAAAAAATATTTCAGATTTTTACTAAATTCAGCCTAAATTGATTTATTTATGTAACGTTGCTTGAAGTGGCCAACCCCATTGAAGTTGGGGTTAGTTATAAAATATTGGTTTTTATGACGCTAGGTTTGTTTACAGTCAAACACATTGGCCAATTTGTTTAACAAACATTTGTATTGATTGGCGCCAACATTGGCCGGATTGCGTTACGCAGGGCGTATTTTGATTTTATTACGCGAGTAATTTTATCACGCTGTGCGCTTGTTCGAACACGCTGACATAATAAAGGTACAAACAGTAGCTCAAAAGGTAAATAAAAATAAAAACAAAAAGTTAATGCACGTGATGTATATTATAATTTATTAAATTCTGAAGAATATGCTATTTTTAACCCGTTTTATGAGAAGACCGACCGAATGACCGTCAAAGTCGCGGTATAAAGCTAGTATAAAATGATTATGTTTTATCAAAACTTTTTAATCGTCATTCAATGTTAATTGTCAAAATTGTGATAATTGTTTAATTATAAATTATCTTGCCACTTTATTTTAGGTACAGTCGTCAGCACATGAAAGTACATTTTTGGAGCGAGTTTTACGCCCTTTTTTTCACAAACATTACTATGAGGTCTCACAGTACGCGTAGACGCACAGGGTGACACACGAACCAATCACAGAGCTCTATTTAACGCTGTGTTGTGTGAGTTGTTGCCTCACTTAAGCAAGTATCGTTTGTGAATACGGGTGTTAGCCCACTTACTTTTCATATTGATAAAGTCATTATTTTCTTTAATTAAAAATTTTGGGACTGGACCTTCTGTTCTCTTCTACTCTGTGCTGCGGCCATGCAACAGAGCAGCCGTTCCGCCGATTTATCGACGATAAACCGCTTTTCATTCTTGTTTTACACGTAAAGTGTACGCAAAAATATATTTGTTTATACTCCGACAAAAGAGCAGAGTATAAAAATTTTATTCGATTATATTTTGAGTTTATTTTTTTCGATGTTACTAACAGGTTATGAGGATGGAATCCAGTGGCGCTTACGTTTCATTCATGATGCGTCACGTTTTATTTTTTAATTTGTGTTGCTACCTTTCATATAATGTAAAATTTTTGTATAATAATTTCCTGGCTCTCGCGAATTGACTCACATTAAATAGATTTGTTTATTTTCCTTTACAAATGATCTCACTAACGAATCTATTAAAAACCTTGTAAAGTTTTTCCAAAGATAAACAAATATGAAAACAAAAAAAATGTTCATCAAACTAACTGAACTAATATAGCAATATTTATTCACAAAAACCGGCATTAACTGGCCGTAAATCGGTGCGGCCATTTGTAAAATTGTAATAGTGAAGCGGTTGCGTAACAGTCAGAGAGCAGAAATAACAGGAGTAGCAGCGCGCGGTTATTTCCATACAAAAAAATTTCGCCATTTCCTGAGGGGGACGAGGTAATGACATTTGTGTAACAGCTGATGGCGCTGAGACACTATCGATATTTTTGTCGATGAGAATCATTGCTCTATGGTTCATAATCTATGGCTCGTTTAAAAAAATGATATGAATTAATTTATTATCTTAAGGGAGATTCAACATTTCAGATCTCNCGCAGCACGTTACTCGTCAATAGTGACATTTGGAATATGTCATTGGTGGCGCTGCAACTAGTTTTTATAAACTGAGTGAACCACTGGTCTACTTACATTGCTAGAGGGGATTGCCTGTCAGTTCCACTCCTGTTATTTCTGCTCTCTGGTAACAGTGCTGCCAGATTAGGCGAATTATCGCCATTTAGGCTACCTTCGGGGGTCAAATGGCGACCAAAAAATGCAAACGGCTACCGGTAGCCATTTAGGCTACCTAGAAAAAAAGATCGGGCTATTTAGGCTACTTCAGGATTACTATGGAAAAAGAAATTTTGCATGTAACAAAAGTAACGAAACGTAATAATGCACATCCACCTAACACTTAATCTGAGACATCCACCGTTCTTTCAATTCGCTCACTCTTCATAAGAGTGAGATAGAGCTATTGCGTACTGTGCGTACAAGTATAGATATAAGATACTGGCTTTGGCCCGCAGCTTCAATTGCGTGAAATTTAGTTTGTCACAGAATATGTTATTCTGAGTTATAAAGATTGATGCTGTAAAGTTTCATTAAAATCTATTTAGCAGTTTTTGCGTGAAAGAGTAACAAACATTGTTAACATCCAGACATCCATACACACTTTCGCATAATAATATTAGTACGATAGGTATTATACTACTCGTATCTTAAGGACTTGGCGTAACTTTAAAATAAACGCGCTCAGTACATACATTACGCACACACTTACACGCATTATAAACACACGATTTAAGAAAACAACATTATAGGCAATATCTGCTGACAAGTTTGTGTGTGTGTTTGTTCCGGCGTTTCTTCTCAGCACTTGCCATATGTTTGTCTCGAAGCGCTGGTAGGGCCCAAAAGATAAGGAGACATGTAAAGTGCCCCATAAGGGCTAACTTTTCTTATTTATTATTTTTTACTAGCTTTCCGCCCGCGGCTTCGCCCGCGTGGATTTTTGTCTGTCACAGATAAACTTTATCGCGCGCGTCCCTGTTTCAAAAACCGGGATAAAAACTATCCTATGTTCTTTCCCGGGACTCAAACTATCTCTATGCCAAATTTCATCAAAATCGGTTGCGAGGTTTAAGCGGGAAAGCGTAACAGACAGACAGACAGACAGACAGAGTTACTTTCGCATTTATAATATTAGTTGGGATAATAATTTTGACGTTCATAAGTGCCACTTGTGGTCTAAACTGAATAAATACTTTTGATTTTGATGTGTGTGTGTGTGTGTGTGTGTAGTTGTCAGCTGATTGCCATGTTGTTTTCTTAAATATAGTTCCAAAATACTGAACTGTATGTAACCTATGCATGACATTGACAGTGGGGCGCCACCGTCAATACCGGATCGCTGGTTCCGATTTTTGTCATGTTGGAAACCATATACTTGAACGATGGTAGCGCCCCCCTGTCATTGAGTTTGGTAGGACAGTTCAGCGTGGGTCATCTATATTCTTGTATTTACTCGGCACAAGTCAGGTAGTGACGTCACATGAAAATGTTGCCAGAATGAGTACTGACCAAACATTATCTATCTCTTTTTTTATACGTCACCATGGGTATAATAAGTTAGAAAGAGATAAACAGCTGTTTGTCATTAATGTGTCGATTTGATATGCATTTGTAAGCAATTTTTGTATACTTAGCTCAAAAGGTTAGGCGAATTAGGCTACTTTAAGAAGAAAAAAATATTAGGCGATTTAGGCTACTCGGTAGGAAAAATTAGGCGAATTGAGTTGGCTGATATCTGGCAACCCTGTTGCGTAATCGCTCACCTGCGCGCGCGCATACTATGTAACAACAACAGTGTAGTGATGCGCGAAACGATAGTCAAATATCGATAATTCAAAACTTGGATAAATTCATTATTTACATCTTATTGAGAGAGAGAGAAAAGCGCGATATTTACTCAATTATTTTTGAATTGTATGTTTGTATTGTAATACGAGAGGAAAATTTAATTTTGTTATTATGCTGGTAACCTTTTACAAGTAAATAAATAAAGCGGTGTTTTCCTCTTTTTTCACGAAGGAATGTTTTCATAATACTGATTTTCCCGTGTATTTTCTTATCGATAACTGACCGATTTGCTCAGTCAGAGATTGGATTATTTTTTTAACAAGCCAGAATTTCTCTATCGATACAAATATTAATTACCGATAGCTACGAAAATGTTGGGCATCCCTACCCCGTATGACTCACGCGCAGATCGCATACTTTCTGCCGTATTAATTGGGAGCTGATGGACTTAGTGCATGCTCTCGGTGTATTCGACGGGGGCAACTATGATCCATGCCAGGAGTGGGAGGCAAAGATAATGTTTTCTCTTTGAAAGGTTGACGACTTCTGATTGGACTTAGTGCTTTCGGTAGTATTCGACAGGAGCCACAATGATCTATGCCAGGGGGAGGTAGAGATAATGTTTTTGGTTTGAAAGGTTGACGACTTCTGATTGGACTTAGTGCATGCTTAATAACATAATGATGTGTTATACTTTCGAATTTTATTTTAAAACATAATGTGATAAACTTTCGTCAAATAGTGACACCCAACGTGGCCAAAAAGTTGACAACGCAATCTCAAAGACTTAGCTTTGAGGTGCTTTGAGTGTCACTATTTGACGCACACGTTAGCGTGGCCTAATCGGACCGTAGTTTAGGCAAATAACCTAAAACTATGGTTAATTAGCATCAACCGTTTAAGACACAGAGTTTACGTAAATATGTAGTAGTTTACATGAACATGCTGTTCTTCCTGTTTAATAATTAATGGCTTTTGCTTGTGGTTTCGGTCGCGTATGTAGGTGTTACCATACCTAAGTCGTTAGCATTTCAACATAACCCAAAGCTTTCTGTCTCTAGTAGATTGGACATTTCCAAAAATTTTCAGCATTATCAAAAATAATATAGCCCACACGGTGTTATAAGTTCAGAATAGCATTTCTTTATAATTTGATTTTTAAGAAAGATTCCTCTACTAAACAAACATACAAACTATTTAACCTATATGATACAAGTCGTGATTACTAATATCAAATTACAGCGGTTAATGATGCAAAGTTTAATTTAACACGACCGCAACTCGAGCGTTTACCTTGATGTAGTCATCAACAATACGGTGTTTGAACCAGTTTACGGCCGTCTTAAAAGTTCGTTTAATTTACGACAAGTAACACGGCACAAGGAAAAATCGGGATACGGAATACCGGACTACTTAGTCATGTCCGGGATTGCGGAAACCGGGATGATTTTGGGATGTTTTATGTTATACGGTTTGTTTTGTTTTTGTGCTTATATTTAAGACTTAACAGGTCACAATGCCCTTAGAAAACAATTGTTTTTTTCATTATTATTTTGAATGGACAGTTATCCGGAAAATTCAGATCATTGTGTCCTAATTACCAAAATCTAGTGCTGCAATAGAGTTTGTTGCAACTGGCAATGTTGAATTGAACCTACCTCATAAATTAGTTAGGTTAAAGACCTAAAGATTTTATCTATTTAGGACTTCAGGCTGGTAAAGATATCTAAATAAGACCGTGCAATAACAAAAAGAGAGCTGAGCAGCCTAATATTGTTACATTGACCTCATTTCAATATCAACACAGCGGTCCTCTTTTAATACAGGGTGTACGAAAAAATAACTAAAAAGAAAAAGCGAAAAGACAATGTATAAAATTAATTCAAGTACGACATCAAAACGTAATATCCTGAAGAAATAGCAGACGCGACGAAAAGTTTGTTTCTTTTTTCGTCCTCTTTCGAGATGATGCGGTATTTATTTGACAAATTATCGGGTTCAATTCAAACCCGGGTACCCGGGTCGTAGGGCTGCCATGCCATCAGAGTTTCACCGGTTTTTTATTCGAACCGTATCTTTTCTTTGCAAGATTGAGAAAAATATAGTTACTTCATGAATTTATTAAACAAAATCCTGAATAAAAGTGTTGCATTTTTTTTTTCACAATACTTACTTTTTTAGCAAATTTTTTTTAAAATTTCTATTATGTATTATTATGGCAAATCCGCTCGTTTTACGGAAAATTCGTTTTACTTCCGGGGTTATTTAAATAATGGCAGCCCTAGAGTCATGGTAATTTAGGGCGTTTTTCCGCATTGCGTTGAAAATTCAATGTGTGCTAGCTAATACGAGTGTATTTTAGTTTCAAAACCATTTTATGTGTAATCATAATCTTTTTTATAATGCTAACCAATAATTAGTTGTCATAATTAAAAGCTTGACATCACCAACAGTTAATTGGAACCTACATAGTCCGATTAATCGAACCAACAGGAAAAAAAAGTTCACGTGGTCCGATTAACACCTTTGCTGCGGCAGTAACTTTCTAATACTTTCCATTCCTTCGGTACAAGGTCAGAAAACCTGGTATTAAAACTTACGTTGTGGCGGCACAAGGCTTAAAGACCTTGTAATATTTAAGATATATTAATTTTATTTTTGGCTTCATGTTAATAGATATTGTGTTTTTTTTCNAATTACACTTCTCACTTGCTAATCGCATTCTATCTCTTTCGCTCCTTTGAAAACAAAATAACTTAGCACTTAAACTTTATCATCTACCCTTCCGTTTCGAATTATACAAGTGTCTACCCTCACAGTGCAAGTAGAACAAACAAATCAAGTTTAAACAGTATTAAAAATGTATCAAGCGGACGCATTTTGAAGTATAAAAGACGAAACGAATAAAATTCTTCTTTTTTTTTCGTCTAGTATCCTGAATCCTCTGACTTCAGAGGCTCAATTTCCACTTATATCAAACATTCAATCAAAGTTGTGATTAGGTTGATTCAAGTCTTGAAAACTTGCCATACATAACCAAACAAGGATTTGTGTATCTCACATTTGGATCACCAGCCTGGTATCAGTAGAGAGTAGACTTCTAACGGCTCTCGACATTTCGAAGCACTTATACTTTTCAAACAATCTTGATTCAATCCATCAAAGTCAAGCTAGACTTAACCAAAACTATTCTTAATCCCATGAGTGCTGGCTGTTCTTCTTCGACTGTGGTGCTTTATCACGGCTCAGTTGAAGCTATTCTATTATGAATGGAAAGGAATACGTCTCGCATAAACTTTACGATTATCTACGCCCTCAAGTCACTTCAGCACTTAGATTTTATAACCGAAGAGAAATGCTCCGCATAACGAATGGACGAGGGTTGAAATTGCTGTGGCGCTGTTTGACAAGATGGAGTTAGAAGCGATTTATGTTGTTTTGGTCTTGCATACACTATAGCATCTAGCAAAAGGCATACTTGTAGAAACACGACGTCTTGTCTTTTGCATCTATATATATAAAAATGAAACCCGTTTCGCGTTGTCACGGCATCACGTGTGAACGGCTGAACCGATTTCGATAATTCTTTTTTTTAAATGTTTGTGGAAGTCCAAGGATGGTTCTTACGGAAAAAAATATTAAGAAAATCTCTACGCTAAGGCGGTACGAAGTTCGCCGGGTCAGCTAGTACTTAGATAAATATGAATTCTTTCTTATTCATAGCATCCTCGATGGCACGTCTGTATTGTCTATTTCACTCATTCTTGTATTTTTTACAGTCTGTGCCTTTCAATTTGTCTTTATACCAAATATTGTCAAAATCACTTCAGTCGTCACAATCAATAAAATAATGTCTATGATTGTATTTCGTCTCTAAAACGTGTCTGACCTACAAGCCTGCCCATAACTCTGTCTTAATATAACCAATCAGTCCCTCGTCCGTAAATAACCTGAATAATTCCAAGAACTCGAAACGTCCATTTCGAATTAGTTTTATTGTTGTTTGTATATTCCCAAACAGATACCTTCCTCCGAACATCTAAGTAAATCCTTTTGATAAATAAATAATTGTTGATTTAATGGAAATTTTGACCAAAGAAATCTTATTCTGTCTGATTCTGATTTATATTTACACGTAAACAAACTTGAAAAGAAATATGGCGCTTTATTTCAAAGACTTTTTAAGTGTTACAGTAACATACATCACCAATTTTACCGAAGATCCTCCTTTTATGGTTTCCAAAATAAACATTATAGCTCTGTAACTAAATTAGATTAATACGAGAGTCTCATCTAAATATATTGCACCAGGGCGTTGAAATATGTGCTCAGTCTCAGTAACGTGACTTTTATTTGGATCTACTTTGTTAGACTTTTTCAGTCCTGGGCTTTCTTCAGGCAGTAAAAGAGTATCATTTTCATCTTACTGGTGTTATAAATTGATGCAATCAAATTCTGTATCTATTATTATGTCGTTTTCTTTAAATTTGTATTTCTTTAGCAGTACCTACAAATATTAGCTTTTACATTGGCGTCATATTTGAAGTATTTTGTATTAACCAAAGTTTTCTTTTGTCCCCAGGTCTTAGCGGTTCGAAAGCGGACCTGCAGCATCGACGCGAGGTGTTTGGTTCGAACCTTATCCCGCCGAAACCTCCCAAAACCTTCCTCACTTTAGTATGGGAGGCCCTGCAGGACGTTACCCTGATCATTTTAGAAGTGGCTGCCGTTGTATCATTAGGATTGAGTTTCTACAAACCGCCAGAGGACCCGCTCGATGCCGGTAAGTCAATTATTACTAGGCTGATTGCCTAAGAGAGTCGGTTTTGGTGTTTCGTTGGAAGAATGGTAGAGTGAGATTAGTGATCTTATTAGCGTCCGATAGGTTCCAATTTCTCTTAGAACTAAATGAAATGAATCAATGTTGACCAAAGTTGATAAGTGTAAAATCTTGACACTAGTGAACAAAAGCTCTATTGAAAGCTTAATGTTGTGATTGAACGTTAACATTTGTTTTTGTTAACATTTATTGTTTGATGACGCAAGTTCCAAGTCTTCCTCTTTCTTCAAATGCCTTTCTCTGGCGAAACTATCGCTGGCTCTCTTACGCCGTCAGTCTCATAGACAAAAATTCTCGAATATACAGAAAGTCCGTGTATTATACAAACAGTCATTTGTACAGAATCCCTAGAAACATTTCTAAGTGCCAAAAATAGCAATAAATTCATACGCAAACCATAATTGGAAGGAATATGTGATGCAAAGGATTTTTATGTAAGACCCCGTTCTGAATCATTCATAGGCTTTTGATATTTCCGCGATTCACGTGTACGTATCGCCCTCGATGTGTTTCCAAATGCTGATGATATGTTATAACAAATTATTTGTACTTTATTTATACCCTTTTCAAGTACATCTAGAAAACCAACTGCCTTTGAAAAAATGTAATTAGAAATGGACGTAACATCAGCAAAAGATTTTCCATCTCCAACGACTATGAATTGATTGAGAACGGGATCGCTGCCATTATTGGCAATTTTAAAATCATATGCTTTCAAAATTGTAAAATTATATACATTAACTGTTCTTCTTTGAACTGTAAGTGTATTTGTTACATCTGATGAATTTTCATTTATGATAAAACAGATTCCACAGCTATGAATAGCTTTGACTAAAGCTAATTTTAGTTGTAAAATAATATAATTAACAAGTGTATTTTCTGTTTTCAATAACAATGTGGAATCATTAGACGACCCTGGTAAGAATGTGTAAATAATATTATTAAGACACCTTCCCTTAGTATTGATAAATGTACTCAAGCTTTGATACCCTCAACTTCCTTACCTTTGGAATTTGGAAATTTTTTTTTTATGCTGCAACTGAATCGATATTTTTAGCTATTTCTTCTTTAGTTTCTTCTTTATCTGCACCATGGATGTCATTGAATTGTTGGAAATAATTTTCATGGGGTCATTATGCCAAATTGGCAAAACAAGAACCATGGTGCGGAATTGTAGCTATCGGTTCAGTTGCCTACCCTTGAGTACCATAACATACCCGTGTAGTGAATGCACCCTACACCAGAATGTTTGACCCCGTAAGCTATTCTGTCCGCTTGTTTGTTATATGTATCACCACTGTGAATGTTGACTGTTCAGTGTGTCAATTACTTCCTGATTTCATGTCAGTTTAGTAATAGTTTAGAATATAATCAGTACGAGGCGTGTGTACGACACATCGTGTTATTTTAAGGTTAGCTAGATCTCAATAGTTTTCGTCACGCTTTGCACGCATAGTAAAAACAGCCTTATTTCTTGGCCACAGGGCAGAGGCTTCCCTCGTTACAAATGATACAATGCTTAAATTATTATTATGTACTATGCTTGCCAAATGCTGGCCAGTGACCGCAGTAATCTGCTTTTGAGCTAAGAACAATGCCGCTGTCTAAATCGAACCTATCCATTCTCGATGTGTCATATGAATGCCCAAGTACTGCAGATCTATAGTATAGTTTATAGTGAATAGCTATTGGTTAGATCACAATCAGGTATTAGGTGTTCCAATCCACTGAACTGGACCTAACATTCCGTCGGGGCATTCGGTCACATTTACTAGTTCCAATGCTTGCGTATTACAATCGGATGGGCTTTTATATTCGAATCGCTCATTCAGGTTTGAGTTTGACACATCTAATACTTATAACAGCTTTTGACAATGTTTAATACAAGAAACTCAAGAAAGTGACTTTGGTATTTATAGTTGAGTAATGACCATCAGTGATGATATGAAATAGTTAGATCTTGTCGATAAGCACATCGATATCGCAATACCTTTTGTACATCCAATATTCTTATCCAGTTTGAAAATTATAAATAACTTAAAAAAATCAAACTGCCTAAGGCGGGAATTGAACCCACGATTCTTTTCCAGTTACCTCAGATAAAAAGTTCTAACTGGTTTAAAATACAGCTTACTTATCCCTTTCATAACGCTTAAAGCATCCCACTAAAGCTCTTTTGCATAATAAACACCCACCCCCTAATCCAATAGCAGCGGTCATCGAGCCGGTAGATAAACCAATTAATTCGACAATATGGGGTGCGGTAGCTGCAGCGATTATACCACGTGCAGGGTGTGCTCGGCGATATCGCCTATTAGTGGCCATATAGGCATAGCGCACTGTCCCTTTCGTTCATGCCCTGGAATAGTGCTGGGAATATCGATGTCGATGTTAATCATCAGCAACTATTCATTGACTATTGAACGATGGTCTTTTTGGGTAAATCAGCATTTGGTTATTAGTGGCCTGATATAGGCATAGCGCACTGTCCCTTTCGTTCATGCCCTGGACTAGTACTAGAATATCGTTGTCTTTATCATCATCATCATTATTCATTGACTTGAATGATGTTTTTCGGGTAAATCAGCATCTTTTGTTTTATCGATTTTTAAAATTAAAGCTACAGACTTAGTTAATGGCGNTTCGTTATCTTAAAGATTAATATTCATCCTTCAAAATTGTGTGTGTGTTTTTTTTGTGTGATGATTTATAAATATAAAACTTTTGAACTGTTTCAAAGCACACTTTTTTTTTTCAAAATGTACACTTTTTTTGAGAAATACTCTAATCTAGTGTGAGTAATAGACCGCTGTTATGGTCTGCTAAAAAGTAATTCTTTCGTATCTAGGCCCTCTTCCGGGCACTTATAGACGTCTAAATATAGGTAGACCCTCCACACGGCTCGGCTAACGGCTAAAAATGTCCATTGAAGCACGAAATCATTGTTCTTGTCTGAAAATCGATCCCATTTAGAGCCGGTTTGTTCTGTCCAATCAGATTCATTCAGCTAGCTTGTAGTATCTATCAATAAGAACATTTCTAATCCAAAATTAACCCCATCTTTTTAAAATTCGGTCTCGCAGCAAGAGATCAGGCGATCAAAGCTAAGATTTGCATCTTATACGCTTGTCGCGCTGACGTCTTTTGTATTCTGACTGATTTGTCTGTACTGTATTCAAATATTACATCAGCGTGACGACCCAAGTTACGTTGCGCGACCTATATTTTTCATTTGCGATTGACCTCTTTTAATTTGAATCGAATAAACTATCGATATTTCCAATCGCATCCCCAGTACTTCTCGTTCGCATAGAGATCCCATAGGTATTCAATCCGACACGGGGCGCGGTGTAAATTGAATTAATAATGGCAATTACCGCGTTCAAATGAAGTGTTGCGATCGGCGCCTGTAAGGTCCGATTTTGCCTCTTTCGTCTGTGGCTCGTCTGATCCAAATAGAGACAGCTTTGAATGATGTCTTTATCCAAAATTAGCCACTTTATTTAAAAAAAATCTATTCTCACTTTAATTGAGTTATTTTAAATCGATTAATTTATCGATGATCCCAATCGCATCCCCAGCACTTCTCGTTCGCATAGAGATCCAAGGGGTATTCAGTCCGACACGGGGCGCGGTGTAAATTGAATTAATAATGGCAATTACGGCGTTCAAATGAAGTGTTGCGATCGGCGCCTGTAAGGTCCGATTTTGCCTCTTTCGTCTGTGGCTCGTCTGATCCAAATAGAGACAGCTTTGAATGATGTCCTTATCCAAAATTGTTTATTGTTTATTATTACTTTATTTTAAAAAATTATATTCTCACTTTAATTGAGTTATTTTAAATCGATTAATTTATCGACGATCCCAATCGCATCCCCAGCACTTTATTCAGTCCGACACGGGGCGCGGTGTAAATTGAATTAATAATGGCGATTACCGCGCCGTTTTGCCGCGTTCAAATGAAGTGTGGCGATCGGCGCCTGTAATACTCCGATTTTACCTCTACAGACGAGAGGCAAGGGTTTTCCATGTGATGAAAAGCTGAGCTGAAAACTGGTGTTCTAGTTCTAGTATAAGAAGTCTATCGAAATAATTCACACTTTTGAAAATGACCATGAACATGACCATGACCTCTCCCATGATTATTTTGAGTTGTCTCAGAAATAACTTCTTTATGATCAATATCATTCCTTACATAGTTTTTTACATCAGCTGCTGTTTAGCAAAGCTGATCATCATTGTCATTGAATATTGTATTGATTTCTATATTTACAAGATTTTGGAGAAATCTTTCTGTAGTTTCAAAGATAACTTCTTAGTTTCTAACAAACATACTTACAAACTTTTTTTATAAGAACGGAATGTTGTTTTATCAGTTAGTATTGCCGTACCCTAATCCCTATCTCTTCAATGCTGAATGTTATCACTAATGCCACTAATTTCTGGAGATATCAACACAAAATACTGATTTAGTCTATTATCATCATAGAAGAACAAGGAAAAACTCGTTACAACTTGACACATATACAACTCATGTTTATAGTAACTGCTCTTATTATTAATGTCTGATTTACCCAGTATTTCCTTCCTTCTCAAATCTTTGTATTAATATAACATAACAAAATATACCTATGATCCAATATACATTATACACATTTGCTATTTCTATCCTATTAATTACTAATTAATACTGTTGTTATTACCGCTACCTTGTTTATTTACTCTAGGATTTACCTATTCAACGATCAAGTATTATTTTAGACATCTAAGCTACCAGTTCATAATGTAGTAAATTGATAATAATGTTGCAAAACTAAGAATAAACAAAGTTGCGCAAATAAACTTAAAATATAAAGAAATAATAGTTATGCCCGTATTCTGGAAAAAACTGAAGTATTTAACATTTGTCTAAAATCTAAATGATCGATTTTTGTGTCGTTCCTGAATACGAGCTTTTTAAAATGTATTACTACCGCATGATAATAAATATCTATATCCTAATAAATACTGAAATTACTCACTTCTATCTAAACCTTCTCTATCTTCTATTTTATTTAGTGGTGTTCTAGAAATAGTTCTTTGGGAGCAAGATTTTTCTCTTCATGTTATCTATAAAAATATTTTCAGTATATCTCCTTTTTTCATTGTATAAAAAGAGTTAAAACTAAATTGATGACAGAAACCCTTTGATTGGACATTTGTTTTAGTTATTACAGATTTATTAAATCACGCTTTAAAAGCAATTTTTAATAGATTGTCGTGATAACATTACTTGGAGATTTAATGACGTTTAAAATAACTTCTAAAACAAAAGAATTTAAATTACACTGCTTTATAATTATTAAACTTGTATTAATCTTGCTGTCTCATTTAAATGAAACATAAGTTTTTAGTCTTAGTAATAAGTCTCAGAATCTACAAGCAATTTTACTCTGAATGTATCAGATTAATGTTGTGTGTAATTTTGTTATTGTTTAAGAAAATATTTAGAATAAGACCGCCAATCTCAAACATCTAGTAGTATGTAGGGTTGCATCGCTACCATACTTCCCACCAGTATAATCCTTGCTTTAATTATTTACCTACGCTATAAAATTAATATTAATTAACGTCTCTCTGAAAGGTATATCTCTAACGTAACCTGTTGTATTCTTCCAGCACATTTGGACGAGGAGGAGGGCCACTACCAATGGATCGAAGGTCTGGCGATCTTAATATCGGTCATAGTCGTCGTAATAGTCACAGCGTTCAACGATTACACGAAAGAAAGGCAATTCAGGTAAGTTTTTGTCATTTATTCAAAACTAGCTGACCCGGCGAACTTTGTTCCGCCTTAATGGCAATAAATAACGGGATAAAAAGTATCCTATGTCCTTCTCCTGGCTCTAAACTACCTCCCTGACAATTTTCAGCTAAATCGGTTCAGCCGTTCTTGAGTTATAAGCGAAGTAACTAACACGACTTTCTTTTATATATATAGATTTCTTGCTCCTTAACCTTTAATTGAGCGGGTCACGGTCGGAACATGTCCAAATTTAACATTGTTTTTTTTACTTTGAAACTAGAATATGGCGAAGAAAAATATGGTGGTAACTTCTCCCTCAGTGAAGTCTCAGTTTTAGGATTATGGAACTACTAGTAGATTGACAAAAATACACTTAAATCCAAGCTCAGATTCAAAATACAATGTCTCTCTTGTGTTACCAAATAATGACGTTGCAACCCTATTAATCTGGCAATTACAGTTGACTGGGAATACCAATCGTGACTAATCAATGGCAATCTAGGAATTTCACTTTCCAGAGTTCAGTCAGATGCACTAGAATTAAATTATACTGGGAGAGGTCCTGGATTTAATAGAGTTACCTGACGGAAACCTCTTTAGAAATGCTGATGGATATTTTTTTCCCTTTTACAAATAGTCATAGATTATTTAAATTGGCCAAAGTGTGCCTAAGCACACGATTGTAATGAAAAAGTTGACAGACTGACTGCCTCACAGTTACTTATACCTAAACCGTACACAATGTACACCCTATATTAATAATGAACTATTTCTTTGCAGAGGTCTACAATCCCGGATAGAGGGCGAACACAAGTTCTCCGTTATCCGGGGAAGCGAAGTGAAGCAGGTGTCGATAAGCGAGATAGTCGTCGGTGACATATGCCAGATCAAGTATGGGGACTTGCTGCCGGCTGACGGAATACTGCTGCAGAGCAACGATCTCAAGGTGAGAACGCTTCATCATCATCATCATTTCAGCCATAGGACGTCTACTGCTGAACATAGGCCTCCCCCAATGATTTTCACAATGGCCGGTTGATGGCGGCCTGCATCCAGCGCCTTCCCGCTATCTATACACCACTAAATTTTTATCAAATTTAGTGGTGTATGTATATGTTCGGTCCACCTTGTGGGTGGACGTCCTACGCTGCGTTTTCCGGTACGCGGCCTCCACTCCAGAACCTTGCTGCCCCATCGGCCGTCAGTTCTGCGTACTATGTGCCCTGCCCATTGCCACTTCTGCTTGCTAATCCGTCGGGCTATGTCAGCAACTTTAGTTCGTTTACGTTGTATCAGAAGAACATAGGAGTTCGAAATGAAGTATCGACTTCGAGATACATGTACTTACAGTCAACAACACATCAGAATAACATACAGTTTTGTAGCAAAATAATGGTATTTTTAGACTGCCAAATAACAAACGCTACAGTGTATGAGGCAATATGCTCATCACAGTGTCATCTGCCCTTAGCCAAATTCGAACCTGCAATCCCCGCTGACGTTGTAATTCGATGCATTTTTTTTACTAAACGACTATTTCTGAAAAGTAATGGCAGAATAAACGTAAACAGCGCGCTCATGTATCGCCAGCCAGTAAATTTATCGTTATATTAATCTCTGACAGGTAGCAATAATTTCTATATTTGACGCTTATCAGATTTGTGACGTGCGTCATAAGATAGCTGATATCGCTTTATTGGGTTATCGGCGCCGACAGGTATTATTGTAGTACACACCACTTATATTGCATTTTTTGCTAATTGATTTTCATATAAAATGGGTCAGATGGGTTTGCCATAATGACTATTAAATACATAGTAATAGTTGTTGTACTTATTGCTGCGATGTTGCAACAATAAGAGTAATTTGTTAGCGGCTGTACTATTATATGGATGAAATACATTTCAAATGACCCACCTTGTTGGTAGGTTGGTTGTTGTCCCCAAGTAGGTAGGTACAGTCGCGGAATGAAAAGGTTCGTCACCTTAGTGTCGGTTTTCGCTTGCACTAGGTACTGTAAGAATCAAACCTGCCAACATAACAGTCCAAGAAACAGTNGTTGATTCGGACCGTAAAAAAGAGAAAAGAACAATAAAAAAAGAAAAAGTCAATTGGAAAGGACGCTGGACGCTGTGTTTTTCTGATTTGTTATGAAATACGTGCTTTATTGTTGATGCGAAAATTTTTACTGTGCGAAGCGTCTCAAAACAACAAAACAAAACCCGGCGGAAACCGGAAAGGTGTGAGGTGCAAAATGTGACACACGTCCTGCAGGGCAGATGCTATTATATGGAGTAAGAGGAGCGAGCAACTACGGCGAGCACGACGCGCAAAGTCCCCTGGTGAGTCCAAAGTAATTTGTGCCAGTAAAGCACGTGTAACATGTATCGCACAACAAAGATCAACCATCACTGTGATCATACTCCACAGGGCGCGCCCAGACTTCGGCCGAGAGAGATAAAGCGACCATGCTGAAGCTGTCCCATAAGCCATCTGACTGTTAATTACGGCGGGATCGACCCGTCAACCCCTGCAAGCGCGACGACGACATATAGGTATGCGATACAATGCCATCTGCCCTCTGTGACGTGAGCAAGTATTTCTTGACATGTGATCTAAAAGTGTGTTTTGTTTGCAGGTTGCGCAAAGGAGGTGGCAGGTCGTTCCAACACCGTGTGGCAGCAAATCTGAAAGATCNGAATTTCTCGCTACCCACTAACAATTTAAGTGAAGTGAAAAAACAAATCAATGAAATCCAAGAGTCAATGTCGAGCCTTACCTTGGAACAGAACCAAATGAAATCACAAATTTAAAAAAATCTTCGAAGGAGGGAGGCGAAACACAAATTATGAACATTAAACAATTATTTATGTATTATACCTGCCTGCTCATTCGCAAAGTATTGAATATAACCATCCATATGTCGCTCACTCTGATGACGCGGTCAGAACAGGTTCCGAAGCTTTCCATGTTGCCCGGTTGGTAGCGGCCTGCGTCCAGCGCCTTCCTGCTACCTTTATGATGTGTGTTTAATACGTACATTATTAATTTTGTGTGTTTCTGTATGTTACAGATCGACGAATCCTCGCTGACGGGCGAGTCGGACCATGTTAAAAAGGGTGAAAGTTTTGATCCCATGGTGCTATCCGGTACTCACGTTATGGAAGGTTTGTATCTCTCTCAAAAATACACGCCATACATATTATTATTACACCTCTTATTTTCTTGACTAAATAGTTGACAAGAGTGACATGTCCTGGAGTTCGTTACGTTGTCATTTAAACCTTGATAATTTATGATTAAATCAAGAAATTTCGATTAAGGTAGACGTATGCCCGTTTTCACCATCAATCCCTAATTTTTAGGTGATGAAAACCAAAATTAGTGTTATATGTTACCATAGGGGTCACTTAAAAAATAGAGATTGATGGTGAAAACGGGCATTAGTCATATAACTGCGGTATGGATGCATCTATTTGACAGATGATATAAAATATGTCAATGAATTGGTGATAGGTAGAACATGTCAATGGTAATAATATAGTCCAAAAACGTGTTTATTTAGAAAGAAAGAAATATTTATTACGATGAACATCACTTAGAGAACAAAGAAAGTATACGGAAAAAAGACAGAAATAAATATTACAAGGAAATAAAAAGTGAACTGAGCAGTGCCACCGTGTTGCAACAGCGATGCCCATCGCAATGGGACTCCACTCAGCATATGCCGTGGCCCACGGTGGGGAAGGTCACGACGCTGGTTTTCAGTGTGTCCCATGCCGAGTGGAAGTCACGGACACCAACCTAAACTGCATATAAAACAGTTCAAAAATAAATATACAGGGTGTTTCTTGTAAGGTGTCAAGCCGAAGGCAGGTGATAGGTGAGGACTAGACCTATCGATTTCACCCCCATGTATGTTCTACGATTTTTCGTAGNGTATTTGTGACGTGCGTCATAAGATAGCTGATATCGCTTTATTGGGTTATCGGCGCCGACAGGTATTATTGTAGTACACACCACTTATATTGCATTTTTTGCTAATTGATTTTCATATAAAATGGGTCAGATGGGTTTGCCATAATGTCTATTAAATATAGTAATAGTTGTTGTACTTATTGCTGCGATGTTGCAACAATAAGAGTAATTTGTTAGTGGCTGTACTATGTAATGTAGTATTATATCGGGTGAAATACATTTCAAATGACCCCCCACCTTGCTGTCCCCAAGTAGGTAGGTACATCTAGCTTAACACTGAGGCATCTTTTACAATTTGTAATAGATGTTATTTTGAAATAAATATGTAAATTCTGCTGTCAACTGTACTAGGGAATCACTTTATTACTTTTGAGAAACCCCTAAAAAGGGGTAAATGGGAATTAAAGTTTTGAACTTAACGGAAATCAACTCGTCTACTAGTAAGAAATAAAAGTTCTAAACTAATTAGCGCCAGTCTTAAACACTTTCTATGTATTTAGTAACAAATACTACTGGAGAACGTGACCTAATTATGTCAAAGGTATTATAAAACTTCCAAATGTTGAATCCTTATCAAAATTCGTTCAGTGTGTTACTATGTAAAGAACATTTTTGCTAAATATAAATCTGTACGCCCCCGACTGATCACGAAGATATCACAAGTAGATAACAGGTTTGATAAGAGTTGTAGTAATGCAGTATTTTTATCTTAAGATTTGTTTGATTAATTGTATACAGTCGACAGGTCATCAAGTTATACATTTTTTCTTTTACAAAATAGCACTAATGACGTCTACACAAGGCACAGTGTTAACATTAACATGGCGTCCGAAGCTTGTGAAATAAAAATAACTGTTTGCCTTACATGGTTAGAAAATAGATAAAAATGTGTTATTATATTAGCACTGTTAGATATATTTCAGGAAAAACCCAGCGTTTGTTTACTATGATTAGAATTCTAGGGCCCGCTAAATAAAACAATGTTTATGTCGTGACCAATAACGCTGACAGTACTGACTGATATAATTATTATAATTACTAGCGGCCGCCCGCGACTTCGTACGCGTGAACCCCGTTTTACCCCGTTTTAATCAATATTACACTGTGATTCAAATACATAAAATTTCTTTATTTAATAAAATTTCAATATTATTTACGAACGTCAAAAGCAGTAGTTTGAACAGCGCTTGATAGATGGCGTTTCACGGCTTCGTCGTCCGCATGAATATTTACAAACGTCAAAAGCAATGTTGATAGATGGCGCTTTTTCTCACGTCTTATTTATTTATTGAATTTGTTTTGTCACATATCGTCATAAATTATAGTCTATATGTTATTCTGGGTTATACACAATAATAATGTACCTAAAGTTTCGTCGAAATCCGTTCAGTAGTTTTTGCGTGAAAGAGTAACAAACATGTTGACATCCAGACATTGCATCCATACAAACTTCCGCATTTGTAATATTAGTAGGATTAGTAGGACTAAATTAGTCATTGAATGTAGTAATAACCGTCAACATTTTCTAAAATTAGGCAAGCATATTAGTTATTATGATACATGCAGTCCATAAGAAACTATTTTCCAAAATCACCCCCTGCACGCAGAAAGATTTAGTGATGGCTACTGACAACGCTTCTTGTGCCGGAATTTTGGGCTGACATTGTGTAGGTTTGATGTTGACACGACAAGAAGAAGAATTCACCCCCCTAGGGGATGAAATGGGAGTACAAAGTCTGTACAGAAAAACAAGAGATTAGTAGTCTAGACAGGACAACCCGCGGGCGTAAAGGTAGTGTTTAATCATCATCATCATCTCAGCCATAGGACGTCCACTGCTGAACATAATTTCGTCGTTCGACGCCGTCAAAGGCAGACGTGTGTCCGATTTCTTAACAAAAAATCTATAATTTGGCATTTTAAATTCGACTGTATTCGTTAAATTGTAAAAATCAAATTCGTTTAAATCAGTGCCCGTATTTTTCGACGCGAATCTTCTGCTCGCCTGACTCATCGCCCGAACCAGACCCGAACACAACGGCGCGCACACAAGTAAGAAATTATATTATTGAGCCGTGGACAAGCTTATGCAATAACGAGCCTGTTACATTCACCTATTAAATCAACGTCGGGGCAAGAGTGCCGTTCCACACCTGATTTATCCACTACTAGCTTTTGCCCGCGGCTTTACCCGCTTGAAATTTCGTTTGCCACAGATCATCATAATTTAAAGCCTATATGTTACTCTGGGTTATAAACAATGATACTGTAAAGTTTCATCAAAATCCGTTCAGTAGTTTTTGCGTGAAAGAGTAACAAACATCCAGACATCCAAACTTTCGCATTTATAATATTATAGTAGGATAGTAGGATTGGTCCCGAAGCAGCGGACTCGCAGATTACCTTCAGAAAAAGAAAACAACCACACGACCTTGGCTGTTCTTGCAGTGGAGACGTCCAAGATTTACGCTCCGAAATGGCACGAATCTCTAAACTATGTACTTGAAAATTTTGTTACTATAAACCAAACAACTCTGGATAATGTCTCAGAAATAATAATAAATAATAAATATCCTTGGACATATTACACTGCGCTTCTAGTCCCAAACTAAGCAAAGCTTGTACTATGAGTACTAGACAACGGATATAAACATACTTAAATACTTTTTTTTATAAATACATACATATTATACATAGAAAACACCCAGCACAATACAAATAAATATGTTCATGCACACAAATGTTTGTACTGTGCGGGAATCGAACCCGCAACCTCTGGAATAGTAGTCCGTTTCGAACCACTACACCAAACGGCCGACAACGAAATGAATATTCATCTGACGGATATGAAATCATCGAATGAGCACAATTTCTCGCTTCCCACTAACAATGAAAGTGAAGTGAAAAAACAAATCAATGAAATCCAAGAGTCAATGTCGAGCCTTACCTTGGAACAGAACCAAATGAAATCACAAATTTAAAAAATCTTCGAGGGCGAAACACAAATTATGAACATTTAACAATTATTTATGTATTATACCTGCCTCATTCGCAAAGTATTGAATAAAACCATCCCATACATCGCTCACTCTGATGACGCGGTCAGAACAGGTTCCGAAGCTTTCCATGTTGCTCGGTTGGTAGCGGCCTGTGTCCAGCGCCTTCCTGCTACCTTTACTAATTTATTAATTAGATTATTAATTTTGTGTGTTTCTGTATGTTACAGATCGACGAATCCTCGCTGACGGGCGAGTCGGACCATGTTAAAAAGGGTGAAAGTTTTGATCCCATGGTGCTATCCGGTACTCACGTTATGGAAGGTTTGTATCTCTCTCAAAAATACACGCCATACATTATTATTACACCACTAATTTACTTGACTAAATAGTTGACAAGAGTGACATGTCCTGGAGTTCGTTGCGTTGTCATATAATCCTTGAAAACTAATGATGAAATCCAGAAATTTCGATTAAGGTAAACACAAAAGTCCTGTTATATGTCACTTAAAAATTAGGAATTGGTGGTGAAAACGAGCATTTGTCATATAACTGCGGTATGGATGCATCAATAGAGATGCATCTTTTTGACAGATATGTCAATGGTAATTATAAAGTCCAAAAACGTGTAAAATTAAATCTCCTATCAAAATTTACAGGTTCTGGCAAAATGCTAGTGTCAGCCGTAGGTGTGAACTCTCAAGCTGGTATCATCTTCACGCTCCTGGGCGCTGCTGTGGAGAACCAGGACAAGCAGATCAAGCAGATGAAGAAAGGTCAGTGCCTCCATATACCACCGGTTGAGGTAGCGTTAGACTGTCCCCATAGACGGAAGGCGCTTTTTCTGATTTAAGTGGGCTGTACCCTTGTAAGTGGGTTGTACCTTTGGAGTTATATTGTACCTTGAGTTTGTTTTGGTAAAATCCGCCCAGTTAATTGCGTAAATAAAATTTACTTTGCCACATTAAAGCTTTGAACTCGTATAAAAAGAAGTTAAGTAATTGACATGGAAATTGTACTGAACTTGATTTTAAAATGCATCCCTTTTATCAAAACACGTGTAAGCATAACGTGTAGATAATTTCAAAAATAATCTCTTTATAATTAATACGAGGCCATTCATTTATTTCATTGCGTCATCAGCAATTATTATTATTATACAAATTAATTATTGTTGCATATTATCTAAAGTGGAAAATAGAAACCCCCTTTTCTATTACTGTATTTTCAGTATAATTACTAGTTATTTGTACTTACTACATAGTTGTACATAAAATTATCAGAAAAAGCGCCTTACCTAGCAAAACCCCTGCAAAATAGAGTTAGCATTGTCAATACTTTGCTCATTTAGCTGACCATAGAACAATAGAACAGTCCAAGCTGTAAGGCTTTTACATGTATGCTACAGCGCTTAAATAGGAAAAGCTTAGTGTATTGTCAAACTTATACCATTTCAATAGGGTTGACAATGTATCCGAAACATAGAATATTCAATGCATTCAGATAACGCTTAGCTATTAGTAAATATAGTTGAAAGGTAAAGGGATTTTACATAGCTCGTTTGGTTTTTAAATATGAAACTTATTTATGGAATCATGGGTAGTCATGATATTATCCTGTCCATGGAAAAATTCCTGGCATAATCTACATAAATATAATCGCTTTAAATAAGGTATGTAAACTTTTATTTGGTTGATAAATTAATGGGTATTCCTATTTACACAATAATGTTTTTTTTTATCCACAACAAGGTTTTCCTTATTTACATGACAAAAATTGAGTGCGATTTTGAGGATATTAAACTTAAGGTCATAATGACATAGACACAATTCATAATTTAATCTGATTGTCTATGTACTACCGGCGTCGAACGACGAAATTATTTTCTATAATCTCAATGCTTTTGCAAATCAGTTTACATATTTGCCTTTTTTATATAAAAAAAACCAAACGGGTGACGTAACTTAACCATTTTATTGATACATGGCATTACCTAAATGAGCATAGTACTGACTTTATGCTTATTGCATACCCTAGTGCTCCAGTGACGTTGAAATTATACCCTGCCCTACCATCGGGACACCACACCTTAGCCCGACCTGACTAGGGTTTTTTGTTTTTATGACTAAATTGGTAAAATTGCATAATAAAGGTAGATATTGTTGTGTGCCGTGTTTGTATAAGACCACTGGGAAGTACGGACATGCAATGGCCCGTATTTCACACAAATGTCGAAGACAATACGCATGCTACAGTAATATTAATCTTATCTAAATTACAACGAGAGACTTTTAATATAACTGGATACAAATATATTTTTTTCCATGTTTCACCAATTTTGTCAAAATATTTTTATTATGAGATTATTTTATTTATTGTGGATCATGTGGAGTTGTCAAAATTTTTATTAAGGTTATGGTGATTATACCGTCTTGTGCGTTGTCCTTTTATGTTATGTATTTGACTAATAGCCTGGATCATGTTTGTGGGCATGTCACATTTAATAAATAAATTTGTTGTATTTTGTTCCATTCGTTCGTAGTTTTTAGTTATGTTACATTTTTTGTTGGGACCAATAAGAAAAATAATCTCGTTTGAGTTTCATAAAAACATATTTAAAATGACTCCCTTAAAGCAACATTTGTAAATGCAATCCATTAGATGAATCCAAGCATTTGTGGCCACGGAATTGGGACTGCTAATAAATACATTTCCGTGTCACGAATGCTTGGAATGTTATGAACCCCTATAGATCTAGTGCCACCAAACATTCTAGTGTGATCCGTTCAATGACATCAACCTTTTTTTTCTCCACCCTCGAACCCCGGCCTGCTGCACGCCCCACCTACATGTCGCCGATGAAAAATAATAAAAAATAAAATAAAAATAAATTAAAAAACATACACATTGAAACTGCATCGTGTAACTGTCGTGTTGACTGCATGATGTATAAAAATATATCAACTTGTGTCATAAATGTGTATGCTTGTATTGAAATTTAAATCAACGAATACGGAATTGATGAGAGTAGAAGCTAAAAAGCAGCAGAAAAAGGGAACCCAGCGCAAGAGCCTGAGCGGTAAGTAACCTCCTTTGCTAAACCCCTGCTTTGACTACCCCCGTACACTCAGGGCCAGAGTAATGTATACGCCTTAAGTATCTTAATATTTGTGGGTTGTGTCTATGCTTCAATATGTAGCTTTGGGCTTTTTGTAAAAGGGTACTGGTTAATCTGTCCTTTAGTGTACTTACTTTCAGCAATGAAACACAATTTCACAACTTGTATTACTTAGATTTGAGCTGTAGTTAAACCACTAACTATACTGAATTTCGGAGTACAGCACTCATAATAGTGAAGTTACTAAAAAAATTAATACAACTAACATACAGTAGTAAAATATTAGTTTTAGATTTGATCTTGCATTTGTAGTAACTTTACTGTAGATAACTCTTCTAATTTAAGTATTTCTACTTACAACTTGCAATTATTACTTTAATCTTTTACTGAATTAATTCCAAAGATATGTTTTACAATTGGTAGTATAAATGTTGTGAATCTTCTTCTTAATTCACAGTGTTCTTAAAATTCTTCGCACTCTTATTTAGTAAAAAAAACATAATCCAATTATTTTTATTACACTTCAAAATGCAAAATAAATATTATTTGGCACGGACTGTAAGCGCTTATTGAGTCTATCCATCATATTGAAATGCAACTTGAAAGTTTTAAAATATTGTTCCTATTATCAAAATATTCTCACAGTGATTTACTTTAACAACTCTGCAATTTTAATTTTTAAATTGGATATGGTATTGTTTAAAAATAAACCTTGAGAATAAAGTATATTGTCTATTTTGGCGCGAAATCCGTGTCCTTCATCGTACCAAGCCACTCAAAAACGACCTCGACCGACAGGCGACGACGATGTGACTGTCCCAGCGTCGGGCAACAGTCATGGGGCCAACCACGCGCGGCCTGACGACAATCACGTACCCGCGCCCGCATCCGACAAGCCGGCTCCTGAGGCCTCGCACAAGAAGGAGAAGTCCGTGCTACAAGCCAAACTGACCAAGCTAGCTATACAGGTTAGTGACCCTATTTTAAGTGTAGTGTACCTTACTTGTATTGTACCTCAGCATTCGGATCGGCGAATGTACTCGCACTTGCGACTAACAAACGCCGCCGAGACCTAGCTCAAGAAGGAGAAGTCCGTGCTGCAAGCCAAACTGACCAAGCTAGCTATACAGGTTAGTGACCCCACTTTAAGTACAGTGTACCCTAGTTGTACCTTAATATTTAAGTCGACAACTGTACCCGCGTTCGTAATTGAAAAATCGGCTGCTTGCACGAAAAAATGTGCTGCAAGCCAAACTAAGTGTCTCTTATTTCTAAGTTTTGTGTGGTATTTAATCAAGACTATCTGCAGTGCAAGTTATTTGATCTCACTTTAGGAACAGTGTGCCCTAGTGATTTTTTAAATATCCGGTGGAGATCTTGTCTATGAAGAAGTTCATCTGCCAAGCTAACCAAGCTAGAAAAGACATTAATTTGTTTCACTTTAAGTGAGGTGTACCCTAGTTGTACCTTGAGTGGCATGACCCTGTTCACTTAATACATTGCACTATCACGCTTTTAAGAAATATGTACGTAATAAATATATTTTTTTATTTATTTCAGACATTTCCAATTTGAGTGCAGTGTTAAACATCTCGAAAAACAAAATGTGTTTGTTAATCATCTTTATTCGCAACAATAACCTGTAATCGTGCTCCACAGATCGGTTACGCCGGTTCCACGATCGCAGTGCTCACCGTCATCATCTTAGTGATCCAATTCTGCGTGAACACCTTCGTGATCCAGCAGAAGCCGTGGAAGGCTCTGTACATCAACAACCTGGTGAAGCATCTCATCATCGGTGTGACTGTGCTGGTGGTGGCGGTCCCGGAAGGCCTGCCGCTCGCTGTCACGCTCTCACTCGCGTATTCTGTTAAGGTGAGAGAGGGATGGAAGAAGCAGTTGGAGTTGCTTATAATATGATATACGCAGTAGGAACAATGTAAAACGCTCGCTAAAGCTGTGGAAATGTAAGGGACTTTAAATTGGCATTTAATAAGGTTTGTCGTCAAAGTGAGAGGGATACAATAGCACAATCTCACTTTAATACAGCTTGGTACAGCTAGAAACTAAATTCACACACAGTCTTGAGTCAGTTCAGTCAGTAGTTGAAACCTCGTACAAAACTAATCTGAAGAAGCAATTGAAACTTACTTCATTCCCTAGTTTCCAAACCGCATTCTGCTACCATGATATGTCGACCATGTTCTTTTTTCATTTCCATGTAGATAAAAATAAACTTTTATTTCGACCTTAATACTGTTCAAGGCACCTTCTCTTATTCATTCTGAATATTGTCTCTTTCACTCCTCACTTGTATTGATATGAAGAAAAGTACAGGCCCTATTAAAACAATATGAAAGGCATTTTGCGTCAATGAGGGTTTTCGAGAATGAAAAATCCGCCAGATGGCGATACGTAGACGCGGCTTCCAAATGCTGCATGATTGGTTATTTTTGTCATGACATTGACAGATATGTCAAAATCCACCAATCACGCAGCAGTCAGACCCCACATCCACGTCCCGCCATCTAGCGGATCTTTCATTCGCGAAAACCCTCATTGAAATCTACATTCCATGTATCTAACACCTATATTTCTCCCCAGAAAATGATGAAAGACAACAACTTAGTCCGGCATCTCGACGCTTGCGAGACGATGGGCAATGCGACCGCCATCTGCTCAGACAAAACCGGCACACTCACGACAAATCGCATGACGGTCGTCCAGTCTTACATCTGCGAGAAACTGTGCAAGGTCACGCCGAACTTTAGGGATATACCGGCTGAGGTGGGAGAAGCGATGGTAGAAGGCATGAGCATCAACAGTGCGTTTACTTCACGGATTATGGTGAGTGAGGGTTTATTTTGCGGAAAAATAATTATGTAATGTCATTTTTAGTGTCCCATAGGTTCTGAAAAAGCAAAAAGATAGATTTAAAAATTTAAATGATAGCATTAGGAGTAAAATTGCGGAGACGCTAAATAGTCTTTAAATGTTTTTGTAATATCGACTGTCTTATTATAGTAGATACAGAAAAAGTAATTGATTTGAGTTATGATTTAATAAGTTATCTTTATGAGCTAGTTCTGCTCGAGCTATCTCAAATGTTATAATACAACTCAGATTACAAACCCTAGTGACAGATATAATGAACTCTTTAGAACGTTTGACAATGCTCAATCGTTCCGATGCTAGACGTATGTCAGTCGAAGCATGAAATCACAACATCTTTTCGGTTTGAATTAACCTTGCTTTCAATAGTATCATTAAACTAGGAACAATCACACAATGTAACTTTGATATTTCTATGTCCCATCTGGGCATCGAACCCAACACAACCTTCCACATATCACACGTCGGTTATCAGCCATGAATAATCGTAACCAATTTTACAACAATCGCGCGTCATAACTGGTTGTTAAGTGAAGTATTTTCCCCACAGCCTGGCCTAGACCCAACAGCACCCACTATGCAAGTGGGCAACAAGACTGAGTGTTCCCTCCTCGGCTTCGTGCTGGCCCTAGGACAGAGCTACGACGCCATCCGCGAGCGCCAGCCCGAGGAGTCTCTGACGCGCGTGTACACCTTCAACTCCGTGCGCAAGAGCATGTCCACCGTCATCCCGTACAAGGGCGGCTACCGGCTGTATACTAAGGGCGCCTCCGAGATCGTGCTCAAGAAGTGAGTCTTTAGGGCCATTTATCTCAAGTGTTACTTGATGGATCTAGGTGAAACTTCTCCAAAACAGTCCAGAAGATACAAGCTACCCCCTCTAAAAATTTCATACAGGTAGTCCTACCAGTTTAGGAGATATAGCGCCTCAAAAAAGTAAGTTTCAGACGCCATTTACACCAAGAACCCTAGGATGGATCGAGCTACAATTGTGTCAAGTCGTTCCAGACTACACTAGCTGTGCCCCCACCAAATATCATCTAGATAGGTCATCCAGTTCCAAAAATACAGTATCCCCAATGTACAGTCGACATCAGACTATCCCAGTGTGTTGCAAAATCGCCCTTATTGCAACTGCTTAAGACTTAATAGCTCTAGGACAGAGCTACGACGCCATCCGCGAGCGCCAGCCCGAGGAGTCTCTGACGCGCGTGTACACCTTCAACTCCGTGCGCAAGAGCATGTCCACCGTCATCCCGTACAAGGGCGGCTACCGGCTGTATACTAAGGGCGCCTCCGAGATCGTGCTCAAGAAGTGAGTCTATATCTCAAGTGTTACTAGATGGATCTAGGTGAAACGGCTCCAGAACCGTCCAGAAGATACCAGCTACCCCTCTACAAATTTCATCCAGGTAGTCCTACCAGTTCAGGAGATATAGTGCCTCGAAAAAGTAAGTTTCTGATGTCATTTACGCCAAGTACCCTAAGATGGATCGAGCTACAATTGTGTCAAGTAATTCCAGACTACACTAGCTGTGCCCCCGCCAAATACCATCTAAATATCTCATCTAGCTCCAAAGATAAAGTACCCCCAATGTGCAGTCGCAATCAGGACTGTCCCAGTATGTTGTAAAGTCTTTTTAGGGCCATTTATCTCAAGTGTTACTAGATGGATCGAGGTGAAACGACTCCAGATTGATCTAAGGTGTACCAGAAGTTTCATCCAGGTAGTCCTACCAGTTCAGGAGATATAGCGCCACCAAAAAGTAAAAAGTAAGTTTCAGACGCCATTTACCCCAAGAACCCTAGGATGAATCGAACTACTATTGTGCCAAATGATTCTAGACAGTATTAACTGTGCAGTATCAAACATCCAGTTAGATATTTCCACCAAAACGGTGGCCAAAGTCATTTATGTCAAGAACTTTCGAACTGCTAATCGCAACAATTATAGCATGAACTCAAACTATACTGTCTCCCGCTCTGTTCAAAGCGCCTGATGATTAGCGTACAACGAATTTCGACTCATCATCAGTCATCATAAAACCAGACAGGTAACGCGAAGCTGACCAGTATCATTTTTCTGGGCTGGAATCTCCATCTACTTTCGTTAGTTATATCTCTAGTCCAGTCTAAACATCATAATCCTCCCAAATAGACATTGAATATTAACATTAAACTCTTTTACCAACAGATGTGCATTCATATACGGCCACGAAGGGCGCTTGGAAAAGTTCACGCGCGACATGCAAGAACGGCTGGTACGGCAAGTCATCGAGCCGATGGCCTGCGATGGTCTGAGGACGCTGTCCATCGCGTTCAGAGACTTCGTGCCGGGGAAGGCGGAGATTAACCAGGTAATAACACTTTGCACGTAATAAAAATAGCCTGTAGCCTTATTCTCGTAACAAAACTTCAACGACAACAAATCGCTGACTTGCGATCCTATCGAGTAATCGTTGTATCGAAATGAACCTTAAGAACAGTTTTTCAATGGGACGACGTAACAAAACTTTAATGACAACAAAATGCCGACTTTGTTAAAATACGTGAATTAGGCCACTGGACAGATGTGGACTATCCACGAGATACTTTTTCTCCATCAATTTAGATAGATCCCTGTGCAACATAAAATGCACAAAGAGGACTAAAAGTGCCACATACAAAATTCCTCTGTGGATAAAATAACAAACCTTAACAAATACCTAAAGCTTTCTATAAATGTCTGGAAGTATGACAGGTGTTTGAACAAGAATAGATCAGTGGACGCGAATAGGCGACATGACCCTATTTTATAATTTTTTATTTTAGATATTGCAGATACTTCAAAAATGTTCATTTTAAATTCAACAATAATTATAAATGTGTCATAGTAACGTATTGTCTTTGTTCACAGGTGCACATAGACCAAGAGCCAAACTGGGACGACGAAGACAATATTGTGAATAACTTGACATGCCTGTGCGTTGTTGGTATCGAGGATCCTGTCAGACCAGAGGTAAAGAACTATAATACACTTACTATAATTTTTCTTTTAATTAGCCAAACTTGGCGTCAGATTTATATGCCATAAGGCTTGCAACTTAACCTAACTGTAGATAAATACAAACAGTGATTTTCACCCGAACAGAACCTCTTGAATCGAAATTTAATTCTGTTAGCACTGTACCACTTAGGACTTCACTTATTTGTAATCCTAAGCAAAAACGTCTTCGTTTTAGAAATATGATAAAAACAGCATGATAGAAAATATATAGAAGACTTCTCTTAACCGTAAACTAGCAAAAACATAGCAGTTACTGTATTATTAAAGTAAGCCTTATTCCCCAACTAATAAGACTCCATTCACCAGGTACCAGAAGCGATCAGGAAATGCCAAAAGGCGGGCATCACCGTCCGAATGGTGACTGGCGATAACGTCAACACGGCGCGCTCCATAGCTGTCAAGTGCGGCATCCTCAAGCCCACCGACGACTTCCTAATCCTGGAGGGCAAGGAGTTCAACAGGCGGATCCGGGATACCAACGGCGAGGTGGGAATATTTATTTATTTATTTACATACACACACATTTACTATTGTTACAGGCTAACCCAATATAATAGTAGTGCCAATCTTTTACCATAATTCAAATAATAATAATTAGATTACCTACATCATACATTTTCAGAATAAAATAAAAATATAAACTATACCGTGGTCTTTTTAGTCATAGCATTGTGGAGTAACATTTTAAATATGATTATGTCAGTTACTTCTCTTTTACTTTCTATTTTAATATGTATTATAGTTCCAAAATACTGAACTGTCCTATGCATGACATTGACAGAGGGGCGCCACCGTCAATACCGGATCGCTGGTTCTGATTTTTGCCATGTTTGAAACCATATAGTTGAACGATGGTAGCGCCCCCTGTCATTGAGTTTGGTGGGACAGTTCAGCGTGGGTCATCTATACAAAGTTATCCCATGGGAAATGACTTGACAGTCTATGGATTTTTTGGATTTGGATAATCTTTTAGCTTTAAATAGGTAGAAATAGTGAATATTTTAGAAACTAATTTCGCCACCGAGATTTAAAATACACACAGCGCCATCTCTTGCTGGCGTATGGTACTACATTGTACTCGTAATCCTTTTGCTACAGATGATGGCTAAGAACAATGCCATCCATCTCTTATTGCGCTTTGAACTTTAATTTGTAGCTGCTGTTATCATAATATTAAAAACCTTGACCAATGAGGATTTTCGCGTATGAAAGATCCGCTAGATGGCAGACGTGCATGTGGCAGACCCCACATGCATGTTGCGTGATTGGTGGATTTTGACATATCTGTCAATGTCATGTCAAAATAACCAATCATGCAGCATTTGGACCTCGCGTCTACGTATTGCCATCTGGCGGATTTTTCAATCGCGAAAACCCTCATTGTAGCCTGCTGTGATGACGCCAACAAACATTGACCAGCTCAACCATTATTAAAAACAACGCCATCTCTTGGCAGCGACTAACACTAACTCCTTCCATTCACAGGTTCAACAGCATCTGCTAGACAAAGTATGGCCGAAGCTGCGTGTGCTAGCGCGGTCGTCGCCCACAGACAAATACACTCTGGTCAAAGGCATGATCGAGTCGAAGGCCTTCGATACGCGCGAGGTGGTGGCGGTAACTGGCGACGGGACCAACGATGGGCCGGCGTTGAAGAAGGCCGACGTGGGATTCGCTATGGTAAAGGATATGGAGTTTTATTGGCTTAGACTTAAGGTATAGATTGTTATCGTTAAAAGGATCACCCCAATTTTTAGGTGGATGTCGTAAAAGGCGACCAGGGAACAACAGGTCTCACAAACCCGTTTAGTCATTATGCAGTGGAAATCATATGACCTGTGATGATGATGATGTATTTGGGTGCTGTCCCATTGATTGATTGATTGATTGATTGATTTCCAGAGTAACTGGTCGATAGCACCTTCCGTTACCTTTATAAGGTCGTCTGTCCACCTTGTAGGTGAACGACCTACGCTGCGCTTATCATATCTGTCATACAGTCATCATTATCATCATCTTAGCCACAGGACGTCCACTGCTGAACATAGGTATATCCCCCGATGATTTCCAAATTGACTGGTTGGTAGCGGCCTGCAACCAGCGCTTTCCTGCTACCTTTATCGTCTGTCCACCTTGTGGGTTGACGACCAACGAAGTGGTTGCCATATCTATTAATCTTTTCGACATTAATTCACCTTTTTTCTCCAGGGTATCGCCGGTACCGACGTGGCCAAAGAGGCGTCCGACATCATCCTAACCGACGACAACTTCTCATCGATCGTGAAGGCTGTGATGTGGGGCCGCAACGTTTACGATTCTATCGCCAAGTTCCTGCAGTTCCAGCTGACAGTTAACGTCGTGGCTGTGATCGTGGCCTTCATCGGCGCTTGCGCGATACAGGACAGTCCTCTAAAGGTGCGTATCCCTCTCCTACATATTCAGATGACAACAAGTTAAATGAGGGTTTTCGCGATTGAAAAATCCGCCAGATGGCAATACGTAGACGCGAGGTCTAAATGCTGCATGATTGGTGGATTTTGACATATCTGTCAATGTCATGTCAAAAATTACCAATCATGCAGCATTTGGACCTCACGTCTACGTATTGCCATCTGGCGGATTTTCAATCGCGAAAACCCTCATTAACATTGTGGCATATGTCGCTGTAATAGGGGCGATTTCGAAACAAATGTTTAGTCAATGTGCTGTCGTCTATACTTTGTCAGGATTCGTCAACATATCAATTAATAACGAATAAAATTCGCAACGATTAGGGGTCTCCAACATTCTTGTTTCGTATGACTTCCTTATCACTAAAGACGTTACAGATACAAGCCTTTTACCATTTGATACAGTTTGGCACTTGGCAATAAAATAGCAAGTCAACATAAATCGAGAAATTCACTGTTCTGACTATCTGACCATTATTTAAAGAGAATATTATAGGCTGTTAAAGGTTTAATAATTCAGGTTAACTATTTAAAAAAAACTGATGTAATACTAGCTTTGCTGAGCTTGAGACTAGCAAGAACTAGACTGAAATGGCACAGTAAAATATCCAAGGATGTATTCATTATTACGTAACTTTCAACGAAGCTGTAAAAATGTAAAAGCTACTTTCTTTAATCGCTGAATGTCTCCACAGGCGGTACAAATGTTATGGGTGAACCTGATCATGGACACATTAGCCTCGCTGGCTCTAGCAACCGAAATGCCGACGCCGGACCTGCTGCAACGCAAGCCTTACGGGCGCACCAAGCCGCTCATCTCGCGTACCATGATGAAGAACATCCTCGGCCAGGCGCTGTACCAGCTGTTCATTATCTTCTCGCTGCTGTTTGTGGGTGAGCATTGCTTGGTTACACTAGCATTTCAGGTCAGGTCAGCCTTATGGCTGAAATTCTAGCGTCATTGGCTCTAACGACTGAGGTGCCGAATCCGTACCATGATGAGGGCGCTGTACCAGCTGTTCATCATCTTCTCGCTGCTTTTTGTGGGTGAGCATTGGTTATGGGTGACCTGGTCATAGACACATTAGCCTCGCTGGCTCTAGCAACTGAGGTGCCGACCCTGGACCGTGATTTAGATCCTCGGGAAAGTGCTGTACCAGCTGTTCATTATCTTCTCGCTGCTGTTTGTGGTTGAGCATTGTTGGTTATGGCTGACCTGACCTGAAATAGCGTCATTGTAGCGACTGAGGTACCGACCCTGGACCGTGATTTAGATCCTCGGGCAAACCTGAAATGCTAGCGTCATTGGCTCTAGCGACAGATGCCGGTCCGGATCGTGATGAAGAAGATCCTTGGGCAAGTGCTGTACCAGCTGTTCATTATCTTCTCGCTGCTGTTTGTGGGTGAGCATTGGTTATGGGTGACCTAGTCATGGACACACTAGCGTCATTGGCTTTAGCGATTGAGGTGCCGAATCCGTACCATGATGAAGAACATCCTCGGCCAGGCGCTGTACCAGCTGTTCATCATCTTCTCGCTGCTGTTTGTGGGTGAGCAAGTAGTGTTAAGTTTATTTGTTTGTAACCTGTCTATCCAGAGTAGGCCATATCCACCATGTGCCCTTTGGCAAGAAAGAGCTGTTCTCATGCAGCGGAAACTATATGACCTGATGATGATCGTGTTTGTCTTACTACCTCTACTAAATTAGAGGGGCTTATCCTCTTTGCAGTGGAGACTTAATGACCTGATCATGACTACATTTATACTCCATTTGCCTCTGCTAAATTAGCGATGGTTGTAACTCCTGCTTTGCTTTATACTATACTGAAAAAGCCTGAATTCCACGACACATGGAAACTTAATGTGGAAAATAGTGCCACAAAGATTTGTAATTTAGTTATACTGCTATTTAATTGTGAGCTCCAGGAACTTCACCATTGCCGTTAAGTAGCATCTCTATCGGTTTTCTACAGGCTACACTTCGAAGAATGTGTGAAAGAATTACACTAAGCTCGCACTAAACGTTTCGATGACTCTTTTATAATGCGAAAATAATTTTATAGTCTTACTTATAGTCGTTCCCGAAGATTATAATCCGGGTCTTTTCAAGGCGAGAGTGAATAGGCACTTACAGGGTAGATAATTATGTACCATCCTAGACTGCATCCCACTTAACACCAGGTGCGATTGTGGTCAAATACCTGCCTTGCTATGCATAAAAAAAAACTAAATAAACAATGGGGATGTTGCCTGGGTCAAAAAGCAAGAGTTTTAATTAGTCCGTCAGTTAACTTATCAAAAAATACTCTACACGTATTTTTCACTTTTTCAAACTAATGAAAATTTAAAGAGATAAAGCGCCCCAAAGTTCTTAAGAAGAGGCCCGTGACGTCAACGCTTGCTTAAAAATGCCGCACGTTGTGACGTCGTGCGCAACTTCAACGCACCATAACTATGTAATTATTTGTTAGATTGACAAATAAAAATATATGTGTCCAATATTTTTTGATATTAAACATTACGGACTAAAAAAATTTTTTAGGCAACTAGCCTATTGTAATTTTGTTCAAACACAGGCGACAGACTGCTCAACATCCCGTCGGGCCGCGGACAGCAGCTGGGCACAGAGCCGACGCAACACTTCACCATCATCTTCAACACCTTCGTCATGATGACGCTTTTCAACGAGATCAACGCGCGCAAGATCCACGGCCAGCGGAACGTTTTCCAGGGACTGTTCACTAATCCGATATTCTACTCTATATGGATCGGCACTGCGCTTTCGCAGGTATGTGGAATGTTTTATTTTACTGTTTAATAAAGGTTTTCTAATGAGGGTTTTCGCAAATGAAAAATCCGCCAGATGGCAATACGTAGACGCGAGGTCCAAATGCTGCATGATTGGTTATTTTTGACATGACATTGACAGATATGTCAAAATCCACCAATCACGCAGCAGTCGGACCCCACATCCTCGTCCCGCCATCTAGCGGATCTTTCATTCGCGAAAACCCTCATTGCGTTCTACGTAGTGTGCGATAGGATCTTACTCAGTGGCGCCAAACAATTGCAAATTTTAATGCTATAGTCCCCCTATAGCTTCAACGTACACCCGTTGGCACCATTGTCTTAGCTACAAGCAGGTGACAGAATCTTATTTGACAGTGGCGCCACCTGGTGAGTGCAATAAAGGAAAATATCGTACCACCAATTTTTTCGTTGATTTTCAACCTTATTTCATCTTTGAATGTGTCAGCAAATATTGCAGCAACTTCTAGCTGAAAGATTAACTAAGACATAAGTACAGAAGACTTCACTGAAAGTTGGACAACTTACCTAACATCAAGATATTATTTTCTAGAAGTCGAGGTAGAAAGAAGGCTACCAGTGGCACCATATCCTCTCGCATTAAGGTCCAAAATCAAATAAACTGTACTTTCCAGGTGGTAATTATCCAGTTCGGCGGCATGGCGTTCAGCACGGCCGGCCTCTCGATAGACCAGTGGCTGTGGTGCTTGTTCTTCTGCGCCAAAACATTATTTTGAACCTTATCCTCTCGCATTAAGGTCCAAAGTCAATCAAATCAAACTTGATCGGCATTTATCTAAGCTTTACCTTCTAGTTGGTAATAGTCCAGTAAATCAAATCAAATCATATATTTTGCGAAATTGGGTTTACATCAGTAGGTGTTACAATTTTTCAAGTAGGTATCTCTATCTTTCACCTTTAGGCATGCAAAATTATTACTGTAATTGTCAGTTCGGCTGCATGGCGTTCAGCACGGCCTGGCTTTCGATAGACCAGGAGCTGTGGTGCCTATAAATCTTGTCTTATAGTCCAAAATCTATCGAACCAAACTTGATCGGCATATTTATCCACAACTTATCTTCCAGGTGGTAATAGTCCAGTTCGGCGGCATGGCGTTCAGCACGGCAGGCCTCTCGATAGACCAGTGGCTGTGATGCTTGTTCATCTGCGCCAAAACATTATTTTGAACCTTATCGTCTTATCTTAGGGTCCATAATCAAATAATCAGATAGATGCTGTATATTTATCCACAACTTATCTTCCAGGTGGTAATAGTCCAGTTTGGCGGCATGGCGTTCAGCACGGCCGGCCTCTCGATAGACCAGTGGCTGTGGTGCCTGTTCTTCGGCGCCGGCACGCTCGTGTGGGGACAGCTCGTCACCACGGTGCCCACGCGCAAGATTCCCAAGACACTCACGTGAGTAACTTACAAGTGGCTGATAAGTGCCTGATAGTTTATCAGGAACTTATCTGGCAGGTAAACTGCTGTTTTGGTGTGTCTTTTTCTCTTTTAAACCATTTGCTTATAATAATGAAGTCCCTGACAAATTATAAGGAACTTATCTGATAGATAAACTATCAGGAACTTATCTGTCAGATAAACTGCAACTTGGTGTCACAAGTCTCGAATAAATATCTGATTAAATAGTCTCCAGCAATCTTTATTTGTTAGACGACGTTATATGTGGGATGTCCTGTGATGACAGTGTAGTGTTGTTGTTGTTGTTGTAAATAAATAAAAAAATAAATATGTCAAACCTATCTTACTCAAGTTGAGTTTACATCACATGAAATAGGCCATTGCTTGGTGAGCAGGTATATTCCCGTTTCCACTGGCAAGAAGCATAGCATAGCCATAAAAAACTCCATATAAAACACTCTGGCCGCCCATTTCCAGTTGGGGCCGCGGCCAGCCGGACCCCGAGACGATCCAGCCGGGGCCGGACTACGACACTTTAAAATCTTTCAATATGTTTGAAACTAAAGCCCGGTCCGTGAGCACGTAGAATCCCGTCCAATGACCCCAAGCTACCCATCCCTATCGCTCGCGCGTAAATATGTTGCTGTCGCGCTCGCACACTCACTGCGGGCGCCCGTCGCATAGTCGCGACAGCAACATATTTAGCCTTTTGCAAATGAAAACCCTTATATCACACTCTAGCCGCCCATTTCCAGTTGGGGCCGCGGCCAGCCTGACCCCGAGACGATCCAGCCGGGGCCGGACTACGACACTTAAAAATATTCAAATATACACTCGCGAGCAAAACTATGGAATCACTTACATGAAGTTGTTTCCACGCGAACTTGTGTACTAACGAATTTGTTAGTAACAAAAAAAGTAGCACCATTTTAAAGATTAAACTTTTATCTTTAAATTGATACCAAATTCATTTAAATCACACCAGTATTTAAAAAGATATCCCGGCTGATGTGAAGAAGTAACGAAAAAGACATGTATGAACTGTTTGATACGTCGCGAGTTGCGGCCTTTTTACCCCCTATAAAAGCACGCGTTTTTAGATTTTTGCTTTCACACGTCGATTCATACACATCTCCGCTTCTTTTGACACTTTACCTAGGATCTACACCTTCAGAAGCAGCACAAATCGTTGCACTATTGCAAGAAAGGCTCAGCCAGCGGCCTGTCGCACGTCAGCGCCACATAAGCCAGTCCTGGGTTTCGAAAATTTCAAGACGCTTTCGGGAGACTAGTGGCTTTATCCCGAGACCAAGTTCTGAACAGCGCCGGTGCACATCGCAGAGGGAAGACCGTTTTTTCATGTCAANCTTATGTCTTAGACAAACTGTCTACTCGCTAACAGCTATCCTACGAACATTTCTGAGCTCTTACTGGACGTCGATTCCAGTCAAATGACGATTTCATAGAGAGGTTGACATGAAAAAACGGTCTTCCCTCTGCGATGTGCGCCGGCGCTGTTCAGAACTTAGTCTCGGGATAAAGCCACCAGTCTCCCGAAAGCGTCTTAAAACTTTCGAAACCCAGGACTGGCTTATGTGGCGCTGACGTGCGACAGCCCGCTGGCTGAGCCCTTCTTGCAATAGTGCAACGATTTGTGCTGCTTCTGAAGGTGTAGAATCCCAGGTAAAGTGTCAAAAGAAGCGGAGATGTGTATGAATCAACGTGTGAAAGCAAACATCCGAAAACGCGTGCTTTTATAGGGGGTAAATAGGCCGCAAATCGCGACGTATCAAACAGTTCATACATGTCTTTTTCGTTACTTCTCCACATCAGCCGGGATATCTTTTTAAATACTGGTGTGATTTAAATGAATTTGGTATCAATTTAAAGATAAAAGTTTAATCTTTAAAATGGTGCCACTTTTTTGTTCCTAACAAATTCGTTAGTACACAAGATCGCATGGAAACAACTTCATGTAAGTGATTCCATACTTTTGCTCGCGAGTGTATTTGAAACTAATTGAAACTTTAAAAAAATCACTGTCTTTTGAGGCCCTAGATTTTAAAAAATTGGATCTGTCAACAGCATTGGATCAGGGCCCCTGGTCCAGGGGTGATTCACTATTTGTACTCCGAATGAGTGTCGTGACGTTACCGATCAAGTGGCGCATAATATTAATTATGCGCAATTTTGAGGCCCTGTAACTTCTTTATTTGTAGAGATATTTTGATGATTCTTTCACAAATATGTTGGTTTTACTTATATTTACAAGTTTTATTAATAGAAAAAAAAAGGAACTTCTCCATTGCACAAAAAAAAACCTTTATGTCACACTCTGGCCGCCCATTTCTAGTTGGGGCCGCGGCCAGCCGGACCCCGAGACGATCCAGCCGGGGCCGGACTACGACACTTTAAAATATTCAAATATATTTGAAACTAATTTAAACTTTAAAGAAATCACTGTCTTTTGACTTTTGAGGCTTTTAAAAACCACTAGATTTTAAAAAAATTGATCTGTCAACAGCATTGGACCAGGGGTGATTCACTATTTGTACTCCGAATAAGTGGCGTGAAGTCACCGTTCAAATGGCGCAAAATATTTGTTATGCGCATCTTTAGGGCCCTGTAACTTCTTTATTTGTAGAGATATTTTGATGATTCTTTCACAAATATGTTGGTTTTACTTATATTTACAAGTTTTATTAATAGAAAAAAAAGGAACTTCTCCATTGCACAAAAAAAAACCTTTATGTCACACTCTGGCCGCCCATTTCTAGTTGGGGCCGCGGCCGGCCGGACCCCGAGACGATCCAGCCGGGGCCGGACTACGACACTTTAAAATCTTTCAATATGTTTGAAACTAATCTAAACTTTCAAGAAATCACTGTCTTTTGAGGTTTTTTCCGACTGTGTGTAGGTTGCCATTTTAACCTGACACTAATTGGGATGATTACTGAGTAATGAAATCGAAATTTTTAGTCCGTCAGACAGATAATAAAAAAATATTGGACACGCAATTTTTAATTTTTTTCACAATAGAATCATAACAGTATTATATTAAGTTGAAATGTAGCGTGACGTCACTTTTGAGTACATTTTTTACTCAACATTTCAACTCGATGCTATATTTAATTATGAAAAAAAAAACGAGTCTAATATTTTATATTTATCTCTTTATTTTTCTATCTGACGGACGAATAATTGAAATTTTATCATTTAGCCTTTTGCAAATAAAAAACCTTTGTAACACACTCCGCCAAACGCTTCCAGTTGGGGCCGCGGCCAGCCGGACCCCGAGACGATCCAGCCGGGGCCGGACTACGACGCGGACCTGGACAAGAAGCCGCGCGCCGGCCAGATCCTGTGGATCCGGGGCCTCACGAGGCTGCAGACGCAGGTATGCTCGCGCCGCACACGCGCGCACACACACGCACGCACGTAGGCGGTGGGCGTGGCTAGAGATGTTTGAATTTAGAACAAGAAATTTGAATTTGGAATTAGATGTTTTTAAATTTTTAAATGAAGCCGATTCTTTTGCAGTTTTTGTTTGAATTTAGAACAGGAGAGATTTGAATTTGGAATGAGATGTTTTTATAGTCTGGTCCGTGAGCACGTAGAATTTTGACCAATGACCCCAAGCTACCCATCCTTATTGCTCGCGCGTAATTATGTTGCTATCGCGCTCGCACACTCACTGCGGGTGCCAGTCGCACAGTCGCGACAGCAATATAATTACGCGCGAGCGATAAGGATGGGTAGCTTGGGGTCATTGGACGGGATTCTACGTGCTCACGGACCGGGCTTTAAATTTTTAAATGAAGCCGATTCTTTTGCGGCTTTTATTTGAATTTAGAACAGGAGAGATTTGAATTTGGAATGAGATGTTTTTAAATGATGCCGATTCTTTTGCGGTTTTGTTTGAATTTAGAACAGGAGAGATTTGAATTTGGAATGAGATGTTTTTGAAGTTGATTCTTTTTTTATGAGCTGAACTTTTTTATTTTTATTATGAGTCCGTGCTGTTTTTTGGCCAGTGATAAGTAAAAATTATCTGAACTGGCTTTCATGAATCTTATTTGATAAAAAATAGTAATTAACCGACTTCAACAAAAGGAGGAGGTTCTCAATTCGGTTGGTATTTTAGAGAGAGCGATTTTAAATGAAGACCAATCGTCATGAACTCACTATGAGTTTATTATAAGTGTATTCGTGATAATTTTTCAGTCAATTTCATTTCCACATTATTTAGTTAAATTAGTTTAAAATACAATAAATCAATCCTAGCTACGCCCATCTGATTACAAGGACAAACAAATCTATGAAACTTCGATTCTAGAATAACTACATTTTATTAAATGCTCAAATCTTTGCTCAAATATTTTTTTTAATATATTTTGTTTGTCCTACATGGGGTTTATGTTTACACACAAAGCCTTTTATAATATTTTAAAAGTAACAAAGCTTTTAAAATGTTGTTCAGGTTGCGGGGTCTATGTTTTATTTGTCACATGATTTGTGGGTTTAATCGTGTGTCAAATAAATGTGTGATTTGGGTATATGTCAGGGTTCACACAATATTCAGTTATTTAACGATATTGGTAGGTACATCGTTATTTAACGGAATCGGGTACAATACAAATTCAGATCTGGTAATTATCAGATTTGGGTTTTAGAATATTTTGGTAAGTAAAAGTCGTGGGAAAGTAAATAATTATTGCTCAATGAAACATTTAAGACTGATTCTAGTATTATTAGAATATTACACGACTTTTAATTGCTACTGGGATTGTTGACAGCTTTCACAAAAGTATTTTCAGTTCTGGCAACACAGTTTTTTATTCTTTATCTGTGAAAGCTGGCAACATTTCCATCATAGATAACATCATGAAGTAAACGCGGCTGTGATTCCAAGACTGATAAACAATCATGATGCTATACTATGATATTTATAAGGGTATTGTTAATGTGAAGGCTCATAAATGAACCTTAATCCAAACAGATTAGGTTCAAATCAGCCTGGCACACTAACAATGTGAACATTTAATCATGTGATATAAAAAAAAATGATAAAATAAACAAATTGAACAAATAGGAGTGGCAGAATATGTTCGTGTTCAAAGAGGGATAAGTTTTGAGTTTACAGCTGACAAATAAAAATAGAAACAGCAATGTCATCAGGTCAACTCTGCGGATACCTTGGGCATCCTAACGCTAAGTTGTCGATATTATTGTCCATTTATATATTATACTTTTTACTATTTTTGCATACAAAACGAATAACCACCATTTTCAATTATACTATGCATCCATTAGAAATAAATACCGTTATAGATGAATAGATTCATTTTGTATTACACATGTTTTACTTTGTCCGAACAGTGAGCCGGATTTATCAGTAGATTATATAAAATTTATATAAAAAATAATTATATTAACACAAAATGTTTCGACGAAAAATTCAAATTTTCAAAATAACTTACGTTTATTTATTTTATGTTTATTTTATTTCCTTTTTCATTTTCCTTTTTACGTCTAATACTTTCGTTTCATTCTCCTATACTTCAGTTCTAGTTGAAGTTTATTTTGAACCTACACAGAGAAACACTTTACAGAGTAATGAATAGTAGACGCTATATTTATTTGGCCCATACTTAACGTAGAGTAATCTGTTGTTCGGTCACTAATTTTGTCTACAAAAATTTCTCAAATATGAATAATTAATTAATTAATTAAATACAGAATACGAAATTGGCAACCGAGCAAGTGCAATAGTATTTTTATTTTCCAAAAAAAGTTATTTTCTCTAGTAGCCTGGTTTCATGACATATTATCCTAACTCTACGTCACAATACTGTTTATGTATGTATATGTTGGTACACACGTGAGAGTGCCATGAAACCCGGACCCTGTGCGCGGCTGCTGCATGCACAGCGCGCGACAGTCTGACGCTTCCCTATTTATTTACTACCCTCATAACCTAAGTTGACTGTACGCCCCACCTTGAACCCTATTGGCATGCTCTTTAGTAGGCTGTGACAATGTTACTTATCCCTCGTATACCTCAAACAGTTACTATGACTTCCCGTTAGCATAATCACTGAACATCAACCACATCGCGGTATGAATATGACTGTCTCTTTCTCTATCTATCTTTTTTTTACTCTGAGTCATACTGACTGTTTGATTTTTTTTCACTACTTCTTTTAATTTTTTGTCTGTTTTGTTTTATTTTTTTAAGAATAGTGTTTTTTTTTGCTTGTGAAACGCCAACCCTCGCTAATGATCCAAGCAACCCAAGCTCTGTTTGTTTGAAGCCGTCAAAGACGATCCGAACACGGCTCGACCGCACGCCGTTCGACTAACATGCGATACCTACAGCAGGCAGTAACGATAACCAATGTACAGTACACAGTAATAATAATGTAGACTCTGACCGGATTGTACAGTTACTGCTGTAGTGGTACGTTTTATTTGAGTGTGGAGTGGATTTTCTTGAATACGAAAGTTGATACACATGCGACTCGCTCGCCATACTAACACTAAAGAATAACCGTTTTCGGTCGACCTGTCTCTTTCCTTTTGCCGTTGTGTTGTCTGTGTTTTATTTTTATTTTTGTGTTTTATTTTTTTTGTGTTTATTTTTTGTTTGTGAATGTTGTCCCCTAGCGTATTACTATGTCGGGGTGTGTTGTCAGTCAAGGGTGAAAGCGTCAAACTGGGCGGCGAGGGTCCTCATCCGTAGTGGCTTGCCTTGGAGATGCCTTCACTGTGTTATTTTGCGTTTGTTAGGCTTGATGTAGTGTCCTATGTTAATGTATATAGCGATACCTAGGCGAGGCGGCTATCGGTGAGTATAGTATGTAGATGGTATTATAATCAGAGTGTTTATTAACCTTTTTTTATTAAAACAAAACGTAACCGTACAAAAGTCCTGTTTAGCTTTCTAACTATTTAGAATTGCGTCGTGGAAATGTTATGTTGAAGTAAACGCTTACAATTTCTATTTACGTATTTTAGCTACGCTATTTTTTAAAATTTACAAAAGTATTTAGATCGAAACAGTAGTTTGATAGCGCTTGATGATAATATTTCCACGATGCGTGTCGTTTCAATACTAAACAATCGTGAACTCCTTGGCTCCTTAAATGTTTTAATAAAAAAACTAACTTCGCATGGTAGATGTTGTTAGAATAAGTACCTACTGATCGCGCGCGCCGCGCCGGAGTAGGATTCGAGTCGGTCCCCGTCGCTTAGGGTAGCGTAGTCGGTCGTCCAGCAGGGTAGTCTTGACCCCGTTTAGTTTGGTTCCGTTTAGTTGTTTATTTTATTTTTTTGTTTGGTTGTCACTCTTCAGAGTCATATTCGCCAGACACACACGCATCGACACACACATTATTCCGTTCCTTTGTTTTATTTTACTCTAAGGGTCTGTTTTTGTGTTGGCCTCTGGCGCAAGGCGTGGCCTGGTGTGCGCGGCCTTATGTTCGACCGATGACGTCATCATATTTTTAACTACCTACGTAACTTTATGCCGTAATTGGATTTCAAATTTATTTATTTTTCGCTAACGCTATAGCTGAGCTTTTAAATGGAATTTTGTGTCAGTAATTAGTTAAAATTGAAATTTTAAATTGGTAATTAGATAAATTGGCATTTGAATCTTTTTGAATTAATGTAGGCGAGTATTTTGTATTTTGGAGTTATTCTAGTAACATTGTAACTGTGTGTAACCGTGCTACCGCTTCAATTTCGCCCTTTTTAAACTTGAAGTAAAGGACATGAATAAAGGCTTTGCTTTATTTAAAATAGAGTTCCTTTTTGGGAACTAAGCAAGTTTGCGCTACGAATGATAATACATATAATAGTATAAGTCGTGTGCATCTTAAAATTTTAAAATCACGTTCTTTTACCAATGCTATCTTAGGTGTGTATTTAAAAATACGTAGAAATTGAAATAAGATGTTTCTAATTATTGTATGGGGTATTTAACTCAGGAACTCAGTAAATATCACTAAATAAAATGTGTTACTAAATTCACCTTGGGTTACTTGTTTAAAATAATTACTAAACTACTTTTACCATAGTATGTTGCTTGTTTAAGACTAAAAATTACTATATTCAATTATGTCTTTAAAAAGCTTCAAATTCAAATTATTTATTGCATATTAAGTGTTTACATGGGTCTTAATCTAAACAATTGAGCTTGATGTCAACTAAAATGACTTTTAAACCCGAGTAACTAACATTTACAAAGCTATAAAGTAATAAAAAAAAATCCCAATTACTTTTCAATTACCATAAATTGTACCACTGATAAACTGTTGCATCTTGTCGTTTAATACAAAATCCCAACATCTTTCCTATCTAGAACAATGTTGCTCGTCTCTGTACAACTAAAACACTGTTGCTTCAACTACAATAACTCCAACCCTAGAAGTATGGTGACGTCGGGTCGGTTACTAAGTAGGTCGGTCGGTAGGACGGCGGAACGGAGTGGAGCGAGGCGCGGGTAGAGCGCTGTTGTTGGCAGCCGCGGCCCGCGCTGGAGACAGAGGTGTAGCGGCGACGACTCACGGTACCGACATAGGTAGAGGCAGGGCCAACGACATGTACATGCTAGGGTGTAACCGCCACTCAATTGGCCAGTAAACCGACTGCAACAACGACGTGTAGAATCGCTAGTACTTAACTGCCACCGAATTGACAATTTACTAATCGACTGTTGTAACACTTTGACGCAAAATGCCACTCAATTGGCCAGTAAGCCGACTGAGGGCGCAACTGCGACTGNAATCACTGAATTGGCCAGTTAATCGACTGTGTCTATAGTAACACTAGGACTCAACCGCCACTGATTGTAATGCGACTGCTTCAACGACATGTAGCAGGCTAGGGTGTAACCGCCACTCAATTGGCCAGTAAACCGACTGAGGACGCAACTACCAATTAATCGACTGTAGAAATAACACTAGGACTCAACCGCCACTGATTGTAATGCGACTGCCTTAACGACATGTAGATGGCTAGGGTGAAACCGCCACTCAATTGGCCAGTAAACCGACTGAGGACGCAACTACCAGTAAACCGACTGAAACTTGTGAATTGGCCAATTAATCGACTGTAGAAATAGCAACACTAGGACTCAACCGCCACTGATTGTAATGCGACTGCTTCAACGACATGTAGCAGGCTATGGTGTAACCGCCACTCAATTGGCCAAAACCGACTGAGGACGCAACTACCAGTAAACCGACTGAAACTTGTGAATTGGCCAATTAATCGACTGTAGAAATAGCAACACTAGGACTCAACCGCCACTGATTGTAATGCGATTGCCTTAATGACGTGTAGATGGCTAGGGTGTAACCGCCACTCAATTGGCCAATAAAGGACTAGACTACCAGTAAACTGACTGAGAACTCAACTGCCAGTTAATTGGCCGACTTGTAGCAACGCTAGGACATAACTGCCACAGTGAATCTACTGTAGTAAAAGTAGGGCTCAACTGCCATTGAATTCGCCAGGAAATTTACTAAGGACTAGAATGCCAATGAATTGGTCGACATGTAGCAACGCTAGGACTTAACTGCCACAGTAAATCTACTGTAGTAAAACTAGGGCTCAACTGCCATTGAATTCGCCAGGAAATTTACTAAGGACTTGAATGCCAATGAATTGGTCGACATGTAGCTTTGCTAGGATGCAACTGCCTGGCTAAGATGAAATGAAAGAAGAAACTAAGATGAAAGGATAGATTGGCAGTTGTAATTTACTACCTCAAAAACATGTAGCAACGCTAGGGCAAAACTGCTACTGAGTTTGCCAGTAAACCCAACTGAGGGTTCAACTGCCATTAAATTGGTCAATAAATTGACTAAGGACTCAACTGCCACTGGCCGATATTGGCAGTTGTAATTCAACTGTTCCAACGATATGTAACAAAACTAGGACGCAACTGTTACTGAATTGGCCAGTAAATCGACTGAGGTCTCAATTAGCAGTTGTAATTCAACTGCTACAATAACGCGTGGAAACGATATGACTTAACTGCCACTGAAATGGTTAGTAGATCGACTGATGTCTTAATTCCAACTGAGTTGTCGACATTTAGCAGCTACATTAGTATGTATCTGCGACTAAAAACGGCCGGACTGTTTGGAAATGGTTTGAGTGTGACTAGAAATCATTTTGCTGAAGCTAGAAACGGACTGACTTTTTAATGTGATGACTAACTGCACTGACTGGCTATCGGTAGGGGTCACTTTGACATTGTTATTTGGGATGTAGAAGTATTTTGGGTGATTAATATTTATTTCGAAATTTAACACCTTGGAATGGACTGGAAGTAAGTAGTAGTTAGATTCCTTTAAACCGTATCTTTCCATGAAAGTTGCTGCAAAAAATGGATACTAAAATATTAAGCAACTAGTAAATAGTGGTAAAGGGCATAAGATGAAATTTAATTGATTTTATTTACTAATATTTGTTGTGAGTAAAAAACTTACTTCCACGAAGATGACGTTTCACTTGTATAACAAGTAACAACAAGAGTTTGACTTGACTTTGGCAGCTTGACTGATTTTAGAATCGTGAGACTTACTTCTGTTGTTTCGTATCGAGCACATCACAGGTAAACCAGATTTATTACCATAACGAATGTCGTTGGCTCACCTTTTGCGTTTGAACTAGTTCTGNTGCGACTGAATTGGCCAATTAATCGACTGTAGAAATAACACTAGGACTCAACCGCCACTGATTGTAATGCGACTGCCTTAACGACATGTAGATGGCTAGGGTGTAACCGCCACTCAATTGGCCAAAACCGACTGAGGACGCAACTACCAGTAAACCGACTAAAACTTGTGAATTGGCCAATTAATCGACTGTAGAAATAACATTAGGACTCAACCGCCACTGATTGTAATGCGACTGCCTTAACGACATGTAGATGCTAGGGTGTAACCGCCACTCAATTGGCCAGTAAACCGACTGAGGACGCAACTACCAGTAAACCGACTGAAAACTTGTGAATTGGCCAATTCATCGACTGTAGATATAGCAACACTAGGACTCAACCGCCACTGATTGTAATGCGACTGCCTTAACGACATATAGATGGCTAGGGTGTAACCGCCACTCAATTGGCCAGTAAACCGACTGAGGACGCAACTACCAGTAAACCGACTGAAAACTTGTGAATTGGCCAATTAATCGACTGTAGAAATAGCAACACTAGGACTCAACCGCCACTGATTGTAATGCGACTGTTTCAACGACATGTAGCAGGCTAGGGTGTAACCGCCACTCAATTGGCCAATAAAGGACTAGACTACCAGTAAACTGACTGAGAACTCAACTGCCAGTAAATTGGTCGACATGTAGCAACGCTAGGAATTAACTGCCACAGTAAATCTACTGTAGTAAAACTAGGAGTCAATTGCCAACGAATTCGCTAGGCTTACTAAGGACTTAACCGCCAATGAATTGGCCGACATGTAGCTACGCTAGGACGCAACTGTCACTGAATTCGCCAGTAAACTCGGTGTGAACTTCCACTGAATGTTTCGATATGTAGTTACGCTAGGACTCAACTGCCACTGAATAGGCCATTAAAACTACTGTGGAAGTTGTCCACTGAGTTGGCCAACATGTAGCTTTCCTAGGATGCAACTGCCTGGCTAAGATGAAAGGATAGATTGGCAGTTGTAATTTACTACCTCAAAAACATGTAGCAACGCTAGGGCAAAACTGCTACTGAGTTTTCCAGTAAACTGAGGGTTCAACTGCCATTAAATTGGTCAATAAATCGGCAAGGACTCAACTGCCACTCTGGCCGATATATTGGCAGTTGTAATTCAACTGCTCCAACGACATGTAACAAAGCTAGGACGCAACTGTTACTGAATTGGCCAGTAAACCGACTGAGGTCTCAATTAGCAGTTGTAATTCAACTGCTACAATAACGCGTGGAAACGATAGGACTTAACTGCCACTGAAATGGTCAGTAGATCTACTGATGTCTTAATTCCAACTGAGTTGTCGACATGTAGCAGCTACATTAGTATGTATCTGCGACTTAAAACGGCCGGACTGTTTGGAAATGGTTTGAGTGTGACTAGAAACCATTTAGCTGAAGCTAGAAACGGACTGACTTTTTAATGTGATGACTAACTGCACTGACTAGCTATCGGTAGGGGTCATTTTAACATTGCTTTTTGGGATATAAAAGTATTATGGGGGATTAATATTTATTTCGATTGGGATTGATTGGAAGTAGTAGTTAGATTCATTTAACCATCCATGGAAGTTGCTGCAAAAATGAATACTAACGTGTTAAGCAACTAATATAAATAGTGGTAAAGAGCATACTTAAGATGAAATTTACTTGTTATTTTATTTACTAATATTTATCTGGTTGTGAGTAAAAAACTTACTTCCACGGAGATGACATACATACCTACACTTGACTTTGGCAGCTTGACTGAATTTAGAATCGTGAGACTTACTTCTGTTGTTTCGTATCGAGCACATCACAGGTAAATCAGATTTGTTACCATAACGAATGTCGTTGGCTCACCTTTTGCGTTTGACCTAGTTCTGTTTTCTCGTCTGTCATGCAACCCACGTCTTCCGCGTAGCCTTCCCTTACAAAACAAACGAACACCGGTCACCTGTTTATTTGTTTTGTGCGCACCGGAGTCGTGCACTCCCGCTTGTAGGTCACTAGGGGCGCATGGCACCGGCACGTAGTGCATGCCGTAGCGCGGCATCCGAGTACAGACATCGCCCGAGACATCCACACCACACTCGAATAGTCGCGGTCGGGCGGCGGACGGGCGTCGGGCGGCCCTGCAAGTGATGTTGGTTGCAGCTGCGCGTGGTGCGGGCCTTCAAGTCGACGTTGGAGGACCTGGAGGAGCGCCTGAGCGCGCATTCGGCGGCCGGCCTTCGCTCGCGGCTGCGCGCGCCGCCCGCCGACATCGCCTACATCGACGCCGACGAGCCCGCGCCCAAAGCCGAGACCACCATATTCTAAACACTCACTCACCCGACCGCACCCGCTGCGCCCGCTCGCGGGCTCACAGCGTCCGCTCTCGTGACCGAGCCGTGCGGCTCTGACGCAATCAATTCGCATAATACTTTGACGCGTTCTTGTGACGTGATCACGCCTGTAGCGTGACAAAACGAATGCACGAATCTTGACAACCACCTTCGATTAATTTTGTTGATTGTTGAATGCTGTACGCATTGCCGTTTTCGATTGAAAACGTTATTTTTTGTCTGATTACTTGTGTAATTGAATACGAAGGGGCGTGCTGAGATCGGCAGGCGAGCGACGAGCGACCCGCGAGGGGGCGCACCGGTTTTGTTTTGTTTCTGTTGTTACGACGACCTGTACTTACGCGACCGCTCGCCCGGCGCCCTATAGCAATAATGACGACTTGACGTAGGCCCGTAGGACCTTTAGGTTAGTTACCCAGTCGAACACTGCTATTTTAGAAACGAACATATTTGTACATAACTTAGAGACTCTTTACTATCTTAATAATATGTATATCGGAGCAGTGATATTTTATATAGGTAGCTATTGTAAACGGAAGTGATGAAACTCCATTTTAATAAAAATGTAACTTTTTAATAATTAGACTTTGAAATTTTACTGAGGATTTAAAAGATTTTAACGTTTTCGACTCTCACTAGCTTTTTGTGTAAGTAGTTTGTTACGAGGTATTTTACTGCGAAGTTATCTTGAATACTTTACTCGGCAGCTTGTGTGTTTTGTTTCATAGTAAATTTTGGGACCACTTTTAAACCCGTTTCTAACTTTTGCGATATCGTTTGCTGTATGATCGTCTGACGCGACGCCTAAAGTTTAGTATGAAGAGACACCGCACGCTTGACTAAACATCAGACGAGAGCTACTAAGATGTAATTAACTCCTGGTTTGCGAATGTTACGAGAACTATTTACATTGAATAAATTTTGAAGCAAACATAGCATTTTCTTTCGCCACTCGTAGAGTATTGGTGGGGCGCCCAGTTTTAGCAGAATCGCTCTATTTCAGATGTTGACGGTAAGTGCCTAGTAGCTCTGAGTCGCTAGGGGAGCCTCGTAAGTACCGCCGCGTAGGTCGCATGCGACGTACTTAGTGCTTGTAACGCGGTGGGGCCGCCATCTTGTCGCCGCCATCTTGTGCTCGGCGCGCGACAAGATGGCAGCCCGCTAGTTATAAGCGTCTCGTGTCGAGTATGTATCGATGAAATGTATATTATTTTTTATTTTGGTACAAAATGTTGTTTACAATGTTGATTTTACATTTTTGCTTCGCATTTATAGTGTGATCATGCTTATGTTACAGTGTTATGCATGTATACAAGTGTCTGTGAGTATGCACAATTTGTATTTTCCCCTTTTTTATTATTATTAATATTAGATGTTTGGTAAGAGATTTCGATAATTAAAGTATGATTTATTATTTAATAAATTAGTGAGTAGTGTTTATCTGATTATCGGAGTCTCAGTAAAGGGTTTTATATTCGAATTTTTATTTTCTTTTTTCATAATATTATCATAAAATTTAAATAGATCTAACTACCAAACTTCTAACACAGTAGTATGTAAGCAGATAAAATAAATAATACTTTTAGTCTACAAAAAAAGTCGAAATATGCATAAATATGTATATCTCCACGTTTACACCAAAATTAATAAAATAAGTAACATCATATTATGAAAACTAAAAAGGCTTTTACTTTTTTTTCGTTTATTTTGTTAATCATAACTCGGTTGTGTATGTACTTATTTAAGTTGGTTACGTAATTTATTTTTGAGTTTTATGTAACGATTCTTTTATTGTTAAAAATACATACTTAACCGGCACCATAAACGTTCATTTTTAATATTAAAACTAATTTCAATAAAAGTATTTATTTAAAGGAATACGGATATTTCATTTCTACCTGGAACACTGGTACAAGCCGCGCAGTAGCTCACATACCGGATATTTTCTTTCTCTGCGTAGTAGTAGCTTCGTCACGATCCCCGATCCCTAGTCGGATGCCCTCGAACCCCAGCTAGTGTGAATGCCCCCTACCTAGTTCAGTTAGGCACCCTACTAACGAGACTGCTTTCTAAACAACTCCTTAGTTCTACAGCTCTTCACTTCTTGTAGTTTTGAGATTCTAAAGCCAAATGTTTAATTTCAAATTGAGAATGAATTCAGAAATTTGGTTTTGGAATGCCAATAGTTTTTGTTTGTGCGATTGGCAACAAAGCAGTTTTGTTCCGCGATCGCGGAGGCGGACGGCACACTGACGCGTCCGTGGTTGTTTTACAGCAAAAGGCAGACATATTGGCCGGCCGCAGGATTTTTGTCAATAATTATTTGGCGGAGCATCGAAGAATCAGCGTCCAATCTGGCGGCAGCTCGCTTCCTGCCCTCAGCCCCGTCTCGCATCAGAGCGATGACTAACGCCCTAGCGAACGCTGGACAACTGTCCCTCCCCCACACACGACTGTACCTCGACCACCAGTTGTTGAGAAAACAAAACCAAGTACTGCCATTTAAAAAACAAAACAAAAAACTAAAATTTACTCGTGAGGATTCTAAAATATTACAAAATAAACGTCATTTTTTAAAAATTCTTTACTAATATGTAAATGCGGTAGCCGTAAGATTAATGTTTACTAAAATTTTAGAGTTAAGAAAATATTAGAAACTCGCAAAAAGTATATTGAATAGATTGTAACTATGGTGCACCATTATTTAGATGGAGTTTTCTAGATTTTTAGCAGGACTGTCCGTTTGACACAAACAAAATAAACGGTTCAGACATATTTATTTTTTAACGAAATATATCATGAAGGTTACTTTCTGTAAATACATACTTTCCTTACTCTCATCGTTTTTATAATTGATATTTACAAATAAATATTATACATGTGTTGTACTAAAAGTAAAAATATATTACTAAATATAAAATACATGTGCCATTTTTTATATATTAAAATGACAAATTCACAATTTGTGCTACTCAAGTGCTTTTATAAACGTTTTAAATTAGGGTGATATTTAAATTTGCTTGTTATTTGTTTATTATTGTGTTTTATGTTGGAAACGAATGCGTTTTTAGATATTGTGTGTCGAGGACATGGTCTTGTTGAGTGTTTAGATATATAGAGCTCGTTGTATTTTGATCCCGTAGAGTGTGCAGTTGGTCCCTCTGTATGTACACGATTGTCAACCACACGACTGCTATGCTGATTTTTATTTTATTATTATTATTTGAAGGTTTAAAATAGTAACGAGATAGCAATACTGTAGTGCTCGCATACATCGAATGCTGAGAGACTAGATATAATCACGGTATAATTAAATATATGATAAACACTGGATGCATGGAACTAAATGATTGAACACAACGATACCGACACACTTTTCTGTCTACTTTACCTTGGCTTCGGCAACTGTACGCAACTTTCTGAGCTTTAAGCGTTTGTCTCAAATACTCTTGAGCTTCTCTCGTTGTAGCTACAACGGGTCAAAAGCTCTCGCCTCTTGCACGCATTTTTGTTCTGTATCAGATTTGATTGCATAGTATTTTGAGACAAATTTGCAGACTATAATATTCAATTCATATAGCAGCTTGACGCTACAAAATGTTAATGGCTCGCTGTAAGTTTTGGCAAAGTATACATCGTTGAACCGATGTATACTTTGTTGTACCGTCGCCGAAGCACCCACCACTCCTTTCACACACTGTACACAACTTTCCACTACTCTGTGGTCTTCCATCTTTTTCTACTAACCTAATTTCTTTTTCTTTATTTTCACTTTCTTCAAAGGTATCGGATCTCAAGCAAATTTAACTATCCTTGGAGTATGTCTCTGGAATATTAGTGATCTTAAACTTGTTTATATGTTAAGTATAAAGTATATAGAATATGAATATAACATATTGATTCCTAAAATTCGTAAAATGCACATCGTGTAGTGAAAACTTTAAACATTGCCTGCTACATGAATGTTAAAATTAGATAATAGTATATATAAAAGAAACTTATATTTAAAAATATTAAAATTCATGTCTTGGTGTACACCAAAGTTAGTTGTAAACGATAAAAATATTTTTTTCTAAAGTCTAAATAACGCTTATAGTGATAACACGCCTATAGTGAGTCACGAGAACAACAATAGCGTCGCATGAATCCTGCTGTATCTAAATAAACTGGTACTCTGTTAATTCACTAACGCTTCATGTCTTTAAAGATTAGTAATAAAGTATCTATACTCCAAAGTAAATTTCATTTCACCCAACTATGCCGAGCCGGGAGCTGCGTTTCTAAGGTAACTGCCTTGACGTTGTTGTCTGGGGGGGCAGCCGGCCCCCCCTGTGTCGTACGGTGTTTCGATGTTAGCCGCTTCCAGCTCGCTCTTCGTAGAACACTCCTTAGCTCTAGGCTAGAGTCAGGGCGCCCTCAGTGTGTTTGCCAAGCGATACTACACCGCTCTCGGACAATGATTTAGCTGCGATTTTGTATTCTGAATCCTGAAGCTAACTAGAATACAAATATACAAAATCTATGCTAACTGATCAGCAACCGAGTTCTAAAAACTGTCGTGTATTATTTCTTAGCTGACCCACTGAGCTCGCGCTGACATGTACGCTTCACTTAGAACTGCCATGCTAAATAGAATTGTACATAGTTCTGCACTACTATAGGATCTCATAACGACATAGGATCAACGTATCCATTGTAAATGCTTGTGTACACTAGTCTGTAGCCCTAGATGATACATCAATAGACATCTGGTATGTGAGCGGCGACGTAAAACAATATATGTGCTTCTAGATAGTTCGCATGAGATCAATACTGAACAGATACACAACGTGTCGTCCGACACACACATAAACAGGAATAAATCGATGTTAAAGCTTCACGATGACGTCACACGATAAATGTTCGATGTATAACGGTCAATGTTGAAAAATGTGTTATGTTTTATTTGGTTTATGTTAATTTAATTTATGTTCACGATTATTGAAACGATGTAACGGAGCCCTGGATGAAACTGTAAACAGAAAGTTAAATAGTTGTAAGTGCACACCCCATGAATGTGCTTCTTAAGGTTATAGGACGAGCCCTGCGTTACTTTATGTTCCTACTCTATATTTTGTTTATTTCTTCCTACAACTTCATCGCTTCGCGAAGCACTGCTTCGGTCAGTCCCCAATGAACTTCTACTTTCCAACATACACTTTATTTGTGATAATACTTCCACTTGCTGTTGCGTCGAACGTTATTCTAAAATCATTTTTTAAAGTTCTAAATGAAGTTCATTTTTTCAATAAATGAAGTCAGCAAAAAGGCATTCATTTGTTTTGCAGCCAAATGAAGTGAAATTAGGATCGCGTTCGACCTCACTGCCGAGCTGCGTCTGTATACCTCTCGCGCCCGTTTCTTCTCGTGCCGTGACTCTTTACTTCATGTTCTCGTTTTTATTTTCTTTTCCATGATCCCATTGCACCGGAAGGTCATAGGTGGCGAGTTACAAGAGCGCTTGATACCGGTGCCCTACAGCAAGACGTCAACCGACCAAGCTGTAAGATTTGACTCAATTATGCCGGCGCCTGCTGAATTTGCTCACACGTCTCTTGTCTAACTTTTATGTTGACCTTTTTTGTTTTTTATACGTTCAACTTTAATACTGTACTGTCTATCTACCTACAACTTTGTCCGTTCTCTATACTATTGTCCCATGCCTGAACTGTTGCGCCGGCCTTTCAGTTTGGTTCATTTAAATGAAGTAAGAGTGGGTTCATTTGTTTTAATGGTTAATGAATGATAACTGAATGGGTCGGCGTACTGCATGCGCAAGTTTGTCATCCATCTTGCATGTCCCCTGACGCATGCGCTGTGTTATTCATTACATTTTTTGGATCGCAATGTCTTTAATGTTTGGAGGATTGTATTATTCTTTTATTCAACAGCAATCGACTTCAAAATATTTCTCGATTCCGCTTTTTTCATTGAGAATTATGAAAACTAGATTGAGAATTCAAATATACAAAATCAACAAAAGGTTTAATTAAATTAAATGAAATTACCTTCGTATTTTCAGTAACGTCAGAACAGTTAGTAAATTAATTGAAGTCGATTATTTTCTTAAGTTTTTCTGTAAATACTTATCTGTTGATTATGATCTGGGATTGTTTGTACAGTTTTCGTTTTTATGTGTATTGTAATCGTTTCTATGGCAGTGTAAATAATGTTTGATTGTGATCCCAGTGAGTCTAAAGTGTTCGAATAATGTCCACTCCGGTTCTCCGTTGTCAAAAATAGGGTACTTTATTAAGAATCTAAAGTTTTAAATTCTTGAAGTCGTCAATAAAGATAATGGAGCTTAATTTTAAGTTGGCATCATACTCATCGTAGTTTTCCGTATTATATTTTGCCTCACACAATGCACCATTAAATTCGTGGGGTTCAAACTCTTCTATCAGTAGCATCACGAAACGCCAGGGATTCGTATTGGATTCGCTTTCGACTCATCCTAAGATTAGAGCATTTGACGCAACAATAGCTTTTAGATTAAAATTTTCTTAATAGGCTAGTGGACTCGCTTATGCTGCTTTTACACTATGCGGAAATTAGCCGAGTCGAGTCAAAAAAACAGAGGAGTGGGGATGAAATTCATTCATAATTCATCCCCACTCCACTGTTTTTTTGACTTGACTTGGCAAATTTCCGCGCAGTGTAAACGCAGCATAAGACTGTGCGGGTGCCGCCGGCCGTCGGTCCTCTGCGTAGGACATCTCGACCGATCGGTGTTGCTTCGTTAATGTGCATAGTCTGTGTAACATACGGCAGTTCCATAGAGCTTTGCGCGTAGCTCACATAGATGGGTCAATGTCCAAATGCAGTCACAGACGGGGTGCATGGCACATATATTACAAATCTACATCATGCGAGGGCGGCGCACGCGCACGGCTGTCTGTATTCGGGCCGGCGACACTGCATGGCATGCCCGCGGAGACACGGGTTATCTGTGACTGGAATTTTGAATTACCTAACGCTTCGCCTCTTTTTTATGGCTCGGTGTGCTTTTATGTTTCAATTAAACTGTATATTCTTTCGGGATCGTTCAAACAACGTTTGATCGGTCTCGCTGTCGCGTTCGACTCGCTCTGACTTTGACTTTCTTAAATCACTATAATATATCGTCGATGTATATCTAAATAAAAAATTTATATGTCAGCTTCTTTTGTGTGATTCTACTGCTCAAATACTAATAAGTATTTCCCTTATCGAAATCTCAAAAAATACTTGCCTTTCCATTCAAAACCATGACATCTTGGGTATTGTATGGAAAAGTGAGAAACTTTTTTCGATTTCGATGTGCCAGACTCCTCACGCCGTTTCCATGTTTTCGGGTTAGTCGTATCTAGTGAGAGAGATTAGATCTGAAACCACGGAAACAGCGTGAGTAGCTATATTAGAACTGTAGAGGGAGTAGTATGTTTGGGCATCAAAATCACGCTGTAAAAGGAAGCTGACTGATAACTGAGCTGTCAGAGAGCAGTCTCGNTCGTCGATGTATATTTAGATAACATCTTTATAAGTCAGCTTCCTTTACGTGACTCTCCTGCTCAAATACTAATATTTCCCCTATGGCATCTACATACATGGAACTCTCAAAAAATACTTGCCTTTCCAATCAAAACCGTGACATCTCGGGTATTGTATGGAAAAGTGAGATACTTTTTTTGGATTTCGATGTGAGGAGTCCTCACACTGTTTCCATATTTTCAAGTCTAGTGAGAGAGATTAGATCTGAAACCACGGAAACGGCGTGAGTAGCTATATTAGAACTGTAGAGGGAGTAGTATGTTAGGGCATCAAAATCACGCTGTAAAAGGAAGCTGACTGATAACTGAGCTGTCAGAGACCAGTCTCGGTCAGAGCGAGGCGAGCGCGCGCTCCGAGGCGAGGCTAACGTTTGTGGTGGTGGGCAGATCCGCGTGGTGAACGCCTTCCGGCAGGGGCTGGACTCGCGCGGCTCGCTGGCGGACGCGGCGCTGGCGGAGGCGCTGCGCAAGCAGACGGCGCTCAGCAAGCGCTTCTCGCACTCGTCCAGCATCGAGTACGCCGACGCCGCGCACACGCTGGCGCCGCATGACCTCGACGTCGAGCGCCTGTCCTCGCACAGCCACACCGAGACCGCCGTCTAACCCGCGCGCGCCCTCCGACCGATACGCTGCCATCTCCCGTAACAACAACAACCCAAACGATCGTGTATAAAATCATATTTTTAATGTAAAGGATGATCGAGTTTAGTATTTATTTCGACGCGTACGGCCGGGGCGCGGGCCCGTGCCGCATCCACCGGTGTATTTGAGCATAAGTTATTGTTAACTAGTGTGTTTAATTATTCGATTGTTTTGAAAATATTTTATTATTATACGCGCGCGTCGTACCGCGCGCGTCTGTTGAACAAATAAAAAAATATTGTCTAATTATTAATTTTAGATTTAAGCGCAAGGACGAGCGAATGGGCGTGTGTTTTTTGAAAAAAAATAAAATTTTCGCATACCATCGTGTCACCTCTTACACGGAATGAAATGTTTTATATTGCTTTTGTCAAAGACAAGTCGTGGGAGAGGGGGCGAGCGCGGCCGCCTGTATAGCGTGGTCGCGGCCGCGCCCGCTCCCTGCACACACTATATACTAGAACTAAATTATTCAAGTATTAGTTAAGGTGTTTGTTATAAATTTCAATAACTTTTTTTTTTGTTTTTACGACCTTTTCCCCTAAATCTAAGTATACATTTAAGTCATATCTCGAAGCGTAGACGCATCAACTGAAAAGTTTCTATACAAGAACCGTCAAACTGCATTCTTGTGTAAAAACCGAGGTAGTCCACTTTAAACATCTTCAAAATGTTTAAAAATAGAAATAAACATTAAATTGTATAGCTGAAGGTATTTATTTGTAATGCTAGTCTCTTATGAAAACAAAATACTAATTATTCAATTATTATAATGTACTTATTGATTATTGATAAATACTTCAAGTTTATTAAACAAGATATAGTCTACGGTGTAACGAATTGATTTTGGAATTTTTTCTCTATGAGCAATAGCGACGCGCGCGCACCGTCGCGCGGCTGCGTGCACTGCGCGTTACGGACGGCATGACACTTCCCGGACGCTCCAGACGTGTCTCGGACGTGCGAGATGTGTCTCGGACGAACGCGACCTGTCTCGGACGTACGCGACCTGTCCCGTACGCACAGTTAGCTGCAGAGTAATTTGCATTACACATTCCTGTTGTATGTCCAACCTTATTCGTTTGTAATAAAGTTCTACGTCTGACAAACGTGTATACATTCCTGTGCAGCTGATTGTACGCGACCTGTCTCGGACGTACGCGTACTGTCGATCGCACGCGACTTGCCTTGTTGACGCGTAGTCGTGAACGTGCGTAGCGTGCCTCGTACGGTTGAGGCGCGTTACGTGCGTTCACGACGCGTTTCGTGCACGAGACTCGCACGCACGCAGTTGCCCGCACGGCGCGCCCGCCCCGACATAGGCGACGTAGGATCGCAGCAGTGGCATTTTCAACTTATAACGTAAGACATGTACTTTATCGACTAGTGACGAGTTGAAACGAGAGTCGCACCCGAGCGGCGGACCGCTCGCCGCCCACTTGTTTTTAGTAATAAATTGAATCAGAACGATGTAGCGATTCGGCGATGTTCAATTTTGTATAGAACGTTTCATAGTAGCGGTATTGAAGTTGTTACGTTTTATTTGTGAGGCTGGGGCCAGCGCCGGCCAGGCCTGGCGACCGCTATTAAAACTATTAAACAATCTTGTAAGTAATTAAGTATTAGCTTCGAATCAATAAAGCCTTTTTAAAAAATTAGTTAAAAAATGAAACTATTGAAACTTCACATGTTTAAATAAATAATAATTAGTTATGATTTCAGTGAATAGAGAGGTCATGGTATCGTTTTGTGTATATTACTATTTCGTTGATATTCGTTACGAGTTCCCCGATGAAAGACATAAATTAGGAGTCTACTGTACGAAGCTGCGCAGGCGGCACCTAACATTGTTTTGACACGACAGTCTGCCACTAACCATTTTAGGTGATAAGTCCCATTGTTGTATTTTTCGTCTCACAATAAATGAAAATCTATTTTATTGTTTTTAAAACTGTAGTTTTATTTTTTTTGTTTCCTAAGCGAAGCAGGTTCAACTCCCGCTGTAATTGTTTAATCAAAGACTGCCATCATGAAAACCTCAATAAAATGATTATTTTGAAAATCCACGTGTTTCCCTGACAACCCCTNTAACCCTTTTATTATATTCTACGCTAAGTTAAAATAGTAAAAGTTAAGGACAAATGAAAAAAATTAGGACTTCGCAAATAAAAAATTCTAAAAAATTGTCGCCGTTATCAAATTAGTTTACCTACTTGTTAGACTTGTTACGCCACCTACCGTGGAAAAGTTTTTAGTAATTTAGCGAAGTCCTCATTTTACGATATCCCAATGATACTGAAGAAGGTTTGTAGGAGTAAAATATTAGGAAAAAAACTTTTCTGTAAAATCGCAACGATAAAGTTGTAAAAAAATATCAACGCATTCTGTACTATGCGATGCGACCAAAAGTTCAAATAATAATAATTCGCTAGAGGTAAATAAATACCTATAATTAGGTGTACCTACTCGCAACAAATTCATAAATTACAATTTAATGGATTAATGTTACGCAAAACAATTGAATTCAATAACTTCTTGTAAATTACTAACGCTAATAAACGCCTTTTAAGTCGTCAAATAACGCTTAACGATATTGGAAAGTACCAGGGACGCATAATATTCAAAGAGGTAGGCGCTAGTTCAGAGGAAGAAAATGTTATTATACAATTAGCAATCGTATGCCATTGTAATATAGAATAGAATAGAATAGAATAGAATACCTTTATTCAGCATTAACATTTATGTGCATATGTTANCAACCCCTTAACTATATTCTACGCTAAGTTAAAATAGTAAAAGTTAAGGACAGATTGAATAAAATTAGGACTTCGCAAATAAAAAAAACAATTGTCTTCGTTAATTACTTTAGAAAAGCAAACTATGCACCTACTTGTTACGCCATCTACCATGGAAAAGTTTAGTTATTGTTTTTAGTAATTTTGCGAAATCCTCATTTTAAGATATCCCAATGATACTGAAGGTTTGTAGGAGTAAAATATTTTAGGAAAAACATGTATTTTGTAAGTAATCTCAACATTAAAGTAAAAAATTATCTACACATAGTATCTGAGTTGCACAGTGCACTTATCCTATTGATGTGACGTTAAGTTCAAATAATCTCCTATAAGAGGTTCAATTCGCTGGAGGTACTAAATGAATACCTATACTTTCAACAAATTCATAAATACCTACCTAACAATTAAAATGATTAATGTTACGCAACAAAACAATTGAACGTAATAACTTCTTGTAAATTACCAACGCTTTTAAACGCCTTTAAGTCGTCAAATAACGCTTAACGATATTGGAAAGTACCAGGGACGCATAATATTCGAAGAGGTAGGCGCTAGTTCAGAGGAAGAAAATGTTATTATACAATTAGCAATCGTATGCCGTTGTAATAGGGGGCATTTTGCAACAAAGAAATTATGCCCGATGTTCAGCTAACCGTATCAAGGCGAGAAAAAGACAGAAAACTTTCTTTCTCATAAAAGAAATAGAGACAACACTACCACATCTCAATAAAGTCTAATTTAGCACAAATGACGTCATTATTTTGCTGCTATTCAGTAGGAACTACCAGGAGCACATGCAGTTTGAGGAGGTATACTCATGTTCAGAGAAAGAGAGAGAACCTTATAAGCGAGAAAGAGACAAGAATAGTACGCCATTCATAAAATCATTCATAGAACGAGACAACAATACAATAGTGAGTTCAAATAAAGCAATAAATATCAACCGAAAATGAGGGTAGATCCAAAATCTTCTGACACTAACTGTCACAAGCGAAAAATTAATTGTTGTAGTTTTCATTTTGAGTTAATGTGTCAGTTTTTATAAAGTTAATTACAAAAACAAGACCTCTGGTTCATTAAACAGAAAATTATGTGCTTTATTATTAACTAGCTTTTCGCCCGCGGCTTCGCGCGCGTGGACTACATTATCTACATATTTTACGAAACCCTATTTTTTTCTAAAATAAAATTTAGCTTGTGTTACTCGTGGATAATGTAGCTTTCGAATGGTGAAATAATTTTTAAAAACGGTCCAGTAGTTTTTGAGCCTATTCATTACAACCAAACAAACAAACAAAGTTTTCCTCTTTATAATATTAGTGTAGATAAAGTGTCATCGCTTGAATGAAAGTAAGTAAGTAGGTATATGAGTAGTTTTTGTTTTGTAAAACATCCAAAGTAACCCGTTTCTATTACGTGTTATGCGTTCGTTTCATTGGTTCATTGCGTCAGGAAAGGTACGATGGCGGATTCGATTTCTGCTGGTGGCAATTAGAAATATGACGAGCAAAAAGTATCATATTATATTCATTTGTTTCTTATTGCTTAATTATATCTATAGGTGTTTAGTTGGAACATAATAAAAAGTAGTTTTTTTCTAAAATATTAGCCAAAAATGATGAAACTAGTTTTAGAAAAAGTAGATTTATTTACAATTCGTCTTATATCTATAAAACAATTAGTCAATCTTAGAACAACATCACTGGTCTCAGGGGAAGTTGAGGAGGCCGGGCGGAGGCTCCGGCGGCATAAACTGCGGCAGAGGCACGTTTGGATCTGAAACAATAATGGTTTATTAGTTATTTATTGTGGGACCTGCCCTGCTCATTGCCACTTCAGCTTGCTAATCCGTCGGGCTATGTCAGCGACTTTAGTTCGTTTACGGCAGCCGCTACCAATCGATCAACGTGGAAAGCATTGGGGGAGGCCTATGTTCAGCAGTGGACGTCCTATGGCTGAGATGATGATGATGATGACATTTGTTCAGCAGTTTAGGCGTTAAAATGTTATAGACTGAGTTATGCACTTCGCTTTTATATTTTGAGTAACATTTTCTTGACAACAGTTAGAAAATGCCGCTAACTTTTTAAATTATCACGCCTTTTAGCCAAGATTTTTTTATAGATGACCACGTGGCATGTGTGCGTGTCTCTGGAAGTTACGTCGACTGGAATGCTGTTGAACACAATACTCAATGCAAAAGTTGCCCAAGTTCATGTAACAAATATAAGCTTTTTTCCAGAAGTACTGTCGGCTCAGCGATTTTGGTCTGCTATGAAATTGTTGGTCTAAAACTCCCGAGGTTCGAACCCACAATCCCGGCGTAGGAGGCCGACAACTTTACCGCTGAGCCGACAGTACGTGATAGCGTTCAGCGAAACTTTAAATCGCTTTGAATTTACACACGAGGTTTGTAGGTCAAGGACGTCACGAATTTCCTTCTAAAATTAATGTATTCTACATTCATTTACGAGTATCTCTCTAGAATGTACGCAAATTTTGCAAAATTCATATTCAATTCATGGACTATTTACACGGGTCTCCTTTTCGAGTCTAGATTCTGGAGGTGACGTCAATAATTCACTTAAAATAATTAACGTTTTACTAATAAGGAAATTTTAAATTCGGTAGTAGCTCCGGACTTTTTCTGGCTATTACAGAAATAACCGATCATATTATTGTTTTAATAAATTATAATTACCTAGTTCTGTATGCACCGCGTCCAGAATTGCCTACAAGATAAGAGTGTGTCATGTAAGATAAGTTCACCCTATCAATATGAAGTGTTTTCAAAGTCAGTCTGGATTAGTTCATATTTATCTTTACTGCTTGCCGATTTAATATACCGATAATATTAAAATGTATGTCTTCCCTATGCAAACAATAACAATACCTATCAAACGTAAAACGGTCATGTGGTTTACCACAATTATTAATAATAACCCAAATTATCGTTAATTTTGTAGCTCAGTCAGTGTTCCGATCTGTCTTCTTATTACATTTTCACTGCACAACGTCCCACAACCACACAGGCCATTAGAAGGGGGACAGCAAGGAGCTTCTAGTCTGCCCGGTGGCTGCGGAAGATCCTAAACGCGGGGAATCTAATCTAGTGCATCTCTACATCAAAACTAGGCGGCTTACCGATCTTGAACCCATGAGCAGGAGCGGCAGTGTGTCCGATAGCGACACAAGAAACTAGACTAAAGCCTGGTCCGTGAGCACGTAGAATCCCGTCCAATGACCCCAAGCTGCCCATCCTTGTCGCTCGCACGTAATCATGTTGCTGTCGCGCTCGCACGCAATATAATTACGCGCGAGCGATAAGGATGGGTAGCTTGGGGTCATTGGACGGGGTTCTACGTGCTCACGGACCAGGCTTTAGTCTAGTTTCGTGTAGTAGACGCCAAGCCAAGGTGACTACAAAAGTGAGCACGTGTCCCACAATCTAAGACCTTATCTTGGGTGGCGGGGAATCTAGTCTAGTGCATCTCTACAGCGACTCACCCATCTTGAGCCCATAGGCGAGCGGCGGCGGCGAGCCGGGTAGCGACAGTGCGTCCCACAGCGACACAAGAAGCTATATTGGGAGGTAGCATGTCCCACAGCACAGCAAAGGAGCTTCTAGCCTCCTAAGTGAGTATGGAAGACACTAAACGTCTAAAATGTAGTCTAGTGCGACTCACCCATCTTGAGCCCGTGGGCGGGCGGCGTGAGCAGCGGCTGGGCGGGCGGGCGGCGCGGGTATGAGGTAGTATCTCATAGCCAAGATGACTACAAGGGGTAGGTACGCATTTCTTATGGTCTGCTAGGTGGCTGTGTGAGAATGACTCACCCATCTTGAGGCCGTGGGCGGGCGGTTGCAGCAGCGGCTGGGCGGGCGGGCGGCGCAGCAGGTGCAGCGGCGGCGGGGCGGCGGGCGGCGGCGGCGGGGACGCGGGCGGCGGCGGCGGCGGCAGCGCGTCCCACAGCGGCGCGGGACTAGACAGCTAGAGCGGGAGGTATGTCCCACCGCTAGTGACTATAAGGGGGGCAACGCGTTCCACAACCCAAGGGCTTATAGTCTACTAGGTGCTACAAGGTCCCAACGCAGGCATAAAGTGACTAGAAAGGGAAGCATAGCATCGTTAACTAGAGTGAAAGGTAGCATGACCCACCACTAGTGACTATAAGGGGGAGCAACGCGTTCCACAACGTAGAAGCTATAGCTATAGTCTGCTAGGAGCCAGACGGAGGTACAAGGAGACTAGAAGGGAGGAGCATTGTGTCTCATTGGTACATGATACTAGAAGGGAGGACGGCGATTCCTACAAGCGTCAGGCAAGAAAGGCAGAAAGAGCAACGAATGACACGGCCACACAGGAATCTAAAAAAGGAGCCGTAAACTAATCTAGGCGACTCACCAATCTTGAGCCCATAGGCGACTGACGGCGGCGGTGAGCCGGTTGGCGACAGTGCGTCCCACAGCGACGCCAAGTCAAGGTGACTTCAAAAGGGAGCACGCGTCCCACAATCTAGGAGCTTATAGTATCTTAAATGACTCTGGGAGCTACTAGACGCGTGACGCAGGGAATCTTGTCTAGCGAATCTCTATAGGATGACTCACTAATCTTGAGCCCATGCGCGGTCGGCGGCGGCGGCGGCGGCGAGCCGTGTAGCGACAATGCGACTCATAGGTGGCTTATCAAGCAATGTGACACAGGAGATTAGACGGAGCTTCTAGTCTGCTAGGTGGCTACGGAAGATCCTAAGCGCGGGGAATCTAGTCTAGCGCATTTCTATAGGATGATTTACCAATCTTGAGTCCATAGGCGAACGGCGGCGGCGAGCCGGGTGGCGACAGTGCGTCCCACAGCGACACAAGAAGCTAGATTGGGAGGTAGCATGTCCCACAGCACAGGAAAGGAGCCTCTAGTCTGCTACGTCTGTAGGTGGCTACGGAAGATCCTAAACGCGGGGAATTTAGCGCATCTCTACAGCGACTCACCCATCTTGAGCCCATGGGCGGGCGGCGTAGCAGGAGATTAGAGTGAGACTCTAGGAGGTAGAATATTCTAGGTAGGAGATAGTCTCTCATAGCCAAGATGACTACAAGGGGAAGGGACGCATCTCTTATGATCTGCTAGGTGGCTGTGTGAGAATGACTCACCTAACTTGAGTCCATGTGCGGACACGGATCTAGGAGACTAGCGGGGGGAACATCACGTCCCATAGAATCATAGGGTGTAACAAGGATACTAGAAGGGAAGAGCATCGAGTCCTATAGGAGAGAAGAGGTCGTAGCATGTCCGGTAGCCAAGGTTACTTACTACAAAGGGGAGCACGCGTCCCACAACCTAGGAACTACATAGTTCCCTAGATGGCTAAGAGAGACATAAGGGAGATGGTTAGACACAGGGTATTTGTTCTTACCCATCTTGAGCCCATGTGGGGGCGGTTGCAGCAGCGGCTGAGCGGGCGGGCGGCGCAGCAGGTGCAGCGGCGGCGGGGCGGCGGGCGGCGGCGGCGGGGACGCGGGCGGCGGCGGCGGCGGCAGCGCGTCCCACAGCGGCGCGGGACTAGACAGCTAGAGCGGGAGGTATGTCCCACCGCTAGTGACTATAAGGGGGGGCAACTACTATCACTAGGTGCATGATGGAGATACAAGGAGACTAGAAGGGCATTGCGTCCCACAAGAACAGGATACTAGAAGGGAGGACGGCGTTTCCTACAACCTTCAGACAAGAAAGGGAAAAAAAGCAGCGTATCCCACGGTGACACAGGAACATAGAAGAGGGGCTGTGTATCCCTACATTAAAACTAGGTCATTTACCAATCTTAAGCGCATGGGCGGGTGACGCTAGCAGCGGGTTCGTAGCAAGTGTAGGTTGTGCATCCCACAACGACACGGAAGACTAAAGAGGAGAGAATTACTAGGGGGAGCAACGCGACCCACAATATAGAAGCTTACTATAAGCTAGGTGGCTATGGAAGATCCTAAATGCAAGGAATCTAGTTTGGTGCGTCGCATCCCATAATCACAGGATTCTAGAAGGGAGGACGATTCCTACAACGGTACAAGACGCTAGAAGAAAAGGCAGCGTGTCCCACGGTGCCACAGGACTCAGGAGACTGGAAGAGGGTCTGTGTACACACTAAGACTAGGTGACTTACCCATGTTGAGCCCATAGGCGAGCGGCGGCAGCGGCGGCGAGCCACAGCGACACAAGAAGCTAGATTGGGAGGTAGCATGTTCCACACTTAAACAGCCAAGCTCAGAGGCTTATAGTCTCATAGGATCCGCTAGACGTGTGACACAGGGAACTAGGTGACTCACCCATCTTGAGCCCATGGGCGGGCGGTTGCAGCAGCGGCTGGGCGGGCGGGCGGCGCAGCAGGTGCAGCGGCGGCGGGGCGGCGGGCGGCGGCGGCGGGGACGCGGGCGGCGGCGGCGGCGGCAGCGCGTCCCACAGCGGCGCGGGACTAGACAGCTAGAGCGGGAGGTATGTCCCACCGCTAGTGACTATAAGGGGGCCATAAAATTCAACACTTAGAAAGTGAAAAAAATTTTAAAATAGGTAGTTGAAACAAACCACAGCTAATTTTCATAGTGGACTGTACTATACGATAAACATGTCAGTCAATTTGACAACCTTTGTCGGAAACATTATTCAATGAAAATATTGTCCGAACCCTTAGTATTTCTCTTCGACAAAACACACACATTGTGAACCACTTTTCTTTCACGACTATAAAAATATTTTAGCAATTTAATTCATAAAACCAATTGCGCACATTTAAAATAAAGTTTGTTTACACTTTGACAGCAATAGACTGACATGCAAGGTGACATGTCAATGAAGTTTTTAGTTACTGTTGCCATTAAAAGAAATTAGTACCATTAGTTTTCCGCAACATGGCGAGGGTTTTTATGTTCCTGGTCAGGCTATAAAAGCACTACTGCGCCGTAAACAAATGTTTTGTTGTCGATATGTTTACATAATAAAGAACCTTAAGTTTCTTTTTTGTTTTACTTGGCATTCTAAAATTTATATTCGACTTTTGTAATTGACTTTTAAATAACATATTATACCTACATATACACTCGCGNAATACATAGTGGGGCGGCTTCGGACTGCTGACCTGTGTATGATTCGGACCGTAAAAAGCACAGATATTATCTGTCGTAAAAAGAGAAAGAAGAAAAGAATAATAAAAAAAGAAAAAGTCAATACTCAATACGGAAAAGGACGCTGTGTTTTTCTGAATTGGTACAAAATACATGCTATGTGATAATAATACGAAAATTTTCACCGTGCGAAGCGTCAAAGCGAACAAAACAAAAACCCGGCGGAAACCGGAAAGGTGCGAGGTGACACGAAATGCAACACACGGCCTGCAGGGCCAATGCTATTGAATGGAGCAAGAGGAGCGAACAACTACGACCAGCACGACGCGCAAAGCCCCCTGGTGAGTCCAAAGTATTTGTGCCAGTAAAGCACGTGTAATATGTATCACACAACAAAGATCAACCATCACTGTGATCATACTCCACAGGGCGCGCACAAACGACGACCAAAAGGGATAAAGCGATGACCATGCTGAAGCTGTCCCAAAAGCCATCGGACTGTCAAATGCGGCGGGATCGACCCGCCAACCCCTGCAAGCGCGACGACGACATATAGGTATGCGATGCAATGCCATCTGACCTCTGTGACGTGAGCAAGTATTTCTTGACATGTGTTCTAAAAGTGTGTTTTGTTTGCAGGTTGCGCAAAGGAGGTGGCAGGTCGTTCCAACACCGTGTGGCAGCAAATCTGAAGGATCCTCTGAACGCCACGGTGCGATGCTTTGGGGTGACAAAGATGTGTGAGCAGACCCTTCTGGAGTGACCCTCCCTGCTCCCGGCCCAGTCAAGCTTATCGTACAAATACCCTGGTCTATGTGTGGCAATGATACCAAACATCATGGTAGCAAGATGTAATTTTCTACGAGCAGCCATTTTCAATATATTGGCAGCGTTGAGAAATGGGGTGACATGTGCTCGAGGTGGCACTGTAAAGCAGAAGCGGGCACAAGCATTTTGCACTCTTTGCACCAGCTTGGCAGACCTGGCCATGAGACAGGGTCCGTACACAGTGTCGCAGTAGTTGAGCTTACTGAGGACAAGGGACTCACATAGTGCAATTCGTATACTCTCGCATAGGTATGGCCTTAGCTTGTATAATATTTTGAGTCTGTAGAAGCAGTTTCTTGCACATTCAGTAACGTGGGCCTCAAATCTTAGCTGGCTCTCGAAAATGAGTCCCAGATTTCTAGTCTTATCCACTTTCTCGATCTGTTCTCCATTAATCTGGATATCGAGAGACTTATTCGCCAGCTTAATAGTGTTTTTAGGAGTTCCTATCAGTATTAACTGAGATTTTTTTGGGTTGAGGGTAAGACCGTTCGAGATGCACCAAGCTGAAACCCTCTCCAAGTCATCATTTACCTTGATCACAGCTGCGTCACACTTATCAGGCTCAAATGGAAGGTACAGTTGCAAGTCATCTGCATAGATGTGATAGTTGCAATATTTGATGCTATTTATAATGTCAGCACTGTACAAGATGTACAAAATTGGCCCTAATATCGAGCCCTGGGGGACCCCGCGAGTCACCTGGTGGACCTGCGAACGCAAAGATATACCGTCCTCCCGCCTCAGTTCCACGTACTGCTTTCTACCTGACAAGTAACTATGGAACCATTTTACAGAACCACTGTCAAGACCATAATAATGCAATTTAGACAGCAAGAGTGAGGTGTTGATAGAATCGAAGGCACGCGAGAAGTCGAGCAACAGCATGACTGAAACGGTGCCCCGATCCTGAGCAGCCAATAAGTTGTCAACCACATCAGCAAGAGCGGTTGCTGTACCATGCCCTTTACGGAACCCAGACTGATAGTGTGGAAGAATGCCCTGTTCCTCAAGGTACTGCGTAAGTTGATCACACACTATCCTTTCCAAGATCTTTGACAGACACGGTAGGATGCTGATGGGCCGGAGTTCTTTTACGGTGGTTGGTTGACCAGTTTTTGGTAGCGGTCTCACTAAAGCCACCTTCCAGCTCTCAGGGAATGCACTTTCAAGTATTGACCTGTTGATCATATTGGTTATTGCCTCCAGTGACTGCGGCAAAGTCAAAAGTAAAATGTCAAGGGATAAGCCATCATCTCCACGCGCGTTCGATCTAAGTCTTTTGATAGCCCTCAAAACCAGATCCTCGCTAACAGTATGCAAGGAGAAAGTTGATGCTTTGGTATGTCTATGATACTCGTAGTAACTCAGTTGCGAGATACTAGCGTCGCCATCACCAGGTATGTTCAAAAAGTGTGCGTTGATCTCGTCGGGGTTGTTAAACGATGGTGGAAGGTCAGCTGATTTCCTTTTGTCTGGCAGGACAGTACCCTTGAGATTCTTCCATAATTTCTTTGAGTCCTTCACATTATTGTTAATATGCTTAGTAAAAAAGCATGACTTCTCCCTCTCAATAGCCTCCAAAACGAGGTGTTTCATAGTTTTATAGGAGGCCTTAAGATCTGGGGTACCCAAGCTTTTGTATTTTTTATGGTAGTTGTCTCTGACTCGGATCATATCTCTAACAGTGTCAGTTATCCACGGGTGCGGAGGCCGTTTGAATTTCCGTGTCTTCATTGGGGCATGCAGATCCATGAGACCCATAACCGAGCTGGTAAAAGCCACCACGTAGTCATTTATATTTTTAGCGAGTTTGAGGCTATTCCAATTAATGGCGCTAAGATCTTGACTGAACTGGTCTAGAATGATGTCTTTCAAAGGCCTGTAGGTTATCTGCTGCGGCTTGACTTTGTCCTTCTTGAACCTAAATTCTCCTAGCAGCATAGCGTGCCCACCCAAGTCTGGAGAATGCCGCACCACAACTTCGAGAGCCTTCACATCGGCACATATAACGTCTATAAGCGTACTGCTATGATCAGTGTGATGTGTTGGCTCCTTTACCAATTGGGTAAGGTTGAGACTATGTATGCACTGGAGAAACTGTCTGCATCTGCTGTTGCTCTCGTCAAGAAGATTTATGTTGAAGTCTCCCAACAGTATCAGCCCATCTGCTTTGCTGAAGGATGTAATGGTCTCGGTTATAGTGTCAAGGAATAATCCTACATCAAGCCAGGGTGGCCTGTAGGCCGTACCTATGATGATATTCTGGTTGTTAAGGCGTACGGAAAGCCACATCTGTTCAACAGATGTAGCTGTGTCTGGATGGGAGCATAGCCTTATATTGATACCTCTACGTATGTAAAATCCCACCCCGCCCCCTCGTCCTCCTCTGACATGATTCGGCCTAGGAGTATGTCTCAGCCGGTAGCCAGCGAGGATCGGAGCTCTGCCCTCTTCCCCATCTCTCAACCAGGTCTCGTTAATTGCCATTATGTCTGGATCAAGGTCCTCCATTGCCACAACAAACTCCTCTTGCTTGGTACAAAGGGATCCTGCATTGAAAAACCCTACCAATAAGTTACTTCTCAACCCCAAGCCTGTACTAGATTTGTATAATTAATACACCGATAAATGTTTATATGAATGGCCCTTTTAAACACAATGAGAGTGTACTTACTGTGCCATCTGGCATGGTTAGTGTTTGTAACATTCATCGAAAATATAATTGTTTGGAACAACTGATAAGAGCACCTTATACTAGTTTCAATTTTAAGATTTCCTAACATATTAAGAGAGTAGCAATGAAAAACACAATAACAAGTTTGTAAATATTGCAACAGTAAAATCTAAGATTTCCTAACATATTAAGAAAGTAGCAATGAAAAACAGAATAATAAGTTTGTAGATATTGCAACAGTAACAGAGTGTTTCGATAGGTAAGCAGTTTTAAATTTGTGATGTGAATTATTAACCCTTTCAGACCTGAATTATTTTTTTTCACCCGATCAATTTAATTAAATTTATGCAACTAAAGTATAGTAAGATATCTAAGAAAAAAATCATGAAAAAAATCCTAGTGTTATACTTTTCGAGAAAATGCATTTTCTTTTTATGTCTACAAATGTGGCCATCCGTCCCACGTGAAAAAAAACTTAAGGATTAACAGTGTTATTGAAATAATAGAACGTACCATTTTGGAACTCTTTTTAATTAGTTTTTATAAAAAAAAGACTTTTTTTTGTCTAAATAACAAAATTAAATCTCTTCTTTCATCATCATCATGATCATCATCATCTCAGCCCTATGGCTGAGATGATGACGTCCACCGCTGAACATAGGACTCCCCCAATGGTTCCCATGTTGCCCGTTTGGTAGCAGCCTGCGTCCAGAGCTTTCCTGCTACCTTTATGATGTCGTCGGTCCACCTTGTGGGTGGACGTCTCACGCTGCGTTTTCCGGTACGCGGCCTCCTCTCCAGAACCTTGCTGCTCCATCGGTTCGTTCTGCGTACTATGTGCCCTGCCTATTGCCACTTCAGCTTGCAAATCCGTCGGGCTATGTCAGCGACTTTAGTTAGTTTACGGATCTCCTTATTTCTGATTCGATCTCGTAAAGAAACACCGAGCATAGCCCTATCTATAGCACGCTGTACAACTTTGAGCTTCTGTATAAGGCCTATAGTGAGAGGCCACGTTTCCAAACCATAAGTCATCACTGGTAAAACATTGGTTGTACCTACACTTTAGTCTTCAGGCACTGAGGTCATCATCATCATCATGATGATGATGATGATGATGATGATGATGATGACCTCAGTGCCTTCAGCCATAGGACGTCCCAACCGAGTTGGATTCGACGATTGACCTCTTTCTCGAAATTGGACCTACCTAGCTGAATCGTTTGTCCGAGGTAGACATACTTGTCAACAATTTCGAGGAATCGATCAATGGCTTCTCCATTCTCTTAGTTATCTGAAGATAGCACAAAATCAGATAGATTTCCGTCATCTCAGTGTTCTCAAGGCCTCTAGTAAGGACATTTTGACATTATGTTATCTGGACATAAAAAAAAATGATTTACATAATTATTTAATACATAAAATAAATATATTGTATTTTTTCTAACATAAATGTATTTCTGAATACTAAAAAAGTTGAAATAAAAATGAATTTATAATAAAACCGTTATCACTTGGAACAATTTCAAAATGCTTAGTTGCCTCCTGATGGGATCATTTGAGTACAAATCTAAAAGTCGAGATTAGTAATACAAAGACAACACAAAATACACAAATTGTATGTTCCATGTGTCCCTTGTAATAATAAATACACGCTAGTATTTTTTACAGAAGATATCTGTTACTATTTCATATTTTTCCGAAATAGAATAAAGAGCTCACCTGCACAGTTCAAATCACGCTCGGGCACTGGTTGAAACTTGTCAATTAGTGCTATTATACCACGAGAGATGGCGTTAAAAGTACTGAATTAGGTAGTTTATTATGTGAACAAATGAAGACAACCATTTTAAGTTTCAAATGTACAGAGTTAAGTTTATAATTTTGATTTATATTTTATGTCTACAATTGTGGACGCCGGGTCTGAAAGGGTTAAGTAAACAANCCATATGGTGCATTTTGCAACAAAGAAATTATGCCCGATTTTGCAGTCGACCACATCGAGGCGAGAAAAAGATGGAAAATACTTTCTCTTTCTAATAAAAGAGGACAGGATGCTTTCCTAAGCGAGACAGAGATAGAACACAAACACACTCCCATAAAGCCTAATTTGGCACAAATGACGTCATTATTTTGCTGCTATTCAGTAGGAACTACCAGGAGCGCATGCAGTTTGAAGAGGTATAAGTACACAAGTCCAGAGAAAGGGAGATAACCTTATAAGCGAAAAAGAGAAGAATAGTACGCCATTCATAAAATCATTCATAGAACGAAACAACAATACAATAGTGAGTTCAAATAAAGCAATAAATATCAACCGAAAATGAGGGTATAGTTCCAAAATACTGGACTGTCCTGTCGATGACATTGACAGTGGGGCGCCACCGTCAATACCGGATCGCTGGTTCAGATTTTTGCCATGTTGGAAACCATATAGTTGAACGATGGTAGCGCCCCCCTGTCATTGAGTTTGGTGAGACAGTTCAGCGTGGGTCATCTAGAGATCCAAAATCTTCTGACACTAACTGTCACAAGCGCAAAATTAATTGCATTATATAAACTGCGTTCTCATTTCAAGTTAATGTGTCAGTTTTTATAATTAGTTAATTACAAAAATAAGACCTCTGGTTTATAAAAAAATAGTAAATTATGTGCATTATTAAAGTGTCATCGAATGAATGAAAGTATAGTTCCAAAATACTGAACTGTCCTATCCATGACATTGACAGTGGGGCGCCACCGTCATACCGGATCGCTGGTTCCGATTTTTGCCATGTAGGAAACCATATAGTTGAACGATGGTAGCGCCCCCCTGTCATTGAGTTTTGTGGGACAGTTCAGCGTAGGTCATCATAAGTATGTGAGTAGTTTTTGTTTTGTAAAACATCCAAAGTAACCTATTTCTTATTACGTGTTTTGCGTTCGTTTCATTGGTTTTACATTGCGTCAGGAAAGGTACGATGGCGGATTCGATTTCTGCTGAGGGCAATTAGAAATATGACGAGCTTAACTATCTTATTAAATTCATTTGTTTTTTTATTTCTTAATTATTTTATCCGTCATGTACCTACCTAGTATTTTTCTGTTTATTTTGAAACTAGGTGTTTAGTTGGAACATAATAAAACGTAGTTTCATATTGAAAATTTTGTGTTGTGATTCCTGACCCGACCACGACATGGAACGGAGTTTTTACTGTGGCACAAAATGGTAGTTTTAATTGTGTTTTACTGTGCCACTTATCCCAAGAATTTGTGCCTTGTACTTTTTGAGTAATAAGAGGACGATTGTGGTCGGGCTGGGGATCACGGTTCCTGGCCCGACCACAAGCAGATCTAATAAAATATCAATAGTGTTAAGTTACTGATTATGCCAAAAATATGTGTCAAACTGTGCCTTTAGCAAATGTAAAGCATTTTCTATTAATCACAAAATAAATCTAGATTCGGATTAATTAGTTTTTAGCATGGTCATTTGAACACTTTGTTCGTGACAATTACGTCGTCTAGGTAACTTTAAGTAATCGATGTTCACCGATTACTTAAAGATTTCGCGTCTGATTTGAGTGACTTTTTTTGTTTTATAGTAGATACTTGCCATTTGGTCCCATACACAATTTAATTTAGTTTAACGTAGGTAGTCGTTTTTATTTTACGAGCATGATTTTCGAACAGAATTTTTCGGACTCAGATTACAGACACTGAAAAGTCAAAAAAAATAAAACCGACTTCAAATGCGTGAACACAAAAAAAAACTAAAAATTAAAAATATTGCGTATAAAAAAGTTCAACCCCAATTTTCCACCCTTGGGGGTGAAATATTTTCTTCAAATTCGCATGAAACCACCCTTTTGATAATACCTATTCAACAAAAAAATAATCGTTCAAATTGATTTATAATCGGCGGAGATATTGAGTATAAAAAGTTCATCCCCAATTTTCCACCCTTGGGGGTTGTTTTTTCTATTATTAAATTTAAATGGGACCACCCTTGAGGTATTACCTATACGCCGAAAAAAGATTTGTTCAAATCGGTTCATAATTGGCGGAGTTATCGCGTAACAAACATAGAAAAAAAAAAACATACGGGTCGAATTGATAACCTCCTCCTTTTTTGAAGTCGGTTGAAAATAAAATAAACTGCGTTTAAAAAACCTAATAATTAACTTTTTAAAAAAATAAAACCGACTTCAAATGCGTGAACACAAAAAAAAACTAAAAATTAAAAATATTGCGTATAAAAAAGTTCATCCCCAATTTTCCACCCTTGGGGGTGAAATATTTTCTTCAAATTCGCATGAAACCACCCTTTTGATAATACCTATTCAACAAAAAAATAATCGTTCAAATTGATTTATAATCGGCGGAGATATTGCGTATAAAAAAGTTCATCCCCAATTTTCCACCCTTGGGGGTTGTTTTTTCTATTATTAAATTTAAATGGGACCACCCTTGAGGTATTACCTATACGCCGAAAAAAGATTTGTTCAAATCGGTTCATAATTGGCGGAGTTACCGCGTAACAAACATAGAAAAAAAAAACATACGGGTCGAATTGAGAACCTCCTCCTTTTTTGAAGTCGGTTGAAAAGTAGAAAAATAATTTTACGTTATTTATTTAATTAGGACAATTATTATGACCATGATTGATATTCTCGGAGTCGGTGCCAGTCTGTCTCAAGAAACGTACTGCTCATAAAATAAAAACGACTACGTTAAACTAAATTAAATTGTGTATGGGACCAAATGTCAAGTATCTACTATCGAACAAAAAGAGTCACTCAAATCGGACGAGAAATCTGCAAGTAATCGGTAAACATTGATTACTTAAAGTTATCTAGACGACATAACTATCACGAACAAAGTGTTCAAATGAGCATGCTAAAAACTAACTAATCCGAATCTAGATTTATTCTGTGATATAATAGAAAATGCTTTACATTTGATGTAGGCACAGTTTGACACATATTTTTGGCATAATCAGTAACTTCACACTATTGATATTTTATTAGATCTGCTTGTGGTCGGGCCAGGAACCGTGATCTCCAGCCCGACCACAATCGTCCTCTTATTACTCAAAAAGTACAAGGCACAAATTCTTGGGATAAGTGGCACAGTAAAACACAATTAAAATTACCATTTTGTGCCACAGTAAAAACTCCGTTCCATGTCGTGGTCGGGTCAGGAATCACAACACAAAATTTTGCCGAAAGTGATAAAACTAGTTTAGAAAAAGTAGATTTATTTACAATTCGTCTTATATCTATAAAACAATTAGTCAATCTTAGAACAACATCACTGGTCTCAGGGGAAGTTGAGGAGGCCGGGCGGAGGCTCCGGCGGCATGAACTGCGGCAGAGACACGTTTGGGTCTGAAACAAATTGATCATATTTAGTCCTTTGTGGTTATAGAACATTTGCGTCAGTTGCACCTTAACTACAACTTTAACCGGTGTTTTTGAATGGGGTTTGACAGACTTAAGGTCTCAAGGACTTAAGGTATACAAACAAACGTGTGGCAAAATGGTCTTTGCTTTTTATTTTCGTTTTTAGCAAAGATTGTTTTTAATAGGTAGATGGCGTGACGACACATTTTATATTAAGTACTTGCAGAAAATGTTCAAGAATCTCTGTTTAATTACTGTGGAAGTTAAGTCGACTGGAATGCTGTTGTTAAGCACAATACTCAATACAAAAGTTGTCCAAGCCCATGCGATCAATGTAATAAATATAAGCTTTTCTCCAGAAGTACTGTCGGCTCAGCGATTTTGGTCTGCTATGAAATTGTTGGTCTAAAACTCCCGAGGTTCGAACCCACAATCCCGGCGTAGGAGGCCGACAACTTTACCGCGGAGCCGACAGTACGTGATAGCGTTCAGCGAAACTTTCAATCGCTTTGAGTTTACACACGCGGTTTGTAGGTCAAGGACGTCATGAATTTCCTTCTAAAATTAATGTATTCTACATTCATTATCTCTATGGAATGTACGCAAATTTGCTAAAATTCATATTCAATTCATGGACTTTTCACGCGGATCTCCTTTTCGAGTCTAGATTCTGGAGGTGACGTCAATAATTCACTTAAAATAATTAACGTTTTACTCATAAGGAAATTTTGAATTCGGTAGTAGCTCCAGACTTTTCCTGGCCATTACAGAAATAACCGATCATATTATTGTTTTAATAAATTATAATTACCTAGTTCTGTATGCACCGCGTCCAGAATTGCCTACAAGATAAGAGTGTGTCATGTAAGATAAACAACTGCTAAAAACTAGTACAAGTTCACCCTATCAATATTAAGTGTTTTCAAAGTCAGTCTGGATTATATTTATCTTTATTGCTTGCCGATTTAATATACCGATAATATTAAAATTAAAATGTATGTCTTCCCTATATAAACAATGACAATACCTATCAACCGTATCGCAAAACGGTCCTGTGGTTTACCACAATTATTCATAACAACCCAAATTATCGTTAATTTTGTGGTTCTCTAGGTAGGATGTCTCACAGCTACACGGGATACACGGGTGACTACAAGGGGGTGCACTGCATTCCATAGCGACATGAGAAACTAGGAGGGTCGTTGACGTCCCAAACAAGAGACTAGAATATAGAGCAGTATGTCCCACAATCATTTAGTAGGTGAGGTGTAACTTATTGCGTTTTGCCTGCCACACCCTGTCTGACTCGCCGATCTTAGCCCGTGGGCGGGCGGCGGCAGCGCCTCCCAAAGAGGCACGTGGGACTAGAGTGGGAGGTAGCATGTCCCATATTCAAAGTGACTACGAGGGGGAGGGACGCGTCCCACAACATAGGAGCTTACAAGGTGGCTGTGATGACGCAGAATGACTCACCAATCTTGAGCCCGTGGGCAGGCGGCAGCGGCAGTGCTTCCCATAGCGACACGGGAGATTAGACTGAGAGGTAGTATGTCCCACAGTCAAAATGACTAAGTGTGGGAAATGTTGTTCAGGGCGATTTTACACCAAGACTTACACATCTTGAGCCCATGGCCGGACGGCGCAACAGCGGCACATGAGGTGGCGTGAGACTAGAATGGGAGGTAGCATGTCCCATAGCCAAAGGGGAGCACGCATCCCACAATCTAGAAGCTGATAGTCTCTTAAGATGCTCTGAGAGTTGCTAGACGCGTGGCGCGGGGAATCTAGTCTAGCGCATCTCTACAGCGACTAACCAATCTTGAGCCCATAGGCGAGCGGTGGCGGCGAGCCGGGTGGCGACAGTGCGTCCCACAGTGACACAAGAAGATTGGGGGGTAGCATGTCCCACAGCACAGGAAAGGAGCTTCTAGTCTGCTAGTTGGCTACGGAAGATCCTAAACGCGGGGAATATAGTCTAGCGCATCTTTACAGCGACTCACCAATCTTGAGCCCGTGTGCGAGCGACGGCGGCGAGCCACAGCGACACAAGAAGCTAGATTGGGGGGTAGCATGTCCCACAGCCAAGCCCAAGAGCTTATAGTCTCTTAAGCGGCTATGGGATCCGCTAGACATGTGACACGGGGAACCAGGTCTCTCACCCATCTTGAGCCCATGGGCGGGCGGCGGCGGCGAGCCAGGTGGCGACAGTGCGACCCATAGTGACACAGGAGACTAGACTGGGGGGCAGCATGTCTTACAGCACAGGAAAGGAGCTTCTAGTCTGCTAGGTGGCTACGGAAGATCCTAAATGCAGATAATCTAGTCTAGTGCGTCCCTACATCAAAACAGGCGACTCACCAATCTTGAGCTCATGAGCAGGAGCGGCAGTGTGTCCGATAGCGACACAGGAGATTAGAGTGGAAGGTAGCATGTCCCATAGCCAAGAAGCTTGACTCCTAAGTGGTTATGGAAAACACTAAACGCAGGGAATTTAGTCTGGAATGTGTCTCCTCTAAAACTAGGTCTCTCACCCATCTTGAGCCCGTGGGCGGGCGGTTGCAGCAGCGGCTGGGCGGGCGGGCGGCGCAGCAGGTGCAGCGGCGGCGGGGCGGCGGGCGGCGGCGGCGGGGACGCGGGCGGCGGCGGCGGCGGCAGCGCGTCCCACAGCGGCGCGGGACTACACTAGCTAGAGCGGGAGGTATGTCCCACCGCTAGTGACTATAAGGGGGGCAACGCGTCCTACAACCCAAGGGCTTATAGTCTACTAGGTGCTACAAGGTCCCAACGCTGGCATAAAGTGACTAGAAAGGGAAACATCACATCGCTAAATAGAGTGGGAGGCGGCATAACCCACCGCTAGTGACTATAAGGAGGAGCAACGCGTTCCACGACATAGGAGCTTATAGTCTGCTAGGGCACGACGGAGGTACAAGGAGACTAGAGCAACGCGTCCCATTGGTACAGGGTACTAGAAGGGAGGACGGCGATTCCTACCACCGTGCGTGAGATTAGAAGAAAAGGCAGCGTGTCCTACGGCCATACAGGAATCTTAAAATCTTGGCGAGAAGTGCCGAGTGCGTCCCCAGCGACACAAGAAGCTAGATTGGGAGGGAGAATGTCCCACAGCTAAAGTGTTTCAAGGGGGAGCAACGCGTCCCATAACCTAGGAGCTTCTAGCCTTCTAAATGAGTATGGAAGATCCTAAACGCGGGAAATTTAGTCTAGCGCATTTCTATAGGATGACTTACCAATCTTGAGTCCATAGGCGAGCGGCGGCGGCGGCGAACCGGGTGGCGACAGTGCGTTCTTCAGCGACACAAGAAGCTAGATTGGGAGGTAGCATGTCCCACAGCACAAGAATGGAGCTTCTAGTCTCCTAAGTGAGTATGGGAGACACTAAACGTCTAAAATGTAGTCTAGTGCGACTCACCCATCTTGAGGCCGTGGGCGGGCGGCGTGAGCAGCGGCTGGGCGGGCGGGCGGCGCAGCAGGTGCAGCGGCGGCGGGGCGGCGGGCGGCGGCGGCGGGGACGCGGGCGGCGGCGGCGGCGGCAGCGCGTCCCACAGCGGCACGTGGTCCGGGTGCGTGGCGGGACACGGCCACGCGCAGCCGGTGCGACGCGCCTTCTTGCGCTGGTTGAATATTGTTTATTAGGCACACAATAAAAGAGTTTGTTACGACGTTTCTTCTCAGCACTTCCCATAATAATATGTTTGTTCCGAAGCGGTGGTAGGGCCCAAAAGATAAGGAGACGTGTAATGTGTCCCTTTTTTTTATGTGACAGGAGGCAAACGAGCAGACGGATTGATTTGTTTTGTGATTACCGTCGCCCATAGACACCCGCAGACCCAGGGGCGTTACAGGTGCGTTGCCGGCCTTTATGGTGAAGATACGCTCTCCTCTTGAAAGCTTGCAGATCGTATCCATCCCTTAAGGGCTACCTTTTTTTTTACTGTATTTTGACATTAATAAGTGCCACTAGTGGTCTAAATTGAATATTTTTGATTAATTTCATTTAATTAATTGAAATAATACATACATAAATGAACAAAAAAAGAAGCCTTATCCCAATTAAATTAAAATATCATTGAATGCCATGTGCCAAAAAGGTACTGGCTCAGCATTAGTCGTGACATTATAGGTGCCACGACACTGGTTTTCAACAAGGATCTTTGGGGCACTGGGGTCACCGTAAGCGTCAAAACTAAAACACACAGATTACCTACTACAAAATTACAAAAAATAAAATCTTATAGCAATTACAAAAAACTTGTGTTCAGAATGTGAAAAACGCACTACTATAGTCTGGTCCGTGAGCACGTAGAATTTTGTCCAATGACCCCAAGCTACCCATCCTTATTGCTCGCGCGTAATTATGTTGCTGTCGCGCTCGCACACTCACTGCGGGCGCGCGTCGCACAGTCGCGACAGCAATATAATTACGCGCGAGCGATAAGGATGGGTAGCTAGGGGTCATTGGACAAAGTTCTACGTGCTCACGGACCGGGCTTTATACATTAATATTTATTTTATTTATGTATATCTTGGCTATGGCAGAATAACAGGGTTTGTGGGTCTCCTGCAATCACTGAGTCGTAGACCTTTTTGTCTCTTACGACTATGATATTGTATCTGTGATAAACTGTAAACCTGTTTTGCGACAAATAAATACTTTCTGTCTATCCCAAGCTCGTCGTGAGGCGATTAACAAATGTAGAAAAAGAGATTAGAGTGGCAATTTCAAACTTGAACCCCATTCTGAGAAACTATGCGCAGAAAAGTAAACTTAGGGTTTTAGAACTACAGCTGGTATGATAGCAAATTCCCAAAGACGACACAGTAAAAAAATGGAAAACCCTGTATAGCAATGCGATTCTTTTGTTGACAAAGTATTATCTTGCAATCAGTTGTCTTAAAAAGTTAGATACAAGTGTTAATTGGTTTGCTAAGACTTCGAAGAATATTTACTCAGTCCACATTTGTCAATTCTTAAATCAAAGACCTTACCTTCTTGACGGGAGGCTCCTCTGTGTCCGAGTCCTGTCCAGGCTTGTACCCGTCGGCGAAACTGACTCGCTTGGCGCTGCGAGAAGGCTCAACGCATAACGACTTGCTGTAACACACACACATATTGGGCCTTATTACAAAAAAGTTAACGAACACTGGTTCAAGAATAATGTTTTAGTGTATTATTCAATAAGATGTGGATAGTCCGCGACGTAATACGCCATCTCAATGCCAACAATCATTGTCTGTTAGACGGTACGAAGTTCGCCGAGTCAAAATTATAATTGTTTAAGAGTATGCATGCAACAATATTAACGTTTCAGTTATTTTCGAGCAAATAATTTTTATACAGTAGCCAAATGTGGATAGCCAGCATGGCGCTCATTGCGGCGCGCTCGCACTGTACTGCGTCTAAATCAAAAACCAATACAGACTCCATTCTACAACTTTACACACGTTATTTATAGACTACTAGGTATATTTTAAAATAAAAATTTAAAATTTAAAAAATCCCGAAGTTTTGTAAAATTCGATTTTAAAACTTTACTTCCGGTTTTCTATGTGAACAAAAAAGAAATTTCAAATTTGTAGTAAATAGTAAGAAACACAGTTATTTATTCTCAAAAGTCCAATAGTTAGTATATTTTTAATCAAATATAATAGCAGTAATAGCTTTTGAAAAATCTTTTCCTAAAATTTTACCAATTTTTCGAACGCTCATAAAAAATAAACTAAGCTTCATAAAAAGATTATAATGATGCACATCCATTTAGGTCATATAGCAGTACATTTAATCAAAATATGAAGAAAATCCAAAACCTGACTTGATATTCGCTGTCCGCTTCGCGTGAAATAATGCCCCTATAGTCCAAGCCAACAGATATCTTTTTGACAGTTCTATTGGTGTGGGTGAGAATTTTAATACGTAACTTTTAGCAGGTATCATGGACAGAAAATCTTGAAGGCTAACTTATAAAACCCAATTATAAAATATACTTACGTAACCAGGATCCCCTTTTCTGGGGTGTCTTTGTCCGTTTCCACATCATCTGTCTCTTTCGTCACTTCACCAAGATCTGAAATCAGAATACCACTTTAACTTGATTGATATATCCCCTTACATAATTCAGGTAGATGAATATTTAATAGTTAAAAATATGTGGCCTCCTCTGTCCGTCTGACCAGGGATTATTCCACTTCGTTCACCTGAGTGAAGAAAGTGGAATCTTTAGTGTCCAGGTGATATCACCCAGGTGAACAAAGTGGAATAAACAGTGGAAGTGGAAGCAAATTAGAGTAGGTCGTGCAGGAGCATTGGAGACCAAATGACCTAATCATGATGAAGGCTAAGCCACTCACTAAAGTCTGGTTCGTGAGCACGTAGAATTTTGTCCAATGACCCCAAGCTACCCATGCTTATCGCTCGCGCGTAATTATGTTGCTGTCGCGCTCGCACACTCACTGCGGCCGCCCGTCGCACAGTCGCGACAGCAATATAATTACGCGCGAGCGATAAGGATGGGTAGCTTGGGGTCATTGGACAAAATTCTACGTGCTCACGGACCAGGCTTTAGTCTCTCTCAGTACTCGGTTGATTCTTTATGCGGCCCGAATCGCAATCATGTCCATTATTTCTAGTCCGGATTGATGATGAACACGAGTATAATGAAGGTACTACAACTCACTGGTTTCCCTGAGTGCCCGGTTGATTCTTTCATCCAGGGATGACAGACGCGGCGCAGGAGTTTCCGTGGCAAAGCAATCGCCGTATTGCATTCGGTCGGAAGAGCCGAACATGTCCATGTATGCTTCATCGTACCTGACAGAGAGAACCATAATTATTATTAATGTTAAAAAATTATGATACGAGGGGCGGCTGAAAAGTTTTGAGCCTAGGGTATTAAAAATGCCGATAGAAAAGTATAAAAAATATATTTTCCTATTTAATCTCCCTCTACTACAACGGACTTCTTACATTTGTGTAAAAGAGCTTTTAACCCACTGAAAAAAAATTCGCAATCTTTGCCTTCGAAATGAGCCTTTAACGCCGCCTTCATTTCTTTGTCACTCAAAAATCTTCGTTCCTGAAGGTCTTTTTTCCAATTTGAGAATTAGACAAAATAGCTAAGGATTCGGACTAAACTGTGTGGAGGGTGATTAATTTCTTGAAATCCAATTTTACCCGAGGCAAGCCATGCAACATGCGCCATGTGCGCGGGCGAATTATCTTGCAATAACAGATTTCCATTCGCCAGTTTGCCTCTCAATATTTCAACAACCACTTGACGCACTCTTATCAACAGTATATAATAATATATAATAATTTCCGTTTATTGTAGTTTTTTTTAAATAGGTAGTCAATGAATAAAATTCCTCCACAATCCCAAAAATAGTGGCTATGAGCTTGGGTGTCGATCGCTCCACTTTGAATTTCCGCGGTGACGTTTTCCCTTTTAAATCCATTGCATTGACTCTTATTTTGACTCTACATCGTACTGCCGGATCTATTACTTATCAATAGTGATAATGTGAGAAAAATAATTGTAAGGATTATGGCCAAAGATGTCCTAAAATTCCTGCGAAGTTGTGACTCGACGCTGGTTGTCGAGTGGCGTGAGCATTTTTGGCACCCATCGCGCGCACCCCTATTTCATGTGCAAATTAGTATGAAAAATATCGCCAATACGTTCCTTGCTAATACCTATGGCTTCAGCTATCTGTCACAGCTTAATTCGCTGATCTCTAAAGCAAGATTAATTAAATTTTCATTATTTTATTCGTTAATGGCGAAATCTGGCCGCACTGACTTGCGGTCATCTTTTAGCGACTCCCTGCCATGCTTGAACTATCGGATCCAATATTTCATGATGGCAAATGAGGGCCCAGACTCCCCATAAACTGTAAACATCTCATCAAATGTTACCGTCAGCGTTTTGTTCCTTTTTTTGAGGAATTTTGTGACAACTGTGTACTTCAATTTCGTACATTGTGCGGATGACTGAGACATGATGATGTTTACGAATTAATTACTAAAAGCGTGATGACGCTAATGAAATGAAAATTTGCACATATACTAAGGAGGTTATTGGCAAATTAATTAAATTTAGCGCGAGTCAATAATAACACTTGAAGATACTTAGGCTCAAAACTTTTCAGCCGCCCCTCGTATAAGTGAATTTCATGTCAAAAATACCGGTTTTTTGTCACAATATTCTCAGTTCAGCATTAATCGAAACACTCAGGAGTGTCCCAATATTATTGAGGCAGCTTCGGGCCGAGCGGCTGCCTGGTTCCAAGCGGCAATATGGCTCAGCTCGCGGCGACGAATTTGCCACAAGACGCGGCCGCAGATTGAAGCAGCGTCCCCGCTTGCTCTGCCTCGGGACGAGGCAGCTGCTTGGCCCGAGGCTTCCTCTAGTGGATACGCGGTCCTAGAACTTCCAAACAGTGGGCAGCAACTCACCCGATGTTCTGGTTGTCCTGTCTATTAGCGAGGGTCTGTATCTCCCCCAATGTTTCAACGTTCTTGGACTCTCAGTAACAGTATGGCTAGCTAGCTAGTAATTAAGGTGGCCCTCGCCCAATATTCTGGTTGTCCTACCTAGTAGCCACGGTCTGTATTTCTCAGTAACAGCATTAAACTCACTCAATGTTACTACAATTTCCAAACAGCGCTTAACTCGTCCAGTATTCTGTAACCCTCGGTAACAATACCCCAACCATAGAGATATAGAGAGATGCCAAGTAATGCGCTGAGTTCGAAACTCAGTGTCGCATTAGAAATTCACACACACAAAGAAATCAAAATATGTGCGCATATCCACTGCAGTATCAGTACTCAACGATCGAATAATATTTAGTACTACGCAAGCAATGTAAACTGTTTACATTGTGAAGTCGCTGCTGTCATCATAGCTGCATCGAGAAATGTGTTCTATTTTTGGGCATATTGCCGCGACACCGGTCCCGCCCCCTTATCACATCTCCCTTTAGTTTCTGTGATCTGTGACCCCAACTCACCCGATGTTCTGGTGGTCCTGCCTATTGGCGAGGGTCTGTATCTCTCAGTAACAATACCCAACTAACTCAATATTTCCGTAACTCTCAGTAACAATACCCGACTCACTCGATGTTCTGGTGGTCCTGCCTATTGGCGAGGGTCTGTATCTCGTAGGGCCCGCGCTCCAGCACGCTGCGGATGGGATAAGCCACGGCGGGCTCGCTCGCCGGCCCTCCCGTCAGGACTATGTTCACTTCACCCGGCTTCAGACCTGGTGTGACCATGGTCCAACGTCCCAGAACTCCCAAACAGTACCTAAGAACTCACCCGATATCCTGCCTGTGGTAACGGTCAATATCTCCCCCAATGTTCCAACGTTCTTTCTCTCACTAACATTTCCTAACTCACCCGCTATTTTGGTTATCCTGTGGGATTTGAGGAGCGACTATACCTGTATAGGAAGCTAATGTGGAATTGCTTCTTTCCGAGCGAGTGTTGTGCTCGGGGACCAAGGTCCAGTTGTTAACCATGTCGGTTTTCTGTATATGCTAGTCAGGACAGAAAACTCTGACACCGCGATGCAGGTTTAGAGACGTCAAAGTGTATGCTATGGCATACAAAGCATGTATCAGCGCCATCCATTAGGTAAGAACTACCACTACTAGTCTGTAGTTTCGCGTCGATAGATGTCGCCACAATCTCTGTATGTTACCCAATGTCCCAGCGTTCTATAGCTCCCAGTGACAGTACCCCACTCACCCGATGTTCTGGTGGTCCTGCCTATTGGCGAGGGTTTGTATCTCTCAGTAACAATACCCAACTAACTCAATATTTCCGTAACTCTCAGTAACAATACCCGACTCACTCGATGTTCTGGTGGTCCTGCCTATTGGCGAGGGTCTGTATCTCGTAGGGCCCGCGCTCCAGCACGCTGCGGATGGGATAAGCCACGGCGGGCTCGCTCGCCGGCCCTCCCGTCAGGACTATGTTCACTTCACCCGGCTTCAGACCTGGCGTGACCATGGTCCAACGTCCTAGAACTCCCAAACAGTACCTAAGAACTCACCCGATGTCCTGCCTGTGGTGACGGTCCATATCTCCCCCAATGTTCCAACGTTTTTTCTCTCAGTAACATTTCCTAACTCACCCGCTATTTTGGTTATCCTGTGGGATTTGAGGAGCGACTATACCTGTATAGGAAGCTAATGTGGAATTGCTTCTTTCCGAGCGAGTGTTGTGCTCGGGGACCAAGGTCCAGTTGTTAACCATGTCGGTTTTCTGTATATGCTAGTCAGGACAGAAAACTCTGACACCGCGATGCAGGTTTAGAGACGTCAAAGTGTATGCTATGGCATACAAAGCATGTATCAGCGCCATCCATTAGGTAAGAACTACCACTACTAGTCTGTAGTTTCGCGTCGATAGATGTCGCCACAATCTCTGTATGTTACCCAATGTCCCAGCGTTCTATAGCTCCCAGTGACAGTACCCCACTCACCCGATGTTCTGGTGGTCCTGCCTATTGGCGAGGGTTTGTNCGGCGCTAGTAACACTAAAGGGGGTAGAGGGGCGCGGGAGGGGAAGTATTTTGGACACAAGTTGCCGCGTAGAAATGTTATCGAACACTCCTTCTGGTTTGTTCTGTATTCTGAGCTATTTTGTTGCAATTTCTTACAAAACTTGCGCGCAAAAAGCAAATCTAGTATGTAAATCATCAAACTTCTAATGCTCGTAACTCAGTTCAGACTGAGTTTAGAGGCATACAAGTTTTAGTAAGTTTGGTTTATTACACTATTTTGTATGCAAAAAACATGGTTTGGTCGATGGCCGCGCGAAAAAAAAAAGACGCCAATTTCCGGCATTGTCTTTTTGTGACACTATTCCAAACGCGTCGTGAGGCGATCCATAACAAATACAGAGAAAGAGATTGTCATTTTTTTTATCCACAACTAGGAAGCTCTTGGCCTCAATTTCAAACTTGAACCCCATTCTAAGAAACTATGCGCAGAAAAGTAAACTTAGGATTTTAGAACTACAACTATGACGTGCTATGCTCGGAGTTTCCCTGCGTGATCGAATCAGAAATGAGGAGATCCGTAGGAGAACCAGAGTGACTGACATAGCCCGCAGAATCGCTAAAATCAAGTGGCAGTGGGCGGGGCACATAGCTCGGAGAGCTGATGGCCGCTGGGGCAGGAAGTTCTTGAGTGGCGAGCACGAGCCGGAAGACTTAGCGCGGGCAGGCCTCCCACTAGGTGGACCGACGATCTGGTGAAGGTCGCGGGAGGTGCCTGGATGCGAGCGGCGCAGGACCGGTCTTTGTGGAAATCTTTGGGGGAGGCCTTTGTCCAGCAGTGGACGTCTTTCGGCTGAAACGAACGAACCAACTATGACATATGATAGCAAATTCCCAAGGGCGTCACATTAAAAAAATGAGAAGCCCTTTTTGTAGAAGGGCTTTTTTGTTGACAAAGTATTCACAATATTTCGGTATGAAATCAAAGAAAAGGTAATTTAAATATCTTGCAATCACAGTTGTCTTAAAAAGTTAGATACTAGTGTTAATTGGTTTGCTAAGACTTCGAAGAATATTTACTCAGACCACACTTGTTAATTCTTGGATCAAAGACCTCACCTTCTTGACGGGAGGCTCCTCTGTGTCGGAGTCCTGTCCAGGCTTGTACCCGTCAGCGAAACTGACTCGCTTGGCGCTACGGGAAGACTCCACACACAACGACTTGCTGTAACACAAACATATTGCGCCTTATTACAAAAAGTCAAGCCCGGGACGAACACTGGTTTAAAATGACATTTCCATACTAAGGCAGAGTTGCACCACCTAACTTTGACCGTAACTATAACGATGGCCGGCGTTTTCTGTAAGGAATTTGACAGATTTTTGACGTTTGTCAAAGTTAAAGAAGATGGTTGCCCAGCCTTAATGTCAATTTAAACCAGAGTTCAACCAGTCTAACTTTTTGTAATAAGGGGGGTTTGTGTTGCGACGTCTACATGACTATAGTCCAAGCCAATGACAGATATACTTTTAACATTTCAATAGGTGTGGACGAGAATTTCAATACGTCACTATCAGTAGGTATCATGAACAGAATTATACTTACGTAACCAGGATCCCCTTTTCTGGGGTATCTTTGTCTGTTTCCACATCATCTGTCTCTTTTGTCACTTCACCAAGATCTGAAAAAGGAATACCACTTTAACTTTATTGATATATCCCCTTACATTATTCAGGTAGATCAGTGTTTCCCAAAGTGGGCGATAACGCCCCCTTGTGGGCGCTGCAGGCTTAAAGGGGGGGCGATAAGAGACCCAGAAAAAAAATCGGGACGTTGTGTAGAGGCTTGGAAGGCGTCATCTACGAGGATGACTCTTAGACATCGACTGAGCTCGACTCTTGACTACAAAAATGGGGGGCGCTAAAAATAATTTATTCTCAAAGTGGGCAGTAGACTAAATAAGTTTGGGAACCACTGAGGTAGATGAATATTTAATAGTTAAAAATATAAGGCCTCCTCTGTCCGTCTGACCAGGGATTATTCCACTTCGTTCACCTGAGTGAAGAAAGTGGAATCTTTAGTGTCCAGGTGATATCACCCAGGTGAACAAAGTGGAATAAACAGTGGAAGTGGAAGCAAATTAGAGCGGGTCGTGCAGGAGCATTGGAGACCAAAATGACCTAATCATGATGAAGGCTAAGCCACTCGCTAGTCTCTCTGAGTGCTCGGTTGATCCATTATCTAGAGATGACAGACGCGGGCGCATCATGCATGCGGTCCGAGGCGCGATCATGTCCATTATATCAAGCCCGGATTGATGATGATGATGAACACGAGTATAATGAAGGTATAGTTGTTAAAATTCACGAAGGCGAGGGAGCTTTACATGTGTGGTGGCTAGCTACTGTTCGTTTTTCAAAAGTTTTGACAGACATTACACTATCGTTATGTGCATGTACACGTACACACACAAGTAAAGCTCACTCGCCTTCGTGAGATGCAAGAACTATGCTAGAACTCACTGGTTTCCCTGAGTGCCCGGTTGATTCTTTCATCCAGGGATGACAGACGCGGCGCAGGGGTCTCTGTCGCGAAGCAATCGCCGTATTGCATGCGGTCCGATGAGCCGAACATGTCCATGTATGCTTCATCGTACCTGACAAGGAGAATAATAATTATTATTAATTATAAAAAAATATAACTAAGAGAAGTGAATTTTATGTCAGCGGTTTTTTGTCACAATTTTCTCAGGAGTGTCCCAATATTGATTATTAGCGGATTTCTTCAGCCTTTAGCTGTCTACAATGTAATGAAGAGTGGAGCGACACGAAATTTGGTCAGGAAAAAACATTTCCTAGCTTCATCAATTTCAGATTGTAAGAGTCGAAACTCTCAGTAACAGTGCCCTTCTCATCCATGTTTTAGGGCTCTTAGATCTGATCAAAAACGTCATTCAAAGTTTCGAATGCTGTCATCTCGATTTTCGTTGCCAGCATGAGCGACAGTGAAAGATAGACCGAAAACTAAGTAGTTTCGGAGGAGCCCTGCTGTACCCAGCGTACTTACCCAATGTCCCAGCGTTCTATAGCTCCCAGTGACAGTACCCCACTCACCCGATGTTCTGGTGGTCCTGCCTATTGGCGAGGGTCTGTATCTCGTAGGGCCCGCGCTTCAGCACGCTGCGGATGGGACAGGCTCAAGGGCGCACCCGTAAGGTCTATGTTTACCTCTCCCGTCTTTGCTCCAATATTCCTAGAACTCGGTTACAGGGCCCCACTCACTCGATGTTCTGGTGGTCCTGCCTGGTAGCAACGGCCTGTATCTCACGCAATGTTCCAACGCTCTTGAACTCTCAGTGACAATACCCCACTCACCCGATGTTCTGGTGGTCCTGCCTATTGGCGAGGGTCTGTATCTCGTAGGGCCCGCGCTCCAGTACGCTGCGGATGGGATAAGCGACGGCGGGCTCGCTCGCCGGCCCTCCCGTCAGGACTATGTTCACTTCCCCTGGCTTCAGACCTGGTGTGACCATGGTCCAACGTCCTAGAACTCCCAAACAGTACCTAAGAACTCACCCGATGTCCTGCCTGTGGTGACGGTCAATATCTCCCCCAATGTTCCAACGTTCTTTCTCTCAGTAACATTTACTAACTCACCCGCTATTTTTTTTATCCTGTGGGATTTGAGGATCGACTATACCTGTATAGGAAGCTAAGGTGGAATTGCTTCTTTCCTAGCGAGTGTTGTGCTCGGGACCAAGGTCCAGTTGTTAACCATCTCGGTTTTAAGTATATGCTAGTCAGGACAGAAAACTCTGACACCGCGATGCAGGTTTGGTGACACCGCGACGTCAAAGTGTATGCTGTGGCAAAGCATGTATCAGCGCCATCCATTAGGTAAGAACTACCACTACTAGTCTGTAGTTTCGCGTCGATAGATGTCGCCACAATCCCTGTATGTTACCCAATGTCCCAGTGTTTTATAGCTCCCAGTGACAGGACCCCACTCACCCGATGTTCTGGTGGTCCTGCCTATTGGCGAGGGTCTGTATCTCGTAGGGCCCGCGCTCCAGTACGCTGCGGATGGGATAAGCCACGGCGGGCTCGCTCGCCGGCCCTCCTGTCAGGACTATGTTCACTTCACCCGGCTTCAGACCTGGTGGGGAAGGATGACAAGGTTTACTTTTGATCTTATAGCTTTGGATGCATGCGAAGACAAATTTCAATGATGATTGAAATGATTCAAGTACGGTTTGTTGATTTGCCCATAAACAATGAGAACAGACAAAGTGGTACAATCTGCTACCTTTTAAATTTCAACAAGGGCTTCTGCGGAAGACCAGCTTCTTGCCATGCTCGTAAGAGCAGCCTGACGTCTTGTCTAGACCTGTAGTAGACTAGTCTCGTGCGCTGCGACGAGGCGCCTCTAAGGCTCTTACAGAAGTCCTGGCTCCGTAGGGCAACGTAGGACCGATCGTTGTGGAAATCCTCGGGTGGACCTGCAGTAGACTACAGTTATGTGAGCTACGATGAGGTTCCTTTAAGGCCCGTATACAAGTCATTATGGCTCCACTTTCCTCAGCGGAAGGGTTACCTAGAAGATACCTGTAGTGGACTTAGGCTTGGTGCGCTGCGACGAGGCGCCTCTAAGGCTCCTAGGCTCCTACAGAAGTCCTGTCTCCACTCACCCCATCGCGAAGGCCGCTGCTGCGTGTGCTGGGCCGCCGGCGTGTCGCCGGCGCGCCAGTCGCACTTGATCTCGCCGCACCGCCGGACCACCGTCTCGATGCGCTGAGACGAAGGCGCCTTGTCTTAGCGCATCGAGAAGAGCGCGCAAGAGTAAGGCTCCTACAGAAGTCTTTCTCCTGTCTCACTCCAGCGGGAGAGCAGGCTGACGTGTTGTCTAGACCTGACTACAGTCTCATGCGCTGCGACGAGGCGCCTTTAAGGTTCCTACAGAAGTTCTCCTGGCTTCACTTGGGTCAGAAACCTGTAGTAAACTTGCGCTGCGACAAGCCTTAAAGGCTCCTGCAGAAGTTCTCCTGGCTTACTCCAGCAGGAGAGCACTCTGACGTCTGTCTCGACCAGTAATAGACCACCTGGAAGTAGACTCCAAGTCCTGACTCCGCTCACCCCATCGCGATGAAGCGCCTTTAAGGCTCATACAGAAGTCCTTCTGTCACACTCCAGCGAGAGGGCAGCCTGACTACAGTCTCGAGCACTCCCAACGATCTAGTGACGATTGCGGAATGCACCTGGATACGAGCAGCGTCGTTGTGGGAGGAGTCACCTTGGGGGAGGTCTTTGTCGAGCAGTGGGCGTCCTTTGGCTGAAATAAACGAGCACTCATCTTATCCCAAAGGTTACCTGAATATTTAAACCTGTAATAGACTTTGGCCTCATGCGCTGCGACGAGGCACCATTAGAGGCTGCGCAAACGTAGACACAAGTTGCTTTCACTTGACTTTACGCCACTCAAAGACTCTATTTCTTTCTATGGTGTGCCGTGTCGATCCAATGCTTCTGTAAGTAGATACTCACCCCATCGCGAAGGCCGCTGCTGCGTCTGCTGGGCCGCCGGACCACCGTCTCGTTGTGCTGCGACGAGGCGCCTCTAAGGCTACTCTATAGAAGCCCTGGCTTCACTCACTAGAGCAGGAGAGCAGCCTGACGTCTTGCTTAGACCTGTAGTAGTCTACAGTCTCATGCGCTGCCTCCTGGCTTCACTTACACCAGTGGGAAGAGCCATCTTGACCAGAGACCTAGTATACTTGCGACGAGTCACCCTTTAGAGGCTGCTAAGTGTTTCCTATCTCCACTCACCCCACCGCGAAGGCCGCTGCTGCGTGTGCTGGGCCGCCGGCGTGTCCCCGGCGCGCCAGTCGCACTTGATCTCGCCGCGCCGCCGGACCACAGTCTCGATGCGCTGCGATTGCGGCGAATCCAACGCCGGGTCTATGGGTACTGTTCCTGATAGGTGCTGGAATATACCGACATCTTAATAATATGACTATAACGGAACTTAGCTAGAGAGTGATAAATATCTCCAGACCAACCCATCTGGTTAGCATAAGGCAAGGCTGCTCAACCTTTTGAAGAGTCGGGCCAAACGGTGGATTCAGTCGTTAACGACGGGCCACCTACATTTTTGATAGCTAACTTCAGAGAGATCTTAAAGTTTGTACTGTGCTCGGCGGGACTTTTTATTTGGTGCGTTTTTTTTTTCAAACTGTACATGCGCGGGCCACTTAAAATTCTTTTGGGGGCCACACTGTGGCCCGCGGGCCTGGAGTTGAGCAGCCTTGGCATAAGGAGTGGAGGCAATGTCCTTAATTGTCCTATGGTAAGCTCCTGCAGTAGAGACTAAATAAGCTAATGATGACACTATGAATTAAATGAAATAATGACACTATGAATTTCAAATACTCAAGTCGTCTTAAGAGAAAGCGGTCGCGAAGGAAAACCGTGATTTTTGGTGTGTTTATTACTTTATCTGTCTCCTGTCTTTGTCTCACTCGTGAACTGATGCTTAAACGTTGTCTAAAGTTAAATAACGGTCGTAGGTTTCCGCTTTGGGTCGTGGCCGCCTTACACATGGGATAGTTATTAAAGTATAAATTCCAAAAGTATCAAAATAAATTACCTGATTAGCAACATCGCTCTGATACGCCATAGCCATCTGCTCCAACATCTCATAGCTGTCGGCAAACTTCTCTTCCCCCTCCACTTCTAAATCCTTCTGATACACGTCCCCTTGCTTCTGGTACTGATCGCCCTGTTTCTGATAGCTGTCGTTTTGCTTCTGATAAACATCACCCTGTTTCGTATACGATTCAGTCTGTTTCGAATAAGAGTCGCCCTGTTTCTGATAATTGTCCCCTTGTTTCTGATAGGTGTCCCCTTGTTTCTGATAGGTGTCCCCTTGTTTTTGATAGGTGTCCCCTTGTTTCTGATATGTGTCCCCTTGCTTCTGATAACTGTCCCCTTGCTTCTGGTACAGATCCCCGTATTTCTGATAGAGGTCCCCCTCCTTCTGATAAATATCTCCCTGTTTCTGATAGGTATCCCCATGTTTCTCATAGATCTCGCCCTGCTTTTGATAGACATCAGCCTGATCGGTTTTAATTTCGTAATAAGTTTGGGAGGGTTCTGCTTTCTGATCTGTTCTGTTGTCTTCAGATGGAAGAGCAATATCTTCCAAATTGGTAGTTGTGATTGGATCGTCGGGGAGGGGTATGGAGTGAGATTCCTCTAGCATATTATTATTCGGCGATTCAATTTCTTGAACTGGCTCTGGGGTCGGTTCCTGTAAAGTTAAAGTTTTAAGATTTATGTCACACTTGTCAATTATTTTATAAGTTCCTACACCCGTTTCCTTATTTTTATTGTCAATTAATACTTTCGCTCACTTGAGATGCAGTTCAAAAGCTTCCAAGTTGTGGATAAAAAACTACTTTCTTAAATTTTCTAAGCTACTACATAAAAATCACATGTGAATTCCTATTAGATGTATGTTAAGTTATTACAACAGTCACAAAACACAATTGGGCAGAGCTAAAAGATACATTTTAAAGGTGATCAATCACTTTCTATGAATCGTTGGTACCAGTACTAAGTTCTTTTTACAGCTACAAATTTCATGTCGTTTTTATGCCTTCTTATACTACACTCGCGAGCAAAAGTATGGAATCACCCCATTAGTTTCGAGTGATCATTAGAACTAAATGACTATGAAGATTCAATTAAAAATGGTACCAGTTTAAAGATTATATTATAAATGTGGGGACCTATAAGTGGTTATCAAGTGTTATTAATTGTAAAATAATCAATTATGTAAACCCTGGTCTTCCTAATATAAATAAATAAATAAATAAACTTTAGTTTGACACTGAGTTCTTCAAATCTTTCGGAACAAAACACAAGATGGTGATTCCATACTTTTGCTCGTAAGTATAGTATAATATTGTGTTTATTTGAGATTGCTAACTAATGTATTTCTCTAGAAAACTAAATTAGAAAAAAGCTAAATTCACCTAGAAATTATCTTTTCTGTAATGACACTTTATTCTAAAACCTTTTTTTGTAACGTACGTTGGACTAATGCCACCCAAATCGCAAGCACAAACAGAATCCGTAATCGCATAAAATGTTATTAATCGCAATAAATACAAGACTTCGCAAGTAACATATTATTGCTACACTGACAGATGATTAAACGAACTATTGATTTTGGTTTTATCTGTACAAACCAAAAACCTTACAGACCCAATACACTGAACTGTCCCATCTGAGACATTGACAGGGGGCGCCACCGTCAATACCGGATCGCTGGTTCCGATTATTTCCATATCGAACGATGGTGGCACCCCCCTGCCAATGTCACGGGAAGGACAGTCCAGTATATTGGGTCTTTAACCGATTGACTTTCAGCGTTCCATTTTACGTATCTTAGATGAAATCATTAATAAGTTTTCTTTACTGTATAAGACTTACAGCATCAGTTAAGATTCTCATTTTTACCGTATAATATTCCTTAATGTATGCGTAATATATCAAAAACCTACCAATGTACAACTCGGTTTACCATAACGGTGGTTCACGTTTTAACATAAAATAATACTAATAAAATACACTCAACATCAAATAAATCGCACCTTCCGCGGCGCGAACTTTAAAGATTTTCTTCTGACACAATCATGGTGCCCCAACAATATTGGTGTTATTTGAAAGCCCAATAAATAAACTTAAAGAAAAATACATTTATTTTTTTTATAAACAATTAACAGGTACCATAAATGTCTGAAAAAAGCCCTCACTTGGGGTTCACTTCTGGGACCAAGTAGATCAATTTTTGTGGTTATAAAACCAAATAATGATCTCACGTGTCCTCTTTAACAGATGGATAGCGATTAATCCCAATTTAACAGTTTTATAGCCATAAAAGTTGGCTCAATCGTAACTACCTGTCGCTTTAAGAAAACTGAATCCTTCTAAAGACACATTTTTGGGGTAAAAACCTTTCCTTTAATGAAATGAAGTTTAGAACTAGGCTTTCAAATGGTACCGATATTGGTGGGAAGTGGGGATGCATACGTTTGAAAAGTGCTTGTCGCGGGAGGTGCGATTTATTTGACGCCGAGTGTATTTGATTGTATTTGATTTTGATTTACCTTCACTGGCTCCACGACTTCTTCTTTAGTCTCCACCTTCTCAGGCGGCGTAGATTGGTCTTGCAGCACCTCACAGCTCTCTTCTTTAATATCTACTATCGGCGGACTAACTGCTTCTTTAGGTGATGCTACAGGGGACTCCACTTTCTCCTGCTTTATATGTATGTTACTACCTACAAAATCTTTTTGTAGTTCTTTCACGTTAATAATTTCTCTTGGTTTTTGCCGTCTTGGAGAGAATTCATCGTCGCTCATTCTTTCTGTTTTTATGTTGTTTAGTACATTAACGTCGAACAGTTCGTCGCTTTCTGAAGATTGTTTACGTTTCTTCTTTTTATCTTTTTTCTTTTTAGCGGCTAGTTCTTTCTTCTTCTGTTTCCTCTTTCTTTCTTCTTCGGACTCGCTGTCGGAGCTGCTAGTGCTTGAAGATGAGCTGCTAGAAGATTTCACTTGCACTTTCTTCTTCTTTTGGATTTTCTTGAGTTTTAGTTGCTTTTTCTTTTTGATTTTCTTTTTCTTTTCTACAATTTAAAACAGATAGTTTATTAATAACTTGCGAGGTTAATTTTATAATATTAAGCTTACTTAGGATATTCATTTTTTATCAAATTAGCCTTAAACAGTTTATCTACTTTTTAGTTACGAATTTGAAAAATACAATGTAGTCCAGTCAAGAAAGTCAAAGTCAAAGTCAAAGTCAAAATATCTTTATTTGTTTAGACTAATAAATAGTTCTTACAAATCGTCATAAAATATGCTCTTAAGGAGCCTCTACATGTCTCATAATCTTTTTACCCTACCAGCGCTTCGAGACCAACATTTGGCAAGTGCTGAGAAGAAGCGCCGCAACAAACTCAGTCACCACTGTCTGCCGGTTAATATAAATAAATAGAAATAGTAGTAGTAGGTACATTCGATTCAGGAGCAGTTCACTGAATTTACCATGCATTCTTGTATGGTGTTTCATAAGAATGGGTAGGTATACAAGATTGCGTGGTATATTAAACAAGGTAGTGACGTGCTAATATCTAGACTAACATATTAAGGTACTAGTAGAAATGACTCGCATACATAAATTTGAATAACTTGGATTGACCAGTCCCCGAAAGCAGCGCCTGTTCACAGACATGACGAGTGAACCAGCCATCGCTTCACTCGACCATATTAGAGGGAATGTAACGAAAGAGATATACAGGGAAATGCGTATACAGGATGGAAACGATAAGTGATCTCACTCGATTATTTCTAAACTATTGATACCGTTTGATAGAGCTCACGAAGCACTTTCAGGATCAGTAACTAGTTTTTTGATATCTTGTATAGTTTAGAAATAATCGAGTGAGATCACTTATCGTTTCCACCCTGTATAATATACCGCGTTTTGAGCAGTCGTTGACTGGGCTAATGATACTGTTTAACAAGACTCATCAAGGGAATTTATTTTTAATTTATCTATAGCCTTATACCATGGTCTTAATAAAGTTAAAAATCCTATCCTACTAATATTATAAATGCGAAAGTTTGGATGTCTGGATGTTTGTTGCTCTTTCACGCAAAAACTACTGAATGGATTTTGATGAAACTTTACAGTATTATTGTTTATAACCCAGAATAACATATAGGCTATAATTTATGACGATCTGTCACAAACTAAATTTCACGCGGGTGAAGCCGCGGGCAAAAGCTAGTATATTATAAAGGAAATAATTAAGTACCTTTCTCATCTCCAGAGTCGTCGCTGATCTCCTCGACCTTCGGTGTTTTCTTCTTCTTCTTCTGTTTGTCCTTAAGGCGTTTCTTCATCTTCTTATCCTTGCGACGCTTCTTTGCCAACTTAGCCTTTAGTATCTTACTACCCTGTAAATTACAAATGATAGATTGAACCACATAATGAATACTAATTACTTCTTCGTACAGAAATGTCAATTAAGTTAAATATTTAAAAAAATACCACATGTTATTGCATTGCATAGGATCCACGTGTCTACTGAATCGTTATATTCATAGAAAATACTTCATAAAAGATACAAAAGTGACTGACTGACTGATTGAAAGACTGACATAGTGATCTATCAACACACAGCCTAAACCACTGGACGGATCGGGCTGAAATTTGGCATGCAGGTAGATGTTATGACGTAGGCATCCGCTAAGAAAGGATTTTACGAGACAACTCCTAAGGGAGTAAAACGGGATAAAGGCGTACGAAGATGCGGGCGGCCGCTAGTATTTGATATAAACGTTATTGTCATATACAAATGTAATTTAAAATATTTTCTCCTCAACGGCCATCAGTTCGATGAACTATACTGGTCATCACAAAAATCGGCCCACCTACGTTTTACAGGAAAACTCGTTTCTACTGACACAATCATGGTGCCCCAATAATATTGGTGTTATTTGAAAGCCCAATAAAATTAAATATCCTTAAAGAAAAACACATTTAATTTCTTAATAAACGATTAATATAAACGCGATATACAATAAATATGACTTGAAAAAAGACATCACTTTGGGCTCACCTCTGGGATCAATTAGACCAATTTTTATGGTTATAAAACCAAATAATGATCTCACGTGTCCTCTTTAACAGATGGATAGCGATTAATCCCAACTTAACAGTTTTATTCTTAAACTGCATCTACATTTATGGATAAGTTCACGATAAAGACACTCAATTTAGGCATGTAAAAAATCGTCAATAATTTATAATTTCTATCTAAATTATTCCATAAAAATACAATTTTCTAGTAGACTGTAAGTAAGGTCTAAATATTATTCTAGATTCTATAACAACAAACTATCAAGATGAGCCTGTATTCTGCAGTTATGAATTTAGCATTATGCATCTTAGTTTCTTAGCAATTTACAGGTTCAAATCCCACCTGAGGCAATAGTTTTTAAGTTTTACAAAAGCCTATCTTCAACCTAAGTGTCTATCTAAATCTATTATACAGGGTGTCCCAAAAACAATGGATAACCCTGTAACCATCGATAGGCCTCGCCATGGTCTCCCTAACGTCCAATTTTGACCCCAGTAAAAATATCACCGTTTTCAAGATTTTTAAGTTTTTGTGCATTTTTAGAAAATTGCCACCTGCGATTACTTTTTCTCATGCCATTTCTACAAATGAGGATATTTTTCAATCTAGTTTTTTTCCTTATCACAAAGGATAGTTGGGCTATCAAAAGAAAAGATTAAAGTTCAACAAACTAGTTTAAAAGTATGAACATTTTAAGAAATTGCAGAGAAGAAAGAAAAATTAATTCATTGTCTTGCACTTTTGATCAGCCATCGTGTAAAAAAAATGTAGGAAGACCATCGTAAACGCGATATACAATAAATATGACTTGAAAAAAGACATCACTTTGGGCTCACCTCTGGGATCAATTAGACCAATTTTTATGGTTATAAAACCAAATAATGATCTCACGTGTCCTCTTTAACAGATGGATAGCGATAAATCCCAACTTAACAGTTTTATAGCCATAAAAGTTGGCTCAAGCGTAACTACCAATTTTTGAAGCAGTGACTCTGGATTCTTCTACAGACACATTTTTGGGGTAAGAATCTTTCCTTTAATGAAATGAATAAACTAGGCTTTTAAATGGTGCCAATATTGGTGGGAAGTGGGGATGCATACGTTTGAAAGTGCTTGTCGCGGGAGGGTCGATTTTTGTGATGACCAGTACCTCTAGCATGAACAACTTTCGTCTTCGAATCGTTTGCGTATTCGATAAAATTCGATACTCAATCTTCGAATTAAACGATAACGTGACAATTTTGATTCTCAAAATAAGTTTCGTGCAACCACATCTCATACTAAGTTCACTTTAAGACACGTTCACAAGGGCGCTGTTGTAATTTTCTTACTAAATCTTTTGATGGCGATTCGAGTATGCAAACGATTTGAACTCGAAAGTTTTTCATGCTAGCCGTACAGTGTATGTGCCTCGCCAAACTCGTTATGAGTTTCTGCTTCACTCATAAGTAAAAGTAAAATAAAATACCTTCTTTTTCAGCTTTTTCTTCTTCTTGCTATCGTCGCTTTCGGTGGGCGTGGTCTCGCTCGAAACTGAGTGCTTGCGCTTGCGCGACTTCTCTTTTTCTGTCTTTAACTTCTTGCTGCTAAGATAATTTGCAGAACATATTGTCAATATTGATTTATTGAGATACAAGTGCAATAAATAGGGTAAGTGTTGGTTCAGATTATGTCGGGCCGAGATCGTGGGTGGATTCGAGGCATAACTGAGGCAATGAGGGCTATCGTTTTTATACTTAACCCCTGGCGATTGACAGGACCTTACTCTACAGTGGCGCCATCTTGATGAGTGCAAATGCGATAGTCCTCCTACCACTTTAGCGCTCACCAGTTGGTGCCACTGTCTTCGCTACTAGCAAGTGACAGGACCTTACTTTACAGTGGCGCTAACTGGTGAGCGCTAAAATGATAGCCCTCATTGAATATTGACAAGTTATAAATCATGCTTGATATATCTGTTGGCCGAACATAGTGTAAACCCACCTTTAACGCTACCAATCTATCGCCCGTATTCACAAACGATGCTTGCTTATGTGAAGCAGAAAATCGAACGCACAGCGTTGAATAGAGCTCTGTGATTGGTTCATGTGTCACCCGGTGCGTCTTACACTGTGAGACCTCATAGTAATGTTTGTGAATACGGACGTATGAATATACTCGTGTCCATAAAGATAAAAAATTTTAGTGTTTTTTTAATCTACAAAAGCGGGAAACATATTTGACGTAGTGAAGATGATGACGAAAACATATTTTATCTTATATGGAAAGAATAGAAATGCAAGGAAGAATATCAATGGAACTTCACAGATATTTATTGATTTTACGAGTAAATTGGTCTCTATTGAAATCAATAAACTGTATACATACACACTCACACATTTAACACCAACACATACACAACAATCATTAAAGCACACACGTGAATTAGAAATAAAAATTATTATTAATTATATGCTAAATAATATGGTAAAATAAATCACAAATATCATTTCGTACAATGCTGGTGGTGGAATTGTGGTGGTAACACGCCATAAAACATGCTGAAGATTCAAGGACAAGGTGATTTTTTTAAATATTTAGATTACGGATAATCGGCCTTCAGTTTTGTAGAGACGTCTGTCTAAAGCCTTGTCCACATGTGCAAAAGTTACAATACGCGATGCTTTTGTATCAGGCACATTGACGTCGGCATATTTGTAAAATTGCAAATACGCCCTGATGCATTATGGTTTTAGTTTAGACAATTAGAAAAACGAAAATAACGGTCTGCAAAAGCGAAGCTAATCGACCGAAAGCAGTCTCTTTCTAAATGAATATTGAAAGTGTAATTAGTAAGTAAGAAATCAGTAACAACATTTTAAAATAAGCTGGTATGAATGACGCTAAAATAAAAAACGTTCAATTAAAGTACATCGAACACCAGACACCGTCCAAACAAAACGTGAAAAGGGGGGGATGGAAGGTATACGGTGAAAGTGAAAACGAAGGTAGGGGCATAGTGGGGGGCATAATAATGTCTACGTGTACCATTGGACAGTGACAGGCTCGGGACTGAGAGAAAATACGTCTGCAAAGCCCACCGCCGACGTCGCCCGTCTGTAGAGAGCACGTTAGTACTAATGAAAAACAATGTCATTTTCTAATACTAGCTAGTAATAAATTAGTTTTTTCACCCATTTAATCAGTTTATCTAAAAATGTCAAAATACGCAAGTAAGGGCGCAATATGTAATTCTGGCGCAATCGAGTAAATAGTCTTAAAACGACCATCTTCTGGCCCTCAGCGTAAGCAATTGCACAATTTTATTATTTGTATCAAGGCACCCAAGAGTCCCACTATGGTATAAAAAAGATTAGTTCTTTCAATATTTTCACATTCAAAAGTGTACAATTATATTCAAAGTCGTACAAAGACATTTCGAAATTGTTTATTTTTTAACTCTTATTTCTTTGAAAAAGGTCATTCTACATTACATACAGCAACTTCACATGATATAAGTATACTAAAAAAAATCCCACATGAATGACCCACTTATTAGTAGCATTAGTAGAAAATCACCAGTTTCATAGATACTATCACCCGTATTCACAAACGATACTTGCTAAAGTGAAGCAGCAACGTACGCACAGCGTTGAATAGAGCTCTGTGATTGGTTCGTGTGTCACCCTGTGCGTCCACGCGCACTGTGAGACCACATAGTAATGTTTGTGAATACGGGCGGGTTTTAGAATCGCGCTGACCGCTCGCTGATCGTCGGCGCTGACAGATCAATATGTATGTAATTGAAGGGAACGTTTCTGAGTGACGATGATCGCTCGGCGCCGTAGCTTCATACATTTTGGCTGTCAGCGCTGACGGTTAGGCCCTTTTCACACGTCCCGGTTGCCGGCTAACCGGCGCCGGGTATCCGGTGGTGAAGTGTATGGGCATGGTACGTAGCTTTCACATGTTCCGGCGTAATTAATCCGGCATGCCCATACACTTCACCACCGGGTACCCGGCGCCGGTTAGCCGGCAACCGTAACATGTGAAAAGGGCCTCAGTGTGACTCTAAAACCAGCCTAAGGCCCTTTTTAGCTACGTACCATGCCCATACACTTCACGACCGGGTACCCGGCGCCGGTTAGCGGGCAACCGGGACGTGTGAAAAGGGCCTAATACTAAATTAATTAAACAATTGATAGCCAAATAAAACCACTCACTGTTTCTCACTATCCTCTTCCACGTCGGATTCCTGGCTCCATCCCTCGCTGCTAAGCTTGACCTTTTTGACTTTCTTCTTATCTTCTTCTTTCTCAGTCTCTTCTGGCTTCTTCTTCTTTCTGGCGACCTGGCGGATGGGCGTGGTGCTTCGAGAAGTGTCCTTGGGCTCGGACACGTCTGGCCAGACGGCTTGCATGAACCTGTATTAATGAAGCATTGATTATGTTTCCTTTCCCGCTATGTTCTTATGATTAATTTCATTGCGGGTCCAATGAGTTTAACTTTCCCCGGGACAATATTGACCGTCACTGGTTGGGTTTTTATTGGTGGTCAAGCTGTAGACCCTGGCTACACAGGAGTTGCAGCGGTGGGAACGAGAGGTGGGAATAGTCCTGTTTGTTGTCTTTTAATTGGTATTTTCCTGTCCAGTCCCGTAAGTCCGCTAAATACAGGGAAACCCTACCGCCCATAGGAATCCTAAAATTGACTCTCCATCACACCATAGCCTTATAAAAAGTCAAAGCTTTTATTCAGTAGTTAGGCACTTTCTCGCCCTTTAAGTCTCTTTACCCTTAAAAGTGGGGACACCTTCAGTATTCCTCTTAGCTAAAGACACAAAATGAGCAGATCATTTCGTATTTTTTTGTCTAGGAAATCTGCCAATCTTAGACATAAAGGATATAGAATTTATTGCATTCATTTACAAATCAAACACCCTATCAATTTTGATTGACTCCGCTCATTCAACTGAGTCAAAATTCGCTGCCAATATTTCTTCCGAGATAGGTTTGAGACAACACTCACGCCCGTATTCACAAACGATTCTTGCTTAAGTGAAGCAGCAAATCGAACGCACAGCGTTGAATACAGCTCTGTGATTGGTCATCCTGTGCGTCCACGCGCACTGTGAGACCTCATAGTAATGTTTGTGAATCATCATCATCATAATTTCAGCCACAGGACGTCCACTGCTGAACATAGGCCTCCCCCAATGACTTCCACATCGCACGGTTGGTAGCGGCCTGCATCCAGCGCCTTCCTGCTACCTTCAGGTCGTCGGTCCACCTTGTGGGTGGACGTCCCACGCAGCGTTTGTATGCATGTTTGTGAATACGGGCATCAATCTCACCTCTGGTACTCTCTGTCCAAGTACATTTCTCCGTGTTGTGGCGTGAACGAGCTGGGATCCTCTTCGGTTTCCCACTCGCTGGGCAGGCGGGTCGGCGTGAAAATTACACAACAATGAGCCTACTGCTCCTATAATTAAGTGCTAATACTCATAGGCAGAAGGCAGCTTCTTGGGTGATGACAGAAAGTCCTTGAACGATTAGTCGCCCAAGACTAAGTTAAGGAATCCAGCCTCGGAGTTGGTTTATGTTTATTCTTCCTTATTTCTTTATTATACTGATGAGATCAAGGCAGCCTTAAATGGTTCCTACATGAATGCAGCTAGATTACGATTGGGTTATTAGACAAAACGTACGTCTGAAGGCCTTAAACTGCATCTACATTTAAGGATCAGTGAACGATAAAGTCACTCAATTTAAGCATGTAAAAAATCGTCAATAATTTATAATTTCTATCTAAATTATTTCATAAAAATACAATTTTCTAGTAGACTGTAAGTAAGGTCTAAATATTATTCTAGATTCTATAACACAAACTATCACGATGAGCCTATATTCTGCAGTTATGAATTTAGCATTATGCATCTTAGTTTCTTAGCAATTTACAGATTCAAATCCCACCTGAGGCAATAGATTTTTTCAAGTTTTACAAAAGCCTATCGTCAACCTAAGTGTCTATCTAAATCTATTATAAAGTCAAAGTCAAAGTCAAAATTTCTTTATTTGTTTGGACTAATAAATAGTTCTTACAAATCGTCATTTTGCTCTTAAGGAGCCTCTACATGTCTCATGTATATGCGTGTCTGGTCCGTGAGCACGTAGAATTTTGTCCAATGACCCCAAGCTACCCATCCTTATCGCTCGCGATTATATTGCTGTCGCGACTGTGCGACGGGCGCCCGCAGTGAGTGTGCGAGCGCGACAGCAACATAGTTACTCGCGAGCTTAGCGATAAGGATGGGTAGCTTGGGGTCATTGGACAAAATTCTACGTGCTCACGGACCGGGCTTTAAACCTATCTTCTAAGTTTGTCTAAATCTACTCATTATTTACTAAACCTATCTTCTAAGTTTGTCTAAATCTACTCGCTACATTCACTCCACTATATAAATAAATAAATAAATATTTGGACTTTTACACTGCGCTTCTAGTCCCAAACTAAGCAAAGCTTGTACTATGGGTACCTACTAGACAACGCGATATAAACATACTTAAATACTTTTTTTTTAAATACATACATATTACACATAGAAAACACCCAGTCCAATACAAACAAATATGTTAATGCACACAAATGTTTGTACTGTGCGGGAATCGAACCCGCAACCTCCGGAATACTAGTCCGTTTCGAACCACTACACCAAACGGCCGACAAATATACCTCCCAAATAAAATATCCCTCCTCTCACCTACCTCTGATACTCCCTATCCAGATATATTTCCTCAGTATGCTGCGGGGTCAACGACCCTGGCGGGGGCGGGGGCCGCTCCTCGTCCTCCCAGTCGGACGCGGGCGCGGGCGCGGGGCCGCAGAACGCCCCGCGCGGGTACCAAGCCCGGGCCTTTAGCGGGGCCTCGTCGGGGATCCTGTAGAGATGAGACGTATTTACTAGAACAGATCCACACACTAGGTATTTTACAGTACTAGGCGGCACCTATTCCAATTTTTTAAATACTTGATCCACCTAGTATTTTATAAATTACACGATTTCCGACCCTACCATCAAAGTAATAGAGGTTATTATTGCGTAATCCGTAGTCGTGTATTACGCGCACCTAGTATTTCTCGCTAAGCTTATGTGCGAACGTAGAGATTCACTCCGTCTCTGTCTGACCAAACAAATTTGGACGCGACGAAGCAAACGCACACAAACGTAGTCAAACCATATTCATGTAATAAGAAATAATATGTAAATATTTTTATGAAATTGATATCTTTTAAATGCCGTGTAACTGTCACACTATCCCAGAACTTACTAAGCTTGGGTCTATATGATAAAGTTATTAAACCAACTTCTCTTGTTTTCTCGTAATCATCGCCGAGCACAAAAAATGTATTATATCTCAAAAATGTAATAGGCATTTTACTTCATCCAGTAACGCATATCATTTCAATATAAGTTTGACTATGGGAACAAGCCAGAGCCAAAAAAACTAAGCAGAGCTAGTATCAATTTATAATACAATGATCAAAACATAATATAAATCTAGTTTGATGATATGAATTTATGAAGTATTCAAGTTTAAAGTTTTTCCATTATATTATCCTATCTGATTTGGAAAACTTAGTTTTCCGAAACTACTTTAGTAACTACCTGGTTCAGACACAGGCAGTTTCTAGGTGGTCCTCATTGGCGAGGCACAGAGGCAGTGGCCGTGCGGTAACGATTTGATGCAAATGTACGAGAACTGCCTAGCAACCGCGGAATTATAGCTGTGTCTGTACCAGGCCTTAGGGGACGCCGATGTAAGGGCTTATCGGTGAAACGGGCATAAAAAACAAACAGTCACTTACTGGTCGCAGCCGTAGACACGGTCTACAAGCGCCATCTTGCACATTTCCAGCTCTTCATACACCACGGAACGGTCTTTGACACAGCTGCAGCCTTTGGGGTTCTCCGCGAACCAGATCTTAGGGTGGCTGTGCGTCTCCCTGGAAACAGATATTGATGGATTAGACTCTAGATAATACAAGAAGACTAAAATAGAAAGACACGGGTCTTAACGCGACGTTTATGAATAAGTTACATTATGTACTCACGGCTAGAGGTTTCGGCTGCATCATAGCTGAATTTAGTTGGAATGGAACGCGAAAGTTTAAAATCTTATAATACAAGAAGAAGCTTCGAGTTTACGAAAGTATATCATCATCATCGGTCTATAGCAGTTTACTGTTGGACATACACATAAAGTCGGTACTTAACCGTCCGTCAGCTTGATGGAACATCAGCGAAACAAAACTAAAACATTTTCAAATAAACCAGAATCATTATGTTTCAAATAACTCTCTCTTTGTTGTCTGAAATAGACTGCTTTGTAGCAATAAATAGATAGGGATCTACTATCCATCAATCTACTATCTCAAACTCACTAAATGTAAAAATGTAAAATCTCTATTTAGGCCCAGAACAGACGGTGAAACGCAACTGCAACGAAACTGCAACTTTCTAATTATTCTGATGAATGAAACTGAAACTAAAAGTTTCAAACTGGTCGCGTCATGTGTGGTCTCTCAACGGACGCTATGGCAGAAACTTAGATGCAACTCAAAAGTAACTAGCAGTTGCAGTTTCGTTGCAGTTGCGTTTCACCGTCTGTTCTGGGCCTTACCTGTCTTGCTTAAAAAATAGAAGCTTACTTGTAGCATTTATTCCTGTCGTGCCTGAACAGCAACGGCTGGCATATCTTGAGCACGAAGCTCCACGTCTCCAGTGAATCCACGGTGCTCTTCGACATATTGTTGGCTTCCAACGAATCGTCCAATTCCTTTTCCACCGAAAGACGGTAGTTGTCCGCTTGCCTAGTGCTCGGCCGATACCGGTCCTTTGACTTGTAACCAGGTTCTGTTAACTTGTANAGGGTCATCCATTGTTTTTGGGACACCCTGTATGCTATAGTCTGGTCGGTGAGCACGTAGAATTTTGTCCAATGACCCCAAGCTACCCATCCTTATCGCTCGCGCGTAATTATGTTGCTATCGCGCTCGCACACTCACTGCGGGCGCCCGTCGCACAGTCGCGACAGCAATATAATTACGCGCGAGCGATAAGGATGGGTAGCTAGGGGTCATAGGACAAAATTCTACGTGCTCACGGACCGGGCTTTAAACCTATCTTCTAAGTTTGTCTATTATTATTATTATTGGTTTTTGGGCTTTTATTTGCGCCAACTCGACCAGGTTTGATCTATTGTGGCAGCCCTTGTCTTTAGAGTTCACTGCTTAGTCCCGTTGAGTCTATAAATTTCCAGATTCTTTGGAGCGTGATATCTGCTTGTAAGTTTGTCTAAATCTACTCATTATTTACTACACCTTCTTCTAAGTTTATCTACTCGCTAAATTCACTCCACAACTACATACATCCCCCACTTACCTCTGATACTCCCTATCCAAGTATATTTCCTCAGTATGCTGCGGGGTCAACGACCCGGGTGGGGGCGGGGCGGGGCGCTCCTCCTCCTCCCAGTCGGACGCGGGCGCGGGGGCGGGGCCGCAGAACGCCCCGCGCGGGTACCAAGCGCGGGCCTTTAGCGGGGCCTCGTCGGGGATCCTGGAGATTGGAGAAATGTTTCAACCGTCACTAACCCCAAAGTAACTGAGAATAACAACAAAATGACGAATTTGGTGTTTGATTACTTTCCGCTACTGGTCTGATTTGATTTATTTTATCGCCATCAAAATTACTAAAAATAGACTAACTGACTCTGTTTTCAGGGCTTTTTAAAGCCTACATACATATTTTATGGGTGTCAACTACTCGTTTGTTACTTTCTTATCAAGGCTGTTCTTATGTTTATACCTTTTCTTACACTATACTCATAGCATTAGTGTCATATTTTCTAAAGTCCGGTCGTCGGTAAGAGTGCGTGCGCGACAGCAATATAATTACATGCGAGTGATAAGGATGGGTAGCTTAAGGTCATAAGACGAAATTCTACTACTTGGCAACCGGAATTTACAGATCTTTGACTAACAATAAGCTTTCCTCATTTCTCTCTCATCAAATCATCGAAACAAAACCAAAAAAGATACAAAAAGCCACTCACTGGTCGCAGCCGTAGACACGGTCTACCAGCGCCATTTTGCACATTTCCAGCTCCTCGTAAACCACGGAGCGATCCTTCACGCAGCTGCAGCCTTTGGGGTTCTCCGCGAACCAGATCTTGGGGTGGCTGTGGGTCTCCCTAAAAACGGACATCGATGGATTAGATTCTAGACTTCAGAACAGAACAGTGGTCTTATGCAGTCGGAATAAGAGCGATTTTGCAACAAAAATGTATGGTCTTGTCACGTATATTCACGTAGCTAGAGGGCAAAACGTAACTAGAATATGTATTTGAATTACATGTTTATGTTTTACCAATCTCTCAATGAATCTGGTTAAGTTAAGAAGTATGTTTAAATCAGTTTGTATAAACTTACTTGTAACATTTATTCCTGTCGTGCCTGAACAGCAACGGCTGGCATATCTTGAGCACGAAGCTCCACGTCTCCAGTGAATCCACGGTGCTCTTCGACATGTTGTTGGCTTCCAACGAATCGTCCAATTCCTTCTCCACCGAAAGCCGGTAGTTGTCCGCTTGCCGAGTGCTCGGCCGATACCGGTCCTTTGACTTATAACCAGGTTCTGTCAACTTGTAACCACTCTCGGTTGACTTGTAACCAGGTTCTGTCGACTTGTAACCACTCTCTGTTGACTTGTAACCACTCTCTGTTGACTTGTAACCACTCTCGGTTGATTTGTAACCGCTTTCGGTAGACCTGTAACCGTCTGAGTAGTTACTACGCTGACTCGATTGCAAGTCTCGCATCCTGTCATCCAATTCAGGTGTCACTGAACCCAAACTCGCGTCGTTTTTGGAATTATCATCGTAATCGTCTTTGGGAGAATCGTATTCAACCAAACCCTTGTCCTGACTAGTCTCATCACTCATATTCTCTTGCTTGATCTCGTTAATAACAGATTCCAAGAAATTATCGTCATTCGCGTCTATCACACCTTCCTTAGTCAAATCTTGGTCATAATCAAACAGTTTCAGATCTATCGGAGAATCGAACGGGTCGTCCTTAACTATCGTCGGTTTATTAAACTTTTCCAGCACCGAATCTTCGTCAAACATGTCTAACGCTTCGTCTTCGGTTGGGTCAATTTCGTATTCGAAAGAATCCATCACTGGTTGCAGTTTCTCTAACTTCGCCGGTTTACCGCTGGGACTTTCGGAACACCTGTCCCTATTCATCAGGCTTGCTTTCAGCAAGTCGGCTGCGTGCTTAGCCCTCATCATCGAGTACCTCGTAGGGTCAACCTTAGGACTAGAAATAGACTTATCCTCATTATCTAAAGACCAAGTATCACAGACTAAATAATCATTTAGATTCACATCTGTTTCTTTAGGAACTTTATCATCTTTTTTCACTTCACGATCTGCGTCCTTTTTATCTTTGTCCTTTTCTTTGTCCTTACTCTTATCCCTATCTTTATCTCTGTCTCTTTCTCTATCCCTCTCCCTGTCTCTTTCTTTACTCTTATCTTTGTATCTATCTTTCCTGTCATCTTTTCTGTAGTCAGAGTGCCTTCGTTCATACTTATCAGATGTCCTGGGTTTGTAACTGGATTCTGATTCTTTTTCTCTGTCTGCTTTGTTCTTGCTTGAGGAGGAAGCGCGGTCGTCCTCGATTTTCTCTTTTTCATTCGGCACGAATTCATCTTTTTTTCTTTGAAACGGATTGTCGTAGTCAGGCAGAAGTTTCTGGTAGTCGAATTTGAAATCTTTGCCAGCAGCCTTCGCCTTTTTAGCCTCACGTATGAGCTCATCCACCTTTGTTTCGTCTAAAATCGAAATAAAGTGTTAAACGCAATGTAAATGATAATATTTTACTTACTAATTACTTCTAAATACTCATATGACTAACTTATTTTAACTAAACTACATAATGTAAAAGAGTTTGACCCAAAATTAGTGATGCCATCTTTTAAGCTTTCCTCTAATTATAAGTCACCTCACTCCTTTTCAACATAAAAATGATAAATTCTACTTATCTACTTAAATTATTATGCTAGTTCTACATGATAAATAATCAAATAATGGTAATATTCCTACAAATTACAAAGTAAATGAACCTTTATTTCAAAATCCCTGTTACCTTCCTAGTTTTGTCACCACTACCCGTCCTTAACTACAACAAGGCTACAGGCATAGAAAAATGAATAGCAAAATTCTTTCAAATATAATGTCCCGATTTTGTCCCGGTTCCGTTCAAAGTGCATACGCGCGCAGAGTTATGTGTCAGCGCAGACTTAGGCTGATTTTAGAATCACGCTGACCGCTCGCTGATCGTCGGCGCTGACAGATCAAAATGTATGTAATTGAAGGGAACGTTCCTGAGTGACGCTGATCGCTCGGCGCCGACGCTTCATACATTTCGGCTGTCAGCGCTGATGGTCAGCATGCGTCAGCGTGACTCTAAAACCAGCCTTATACAAATACACAAGTAATAACAACGCCAGTCAACAGGTCGTAATGTAAATATAACTTATTTAAAAACTCTTTACTGTACGCATCAAAATAAATCGAAACTAAACTTATTAAGCTAAAGAGTTTCTCGAACTTTTTTGGTTGGTTGAAAGCGCTAATCTCAGGAACTACTGGTCTTTGCATAAATATTTTTGTGTTGGATAGCCCATTTATCGGGGAAGGCTATATACCATCACGTTTCGACATATTCACGCGTACAAAGTCGCAGGCACAGCTATTTGTCTAGCTTTTAACTCAGATAGTGCCTAAGGCTGGTTTTAGTGTCACGCGGACCGTCCGGCACGGCCAATCTGTATGAACTTCTAGGGAGCGTTTTAGAGTAATGCGGTCCGGAGGAACCGCTCGCTCCCTAGCAGTTCATACAGATCGGCTGTGCGAAGCGATCCGCACTAACAGTCCGCGTGACACTAAAACCAGCCTATCGAGGTATAGGATCGGCACGGTAGGGGTGACAGAGTATCTATATCTGAAGATCTTAACTGAACTGTTGCAGACGTTTGACGTTACAAAAATACCCTAGGGGCGTCCATTAATTACGTGAGATATTTAGTCAACAAAAACCTCACTAAATCTCACGTGGGGGAGAGGGGGGGTCTCGGGAAATATCACGTATTTTTTGCGCAAGAAATAAGAGTAATATTGACAAAAAACTGGGTTATTTTAAGTAACATAATTTTTTTTTTACACTGCTTTTGTGAACACTAAGGATGCAGAATCATAAATGTTGAAATTAAGAAAATTAAAAGAAATTTGAAGTTTTTGTTCTCATAATCGTTTTGTGCTAGATTTTATTAGTGATTGTAATATAATCGAAGTATAGCCTGACCAGGAACATAAAAACCCTCGCCATGTTGCGGAAAACTAATGGTACTAATTTCTTTTAATGGCAACAGTAACTGAAAACTTCATTGACATGTCACCTTGCATGTCAGTCTATTGCTGTCAAAGTGTAAACAAACTTTATTTTAAATGTGCGCAATTGGTTTTATGAAATAAATTGCTAAAATATTTTTATAGTCGTGAAAGAAAAGTGGTTCACAACTAAGGGTTCGGACAATATTTTCATTGAATAATGTTTCCGACAAATGCTGTCAAATTGACTGACATGTTTATCGTATAGTACAGTCCACTATGAAAATAACCTGTGGTTTGTTTCAACTACCTATTTTAAAAATTTTGTCACTTTCTAAGTGTTGAATTTTATGGGATTGGGAAAGAAGTACCGAGTTTGAAGCGTTCATGAGCAGACATTGCAGTTGAATATTCAAGTTCTGAATTTGATTATTGATGAATAATAAAATAAATCTACTAGCTCGATTGATGGTTTCATTTAATTTATTTAAATAAGTTTACTTATAATAATATTTTTTCGTTAATTTATGAAAATATCAAATTAGCCCGTAATCCTGAATCCTGATACATAAAGTTAGCCTATTAATTTAACACAGGTACGACTGTACTCAGTGTTGCACTATCAAATGCAATTGAGGCGCCTCTATGCCAGGGTTTTTATGTTCCTGGTCAGGCTATATAGACATTGCAAATAGTCATTTTTAAAAATATCACGTCACGTCACGGGGGTCAGGCAAAATCTCATCAAATCTCACCAAGGAGGGCGTGGGAGTCGAAAAATAGCCAAAATTGTCTCACGTAATTAAAGCACGCCCCTCTAACCGGGCCGCTCCCATACCCCAGGCACTGACTAAGTTAAACACTAAACCTGTAAATAAATGTTTTGCTATCCATTTCACTATGCTACTATGAAGTCTCCCGACTCACGCTTCGTCTTGTGGCATCGTTTCTTCCATCGCTTTTGCCTCTTGGTCGGTTGGTGAACTCGGAACTTGCGTGCTTTGACCACACAACAAGCGTTATAACCAAGTTGACTACAATGGAATCCAACAATATTGCACACAAATGAAAAATAAATGAAAGAGCTTCCTCGTTGTGGATAAAAAAATAATGATAAAAAAAATAAGTCCCAGAAGCTATGCGGCGACAGTAGCGACGGCACATTCTGGACATCATGGAGAGCCAGAATTGACCATGGAGGGAGTCCCAGTGGGAATTCTGCTTTCATCGCCGATAATCACAGAACAAATCTGTTCATAGTCTTCTGACTGATCGCATAATGGAATAAGGGGAAAAAAATAAGTCCAAGTAACAAGTAAGTAAGCAATCATCATCATCATTTCAGCCATAGGACGTCCACTGCTGAACATAGGCCTCCCCCAATGCTTTCCATGTTGATCGAGTAAGTATTTATTGGCAATGGACTGTCTGTTCTGTGACGCAAATCAACTTAAGTTATATGAAAAGAGATTTCTGTTTTATAGTCCGGTCGCCGAGCACGTAGAATTTCGTCCAATGACCCCAAGCTACCCATCTTTATCGCTCGCACGTAATTATATTGCTGTCGCGACTGTGCGACGGGCGCCCGCAGTGAGCGTGCTCGGCAACCGGACTTTAGTAAAATGTTGTCTGCAACATAGCTGNTTGGTCTTTGCTAACATATTTTTGTGTTGGATAGCCCATTTATCGGGGAAGGCTATATACGTTGCGACATTTTCACGCGTCCAAAGTCGCAGGCACAGCTATAGGTCTAGCTTTTAACTCAGATAATGCCTAACGACTGAGTAAATACAAAACAAATGAGTAGGTCATCTTCATAGAAACGCACGCAATATACGTATGCGGCGCGCACGCACACACTGACAAAATTGGGCGCAACCACGACTGGCTCCCCGCTAATCCACGCTAAATTTTGTCAGTGTGTGCGTGCGCGCCGCATACGTGTTGGCGCGCTCACATACAAACCGCGCTCGGTGCGTTTCTATGAAGATGACCTACTCATTTGTATTTACTCTGCTAACGAGGTATATTGCGCAGCACGGGAGGGATGACAGAGTATCTAAATCTGAAGAAGATCTGAACCGAACTGTTGCTGACGTATTTGACTGTATTTGACTACAATCGCACCTGATGTTAAGTGGAATGCAGTCTAGGATGGTACATATCTGCCCTATAAGAGTAGGCGCACACCGTTGATTTTTCGTCGGTCGATAGTTTAGTCGGGCAGTTGATCAGTATGGGCATGTATGGGAGTGCGCACACTACGCCGATTCGATTTGGCCGATTCTTCATACAATTTAAAATCGGGCACAACTATCGGCCAACTAAAAATCAACGGTGTGCGCCTACTCTATGTGCCTGTAAGTAGTGTTTTGCTATCCATTTCACTATGCTACAATGAAGTCTCCCGACTCACGCTTCTTCTTGCGGCATCGTTGCTTCCATCGCTTTTGCCCCTTGGTCGGTTGGTGGACTCGGAACTTGCGCGCTTTGTACCACACAACAAGCGTTATAACCAAGTTGACGACAGTGGAATCCAACAAAATTGCACACAAATAAAAAAAATAATAAAAGAGCTTCCTCGTTGTGGATAAAAAATAATAATAAAAAAGTCCAAGTACTAACGAGTAAGTAAATCAACATCATCATCATTTCAGCCATAGGACGTCCACTGCTGAACATAGGCCTCCCCCAATGCTTTCTATGTTGATCAAGTAAGTATAGTAATTTATTGGCAATGGACTGTCTGTTCTGTGACGTAAAAGAACTTAAGTTATATGAAAAGAGATTTCTGTTTTATAGTCCGGTCGCCGAGCACGTAGAATTTCGTCCAATGACCCCAAGCTACCCCCATCCTTATCGCTCGCACGTAATTATATTGCTGTCGCGACTGTGCGACGGACGCCCGCAGTGAGCGTGCTCGGCAACCGGACTTTAATAAAATGTTGTCTGCAACATAGCTGGATTTTATTGGCTTTTAATAGTAAAGAAACAGCAAAAAAATAAAATTACGACAAATGTGCTGTATGATGCTTTTCTTGACAAGAAAGACAAGGATGTTTTGAAAAGATAAATAAAATAAGTTACTATCAATCAATAAGTGTGCAAACAATGCTATTGCTCTTTAACATAGTACAGTGATTTTGAAAAACTAAGCTTACTCAGTTTTAATTATTATACCTAGTTACTTATTTTAATCTAATATACATAAAGATTTAATGAAACACACACACAAACACACACACACACAGTAAATATCATAAACTATGAATGAAAACTAACAAATTCTTTATGTATTACGTTAAATTAACAGCTGTTCATAACATTAGTAAGGTCAAATTGTTACTGACTAAACTATTGACCATAATAATAACTAGTTTACTTATGTTAATGACAATGAAAGTTTAAATCAATATATTGACCTTAATTATTTTGTCTGGTAATAGTGTAAAATTATTATTATTTATTTATTTAAAGATATCTCACCTAAGAATGTCTTAATGGGGGGCATGGCTTTCGTAGGCATGGCCTTCTCGCTGGTCGAGCTGGGGCATATCAGCCCCAACGGGATGCCCAGTTCCACCAGCTCCATTTTCCGCTTCATATCCTCGATTTCCGAGAGGGTGCGCTTTTGCAACTCCGTGTATGAGTCTGAAAGGTTTCGGTTACATAATGTATATTAGTCATAGTCATAAATGTTTATTGCATCATGTTGGTCTTCATTATAAAGTATTTTAAACATAAATCACATGCAGTTTTTTTTTCTTGAGAAAATGGGAATATGCTCTGGGCCTGAAATAGATAAGTAGAACAGATATCTACTTATTGCTTACTTAGGAAGCACTTTACACAGTAAGGGTACTGTGGTTAAAAAAAACATTGTTTAAAGAAAATGTTCCAAAGAGAGTACCTTATGAATATGTATATGATACGGTCAGTGATAAATGTCAAAATTATGAATAATCGCCGGTTATTATGAATAATTACCGCATGATTTGGTAAATGTGATGTGGCCCAAGGGCCACCCCTAAGCACCCGCCGCACCTTAACCCATTTTTCACTTTAAATCAAAACATTATGTTAGGCATCATGGAAAAGTAATATTATGCAAGAAACATTCCAAACTCATTATGTCAAATTATATTAATATATGATATCAAAACGTTTGAAAGTTTGGCTGTACACGAGCACATACACAAGATATTGTTCTCTTTTATGAAATTTGTTAGTACTAAGGTTTAATTATTAAATAATAATTGTTAAATGTGATTAATTTAATGTGAATAATTATTCATAATAACCGGTTATTATTAATAATTTTCAATTTATCACGTTAACCGTAACATATAGACAAAAAAAGACTAACAGTATCACCATTTTATTAATTAATGGTATTAAGATTTTGATATTTTTATTATTTTCGACAACAATTAAAATTGTACATAATTATTTTAATATGGTGAAACCATTAAGCAAGCAGAATAAAAGATTTATCTACTTGTACAGCATACACAAGACAAATAAAAATGTGCAAATTAAAAGACTAAAAAATATTTGATACTGAAGCCAAATAACCTTGAAAATTTTTCTTACTGGCCCCTGGCTTGGGCGGCCTGGGAGGCTTCTTGTCGGGCTCCACGTCTGGTTTGGGGGTGGTTCGGACACTGCTCAGCTTGCCGATCAACACTGTAGTGCCTGGAAAGTACAAGAACAGATGTTAGATGATGAGAGTCTATACAAAGAAACATTATTTTAAAGTTATTTATAGTAGAAAGGTATTATGGAACTATTCAAGGCATAGTATAATAAAATAGTGTAATTAATACCACAGAATAATAATAATAAGTATTGACATGTATTGATGATTTTGAAGAAAGAACTATGCATGTCATCCAGAAAGGTGTGCAAACATAACATGCATACAATTAGACAGATGATGACATTATCATTATGAATAATCAATTTAGACATGATTATTGTGCTGTTTAGTTAGACAGACAGTAGACATTCTCATTTCTTATTTATTTATAAAGTTCTTTTATACTAAAATACTGCTTTAAGGATTTATAATTGTTTATAATAAGTCATGCAAATGGATACCAAAAGCAGTCATAATGAAATGAAAGTTAATTATTATGCATGTTGTCAAAATGTTAAAAGTACCTTGGATTTGGTCTTTACGTGTACACCCAGATAGCATGAAAGAAAAGTTCATTCATTGATTAATGTGAAACACGTTTTAAAATTAACTATCCGTACAATTTAAAATATCGCAACTAAATTCCATCTAACGGTTTTTGCAGCCATACAAGCTGATAATAAAGTTATTCAAAATCTGTAAGGCCTAAAATTAAGATTAATAGATAGTTGTAATTAATTTTATACATACTTCCAGTGTTAACGGGTTTTGGTACTACAATAGGCGTGATTGGCGTCTTCTTTTGAATGGAGAACGCCCGTAGTCTCTTCTTGGCATTTTCGATGCCTTTCTTGGACAGTTTGACTACTCTGGGCACGGTCAGTGAAGACTGTAACGGCAAAAAATTGCTATTGAGAAATAATGACTAATAGTAACTTGTAAAAGTCAGTTCTAATGTGTTATCTACATTTCCTGAAATGTTTATCCACTAAGCATATAATTTACCAAATGATTATGTAAAATTGTGAAGTTTCGATCTTGAAAATATAACTACTTGAGTAGTGTTTACTGATTTAATGAAGACATGCAGCCATACAACATCAAGTAACACAGCACAGAGACAGGATAAGTGCGAATATCCTGCCACCAGTGTGCCTACACATAGTTTAAGATAATGATAGTCTACATCAAGTTGCAATATCTGTATATCTCTCAAAGAAGCTGAGAAGCTACTTACTGTATCCTGCTCCATGCCTGTGGTTCCCGGCGGGACAAGATCGTCGGAGTTCATGGAATCGCCATGGGCCGACACTCTTGGCCTACCAGAAGCCATTTTAGAATTGATNAATAAAATGTTGTCTGCAACATAGCTGGATTTTATTGGCTTTTAATAGTAAAGAAACAGCAAAAAAATAAAATTATAACAAATGTGCTATATGATGCTTTTCTTGACAAGAAAGACAAGGATGTTTTGAAAAGATAAATAAAATAAGTTACTATCAATCAATAAGTGTGCAAACAATGCTATTGCTCTTTAACATACTACAGTGATTTTGAAAAACTAAGCTTACTCAGTTTTAATTATTATACCTAGTTACTTATTTTAATCTAAGATACATAAAGATTTAATGAAACACACAATAAATATCATAAATTACAAACTATGAATGAAAACTAACAAATTCTTTATGTATTACATAAAATTAACAGCTTGTTCATAACTTTAGTGAGGTCAAATTGTTACTAACTAAACTATTGACCATAATAATAACTAGTTTACTTATGTTAGTGACAATGAAAGTTTAAATCAATATATTGACCATGATTGTTTTGTCTGGTAATAGTGTAAAATTATTTGTATTTATTTATTTAAAGATATCTCACCTAAGAATGTCTTGATGGGAGGCATGGCTTTTGTAGGCATGGCCTTCTCGCTGGTCGAGCTAGGGCATATCAGCCCCAACGGGATGCCCAGTTCCACCAGCTCCATTTTCCGCTTCATATCCTCGATTTCTGATAGGGTGCGCTTTTGCAACTCCGTGTATGAATCTGAAAGGTTTCGGTAATAGAATGTATATTAAAAAGTGTTTTATAACTTTTTAATAACATGCAGGTTTTTTTCTTAAGATAATGGCCTATACTAAAATTTTGAATACAGATACATAGAGATCTGCCAAAAGATGTTTCCCAGTAATGGGAACCAGATTTAAATACGTAAAAGGAAATGTTCCAAAAAGAGGACCAATCTAAGTAGATTGAGGGGCCAAAGACACACAAAAGGACTGGTAAAAGTACCTATCAGTATTTTATAAATTTTGAGTTTTTTATCATTTAGTTTTAATAATATGGTGGAACAATTGTTTGCCAGTATTTACCAACAATAAGCAGTAGCAGAAATAGAGATTTATCTACTTGTACAGAATACACAAGACACAAATAAAAATGTGCAAATTAAAAGACTAAAAAATATTTCATACTGAAGCCAAATAACCTTGAAAATTTTTCTTACTGGCCCCGGGCTTGGGCGGCCTGGGCGGTTTCTTGTCGGGCTCCACGTCTGGCTTCGGGGTGGTTCGGACACTGCTCAGCTTGCCGATCAACACTGTAGTGCCTGGAAAGTACAAGAACAGATGTTAGATGATGAGAGTCTATACAAAAAAAAACATTATTTTAAAGTTATTTACAGTAGAAAGGTATTATGGAACTATTCAAGGCATAGTATAATAAAATAGTGTAATTAATACCACAGAATAATAATAATAAGTATTGACATGTATTGATGATTTTGAAGAAAGAACTATGCATGTCATCCAGAAAGGTGTGCAAACATAACATGCATACAATTAGACAGATGATGACATTATCATTATGAATAATCAATTTAGACATGATTATTGTGCTGTTTAGTTAGACAGACAGTAGACATTCTCATTTCTTATTTATTTATAAAGTTCTTTTATACTAAAATACTGCTTTAAGGATTTATAATTGTTTATAATAAGTCATGCAAATGGATACCAAAAGCAGTCATAATGAAATGAAAGTTAATTATTATGCATGTTGTCAAAATGTTAAAAGTACCTTGGATTTGGTCTTTACGTGTACACCCAGATAGCATGAAAGAAAAGTTCATTCATTGATTAATGTGAAACACGTTTTAAAATTAACTATCCGTACAATTTAAAATATCGCAACTAAATTCCATCTAACGGTTTTTGCAGCCATACAAGCTGATAATAAAGTTATTCAAAATCTGTAAGGCCTAAAATTAAGATTAATAGATAGTTGTAATTAATTTTATACATACTTCCAGTGTTAACGGGTTTTGGTACTACAATAGGCGTGATTGGCGTCTTCTTTTGAATGGAGAACGCCCGTAGTCTCTTCTTGGCATTTTCGATGCCTTTCTTGGACAGTTTGACTACTCTGGGCACGGTCAGTGAAGACTGTAACGGCAAAAAATTGCTATTGAGAAATAATGACTAATAGTAACTTGTAAAAGTCAGTTCTAATGTGTTATCTACATTTCCTGAAATGTTTATCCACTAAGCATATAATTTACCAAATGATTATGTAAAATTGTGAAGTTTCGATCTTGAAAATATAACTACTTGAGTAGTGTTTACTGATTTAATGAAGACATGCAGCCATACAACATCAAGTAACACAGCACAGAGACAGGATAAGTGCGAATATCCTGCCACCAGTGTGCCTACACATAGTTTAAGATAATGATAGTCTACATCAAGTTGCAATATCTGTATATCTCTCAAAGAAGCTGAGAAGCTACTTACTGTATCCTGCTCCATGCCTGTGGTTCCCGGCGGGACAAGATCGTCGGAGTTCATGGAATCGCCATGGGCCGACACTCTTGGCCTACCAGAAGCCATTTTAGAATTTATTCAAATTCAATTATTTTTAGTCTAATTTCCACATTTCGGCGTGTAATGCTTGGTAAATGAAGTAAAATAATATTTTTTTTATTTTTTGACAATCAATCAATCAACCATTATTTTTTTACTAAAGATGGCTGCTTATTTTAACGACTGTCTGTCACTAGAAAAATTGTCTATGAAACTTGGCCAAAACATTTGATCCCAAAGCTGACAACATACAAAAAAAGTTTGTATCTATCTCTGTTTAGCAGTAGCCTCTCTTTCTTGCATTATACTTCTATCTCTATCTAACACGTAAGCTTGTCTCTGTCTTTTTTATCGAGAAAGATCGAGACTCTCCCTGATTGGCAGGGACTAGAATATTCTCGATTCGTGTTCTTGAACTTTGGCGAAAATACTGGGCCGTGATTGGCCGGCTGCGTTGGGTATATAAACGGAAGGAAGGGCGCGAGAATTCAGTCTTATTTGTAAACACAAAGCAAACGGAGCGAAAAGAAGGAGAGTGGGAAACCACTGTACTACGACAACGAGTTCGAAGTGAATTTTATTGTGAAGAGAAGAAATCTATCGTACTTCAAGAAAAATGCCAGCTGTTGGAATTGATCTCGGAACTACCTACTCGTGTGTTGGAGTTTGGCAGCACGGAAATGTGGAGATTATCGCCAACGACCAAGGAAACAGGACGACACCCTCATACGTCGCGTTTACGGACACCGAGCGACTGATCGGCGATGCGGCAAAGAACCAGGTAGCTCTCAACCCCAACAACACAGTCTTCGACGCGAAACGTCTCATCGGCCGCAAGTTCGACGACCCGAAGATCCAGGCAGATATGAAACACTGGCCCTTCAAAGTGATCAACGACTGCGGCAAGCCCAAGATCCAAGTCGAATATAAAGGCGAGACGAAACGCTTCGCACCCGAAGAAGTTAGCAGTATGGTTCTGACGAAAATGAAGGAGACGGCGGAGGCGTACCTCGGATCGACAGTGCGCGACGCGGTGATTACAGTGCCGGCGTACTTCAACGACGCGCAAAGGCAAGCCACCAAGGACGCGGGAGCTATCGCCGGCCTCAACGTGTTGCGAATCATCAACGAGCCGACCGCCGCCGCCCTGGCGTACGGTCTCGACAAGAACTTGAAAGGGGAACGCAACGTGCTCATCTTCGACCTCGGCGGTGGAACCTTCGACGTCTCGATCCTCACAATCGACGAAGGTTCGCTATTTGAAGTGCGGGCGACGGCCGGCGACACGCACCTCGGCGGGGAAGACTTCGACAACCGGCTAGTCAACCATCTCGCGGAGGAGTTCAAGAGAAAATACAAGAAAGATCTGCGAAGCAACCCGCGAGCGCTGCGCCGGCTGCGAACTGCGGCTGAGCGTGCCAAGAGAACGCTCTCATCGAGCACAGAAGCCACGGTTGAAATCGACGCCCTGTACGAAGGCATCGACTTCTACACCCGAGTGTCCCGCGCGCGCTTCGAAGAGCTATGCTCAGACCTGTTCCGGTCGACGCTGGAGCCCGTGGAGAAGGCCCTCCGCGACGCGAAGATGGACAAAAGCCAGATACACGACGTGGTTCTCGTCGGAGGATCGACACGTATACCGAAGATCCAAAACCTCTTGCAAACCCTCTTCTGTGGCAAGAAACTGAACCTGTCGATCAACCCAGACGAGGCCGTCGCATACGGAGCTGCAGTTCAGGCGGCCATCTTGAGTGGAAACACCGACACTCGCATTCAAGACGTCCTTTTAGTCGACGTGTCGCCACTGTCGCTGGGCATCGAGACTGCCGGAGGTGTGATGACCAAGATCATCGAACGCAACTCGAAGATTCCCTGCCGCCAGGCTCAGACCTTCACGACGTATTCGGACAACCAGCCAGCCGTGACCATTCAGGTTTACGAAGGCGAGCGAGCGATGACGAAGGACAACAACTTGCTGGGCACGTTCAACTTGACCGGGATTCCGCCGGCGCCGCGCGGCGTGCCGAAGATCGACGTCACCTTCGACTTGGACGCGAACGGTATTCTGAACGTGTCAGCGAAGGAGAATAGCACCGGACGAAGCGAGAAGATCGTCATCAAGAATGATAGGGGCAGGTTGTCGCAGGCTGAGATCGACAGGATGCTCGCGGATGCGGAGAAGTACAAGGAAGAAGATGATCGTCAGCGGGAGCGCGTGGCCGCCCGGAATAAGTTGGAAGCCTACGTGTTCGGAGTGAAACAAGCACTAGACGAGGCGGGTGACAAGCTGAGCGAGCAAGACAAGGATACGGGTCGCCGGGAGTGCGAGGAGACCCTGCGCTGGCTGGACAACAACGCGCTAGCCGAGCGTGAGGAGTACGAGCATCGACTGAAGGAGGTCCAGAACGTGTGCCAGCCGCTCATGACTAAGATGCACGGCGGCGGGCAAGCACAAGGTGGTGGAATGCCCGGCGGCGCTGGTGGCATGCCAGGAGGTATGCCTGGAGGCATGGGAGGCATGCCAGGCGGTATGGGAGGAATGCCAGGCGGTATGGGAGGAATGCCAGGCGGTATGGGAGGCATGCCAGGCGGTATGGGAGGAATGTTCGGCGGAGGCATGCCAGGAGGAATGCCCGGCTATCGACAAGGCTCCGACGGTCCCACCATCGAAGAAATGGACTAAGCTACGAAGTTTGAAGACTCCATAGAATCTAGTCCCCAAAAATTTTGTTGATTTGTTCCCAAAAAAATTAAGACTGATTGTTTTAAGAAGATAATTTATGTTTAAGTTTGTTAGTAACTTGTGATCATCTGTTGGACTCAATAAATAAAATATGTGATTAAAAATATATTTCTTTTATTTAAAGTGCATAGTCTATTCCCTACTCAATTTAACAAGAATCAAATAAACAAGTAAAATGGCATAATAAAACAAGTGAATTCATAAATAGGCAACATTTATTAAACTTTCTCACGTATAATATTTACACAATTCAAAATTACATTTGCACACACCTTTACTTGCAATACAACCTACTTACTCTAATACTCCATCCATCCATACTATGATTCTACATAAATATTTACAGAATAATAAACTACACGAATTTGTAAGCATTGTAAAAAATATCCAAGATAAGTAGGTATGTTGTTTTGACAAGACCTAAATAAAAATAGAATTGAAACGAACGTGCGAGAACATCACAAGGTTCGAGTCAAAGTGGGTCAGAAATCAATAAACTTGGTACATTTGCCAAATAATACAGGGTGCACTGTAATCAGGAGACACTGGCTTCGAAAATTCGTCGCCTAAGACTCCTAAGCAATATAAAATTCACTGTCTTATAAATAAATGATAACAATAACATGACTTATTTGTTTCTCAGTACAAAAAAGTGAGTGCTACTGAACTTACTGAATACACGTTATAAAAGTTAAGTTTACAAAAAAGCACAGACCTTATAATGTCGATTTTAGAAGGATAAAAATATTGGATAGAGGAAATAATTTTGATCATTATTTACATGGTCCAAACTATTGATTTTATTTTATGTGTTCACCCTGTATTTTTGGCATGACAGCACCAACAATCTGTTTGTGTACTCAAACTAAAGTTACTGCTAGCTGTCAGTGTATCGGTACACTGTCTTGGGTTCTCCCGCCATTTCGATCATTAGCTCTGTTAGGTCGTCGCTGAGCCTGACGTGCATCAATGGCTGCCCGAATTCTGTGTCTGTAACAAACATTAAAATATTAATTTACCCTGTGGTTTCATAACATAGACTGGGTATTATTTGAATTATGTATTTTTTTTCTGATCATTTTGTCGGGTCGGTTAAACGACTGATTCTTGAATAGAGACTACGTGTCAAAAACATAGAGTAGGACGACCATAGAATAGGCCTTGGATGCGCTCCGTGATAAGCTGTTTACATTTGTCGTCTAAAATCATCGATAAGATTTTATCACGGCGCGCATCTTAATCCCGCTGGTAGATCCTACCCCAACATTTCTATTTACTTCATAGCGTTCCTTCCTTCGTAAAGGCTTACGTCTAGCGTTGGACAATAGTCTAAAGTCATAGGGGTACCGACCGAAATGGGAGGATCTTCTCCTGGACGTTCTTAAGTGTTTACTATTTAAGAGGGAAGACCCTAACTAAAAATACTATTTGACCCCGGGGATAGAGGCTCCCAATAGTCCAAAAGGTTACGCCAACGTCTGAAATGGTTCATCCATTATCCATACCTGTGCTAGCCATCGCAGCAGGCACCTCGGTCTTCACGTCGCACATTTCGTTGACGTCAGCGAAAGCAACTTCGTGTGTCGGCGTCAGCAGCGGTGGAGGTAGGACTGGGTCTTCCACCAGGTCAGATGGCCGCGGCTTCTTGACTGAACTTGCTGGAAAAGAAAATACAGACGAATTGGAACTTCCTCAAAAATAAAAATCAATCAAGAATGTCTATTTGTTTGGACTAATCTTATGAACCCTATCTTGAAGTCCGTAAAAAATCCTTGCCTAATCAAATTAGTAAATTTTGCTCTCATGGGCCTTTTTGAAGTCCCTTATTTACAAGATTCCTAAGCTTTGTTATAAAATTGGCGATGGAGTGTGATATGTTCGGAGTTTCCTTACGTAATCGAATCAGAAATGAGATCTGTAGGAGAATTAAATATTTAAGTAAACAATGTAGTCTGCATAATTCATCATCATTTCAGCCATAGGACGTCCACTGCTGAACATAGGCCTCCCCAATGCTTTCCATGTTGATGGATTGGTAGCAGCCTGCGTACAGCGCTTCCCTACTACCTTTATGATGTCATCGGTCTTCCTTGTGGGTGGACGTCCCACGCTGCGTTTTCCGGTACGCGGCCTCCATTCAAGAACCTTGCTGCCCCATCGGCCGTCAGTTCTGCGTACTATGTGCCCTGCCCATTGCCACTTCAGCTTGCTAATCCGTCGGGCTATGTCAGCGACTTGAGTTCGTTTACGGATCTCCTCATTTCTGATTCGATCTCGTAAAGAAACGTAACAATAAATCGTACTAACCCAAATCAACTCCACTCCTTTTCTTGCCATTCGTCTGTCCTTTTGCCTTCTCTTTCTTCTTTCTTTTCTCCGCACTCTTCAGGGCTATGACTCGGGCGATCTCGTTTCGTATTTTGGATTTGACGTCTTCTGACAGATCGCTGTCTTGGCTCGCTCGTATCACGTACTTCGTGATTGGAACATCATCGTCACTTTCGTCTGAATTAGCTAAACAATTAATTTTATTTATTTAATTTTTAGACTAGGCGCAGACCACCGATTTTTAGTTGGCCGATAGTTGTGCCCGATTTTAAATTGTATGAAGAATCATCCAAATCGAATCGGTGTAATGTGCGCCCATACTGATCAACTGCACGACTAAACTATCGGCCGACAAATCGATGGTCTGCGCCTGGGCTTATTGCAAGCAATAAATGATGTACACAGCGTCAAAAATTTGGGTTCGTGACACCCAAAGTGGCCATTGTAACAAAGATGTTGCGAACTTTTTCGCTACATTGGATTTGGGGGTCACAAGCTATTTGACGGTGAATGTACAATGGTGGAGGACTTCATGCCGGGTGGCATTCTCTACTAGTCAACCACAGGTCTAGCAGTGAGTGTAATAATTAAAACAATGTGGTTACAAGATATTTTATCGTTGTCTTGATCGCACTTATCTCAGGAAGTACTGGTTCGAACTGAAAAATTATTTATGTGATGGATAGTCCATATGTGAACTAAGGCTATGGCCAAATTACATCACGCAACCACCAATAGGAGCGAAGCTTCTATGAAAAATTTTGCAATTTGCAAATATGTACTGGAAAAAAATGTTATTTACCATCCAATATACCATCTTTACAGTCATCCTGGCAGTCAGGTACCACATGTTCTGCTTTAAAAAATCTCTTCCATTTTTTTATTAGTTGGTCAGCAATCATCTGGGAAAAAATTACATATTGTTAATCATTAAAGTCTGTTTTATCATTTATTGGAGGAGGCTACGTTCAGCAGTGGACGTCCTATGGCTAAAATGATGATGGTGATGATGATATTTATTAGGAAAATGAAGGTTTACAAAATTTAATTAGATAATTATTTTTAACGTACTTCAAAAAAGGATAATTTTTAAAACAAAAAATACGCTGGAAATATTGTAGTAATTAAACTTCCACCTACAAATTTTAAAGGCTTGGGAATCCTCAGCATGTAGTGGTTGGAGTGAGTCTCCATTGACTCACACTTAGGGCACAGATCATAGTCATCGCACGAGACACACTTGTAGCGGAACCCACGGATTGGCTTATGACAGCTGTTGCACACAATGTCATCATGCTGCATAGGTTCTGGATCAATTGTGTTAACTGCAAAAACAAAATACATGTCTATTAAAAGACAGGTAATAATTATATCAGGAAATATCAGTTCACGTTTTTTAATATACAAGAGACTGATCTTTTTTGTCTAAGTAAGTATTTCTGAGTATGGGAATTTATTCTTTCTGAGTATGGGAATTTATTCTCTATGTAATTAAATCCTAATATTGGGTAGTGGACTAACACTGCCAAGTAATATTATTGACTGTTATGATTAATAGTCAAGTGTGACTTAGTTAAACAATAATAATTGGGCACACTTTGGACTTGTAAATGGTCATCTAACCTGCCATTTAAAGAAAAATAATACAGAATACAGAGTTCAAAGTATACCTTCATTGGGAGGCAGGCATAAAGTGGGCACTGCGTCAGGACAGAGGTTTTTAGACTGCGTCTTTATGCTGTTCGGTGAAAAGTGGCGGGAGCAGACCCGGTATCCACTCTTTAGTTCGCCTTTGTCAATGAGATCCTCGCGTCCTACTGCTCTTAGCCACTGTTCCTGCCTGAATTTGATAAATTATACAAGTAGATCCAATTATAATAACATTTTCAGCTAATCTCTTATTTGTCTAACCATGCAGTAGTCCAAAGCAGAGAAAGTATCACTACAAATTGGTAAATTGAATTCCTTGATATTTCTAGCTGTTGCTCTTTAATTTATTAATTTGTTTAAAACTACTAACCGGTTTACATCTTTGGGAAAGGTATAGTACGTCAAGTGGTTGTTCAAACGACTGTTTCGACTACAACCACTTACACAGCAATAGTTGACCATTGTAAGATACCGAGAAAACTGATTATATAATTTTCTATCTTTTATTTATTAAAAATCGTAAACAAACGCGACAACAACAAACAAATAGGAATGCAATTTGACAGTAAAATGACATTTGACTATTTTGACATTTTTAATAGACACATTTTTGTTTTTTTTTAGCAACAACGAAGGTGTTGTACATTCACTGATTGGCCAGAAACGTTAAAATAAAACGAAAAATAGAACAGATTGATAGAGAAGAACTACACTGAACTGTCCTTTATTTGACACTGACAGGGGGGCCACCATAGATAAGAATAAGTACTACGTATAGATAGCCGTCTCAAGGTTTTGATAGAAAGAGGCGCCATCTAGTTCTCAAGCTCCGTACTTGCTTCTGCTTGTATGTAACACGGTGCTTTCGTCGTTCATAGTTCGTATCCAGGTATTATTCCAAATATTATTATTGAGGCGCAGTTTTATTTCGGTAGATTTTTTTTTTAAAACAATGCAACAGTGCATTAATTTGGAAAAAAAATCTACCAAAATAAAACTGCACATAACCAATTGCTAAACAAGGTAAAAGAAATGAAAAACAAATGTGTAAATCATTTAAAACTTTTATTTTTACTTTTATGTGATACAAAATATCTGTGCGCTAACATTTTCATAGGACAATTTTCATCAAAAACCATATTTTTACCATTTAATATATTATTTATTTCTTTACACCAGTCATTTATCATCAAGGAAATTCCTTTACATATAATAAGTTCTTTAACTTTTTCTTTATGACTTTCGCATGTCACAAAATTTAATGTTACAAGAGAAGTGGTTACCAATTTTATATATTCGGATATTTGATCCGATTCACACTGTGTTGATAAAATTAATAATAGCGGATCGCTGGTTCCGACTTTTGCCACGGTGGAAACCATGTATAGTTCCAAAATACTGAACTGTCCTATGCATGACATTGACAGTGGGGCGCCACCGTCAATACCGGATCGCTAGTTCCGATTTTTGCCATGTTGGAAACCATATAGTTGAACGATGGTAGCGCCCCCCTGTCATTGAGTTTGGCGGGACAGTTCAGCGTGGGTCATCTATAGTTGAACGAAGACGGTGGCGCCCTTCTGTCAATGTCGTCGGTGGGACATTTCAGTGTAGTTCATCTTTATGTATTTTTTGGGGAAACGGCTTTAAAAAATGGGGGTAATGAGTAAGGCCATGGGGTAAGGCATTGATGGGTAGTGTAAGGTGTATCATGGTTGGTTGGTGCTTATTTAATGACTCAGCACCTTTTTAATACAAGCCCTTCTTTACAATATTTCTGTGTTGACTTAGATTAATAAAGCTTTATTAATCTAAGTGTGTTGAACGAATAAACTGAAATTGACTTAGCACTAACTTATTGCACTAATTTGCCGAAAATAATAGTAAAATAAAACATGATAGCCTAAAATTAAATATAAAAAATCTGAAGTTTTAGAAATTCCACTAACGCCACCTCGTGTTGAGTAGCTGAACTACTGAGTGTGCTTTCTCCAGCTTTTTCAGATAAAAGAAACCTTTTCCAGAAAAGTTGAGAAAGGGCCATTGGTTTTACTTTGCGTAGGTAGGTAGAGACTAGAGGTGTAGTAGGTAGGTACTTACATTATATATCAGTTTGTAAGTATTTTAATTAACTTATTATCTTAGACTTTATTAAACAAAATTAACTTTATACCTCTATGAACAGCCCCTAGCCAGATTATTTTGTTTGACCCTAAGGTTGACTGAAAGAGAATATAGCATTAAGTTAAATTGTGCTATAAAGTTTTAAGTAAATAATAATATTATGATGATTAATTAAAAATGTTATGAATCACGCTTTTTACCTAAATTGTAGAAAACTATCCCTATGCATGCATGCGATTCTAAACATTCATCATAATAATAATATCAAAGAATCACATTAGCAACATCGTTAAACAAATAAATGTTACTATATAAAAAATAAGGACATTACTTATATTATATTAATTTAAAGTGCACCAAATTGCATTCACCATGAGTGTATGATGACCATAATTTATATTGCCAACAGATGGAGCTGTGCGCTTTTAGATCGCGATATCATTTGATTTTTTCCTATCTTAGAATAAGAACAGCGATTTTTTGTATTATTAATTACGTATATTGTTTAGATTTTCACAATTAACAATACTTTTTGAAAGCGTTCACTTCTTTACAAGTGAACGTTAAAAAATACATTTTACAAAATACGCTGATTTTATTTGGCCTACGTTGTGTAGTTTATAATAATTATGATCTGTGGTAGATGGTACCTACGTACTATCACACGGGTGAAAATAGGTATCAAAAATTTTAAATTTAATTAATTAATCCTTCAAGGCCCGCGAATCTAGACACAATAGATCGTCGGCGTCGTCGAACAACGTCGTATGATCGCAACCGTCAAAATCTGTTTTTTTGCATTAAACTACTCTAAAATAGCCCCTTTATAAACTAATTTTTTAATTTTTCAAAATTCGTAATAATATCGAAGATACAGAATCGAACACCGACGGATGTGATTATTCTAACGCAGTACAGAGACGTGTTTGTGCAAGCGTCATTGTACTTCGGAAGACTGCACATCGTTTGTTGGAATAGCTTATACATTTGTATTCGTATTGATATTGAATGTATCTCGAATTTCGTCTTTAATCTATAAGTTTGGACACTTTATCGTTTTGATGACTGAAAGTCACAACCATCTCTTTACTAGGGAAGTCAGAGAAAAAAAAACTGTGACGTACGTACACACCCGTCGTTGTACTAGGAAGTTTAAAAATAAAAGAAACAGTGTCCTTTTGTTTTTATTTTATGGTATTTGTAGGTAGATTGACGAGTATAAACATTAAGAATGTTTGGTACAAAATAATTGTTTTTGGTGGCGGATGTACTGAACTTACATTGTTCTAAGGACTTTTGTTTGACGTTTGATCAGAANGATTTCGCAGACTGGGCCGGTGCGCAAGGAGATCAAAGACCAGAACCCCCAGGCCAACGCTAACGGACAGGCGAAATGAGAGATACCCTCCTCTGTGATAAAAAAAAAGTCATGCTCTGTGTGTTAGTCTGTGTGTGTATTATTTTGTGTTAATTTTGTGTTAATTTGTGATTAAAGACTGATAAAAGTTTAATATTAATTTAAGTGTAAAGCGTAATAAATTCACAAATCTACTTCATTTTTAGTTTCATTTTTTAATCCCATTTTCATTAGCGAGGAATCTTAAAATAAAAACAATTAGGTATCTATCTACATCTCATTTCGTATTAAAAATAAGAAAAAAATACCTCTGTATGAAATTTTTCATCATAGGAGAAAGTAAATAAATAAAATTACATTTAATATCCTTGGACATTTTACACTGCGCCTCTTAGTCCCAAACTAAGCAAAACTTGTACTATGGGTAGGTACTAACTAGACAACCAACGGACATAAACCTAATACATATTATTATAAATTTATATTTTCTTCTTAAAGATTCTCGGAACTGGTTGTTCCGGTATTGAAAGAAAACCTCACGGGATTAAACTATAAAAGAAAGTTTTTCAAATAATTTGCACATAACTTGTTTCCTACAGGTGTAATTAGTGCAAAAAAAATCTTGATGTGTTAAGTGTTATCGAGAATATTATGGGTACAGCCAGACATCGGATAGGTATTTTAAAATACTAAGATGTTCACACAAAAGTTTGTATTTAGCGGTGATTGTCGAACCCACGACTTTTGACATAATGAATGTTGCAGTTGCAATGGGATAGGGGAGCAATAATTTTGAGGCTAATTGTTTTTTAGTTCTAAAATGTTGCCTTTAAAAGTTGATGAGAAGTTGAATAATCACAATAAAGGAAACGGTGTAGATAACTTTTTATTTGGTAGGTAAGTACAGTCGAATTCATAAATATTATGTTGGCAGTGCCCAATGTTCGAAAATATTTATAGCACCTAAACATGATAATGAACAGTTTACTTAATAGACAGGTTGTCCCAAAAACAATGGATAACCCTGTATTTAACCATCGATAGGCCTCGCCATGGTCCCTAACATCAAATTTTGACCCTAGTAAAAATATCACCGTTTTCCAGATTTTTAAGTTTTTGTGCATTTTTAGAAAATTGCCACCTGCGATTACTTTTTCTCATGCCATTTCTACAAATGAGGATATTTTTCAATCTAGTTCAGTTTTCAGTTTAGTTGTTGGCGAGGCCTATCGATGGTTACAGGGTTATCCATTGTTTTTGGGACACCCTGTATGATTACATTTTATTGATGTTCGAGTTTGAATTGACGTTTGTCAAAGTTAAAGTAAGATTGGTAAGATGGTGCAACTCAGCTGAAAAATAAATAAGGTCTGATAGACCGATGTACCGGATGGCCTGAGGCATTTCCTGTTCAAAACATTACAGCGGAGACTATCGCTAGAATAGTGTTTGAGGGTTGGATATCTCGTTTTGGATGCCCTTCAAAGCTTACCAGCGACCAGGGTAGACAATTTGAAAGTGATCTTTTTAGACAGTTAATGAAATATTTGGGAATACACAAATTGCGCACGACACCTTATCACCCTCAAAGTAACGGCATGATTGAGCGGTGGCATAGAGCACTTAAAGTGGCTTTGATGGCACGCTTACAACGCAACAGTTCTTGGGTAGACGAACTACCAGTTGTATTGTTAGGTTTACGCTCCGCTANGATAATCAATTGTTATGACATTCATTAATGCCGTCTGGGACTCAAGCGGTTAATGCCCGTTTTCACCATCAATCCCTATTTTTAAAATAACCCCTATGAAAACAAAATTCATAATAGCTACCCAGTACCCATAATCATAATATTCATAATCCCTAATTTTTAAGTGACCCCTATGGTAACACGTACCATAGGGGTCACTTAAAAATTAGGGTTAAAACGGGCATAAGACTAATATTTAAAAAGAAATTGGTCTAGTAGTTTCAGAGCCTGTTCAATACAAACATACAAAAAACAAATCTTTCCTCTCTATAATTTTACTAGAAGTAAGTACCGCAAACAATGTGAAAAAAAATACCAAAATGTCTTCATATTATATCAGTCGGTCAGTCCATTCCTTACTAAACATTTTTATATTAATATTAGTTAACTAACAGTAATGCACTGTAGAATTTTCTTGAATGTTTTGGTATTTTCTGGTCCCGGTTCCGTTCCACGCTCGGTAAGTATTCGTTATTGTTGTCGGCATTGTACATTTGTACAACAATGCATACTTGTGTTCAGTCAGGGACGGGCGAGCGATGAACTTCAGTGCATACTGCAGCCGTCATTTTGAGCTAAAAATAGCTAGATGGTTGCCAGGCAGTTTATCTGTAACTTGGTCTAGACGTGTCTGGTTTCATGAGCTATTGATAGATGACGATTCAGGTTTTCTATTGGTTTGTATTCGTGTTTGAAGTATTTTATGTCACGTCATGATACCTACAGAAATAAATAATAAGATTTTTTTTTATTTGAAGGTAAACCTAATTATTGTAGTGCCTACTAGCTTTTGCCCGCGGCTTCACACACGTGAAATTTAGTTTGTCACACAGATCGTCATAAATTATAGCCTATAATGTTATTCTGGGTTATAAACAATAATACTGTAAGTAAAGTTTAATAAAAATCCTTTCAGTAGTTTTTGTTCCTTCAAAATCATTTATTTGGTTTTCTTTGTCCAACATTTATCTTCCTATGTGTATAGTGTAGGGCTTAAAGCAGCAGCAGTAAAATAAAAATAATATAAATTAATCTCAGAATAAACTTGTCATTTTGCCCATACTTTAACTGTCAATGTGCCAGTTATACCAGGAGTTATTCTCGGATTAAAGTTTGGTCGAATCAGGCCTAAATTAAATAGTAGGTAGGTACCTATGTAGGCTACCTAATCATATTCAAGAAAAAAATGGAAGTGCCCGCAACTTCGTTCACGTGAAAATCGTTTTATTTTTCATTGATGCTTCATGACTGATGTGACAGTCAAAGTAAAAGTCGGCTAATAAGCTTACGATGGTTCAAAAGAAGAAGCAAAAGATAGTTCCAAAACACAGAACAGCTGACTTTCAGATAGGTAAACATAAAAATACCACGCTGAAACCTTACTCAACAATCAACTTCATGCCATAACATTACTAGGTAAGCAGAATATCCAATTCGTAATGAGCGCATTTCATTTCATTCATTCATTGTTAATGTTACGTATTAGATGATGTCAGTAACCTTGCAAGGACTGAAAGAATAATCGCGAAATCACTCGCGTATTCGCGGCGCGCCGGGCCCCAATAGAAATAATAAAATCAATACAACAGCTGCTCGCTCACTACGAGAACGCACGACGCACACACGGAAAGGTTTACGACCGCTACTCGACGATTCTAGAATTTTCTACCCACCGCTAGATGTCGCAGCGGGTCGAGCGTATAAAAGCGCGCCGGCCGGCTTCACCAACAAGTATTATTGAACAAGCTCTTCAAGCGAATACAACTGAGTGCGAAAGCACTGCGATCTCAACTCTACGCAACTTTTCGAATACAAACCAAGTGAAAAATGTCTCTGCTGCCTTTCATCCTCGGATACGACCACCCTCACCGCCTGATTGACCAAGATTTCGGGCTGGCGCTGACTCCCGACGATTTGCTGACGGCTGCGGTGGCTCCTATGGTGAACCGCGACTACTACCGACCCTGGCGTCAGCTGGCGGCCGCTGCGAGAGACGTCGGCTCCACCATCAAGTCCGACAAAGACAAGTTCCAAGTCAATCTGGACGTGCAGCACTTTTCGCCGGAGGAGATCACGGTCAAGACGGCTGACGGTTATGTTATCATCGAGGGTAAACATGAAGAGAAAAAGGACGAACATGGCTACATTTCCCGGCAGTTCACCCGCCGCTACGCGTTGCCCGAAGGCTGCAACCCTGATACGGTGGAATCTCGCTTGTCTTCGGATGGTGTGCTGTCCATCATCGCCCCCCGAGTGGCTCCAGCGCTGAAGAATGAAAGGTCTGTCCCAATTTCGCAGACTGGGCCGGTGCGCAAGGAGATCAAAGACCAGAACCCCCAGGCCAACGCTAACGGACAGGCGAAATGAGAGATACCCTCCTCTGTGATAAAAAAAAGTCATGCTCTGTGTGTTAGTCTGTGTGTGTATTATTTTGTGTTAATTTGTGATTAAAGACTGATAAAAGTTTAATATTAATTTAAGTGTAAAGCGTAATAAATTCACAAATCTACTTCATTTTGAGTTTCATTTTTTAATCCCATTTTCATTAGCGAGGAATCTTAAAATAAAAACTGGTTGTTCCGGTATTGAAAGAAAACCTCACGGGATTAAACTATAAAAGAAAGTTTTTAAAATAATGGGCACATAACTTGTTTCTTACAGGTGTAATTGGTGCAAAAAAAAATCTTGAATGATGTGTTAAGTGTTATCGAGAATATTATGGGTACAGCCAGACATCGGATAGGTATTTTTGTTCACACAAAAGTTTGTATTTAGTGGTGATTGTCGAACCCACGACTTTTTTCGACATAATGAATGTTGCAGTTGCAATGGGATAGGGGAGCATAATAATTTTGAGGCTAATAATTGTGTTTTAGTTTTAAAATGTTGCCTTTAAAAGTTGATGAGAAGTAGAATAATCACAATAAAGGAAACGGTGTAGATAACTTTTTATTTAGTAGGTAAGTACAATCGAATTCATAAATATATTGGCAGTGCCCAATGTTCGGAAATATTTATAGTACCTAAACATGATAATGAACAGTTTACTTAATAAACAGGTTGTCGCAAAAACAATGGATAACCCTGTAACCATCGATAGGCCTCGCCATGGTCCATAACATCAAATTTTGACCCTAGTAAAAATATCACCGTTTTCAATATAGTTTTTTTCCTCATCCTCATCACAAGGGATAGTTGGGCTATCAAAAGAAAATATTAAAGTTCAACAAACTAGTTTAAAAGTATGAAAAATTAAAGAAATCGCAGAAGAGAAGGAATAATTAATTCATTGTCTTGCACATTGGATCAGCCATCATGTAAAAAAATGTAGGAAGTCCATCGTGTCCATTATTCTTAAAAACTTATTTGGTAAGATTTTAAAAAGGTATTATCACAAACCTATGTATTCTGTATTATTTTTATCTCATGGCTACTTAGACTGAAAAATAAACTAGATTGAAAAATATCCTCATTTGTAGAAATGGCATGAGAAAAAGTAATCGCAGGTGGCAATTTTCTAAAAATGCACAAAAATTTAAAAATCTGGAAAACGGTGATTTACTAGGGTCAAAATTTGATGTTAGGGTCTCATGGCGAGGCCTATCGATGGTTATCCATTGTTTTTGGGACACCCTGTATAATTACATTTTATTGATGTTCGAGTAAGAATTGACGTTTGTCAAAGTTAAAGTAAGATGGTGCAACTCAGCTGAAAAAAAAATAAGGTCAATTTTCACTTGGTACCTATTTTATAGAGTTAGGTATATACCTATAATGAATAGGTAGGTAAATGAAACAAGGAAGTAGTTTTAAAGAAACTTAAATAATTTATTGGAACTTAATTCAGTCTTCAACAAATGACTAGTCCTAAATTATTAATAATAATAAATGCAGAAATTACAGTTTACAAGATTTGTCACTGGCTTTGCAGGAACCATTTTCCTGTGGTGCCTCTTTAGTTTCTTTTCGGACTGGTCCAGTCTTGGTGATTGGCACTATTCTCTCTCCCTTGTCATCGATGACCTTTCTTGGAGCAGTAATAGTTAGGATTCCGTCACTAGACAGCTCTGAGACGATGTTTTCGGACTCCGCCCCTTCAGGTAGCGCATATTTCCTCACAAACTGCCTAGACACAAAGCCATGTTCATCTTTCTTCTCCTCATGCTTGGCTTCAATCACGACATACCCATCCGAAGTCTTCACAGTGATTTCTTCAGGTCCGAAGTGTTGAACGTCCAAGTTGATCTGGAACTTGTCTTTCTCATTTTTAATGGTCGATCCCAAGTCTTTTGCGATCGAAGCCAGTTGCCTCCATGGTCGGAAATAATCGTGCACGATCCATGGTGTCATCATGGAGGTTAAGAAGTCGTCGGGTGTCAGCGCCATTCCGAAAGCCTGGTCGTTCAGTTTGTTGTCTTGTTTGCCGGGACATTCATCGCCGAATGCTATTTTACGTGAGCCAATTCCGAAGAATATGATAGCCAACGTTAGGCAATAAGAAAATCCTCCAAACGATCTCATCTTCACTGATTTTTGTCAAAAATGCACCGCTATGCACAAATAAGTTGCACTGATTCACTTTGGTTTGACTATGTGTAGAGCTTGACTTGAATTCACTTGAAATGCGCGCGTTTCATGCGCTTTTATACTCCTCCCGACATCTAGCGGCTAGTGGAAATTTCTCGGCTGCGCAGATAAGGCTTTTCTCGAGTTATCGAGTTGTGTTTTCGAACATTGACCTGTTGTCCTGCTCACTCTTGTATTGTATCAATACCACGGGAAAGAGACAGAAAATAAAAATATTCTCATATCAATAAGGTAGACAGACGTGTCCAACTGCAGAACGACCACGTGTGTATGTTTATTTATTAAAATTATCTTGTTCTTACGACTGGAGTCTGGACATTTCCTTCATTGATTAATTATTTTTGATAAAAAAATACCAAGCGATTGTTTAGCGAGGTGCATAAATGACAACAAGAGTTGTTATAGGTATCACAATACTATTGTAATTTAATCATCATAATTCAAAATAAAATAAAACCATCATCAAATTTTTATTTAATTTATTTTCACCAACTTGTTAATGTTTTTCCTACAACACAACCGAGTAAAAAAAACGAATCTTTTACTTGTGGTCATTTAAGTGCCACACGAACGCGCGGACGTCGGACACACACACACCATAATGTCGTAGTGGCGCGGCGAATCATCTTAAATGCTGTGGATCTCAAGTTTGATTCCTCACTTAGAGATATTTTCCTGGCTTTTACTTTTTTAATGACGCTTTAATTTTGAGCACTGCATCGCGAGAACACTACAACAATGATTTATTTTTATTAATTAACTCAGTCCATTTTTGACAATCCGTACCTATTTCATATTTTTAGGAATCTTTGGTTGTAAATCGGAATTTCAGAACGAAGTTTGTATTTTTGTCAGTTTCACAAATTATAATAAAGTTAAATCACAGATAATACAATACTAGTGTTAAATTAACTAAACAGTAGTAAATAACAGGCACAGCAGACTTATTACTTACTAGTAGCGATCTCTACTAGACATTCTTCAATACAGTAGTGGATAAATCGAAGAATAACAAAAACAAAGAGGCAGCTATATAGGACCTTCTTAAGTTCGTAGTAAAAATTGTTCATAGTCTTTAATTAATGAAAACTAGCTAAACTAGTTTTTTGTCAGTTTCATTAAAATGTGTTATACATAATATTTTCAATGTGAAAAATGTTGAGTAGCTCTGCCTGCTTTCATTTTGAACTGTTAGCGACATCTAGTGGGGAGTAGCAGTATTGCTTAGCACTACTTCTATGAATGAAAACGAATCAATGTTCAACTTTACGCTACAGACAATAGGAGCGTTGAACTTGCCGATGAATTGTTTACGAGTTGCTATGACGACGGTCAATGACTTGAATTTCCGCCCTTTTCGCGAATATTCCCGAACTGCTCGAAACGAAATATCTAACTNGTCTAACTACCTTGCTACCTACCTACCACATTATGTATTTTATTACCGATTGCGTTGCGCTGTTGCGCAACTCTTGAATGGAAGTTGTAAATTTTAACATTTGGTTTTCATTCATAAAATATACTTTTAGATAGGTAGGTTTCTAAAAGCCCACGCAATCAAATAGAGGCAATCGGTCAATTCTGTTTGTTTTTTTATTCTTCTATAAGGCTCTCGCGGCTTGCTCTGTTAAGTCGTTAAGTTTAGAATGTTTGAAATATTTTTTTCATCATCAACCCACTACGTTAGTTATGTATGGCAAAAAGGCAATAAATAGTAAGTGCCATAAAGCATGATAGACCAATTTTATCATTATCACATTGAGGGCTAGACATTGGCTATATCTTATTATTCTTTTCTTCTTTAAACTTTTTTTTCAAAAGATTATTAGTAATTTGTTAATTAATTGCACAACTTTAAACCACTTTAAACTGTACTGTGTTTTCTCTGTCATGTCATGATAGTTGCTAGGAAATTATGCGATTGTTAGTTCTAGCACAGAATAATAAATAATAACTACGGTTCTAGGAGCTAGGAACTTCATCTTATTGATAAAAGTGAAGGTGATAAAATAAAAACCAAGAGTTTCTAAATAGTGGTATATTTTCAAAAATATTGTATGACACGACCTGCATTATCTATTTACAGATTTAGAAACATAATAAAATTAAATCATCAGGTTCACGACTGTCAAGACTGCGTACATTAAATTAAATAGCTTCGGTAGATGCACTTAAATATAATATTTACAAAATTATAATAAACACCTTATAAAATTTTATCCTCGTCACATCATCAATTTTCTGGAAATACCAAACTTTGCATAAACTGATAAGATGTAACATGTGCACACTCTGAGCAAATGTTGAGATTTTCATATAAAACTTTGTAAAAATACAAAGTAACTACAAAACATACAATATTTGAGCATTATTAATTAGTATTGGTGTTAAATAATAATCATAAAAATTATAAATTTATAAATTGCAGTGTAGATAAATAATATTATAGAATGTAATTTTTACACCGAAAGAAAAAAATGCACATGTCACAAAATTATTGTAAACAAAACGTAAATTTAAGAGAAGTTAGAGCCTATTTGATTTGTAGTTTTATAATTACAAAAAGCGTCAGTATCCACTACAGTTAAGCATCGGGGTGAGTGTGTTTAGTGACAGCAGATCGGCATCAAAATTGAATTGGAATGGTATATTTTTACTTTCAACTCTTTGCTGTGCATTTGTAAAATTCTATAATATCAAGGGTCTCAATGCTCAAGGCTCAGATTCAGTCTCAAGTATAGACTTTTGCTTTGATTGATCGCATTTCAATATTTAGTCCAATAACAGGACATAATCTATGACTAAGATCGAGTCTAGTTTTTTGAGCGTTGTTTTGTAACGTTGGTTTCACTCACGATATTTTTATGAAAACTACATTACAATATCTAGAAAAATAACAATTCCGATCCCATTTGCTGCCAACAAACAACCAAGCTGAGCTTGACTTCTAAACAATGGCCAGTTTCAGCTAGACATTATACATTTTTATACAAAATTATGTCGAAGACACAAGATCTTTTGTATAAACGTAACTGGTACCGGCATAGCGGTATCAAGAGTTGCAACTGCAGATAGTTCTTGCAATGCACCGCAGTATAAGTCGAGTGTATAAAATAAGGTAAATAAGGTATACTGTGATACATGCAAGAAATATTCGTAGTTCAGATCCTGATCGTATTTTGTATTGTGAGAAGTAAATGAGAAATTTGATATAAAAGAAACAATCAAATATTATGTTTTAAAAGTGTAGTTTGACGTGAAGTTTCATTACCATCTGATAATAAAGAAGACTCACCAGGTAGTTGGCCTTGATCAAATTGAACAAAAAACATACACAGTGATACAGTCTTTGGCAAGTTAAAACCGAAGAAAACATTCTACAATAGAATTTCCTACAGTGAAATAACAGTTTAAAAATATTCAAACCTCATTTCCCCGCCCACAATACTCACATTTATTTGTCGCCTAACATCGTCTAACCTAACTTACTATCTACGTTTGTTTAATAAAAAAAGTTGTAACATCCCTACTTTTTATATAGATACAAAAAGCTAAAATAAAAACACGCATAATATCAGTCACTCTCGGACTTGCACGCTTTCCCAATCCGTACGATTACTATTTTAAAATTTATATGATGGTAATATGAACGAACGACTTATTTTTAATATAAATTCTGAAAACTAGATTTAAAATGTTAGTGACAACATATTTTTATAGGAATATACTCTTATTAAAATGGCAGTTACATTACTGGTCTAATAGGTACCTCATTGGGCATCCAAAATGGACATACGAATCAAACTTAACCAGTGATCGCCGCGCGCCGTAAGAAAAGCTATGAATGGTTTTTTTTACACATTTTCACGAATTACAAAATAGTAATAGTACTGAATAAAACTAACTTGAACACAACGCATGTGAGATCATCATAACTGCGGTGGTTTATTCTTAAACCTATATCTTGTGCGTGTAAATTCGAATTCGTATCAAAATGGTTTCATATTGATATGATCTGTGAGTCTTCTTTTACATGGAAGCCTGTTGTTTTATAAAAATCACAACTCCACTTGTTCATTAGCTCATTCTGAGAGTTATATTTAATTTTAATCTTTTGAAGGTTGAATCTGTTCTTTTATCTGTACGGGCTAGAAAAGGATAAGTGATATGTCTCAGAATTCGCACTTTATCTTATTCTATTTCAGAACAACTTTGGCATGTTAGGATTTAAAACTAAGAAGAAGTTCTAAACTAAAAGGGGGTCGGCCAATAGGCCATAGACGATTGTTATTTTGAAAATTCACCTCTGAATGGTATCAGGGAAGATCGTGCAAGTCCTTTATAACACCAACTTTTGATTTAACACGTTGACCAACACAAACGTTACGGAATAGCAAATCATTTGGCGTAAATTACGACACTATTACACTGGAATCTGTCAGAGTTTTGTGTTACACATACCACACTATAACAGAATGGACAGTCAACGTGTTAAATTTCCAGGGACGGTCAGCATTTTTAAGCTAAGTTTTGATACTTTTACAGGACATTATACGAGACGTTTCTCATTTTGTTAGACCAATGCTGACTATCACTGGCTTAAAATTCCACCACCGATGTGGCCCCTTACATGTCACAGCAGTGGCACTGAACACAACGCATACTAAACCTCATCGCTTTGTCTTAAGGACGACAATCACTCGCTCATAGTGAATATGCGCCACTGCGTGAATCATTCGCCATGTTGCGGTGTTCGTTTGACTCTTTTGAAATTGTCTAAATAGTTTTCTCAGTGACGGTGTCTTTAGTTTTGTTTAACATCAAATACTGATTGTAAATGGTAATACACACTATTTATAATGATTTATAGCCTCATTATTTTTTATTTAATACAGCCATTAACAGTTTAAACCATAATATTTAGTGTGAACAAAAATGCAAACGTTTATCAATGGAAAATGAATGATTTTTCTAATACTGTTAGATTCGAGTTTTGTCTATAACGCCAATTTTCAAGAACCAAAGCGTACACCTACAACATGGCACACTTAAAAACATCAACGTATTGTATATTTTGTTTAGCTCATACAAAATCTAGTTACATAGCTTATTACCTAAATACATATAAGTTAGACAGTCGTCCACAGGCGTGACAATATTAGCCCTGCTTTAATCTTACGAAAAAAACAATAATCATAGTAAATACATCAAAAATGTCGTCGCTAGGGTCGGTGCATACTGATACAACGTGTTCCTTCACTTCATATAAAAGGGATTATTTACATAGTACAGAAATAGTTCTTTAGTTTAAACATTACAGTATGCACGCACCTTTAATTAAAATTTGTGCTAACATTGGGGTATAATTTTGCTTTTGGCCTTAACATTTTTTAAAAGGTCTTTTTTAAAAACCTCACCGTATTTATACCGAAAATGTAAGTCTTATATAGTGACTCGATATAAATAACCTAAATTGAATACAAATGCATAATCATATGGCCTCTTTCGTTATCAAAATAAATATGTAGTATTATTTTAAATTTATTTTTTATTTTCATGATATTTTAACAGCTAACCCTTTCTTTGGACACGATTCAGTTTGGTATGATTTATACCAAGAACTAATAATAAAAGTCTAATTTTATAGATAAAGACAGATCTATCCTATGGTGGTATGGTTTGAGAACCAACGTAAGTATCCTGAAGAACGTTCAGTAAAATGTTGACCTTGAAAGTATTCAACAACAGACTTACATTGGCCGAGCCTGCAGAACCGTTCTCGACCGTGTTGATATGGGAAAAAGATCGTTTTTCCATAAATGGTTTGAAGCAAAAGCGGATTTTTATTTAAACCTATCTAAGAGCTACGATTAAAAAACCTACAATCAGATGTATATCAATGATTTGTACACAACTTACATATCGATAACAAAACGTAAGAAAAATAGATTTTTATACGAAAAAAATATTAAAATAATGTGTAAATTCGTAAGAAAGGCATAATGTAAAAATTAAAGCACCTATATGTATAAAATATTGAACTGAGCATCTGCAAAAGCTATTTTGATACATATTCTGTCTATCTCTTTCCTTTTTTTGGGAAAGAGCAAGGTAAGCGTCGGTGCAAACTAAAGCTATGTTTTTATGTGTATTATTAATAATTAAACACTTTAATTTATTCTATGGAATTGTCTAGCAAATAGACACAAAACTTAAGTTAATGATATACATAATTATGTCAAATTGGTGATATATTATTTGGAAACTCTGGTTCGGTTGCTAATTGAATTTTATAATCTGATAATCAATTGAAATCTGTTACAATATTGTCAAATTAGTAAATTACTTTAAAGTGATGTCATTGATTGCCTTTGATAGACAGGAAAATAACGTCAAATAAAAAAAAGATTCGTAAAAGTAGGATAGATTTTTCGGAAACGATGAAATAACTCGGGTCTGCCAAAACGTCGCCTTTTCTATACAAATACTTACGTAATAGGTAATTAATTATCATCGAATAATAAGCTAACTTAAAAATAACGTAAAATTAAGTCGTAACATTCCGAATAATCACAACAGAGAGTTTTCGTCATAATATCGTTTCTAAACAGCTTGATATAAAGCTGAAATTATATCAACGTTTTTATTTTATGTCGTTTTTATTGCGCTAAATTGAGGTTAAAATACTTGAGAATTCCGGACACTACCTACAATTTAGTTTTAGTTTTCCTTTTTTACCCTCGAGATAAAGAAAGGTATACACAATCGCCTGATTTTAGGATTTGACGTTGTAAAATACAAGTTGAAAACCATAGTTACTGTGGCGTGGCAGTTTAACTGTCCTCCAGTAGATTGTGAAGTTCCGCGTAGTTGAGTATGGCACGATGTAAAAACTCGTACTGCAACTGTGGAGGAAAAATATTACGGTTAAATTAAATTTTGTCCTACAGATAGATTATAGCGCTAAACAGAGAGGTTCTTGTAAGTTATAGCAACGCGTTGCTATAACTTATAACTACAGGAATTGTCAAACTTAATTTTTTTTTATNTGGTAGTAGGCGGGGCTCATTGAGCTTCTTGGGCTTTAGAAGTTCTCGAGTGGCCAATATGGGCCGGTACACGCAGCAGCAGGCCTCTCACCAGGTGGACTGACGATCTGGTACTTATAGACAATTTGGGAAGTACCTGGATCCGAGCAGCGCTGGAGCGATCGTTGTGGAAATATTTGGGAGAGGCCTTTGTCCAGCAGCGGACGTCTTTTGGCTGAAACGTATCGACGAAGGTACGGGACTATTCCCACCTCTCGTTCCCACCGCTGCAACTCCTGTGTAGCCAGGATCTACAGCTTGACCGCCAATAAAAACGCAACCAGTGAAGGTCAAGTTTGTCCCGGGGAAAGTTAAACTTTCGTTGGACCCGCAACGAACGAACGAAGGTAAGGACTAAACACTTGTAAAGCCTGGTCCGTGAGCACGTAGAATTTTGTCCAATGACCCCAAGCTACCCATCATTATCGCTCGCGCGTAATTATATTGCTGTCGCGACTGTGCGACGGGCGCCCGCAGTGAGTGTGCGAGCGCGACAGCAGCATAATTACGCGCGAGCGATAAGGATGGGTAGCTTGGGGTCATTGGACAAAATTCTACGTGCTCACGGACCAGGCTTTAGTCGTGTACTTACGAAGGTGTCGACGGTGCGTGCCCGCTGCGAGCGCACCTTGCGCGCGACTGTATTGACGTCCACGCGCCGCTCCACGCGCAGTTGGCAGATCAGGATGCATAGAGCCACGAATAGCGCCGACCGTTCCGTGCCCAGGCTGTGGATAAGAAACGTTGGTGTTAAATTAAAAGTATAGATAGATTACATCGCCATAATATACTCACGTCCGAAATACCGCAGTGTCTCAAGTCGAAAGTATTCGACCAATGTGTGTTGCCAGTGATGGTATACGGATCTGAGACGTGGTCGCTTACTCTATGGGCCTCATAAGAAGGCTCAAGGTCACCCAAAGGGCGATGGAACGGGCTATGCTCGGAGTTTCCCTGCGTGATCGAATCAGAAATGAGGAGATCCGCAGGAGAACCAAAGTAACCGACATAGCTCGCAGAATTGCTCAAAGTTGGTGAACGTCAGAATGGCGGGTGTATGGTCACAGAAATGAATAATATAAATATTAATTTTTAATACCTGAGGTGTACCTTTAGTTATTAATTTTGTACTTCCCTAATACGGGAACAATTTAAATTACAAAATGAGCCGCCAACCTGATATCAGGTTGGCGGGTGTATGCTGAAATTGAACGAAACANACAGGCCTACTAATTGTACCGCTAGACGTTGCGTGTAGCCCCCGCCTGTAGAAGAGACTAATGACCGTTATCACCATCAATCCCTAATTTTTAAGTGACCCCTAGGTAAACAACATTCCTGTTATATGTTACCATAGAGATCACTTAAAAATTAGGGATTGATAGTGAAAACGGGCATAAAAGTCTAGTCTAAGGGTGTCTTAAGCCAGAGGTGGAATTGTGTAAAGCAATCGTAATCATTTGACAGTTCATAACGTACGATTATTCTGTCAAACGCTTTGTTTAACTGACTTAATCGTACGTTATGAACTGTCAAATGATTACGATTGCTTTACACAATTCCACCTCAGATCTCCACTAGAGGCAATCAGCAGTCTCGAGTCGACCGGCTGCTCAAATGGAGACGCTGCCTCAACCTCATGGCTATGTGTGGACAGTGATGATCTGTTTGTCTATTTTAAACAAATAAATAAACTTGAGGCAAGACTCATTTGCGAAATAAATTTCGACGCCGCGAACCGAGCCACAATTTGTCGCTCGTGCTCGTTACAGAAAGTGTTTGTGCATATTAGTTTGGTCAGTGTGTGTCTTACAGATGTCTTTATTGCGCATTCATTTTATTGGTATCGTGCAAGGCAGTTTTTTAGGACCGCCTCATTCCCTGGTCCTTCGAGCCGGATCTTCGGTACTCACTGGCAGTGCACGAGCATGGTGTGGTCGCTGGGCCGGTGCTGGCGCGCGGCGTCGGCCAGCTCGGCCAGCCCGCGCGTCACCTCGGGCACGTGGCCCGGCGCCGTGGGCCAGCCCTGGTACTGCAGCTGGCGGACTGAAGCGCTGTCGCCGTTCTGCAACACACAATATAAGTTTTTTAACTCCACTCATAAAGTTAATATACCTAGCGGAATAGAGTAACAAAGAACCGAGCGAGCGAGATGTCATTAGCAGCAACACTGTGTGATAAAGAGCATGCGTGATGCCGTCGCCGTCACGTCAAACAGAACCGTTTTTTGCAACTATTTGAAAGTTCGTTAACACTTATTGACACGCTGGAAATTTGAACTCTAGAGGTTTTTTCAGATTTTCCGTGAGTGAAATCGTGGATGTTTATGAGAAAATAGTGCAAAAAATACGTGGTGACTGGTTCAGTGATTGATTATTGGTACAAAACAGTGACGACACTATACATCCTTGCGGACCTTTAATACGCAAGCGTAGCTTACACCTGGGCAAACACATCCTAATATCACACTTGCTTCTTTGACATACGCCTCCTACAATTCGCTAATTTGCCTTATCTTTGGATTGCTACATACATCTCTTCAAAGCGACTTTTGCAAGGTGTCTCGTCACATCACCTATCTGATTTATTGATGCCGTATCCTATCAGAACATGGATCTGCTCAAAACATACCTTATGTACGGTGACGCGGAACTGGTGACGCGTATAGTAGAGGCAGGACTAGCTCTCCTCGTAGGCCGCGTATCCACTAGAGGCAGCCTCGCCCCGAGCTAATATGGCTCGGCTCGCGGCGACACAATATGGTTTGGTTCGCGTCGACGAATTTGCTTCAGGACGCAGCGTGTCGCAGACTAAGGTAGCATCCCTAGTTGCTCTGCTTCGGCCCGAGGCTGCCTCTAGTGGATATGCGGCCGTACTGTCTTCCCAGTAGCTCCTGTCAGAACATGGTCTGCCTAAAACTTACCTTGTTGTTGGTGACGCGGCGCGTGTATTAGGGACAGGATTCGTTCTCCTCGTAGGCTGTGTATCCACTAGAGCCAGCCTCGGGCCGAGCCGGTGCCTCGCCCAGAGCGACACAATATGGCTCGGCTCACGGCGACGAATTTGCTTCAGGGGGCTGAGTGTCGGTTTACATCAAACATTGTCATTAGTGAGCGCGTAAAAAAATTACATTAAATGTATGACGGATTGTACAGCGCCCCTAGGTGAAACTCTAAAGAACTAAAATTTTCATATATTTGGACGCGCCGTGCCGCAGATTGAGGCAGCGTCCCAACTTTGTTCTTTCTCGGTACGAGGCAGCCGCTCGGCCTAAGGCCTCTAGTGGATATACGGCCGTACTGTCGTTCTAGTAGTCGCCGCTCCTGTTGCAACATGTCTGACGCACCTTGTTGTTGGTGACACGGAACTGGCGTCGCGTGTAGTAGGGACAGGACTCGCTCTCCTCGTAGGCTGTGTATCCACTAGAGCCAGCCTCGCCCCGAGCTAATATGGCTCAGCTCGCGGCGACAATATGGTTTGGTTCGCGGCGATGAATTTGCTTCAGGACGCAGCGTGTCGCAGACTAAGGTAGCGTCCCCAGTTGCTCTGCTTCGGCCCGAGGCTGCCTCTAGTGGATATGCGGCCGTACTGTCGTCCCAGTAGCTCCTGTCAGAACATAATCTGCCTAAAACCTACCTTGTTGTTGGTGACGCGGAACTGGCGGCGCGTGTAGTAGGGACAGGACTCGCTCTCCTCGTACTGCACGGCGATGTGCTCGTACTGCGCAGTGCCGTCGTCCCAGTAGCGCGGGCACTTGCCGTCACCAATCTATAACAGATATCACACCATTACTATAGTCTGGTCCGTGAGCATGTAGAATTTTGTCCAATGACCCCAAGCTACCCATCCTTATCGCTCGCGCGTAATTATGTTGCTATCGCGCTCACACACTCACTGCGGGCGCGCGTCGCACAGTCGCGACAGCAATATAATTACGCGCGAGCGATAAGGATGGGTAGCTAGGGGTCATTGGACAAAATTCTACGTGCTCATGGACCAGGCTTTACAGGTATAGATCGTTTCATCCACGAAGACGCTCCCCACCATCTTCCGCTAATGTTTGAGTGTTATCGGTACACGCTAAATTAACCATGAGTGCACACGCACACTACAATAATGACGCTCGGATTGCTCGGATCAAACTCCTCGCACCTCGCGCTTCCCTCGACCAAAAATTGGTGGAGGAAACGATCTATACAGTTAACGTTAAATAGCTTGTGACTACCAAAGTAGTCAAAAAGTTTTCATTGGAATAAATTATCACCGGACAACCTTCTAATTCCACTGCATACCGTGTCTCTCTAAACACTCGACATTGGCAAAACCAGTGTGCTTCAAATTTGCACCATTGAGGCCATTAGACAGAATAATAATAAGGATGTGCTGTCAACTTATCGATTCCAATGCAAAGCGGATACGTGACAACCAATAATAATGTCTGCTTTAAGAAGTACGCGTACGGAAATCAAGCTTTAGAAATTATTTTGCTTTTAATTTGAGTCTATGCCTCTTAAATGTAACGAAAAACGTGGTAGTTTTCGTGTTTGTATAGATATTGCAAATAAACAATTAACTTCCCTTCTCTCCAATTACACAAACTATTGAAACATCAGTGGAAAACATTCTAGAATCTAAATATTCAGAAAATCATTCAAGCATCATAAAATAACTAGACTTGCCTCGCTCAGCATAACGATTGTGGACACATTATGTTCAGAGACCATCCGCCAGAAGTCCATGATCGTGTTCGGTAACGGATCTTGCGTGATTATGAAGCCTTCTGAGTTGTCGTATGCTGCGAAAAACAAATTAGAAATTTACAATAATCGACAGCAAATTCGATTTAGTTACACCAGTCAGGCTGTTTTTGAAACGTCAGGCGAGACTGCAGATCTTCTTCAGATTTATATCCTGGCACGTCATAATATTATGTCAATGTCACCCCTCCCATACCTCAGACAATTCCGCAATAGACAAATCACGTAATTGTCATTTCTAACTTTACTTTCAACTGCAGACCTGCGCAAAACTGAGTCAGTGCCCGAGATATGGGAGAGTGTTTTAGTAACGTCAAGTCAACATGACTTGAGATGTTCTTCATACTATGATCTGTCACTCTCCTGTGCCACACCCAGTGGTCAGGCACTGACATTATACGCTAGAACTGTAGCTATTTTTATTTACTATAGGTCGAAAGTTGTGGTATCTTATTTAGCTGTAATAGGGATGAGAGCTGTGATTATAGTCTATCCAATATAGCTTGATTAGAATGACGGCTGTCAAACGAATGTGACTAGTGATGGGTATGTTTCGTACGGTTCACATAGATGTATCGATAAGTTTTCGAAAAAATGATATGAAAAAATGCACCCAATTTTTCTTCATATATCTTTATTCATAATAATTAACTTTNTTTGTGAAATGGCTCTTAAGCGTTGATTACATTGAAAATGAAAAAAAGAAATCAATATGGACCAATATTTGGCACTTATGAACGTCAAAATAATAAGAAAAAAGTAGCCCTTACATGTCAGTTCATTGCAGTGTTCCTACCACAAGTTTTACTACCCATTTTTTTTTTCTTTTTTTTTTTTTTTTTGCGATGGCATCCCTAGCTGTCAGACGCGTAATTTTAACGGGTCAAATTTTTAATGTTAATTTACTATAATTTCGTGTAATTTTGTGATAAAATATACTGAAATCAATTGTTTATCGTATAAATAATGTATACGAGTGTTATCCGACGAAAATATTTAATATTTAAGACAAAAACAAAATTTCGTCAGCTGTCAACGAAAAATCTTCATAAATTCAAATTTACGGAACAAATTAACATAGTCCAGTCATTTAAGCTTAAATTAGGTAAGAATCTCGGAATTAGAGATACCCAGCTGTAAGTCTGTAAATACTTGTATATTGACACCCTAAAAGTTGTCTCAAAACCTACATACCATATGTAGGTTTTGAGACAATTTTTAGGGTGTCAATCAAAGAGCATAAAAGAGTAAGAGACGGCACTCCATAGATATTTTTTGAGCTCACGCACACATATGCATTTTAGAGAACGACCCGCAAATCTTTACCAACCGCACAAACTACAGGCGGAGCTACCAACATAATGCCTTATTTTCTGACAGTATTAGTTACAACAAGGAATTCCCGAAATTTCCACAGGAATTAGCGGGAAAATCCTTTTGTATGAAAAATCTAAACCGCTTAAGTAGACCTGAAGTGATGCAGTGACCGCGCGCTCTCCGCCATCTATCTCGAAAACGGTTCACCGTATAAAAAAAGTTTTTAAACAAAATTTGTAGAGAATTTAGTATTCTACAATATTGATAATAAATACAAATAGCAAAAAACCCACAGGAAATGAGATATTTCTAAAAAAGCGCAAAAAACCGATTTTTGTGACCGTTGACCTTGAAATTTAATAGTTGCTTACACCCTACCATATGTAGGTTTTGAGACAATTTTTAGGGTGTCAATC